>NC_056597.1:5887440-6607440 GCF_018340385.1 Cyprinus carpio | reverse complement strand
CTAAATAAGCTGCATAATAGACATTTAAAAATATTCCACAAGAAAAATTGCTGAAATTGTGGTCTTGGTTGTCCCTGAGAATCCATGAGTGCTGCCAGCCTTTTTGTAATAATGTACAAGTTCTTCAATTGTCCTGAAGCTGGATCTCAACATCATTGAGCCACTGTGGGGAAGAATTCAACTTGCATGCAAGAACTTAGAGTACCCGGGGGCTTTTTTCAAAGAACAGCAGGCAACTTTAATGTTCAGGACAAACCATGGACTGATGCACTGCTATCACAAAAGGCTGGAAGCAGATATTGATGCTTGAAGTGTCAACACTAGATAATAACCAGGGTATGTAACGGTCTGTATGTACTGAACAGGATAATGTGATTAGCTATTTTTAAGTTATTAAGTTATTTTTTGTCTTGTGGGATACAATATTATTCAAAATTTTGGGGTCTATAAGAGTTTTTTTCTTTAAATAATTTAATAATTTTAATTATCAGTGAGGCATTAACATGATCAAAGTGACAGTAAGTACATTTGCAATCTTACAAAATATTTCTATTTAAAATAAACCCTATTCTTTTGAAAATTCGGTTTACTAAATAATCCTGAAAAATAAAATGTATCATTGTTTTCACACAAAAAAGCAGCAGCAAAAACATTTTTAACATTGGTCATAAGAAATTAATTGTAATCATTTGTAATATTTAATAAAATTTGCAATAAATTGGTTATTGTAATTTTTTGTAATATTTATTAAAATTTTTTATAATTTGTAAAAAATTTTAATATTTAATTTTAAAAAACATCAGTCAGTTCAATTTCTTTTAATTTTTATATTTTTAAACTTTATACAAAATACACCAGGATCTGCTTCAAACTGACATTAAGAACTGTTTAAACTAATATATATATAACTCAATGTTTCATTATTTTTAGTTGCTTTCATTTTTATGCCTTCTGAATGAACATCTCAGCTTTCTAAGATATAGCTTAATAATTTTTTTTCTAATCAAAAAATCTGATCAAACATTTACACCATTACAAGGTGATATTTGACTCCTTAAAGTGATTTACAGGGGGATTTTTTTACCTTTGTAATGGCATTTTTCTAACTTTATTAAACTTATGTCATCTTTTATGTCAAATTTGAAAAATACATAAGCTTTTTAAAATTTCTAATTAAAACAATAGAATAAGAACAAGTAGAATAAGAATAAGTTACCAATCAAATGAAATCAGTATTAACAAAATTACAAGCTACAGTAAACAGATTCTGCAAGTGGCATGTAAACATTTTAGTAGTGTGAGAATGGAAAGAACAGATTTTAGGGTCAGTCGTACCCTAGATGGTCCTCTGTAGAGAGTGCGGAAATGATCCCAGGCCTGAGTCTGCTGGGCATCCAGAGTGGCTTCAGTCAACATCTACAGAGAGAAAAACATACCAACATTACAGATCAACATAGTCACAGAACCAAAACACCCCTGACACGAGACACATGGCCAGAGATAATCCTAAAGACAATTAAATATAACATTTTTGTGAAAATACATCAATGACATATATAAAAACATTAGAATGTCAATATTTCAATATGAAATATCATGGGGCAAACCATGCTACAAGATATGGACTTGATAAATAGCAAACTGCGCATCTTCTAAATAAACCCTTCAAGAATCAGAGGAGTGTTAATCGCATCGAATGTGACATTTTCATACACAAGCCTATGATGTGGCGAAGACAATTGATTAAAGCCTGATGGATGTGACATTTAAAAAAAAAAAAAAAAAAACATTACATCAACAGATATCAAGCAAGAAGAAAATAAGTTGTGCAATACTCTGAGACTGCTTTGCAATTAATTGTTTATGTGGTCATATACTACTTCTCGTGGCTGTATATGAATTTGAAGAATTTACATGGTTAAATATACATTATTTAATCTATGATAATCCACATTTAATCAACGTTGTCCCAGATTTACAGACAGGCCCTTCATACATAATGACACATTTACTTATTTAAAGACACATTCCAGTGTCCTTCACACCAATCAGAATCATTTCATCACTTGGTTTTTCTCAAATCGGCCTCCAGTGATCCAAAACCTCTCAGTCTCTGTCATCTAATGTCAATGAATTCTCCAGTCCCAAAGGCACAAAGTCAAGCACAAACCTTAAAGATCTGCCAAACTCCACCCAGAGACGCTTTTCAACAGAATGTTCCAAAATTAAATCAAGTGTATCCTCACTTTACCTCACTGGGTCTCTATATATAATCAGAGTCTGTTTTGAGTGGCACAAAGGACAAATGCTACTGTCACTGCAGAAGAATAAATGCAATTATTGCGCCCTCCCTTCAGCAGAGAGAAGGAGATGAACATTGTCACGCTGTTTCAGCTGTCTCCGTACGTAGGGCGCTGAGCTGGAGGACGTCGATTTTGCGTGACAGTGTTGTGGGAAAGGCAGGATAATTTGGTGAAGCGTTCATTAAATCCGTTATTTACGCACGACTTATTTAAATAAACCAATTACACACTTTTTGATAGCCCAATGTATTTCCTTGCTTAAAAAAAGTAAAAAGCCACTTTCTTCACCTCGAGTATTCAGGAGGAGCACTTCAGCCAACTAGACAAGATGTTGAAATCGTTTAGAGAACGTCTGACCTACTTCTAAAGATCTGCCATTTTCTCTTTCTTCTCACTTAGGATCAGCCTCCTCTAGACCTGAGGATCAGGTCTGTGTTTTGTTTAGATTAAACCTAATGTTTCTTGTAGGTAGCTAGGAAGGGACTAAAACAGCCTCAGAAAAACATATAATAGTAAAGGTCCTTGCACACTGAGTCCAAAATTTTTGTATGCGTTTTTCGTATTTTTTGTATTCATCATCCTTTCCTATCAAAATGCAAAAACGCAGAAAATCGAACCTGGTCCGAATTTTTTTTATGACAGACGAAAGTTTCGGAAGCAGTGCGTAAACTTGATTGACACAACGCGAGGCCATATTTATTTTTCAACATGCAAAAATTTCGGACTCGGTGTGCAATGGCCTTAAGAGTACCATAAGTATTTTTAGTGAAATGTCTGAGAATTCTTTGGTGGCTATGCCAAATATAAATGAGATGGTCAATTTTACCCATTAATTTAGCAACACGTGCTCATAGGAAAAAACGTGCCTCTATCTACATTTTTGCAAAACTTCAAAAATCTACCAATACATGCAATTCACTGCCGTTTCCAGCTTAAATGAACACTAAAGGCAGTAAAACACCAACAACTTTTATTCCTGTTCGTGATTTGTAAACTAACAAATGTTCACATTTGCATCACATAACCAGCTCCATATGGATAGCTTTTCTGATGTAGTAAACTTGGTCTTGGTACCTCACCTGGTTAAGATGTGAAGGAACTTGGAAACGAGTCTGTGAAACAGGAGTCATGATAAAAGAACTTGTAGAAGCAAGATAAAATGGCATGGTTGCTTTAACAAATGTATTTTTATCTCACTTTTATTTTGTTAACACTAGCAGTAAAGTTTTGGGTCCGGTTTAGTGTGAGTGGTATGTTATTTTTAACTGCAATAAAGCATTAACCTTACTAGGCGCCAATCATCGGACATATAGTATTCGAACTGCTGCAATACATACAACAACCAACATAAAATGTTGGGTAAGACTTTATTTTAAGGACCAATTAATGTCTTATTCTGCATGACTGTATTTTAGATCCCTTAATCCTACCCCAAACTTAACAACTACCTTATTAACTATTAACAAGCAACAAATTAGGCATTTGTTTAGGGAAAACTCTTAGTTAATAGTGAATACAGTGTATGTGTACTCTATTCTAAAGTGTTACCAAATGTTGCCACATTCACATTCAGATGTTTTGGAGACAAAACACAATTATTGTTGTGCTACTCACTGGACATTTCACTTTAAAAGAGTCATGAAGTGTGCAAGAAGCAATATAATATCATTTTGGAGAAATGTCACTACAGGTACCTTTTTTTTCCAATGGTCCTGGGTTGAAAGAAGAGTAATGTAATGTGAAAGTAATGTAATGTAAAAAGTAATGAAACCAAACATGCCTCAAGAACCTTACAGGTACGTTCATCCAATTTCACCCTATTTATCCATTTTCATATTATAATCATGGCTGAGATTTAGGGTTTGGTTTACGTCTCAATTGTATGTTTTAGTACGACCCTACCCTAGATTGTGACATCATGAGAGCAGGTTAAAATTCAAAAGCAGTTGGAAGGAGCACTGTAGGTTCAAATATATATATATATATATATATATATATATATATATATATATATATATATATATATATATATTTCAATATATATATATATATATATATAGAAAAAATAACATATTAAAATACAATTACAATTGAATATAAATATAAATAAAATACAAATAAATAAAACAAAGATTATATTGACTTCTAGAGTTACTGTTTTGTTAGGTACAATGGTACAGGTGCTGGTCATATAATTAGAATAACATCAAAAAGTTGATTTATTTCATTAGTTCCATTCAAAAAGTGAAACTTGTATATTATATTCATTCATTACACACAGACTGATATATTTCAAATGTTTATTTCTTTTAATTTTGATGATTATAACTGACAACTAAGTAAAATTCCAAATTCAGTATCTCAGAAAATTACAATATAACTTAAGACCAATACAAAGAAAGGATTTTTAGAAATCTTGACCAACTAAAAATATAAAAATGAAAAGTATGAGCATGTACAGCACTCAATACTTAGTTGGGGCTCCTTTTGCCTGAATTACTGCAGCAATGCGGCATGGCATGGAGTCGATCAGTCCTTAGCACTGCTCAGGTGTGTTATGAGAGCCCAGGTTGCTCTGATAGTGGCCTTCAGCTCTTCTGCATTCTTGGGTCTGGCATATCGCATCTTCCTCTTCACAATACCCCATAGATTTTCTATGGGGTTAAGGTCAGACGAGTTTGCTGGCCAATTAAGAACAGGGATACCATGGTCCTTAATCCAGGTACTGGAAGCTTTGGCACTGTGTGCAGGTGCCAAGTCTTGTTGGAAAATGAAATCTGCATCTCCATAAAGTTGGTCAGCAGCAGGAAGCATGAAGTGCTCTAAAACTTCCTGGTATACGGCTGTGTTGACCTTGGACCTCAGAAAACACAGTGGACCAACACCAGCGGATGACATGGCACCACAAACCATCACTGACTGTGGAAACTTTACACTGGACCTCAAGAAATGTGGATTGTGTGCCTCTCCTCTCTTCCTCCAGACTCTGGGACCCTGATATTTACTTTCATCAGAGCACTAACTTTGGACCACTCAGCAGCAGTCCAGTCCTTTTTGAAGCGAGATGCTTCTGAGGCTGTCTGTTTGTGTGTCTCGGCTTTACACAAGGAATGTGACAGCTGAAACCCATGTCTTGCATACGTCTTTGTGTAGTGGTTCTTGAAGCACTGACTCCAGCTGCAGTCCACTCTTTGTGAATCTCCCCCACATTTTTGAATGGGTTTTGTTTCACAATCCTCTCCAGGGTGCAGTTATCCCTATTGTTTGTACACTTTTTTCTATCACATCTTTTCCTTCCCTTCGCCTCTCTATTAATGTGCTTGGACACAGAGCTCTGTGAACAGCCAGCCTCTTTTGCAATGACCTTTTGTGTCTTGCCCTACTTGTGTAAGGTGTCAATGGTCGTCTTTTGGAGAACTGTCAAGTCAGCAGTGTTCCCCATGATTCTGTAGCCTACAGAACTAGACTGAGAGACCATTTAAAGGCTTTGCAGGTGTTTTGAGTTAATTAACTGATTAGAGTGTGGCACCAGGTGTCTTCAATATTGAACCTTTTCACAATATTCTAATTTTCTGAGATACTGAATTTGGGATTTTCCTTAGTTGTCAGTTATAAACATCAAAATTAAAAGAAATAAACATTTGAAATATATCAGTCTGTGTGTAATGAATAAATATAATATACAAGTTTCACTTTTTGAATGGAATTAGTGAAAGAAATCAACTTTTTGATGATATTCTAATTATATGACCAGCACCTGTATATCTGAATTACTTTTATTTGGGGACTTTTCTAAGCAAATAATTGTGATTAATCCAGTTACTTAATCTGCATGTCATGTAATTGTTTTTATTATTTTTTTTAAAACCTTAATATGTATTTTTTTCCATGTATGACATGTTTGTATGGGTATGAGTACATCCAAGCATTTAAATCTTTTTCTTTGCATGTTAAAAGCAGTTTCTGCTGCAAGAGCACTGCATTCAAAGATGAAAAGGAAAGAGAGAGGAAGAAAAAAAAACGCTGTGTGTCGTCCTCCTGTCAGCCTTGTTATCATTAGCATGCAGGAGTTCTGAAGCATTAAGTGTTAATTAAAGCAAAAGTCTCCACAGGTATAATTCTGTGCGTTAGCAGGTTCCTGAAAGCTTAGACGTGAAGAAAAGTGCTGAATTTTGCCTGTAACAGATAACACAGTGCTTAATGATGCTAATGGCTGAGGGTTTATTGAAGGAGAGAGAGGACAAATGGATGCTGGAGAAGAGGAATAGGTCAAAAGGTTCATGTCACTTCCTGTCTTGTCTTTAAGGCTCACTGTCACATTGCATAAAACGTCTCTTGACCGACAAGCAATGAATGCTCAGTGAAGAGAGAGAGAGAATGTAAAGAATGTCTCCAAAAGAGCGAGAAATGAGAGACAAAAATGTAGACAAGAGAGGCAGAAAGAAAGAAAGAGACAGACAGACAGACAAGGCAGGACTGTTTCATCACTCCATTCCTGCCAGTAAACAAATGCATGAAAGTAGGGAGAGAGTATAATGCAATCATAAGCAAGATAATTTGCTTTGAACCAGCAGGGAAAAAGCCATTTATGTTTCATGGATGAATGAACACACAAAAGGCAGAGTGGAAGAGACCTATGATTCTCCGTCGAGCTTAAGTAGAGCAATGATGCACCACTAAAAGTGCTGGATTTGGTCAGTTACAGAAAAGAGAAAATGCAACGCAATATTAAAACAGTTTATTGTAAAGGTCTAAAACCAATTAAAAACTAAATCTAAAATCTGAAATCTAAACTGCAATTAAGTTTGCTGCCAAATCAATTTACAATATAAATCTTAAACTATTTAAAACAGCATTTTTTACAGCTGATTTAAGATTTAATCATCTTAAACTAATCAAACCCAGTGTAGTTGTAGAATGTAATTCCACTCACTTACCTTTCTCCCATGAGCCTCTGCAACAATCCCACGATGAGCAGACATCACTTTGGTCTGAAACACACGAGGTGACAGGTTAAATGAGATTGACAGATAATGACAAAAGCAGTGCAGTGATACAGTCAGACTCGAATACAGTTCTGTCATAATAATTTCCCAACTACTCTAACAAGCTTCATCTGGTCATAAAAAGTTGAAATTATCTGTCATGAGGGTCTGCAGCAGTCCTCTCTATGATATCATTTGCAGTTTTATGTTTTTTTAATGTGTTTTATACTTCTGCATGTTGGTCACACCACATGACTTTGATCTTCCAGACAAACGTTGTTAAAATATTAAGCAGCAGTGAAGCTTTTAAAGAAGTTAAGATTTTTTAAGAAAAAATAATTAATCTATGTTATTCATTTAATTACTCATATACAGAAATGTTAACATACAGAAATGTTAATATATCACATATACGGTATCGTCCTATATCAAGAGTTGTACTGAAAGTGAAAGTGATATGACATACAGCCAAGTATGGTGACCAATACTCGGAATTCGTGCTCTGCATTTAGCCCATTCAAAGTGAACACACACACAGCAGTGAACACACACACACAGCAGTGAACACACACACACACACCGTGAACACACACCCGGAGCAGTAGGCAGTCATTTTATGCTGCGGTGCCCGGGGAGCAGTTGGGGGTTTGGTGCCTTGCTCAAGGGCACCTCAGTCGTGGTATTCAGGGTGGAGAGAGCATATATGTTATCTTTAAAGAGATAGTTCACACAAAAATATAATTTAAGGCAATATATTATATTCACATTCTGTAACGAGTGAGCAAAACGAGATGGAGATAGAATCCAAATGCGAGCACAAGTAAGTTTATTTGAAAAACACAAAGATATATAATCCAACCCTGGAACAAGAATATAATCCACACAAGCTATGAGAGAAAGTACTTGGAACACACATACAGGAGCAACGACCAACCAAAACAACTGAAACACAGGGGTTTATTTAATCACTGTATGTATGAATTACAGTTGCCTGCATTTTTGAATATATTATTAGATTATCACATCGCTGACCCATTAATCCAGCACTTTCAGCTAATTTTTATCATTTCATTTACAGTACATCTCTAACTTGCAGAAATATAACATTCTTTTGTTAAGCTGCAGTGCAGATTCAATCAGCAGGAATTATTGGCCATGTGTTTAAGGTAAAGGCAGCTTTTAGAGTTGCTTTGTTTTTGCAGGTGAACCAATATTCTAATCACACTGGCTGGGAATCATTTTTTCTTTACTTCCAAAAGAATCACTGTGGCAACACCTTCGTGATTAGGGATACTAGCATGGCTCTCTTTTGTGCCTGCAGCCATCAGCCTCCTATGGTTACGACTAATACAGGTGCATGCTGAGAAAGCCATTTGCATCCCATTTACATACACACCACTGGCCCATAACAGAGATCCAATTAGCGTGGATAATACATATACCCTGTCTGTAAGCATATAATAGTACTTAAAAGTCATATCACCTTTAATGTGAACTCACTGTAGTCCTGAAGAGTGTATGAGAGAGATACAGTGACGGATAGAAACATGATCGAACTAAAAAAGTCCCTTAAAGAAAAGGTTGCTCTGTGCTGATACAATTATGATGAGTGCATGATAGACTGAGAGACACACTGATGGACAGACAAAAGACACGAATAAACAGTTCAATGAAGTGTTAAAGGATCTGTTTACACAAAAAATCAATTTTCTCTTTTCAGTTTTTCTGAGGTGACTGATGCTCTTTGTGGAAGATGTCCGGTAACATTTCAGTACATTATGGTCTCTTACACACACTAATCTGTCATATGGCTTTAGATGGTTTACATTCAGAATTTAAATATTGGGCAAAAGTCATATGTGCTACTTTCCACCTTCAAGGTTTTTTTTAATCCATTTTGGAGCTTGACTGACATGGGCAGTATGAACTTGTAAGCAATATGACAATTCTTTAAGAATTCTTATTGTGGTCCATAGAAAAAAGAACATTCTTTTGAAGCATATTGAGGTGAATAAAATATGCCAGAATTTTCATATTTGGTTGAGCACACTGATTGTGAATTGTGACTGCCTGACTGACCTGTGCCAGAGAAGCAGAGTGTGATCGAGAGCTCTCTGTACTGGGTCTGTCCGCTGGCCGTGAGCCCTGGTTGGATGTGCATTTGTAGCAGCTCCATGAGTACTGCCTCTCGCTTAAAACACCCACTTCTTTACGCTGAAGACACTGGCAGTGGTACAGGTGTCCACAGCTACACATAAAACAAGAGTTCAGAATGACGCTAATTGTGGTCTATTAGTGTAGTACGTTTAGGCAGAGTGCCTCAACAGCTTGTTTAAGTAACAAATAAGTGACTCAAATAAGGGATCAGAAAAAATCACCACAATTGTCTTGATTTTTTTTTTAATGGCTGGCTGCCAATACTGACATATATAATACTAATATTTCTAACAGAGGTATCTCAATAACTATGATATTTAGGAAATTAAATATTGATACCACGTTAATATTACACATACGATAATACTGTAAATAATCCAGCACCAATAATGATCTGGTTGACACTTCCACATAGTGGTTGTTAGTATTTGACCTGAACACTAGTAGGCATCTGTCACAAACTGGAAAAAAGTAGAAGATGCAGTGTGTAGCTACTACTGCCACACAAACTCACATCGGAGGAGATGACAGGTAAAAATCAGACATTCTTCCTGCAGCTGAAAAAATTCAGCTCGCCAAGGCAGGGTGTTAGAAACCCCAGTCTGCAGGAAGTGTCGATCAACAGTAAAATCTTTTGTTCGGTTATGGTTACAAAATCTCTCTACTTTTCTACATTTGTATTGAAAGTTACAAAAAAAGGAGAAAACAAAAAATAAAAGTTAAACATGAACTTGACTGATAGCATTAATTGCTTATTTATTTATTTAGAATTTTTATAGATATCGCAATGATATAGTTATCATCAATTATTTTGGCATATATTTGATAATAGTGTAGTAAAACTATATATGTATTAATATTTTATTAACAACATGCATTCAAAATTACGAAAGAAAAAAAAATCAGTTTTGTTTGTTATTGCAAAAGGGATTGGACTGTGTTCCTGCAGTGTACAGATTATACTGTATATGTGTGTGTACCTAAAGATAATGATCTCCTCCTCGCTCTCCTGGCGTCTCTTGTACTGCTGTAAGCAGATGTTGCAGTGGTCCTGTCTTGGGTGAAGCCCTCTACTGACTGCCTTACGCAGGTGTGACAGAGACCAGTGAAGATCTGAGTTCAACAGATTTGTGGTAGTCTCCAACAATGTCTGAGAGAAAGAAGTAAAATGAACCATTGCAAAGCTTAAGAAAATAAAATAAAAAATCATTATCAGAGGTCAGCACACTTGCTCCAGACACACTGAACGATACAGATGAAGCAGATTTGAGTCTAGGCTGTGATGTGTGTTGATTCAACATCCCCCCTTCTCTCCCCAAAAGCCTCCTGCCATACATCTGTACTGTAAGAGGCAAAAATGTGCGCTGATGATGTTCCTTTTTGCACTTTTTGATGTGTTAAAGTTTTGGTTGTATGGACAAATTAATGAAAGACTATTAAAAATATGTTAATTAAAAATGTCTGATACTTAATGCATTTAGCATATCTAAATTCATTTTCATATTTCCCCCTAAAACCAGCACAGAAAATTCGATTACAAGCTATCATATTTATGCTGATCTTAAAGTTGATTGCAACTTCTGAACAACATACAGGAAATAATAAACAGCCACAATTTCCAACAACTTTCCTATGTTTTAAACTAAAATCTTTAAGCTAAAAAAAAAAAAGAGTTAATTTTCAAGTTATGTAAACTATCCTATTTCAGTTTAATTTATGAGGGAACACACTTATTCATCCGCAACCACAGGCAATGGAAGAAATTCCCCATAACGAATGAAATTACCGAACTAAAACCAATGAGACATGTGAAACGACTCAGAATCTAAAGGGAAGCAAATGCCATTTCAAGTCGCTTAAATGTTCCTTTTTTATCACAATCAAATCTCTTTTGAAATTTGTGAAATGGATTAACACTTGAGCTTGTGCTGACACTAAAATTGGCTCAGTTTATTTTCATGAGCGGAAGAATTTCTGTTAGTCTACACAGTCTCCTCACCAGAGGCAATGTGTTTCAGCAAGGTCATATAAAAAGACTGTAGAGTGGGAGAGAGAGAGAGAGAGAGGGGGGGGGGGGGGGGGGGGGGGGGGAGGTCATATGTTATTTCATTTTGCTGTTAGTGCAGCATTTTGAGTATTGCACGCACACAAACACAGAAACACACAAGCCTACAAACACACACACACACACACACACATTTAACCCCGACAGACATTTCTGAGGATTGGATGAAAACATACATTTCAAAATATTTCATCAGCTATCAGGGAAATTGACAAAGTGTGTGTGTGTTGAAATGTATGCCAGGACAAGCTTTCCTAAGGGATTGTTCAAGTGTGTGTATTTGTGTGTGTATTTTCGTCTCAGTTTTGTGGCTGCATGTTATTTACTGCAGTGATGCCAAGTGGAGAGTCTCAAAAGCAAGGGGAAAATTTGTGTGAGTCTGTGTGTGTGTGTTGGGGGGGGGGGGATCAGGTGGTATTCTTGCCTTGCTCGCTATTTCCTTTGAATGACAAGCTGCAAATTCCCATTGGTCATGGAAGGGAGAGTCCAAACATACACTGACACACTCTTCCACAGACAAACTGAAAGACAGCATAACCATATCGGTAGTTTAAAGACAGAGAACAGACAGAGAAAGTGAAACAAAGATAAAACAGCAAAATCCTTTAACTTTTAGTAGCATGACAGTAGCTCAGCAACAGCACATTCTCCAAAAACATCTGATTTTTTTTTGTGAATCGGTTTGTTGAAAAAATTACTCTGGTTTTTAGAGAAGTCCATTTGTGACATTTCTTGTTTATAATTATTATGTTTTATTCAGATGTTTTTGTATTTGTTAAATGTAAATGTATGTGTTAAGGTTTGATGTTAACATCCTTCGAGTGAAATAAATACTGCTCTAATAAACTATGTAATCTAATAGGTAGACAATTAAACAAAACTTTAATTGACCAATTTAGGCAACTACTTTAGCTAAAGGGCAGCTTAACTGGAATTTAACTCCTTTGAATTATGAGTACTGTAGTTTAGCTTGGCAAGCTAATGTTTCCCCAACATTGCTAAATAGTAAATGAAACTCTTTCAAAATAAAGAAATTTCCCCAATTAACTGAAAACCTTCCACTCTGGTAACAACAAGGACAATCTTTGAAAGTAAAAGAAGCTGTACATAACAAGGAAGGAAAAAAATTGCTCAGCAGTACAATGTTAAACGCATAATGATCCTCAGTCCTGTATTTTAGTATTCATCGGAAAAAAATGCACAAAACTATAAATACAAATTTTAAACTAGTGATGATATATGTGACCCTGGACCACAAAACCAGTCTTAAGTCGCTGGGGTATATTTTATAGCAATAGCCAAAAATAGACTGTATGGGTCAAAATTATAGATTTTTTTTAATGCCAAAAATCATTAGGATATTAAGTAAAGATCATGTTCAGTGATCTGAACATGAACAGCACATTCTCCAAAAACAAAAACATTCTCCAAAAACAAAAACAAATGTACAGTAGGACATTTATAAATTTAAAAAAATTATTCTAAAAAAAAAAAAAATTTACAGTAGGAAATTTATAAATTTTACTTCATTTGGACAACTTTAACTGATTTTCTCAATATTTCGATTTTTTTTTTTGCACCCTCAATTTTCAGATTTTCAAATAGTTGTATCTTGGCCAAATATTGTCCGATCCTAACAACCCATACATCATCAAAAAATTGACCCTTATGACTGGTTTTGTGGTCCAAGGTCACATATGACATCTCTAAAGATCTATTGGTAACACTTTAGTATATGGACAAATTCTCAGTATTTGCTTATTAGCATGCCTATTATTAACATATTGGCTGTTTATTTGCACTTATAATGCATGCATTCTGTATTATTCTGTGATCATATTCTATATCCTTAATCCTACCTTACTAGCTATTAATAAGCAGCAAATTAGAAGTTTATTGAGGCAAAAGTCGTAGTTAATGGTTTGTTAATAGTAAGAAATGGACCTTAAAATAAAGTGTGACAGATCTATTAAACATCAATATTATGGAAAGAAAGCAAAGAAATGGATTTTAGCAGTTGAAAGCTTTTTATTAGAACTCAAATATCTCAAATGGAAGAGACTCTTTCCATTGAGAAGACAAAGAGTTTTTTTAAGGGGTTAAATAACTGCCTTTGTTTTTTATTTTGTACTGTTCCCTGAGGTTCACATATAATGTTATCAAGATTTTTACATTAAGAAAAAACATAATTTAGAAGTAATAAGCTATTATCTGTCAGGGTGTGCAGAGGTGTGCATATACATTTTTGACAGACAGACAGGACAGCTTATCGTAATGTTCGGACTGAACATTTTAATTGGACGAAAATTTTATGATCCTATGCCTTCCACAGATATAAATAAATTTAGGCTACTTAACTTAGGCCCCGTACCCACAGAGATGCATTTGGCTGTATGAATATTTTATTTTGTATGGTATTGGCGCTTCGTCCAGGCTGGTCCAGGGTTTTTGGAGCGTTTTTCTGCTATTTTTGCAAACCGGTTCCTAGAGTGGATAAATCTGAAAATGACACCTTTGCGTATTTGTATGTACAGCCAATCCATATATTTTGTGAAATAATGTCATTACCCCACATCTCGCCCCAAGTCAGACACCGCTACGTCACGCAACAGCAACAAAAATAACAATGACAGACTGCATGCTTGTGTTCGCACTGCAGAAGTTTACTAACTTTAATAGCTTTTCTTGTTGTTGTGTTGGGTTTGTATACAGCGTGGAAGGTTTATGCTCATGCCCCAAGTCGTCTTCTCCATTTTTAGTGTATTTCTGTGGCAGAATTACTGGTCTGGCATGTATACTACATCGTTTTGAGTCGGTTTCAGTGGTTTTGTGTGTACGCACATATTTCTTGAGATGAAGATGTGTTTATGGAAGAACAAGGAAAAAAAGATCGGATAGGGAAAGCTCTGGCTTCGTGTGGATGAGCCCTTACTGATTGTTATCGGAATGTGAAGAGACTTTCGACCAGCATAATAAAAACAAAAAATTTGTTTTTGAAACAAATCACCTACCCTGCCTTTAAAAAAACAACATATATATAATAACTAATCCAGAAATGTCTTTTCTAGAGACTGAGAAACGACCTTTCATCTTCCTGTAACTGCAACAGTAATTCTGTTTCTGACATACTTCACGTGTTTGTGCGAATTCTGGCAAAAGGGCTAAAGGATTTCAAAGGTTTCTAAAACTCTTAAAACTCGTATAATTAAAACTCTTAAAAGTCTGCAGTTCAATTTATACTTGATTAAGCTTGATTCAGCATTTATTTTGTCAAATGTGGAATGGAAAGGAATAAAAGGGAACACTGAAGTCTGATGCAGATTTCTGGATGCAATTAGCCTACAGGCGAAGAAAGCAACTCTACAAACCAACAAACAAAAATCTATAAAAGAAATTAGCATTGCAAAAAGATGTCAATAAGTGTCAGACAAGTTCAGTGGAATTTCAGACAACAAAGTCTCTTTATTCTTGTTTATTTTGTCTCGACTTTTCAGAAAATAACAAGCAAAGCCTTTTTAGTCAAGCCGAAACTACGGAAGATTTTAATCCAGTTGCTACAATATACAGTAATAACACTAAAACACAGATAAGAATAAATGCTTCAGAAGTTTTCAGACAGCTTTAAAGAAAGTTCTGTGAGGCTTTGAGATGAGGGAAACTATTTATGGGAAAGTATTTAGTTGTTCATTAAGTAAAACTGTAGGGTGTATGTGTGCGTGCCACCGATAACCATTACGGGACCTAAGACGTCTAGAGAGCCTCTTCAATTATGCGCTTGTTAATTAATGAAGAAACAGCCATTAATGAGTTCTCATAACACTCCACCCTCAACTGACCGGATTAAAGCAGCCGTGAGGATAAGCTGGAATAAGTTAAGTATGACAGTTCGTCTGAAGGGCGCCAATCCCTAAAAAGCTATTAAGATACAGTATGTGTGTGTGTGTGTGTGTGTGTGTGCGTGCATGACCCTCCACTGTGATGTTTTTATGGATATTGCTGAAACATGTCCTAACAGGTCCCTACTCTCTTAATAGTTTGATGTAGAATACTTATTTTATTATTATTCATTATTATACATACCCATATTTAATAGATTACTGGTCAAATTAAAACTAATGGCATGCTGGAAATTAGCATGAAAAAGCCAATATTAATATTAATCAGTAGGTAGTAGCTACACTTATTGTTTTTTATAGGAGCCAATGGCTCCTTACTCGATTTTTTTGTTTGGAGCCCTTAAATACCAACCTAAAATTTGCTAAATGTATACCAGCAAAAGTTTGATCTCAGCAACATATCTCCATTACCTTATAATTCATTCAAAAAAATCAAAATATAAAAAACACAACTAGAATATGGAATTTTTTACTTCTGATCACACTGCAAAACAGTGTTCTTAATCAATTTTTTGCTTTTTTGTCTTGTTTTCCAGTGCAAAAGTCTAAAGATTCTTAAATCAAAATCAAGTTTCTTAAATTAAGAAGTGTTTAAAGTGAGTTTATGATGAAAACGCAAACAAATAGCTGACAATGGAGACAGAAAATATCCTTAATGCAGAAAGAAAAAGTTTTAACAAACAAAGTTTTACCCCAATATTAATGTTTGATTTAAGCATAAACTCAATTTCGTTCAGTTTCTAAGAAATCTTCACTTTGCATCTAAATGTATCTTGATTTAAGGATGTTTAAATATTTGTACTACAAAACAAGACAGAAATACTGAGGAAGAATTTTTGTTTAATTTTTTTTTTTTTTTTTTTGCAGTGCATGCAACACACTTTCTGCACTAATTTAAGGCCTTAATTTTAAGAAAAGCAGAAACACTGCTTTAATAAGAAAACACAATCATTAAAACAAGTAAAATAACAATAAAAAATGTGAAAATAAATTGTCTGTCTGCTTTTACAAAGGTAATAAATAAAATATTTCACTATCATAGGGCAAAATATAATGTAGTGCCAGTAAATATTCTCAATGATTGCTATTGGCATAAAGGTTTTACATTTTTGTTTTTCAAAGGATCATTCCATTCCAATTATCACATAAAAACCTCTGTGAATTTAGCTGCTGTAGCTTCAGCTGTGTGAACAGTAAGAGAAGATCTCATTATAATTTATCAGAGCTAAATGATGTATCTTTCTATACTGCTGTCTGAAACCAGCAAGAGTACAATAAGTATGCATTATGGGAAGCTATACTATATGGATATATTTAATAATTCATCTTGTGAGTTAGGCTGTGCATCAACACCTCACAAACCCTGCACTACACCCTAATACAAAGTAAATAAATGAATTAAATCATTAAAAAAAAAAAATTGTGGTGACACCTTGGTACAGTGATGAGTATGTTGTTTACCGATGCAGCCGTAGAAATGTGCTATTCAAATTAGGCAGTGAATAATTTATGTGAGTGAAAGGGAGCTGCCATTAACAATAAGGGGTCAATAAGGTACGTGAACATTTGAACAGGATGATGATGTGTAAATGTTTCTTAGTTTGTTCAAAGATCATATTTTTTCATTTAGTACTGCCCTTTAGAAGCTATATAAAATAGATGTTTAGCAGAATACAAAATTAGTACAATTAATGCTAATCATCCGATTCAAAAAGTTTACACTCCCCATGTTGGATCAGTGAATGTTTTCACATTTTGTAATAGTTGTGAGTTTTGAAGTTTCTCAATTGCCCTCAGTGTGAAAAACTGCTGGAAAAGGTTCAAAATGACAGAACATGCCGGAAAACCAATTAATGTTCAGAACCTGGAGGATTTTGAATAGGCATTTCAAATGGTGTGGCTGTGACACATTACTCACACTATTATATATATATATATATATATATATATATATATATATATATATATATATATATATATATATATATATAAATTTCTGATTGAAATGCCTATTCAAAATCCTCCAGACAATTTTTAAGATCTTTATTATTTTTCTATAATTATTCTGGCCTTATATGTAGCATTTGTATATATCTGTAATCTGTGTCTTGTACAATATTGTCATGATGAAAACAATAAAAACAAATAAAGAACTTATTAACATTTGGCAGATTCTTCAAGGTACACACACTGTACAAGAATGTAAGACAATGAACATGCTTCTCAATGGTGCAAGAAAGCATTCAAAATAGAAAACAATCAATAATAACAAGCCGATAAGGGTCATATTGCTATATAAAAGGGCACTAACACACACACACACACACACACCTGTTCATAGTTGAAGGTCTCTAGCATCCCTAAAATGAGTCCCTGAATCTCAGCCAGCTTTCCTTTCCCATACACAGGGTCCTGCAGGAGAGAACACATATACAAGATAAATTATTTTCTCATTGCTTTGATCACATTAGCAGAAACCTGTGTCTGTCTGTACAAAGTTTATAAGTAAATTTTAAAGGCATGTTCTGCAGTAAACCAAATTAAACACAAATCAGAGGATAAACACAGTGTGTGCTGTCAGACTGCATTCAGATGATGAAGGAGTGCAGTCTCAAAAACATCTCACACACGCACACACACGCACAAACACACACAAACAGTCATCACTAGCCGTTATCACAGGACTGCACACACATGGGTAATTTTGCCCTCGGTAGGGGCTCAGATTGATGCAGTCACAAAGATGAAGACCTGGAAGACACACACACACACACACACAGTATCCATCCTGTTCATTCTGAGGGACAGAAACGGTGTACACATTCTTTTAAGGAGGGAAAAAAACTTGACGGTCCTGCAACGCCAAACACAACAGACTTCTAAACATTCAATATTTTAAATTAACAACACTCCTATTCTTACTCTCTATTTCTTCACACTTTCTCAAAATGAAAAATACTGCCTTTGTCAGTTAGTTCTCTTGCAGCAACATATGATACTTTATTGATCCTGATAAGATCATTTTTTTGATCCTAATAAGATACTTTATTGATCCTGTATGAAGAGACATAAAACTGTGTTGTTACAGTCCACCTCCTCCACAAGATGAATGCAGCCAATTCCCCAAGGCCAAAACTGCTTTCCCTCCGGAGAGACCATCACTCACAAACATCTGGAATACCAAATCCCTGGAGTTCAGGTTTGAAACCCAACATATGTTCTACTAGAAGAATGAAAACTAACAAAACTCAATAAAATTCGCTCTTTACAATATACATGTACCACACAAACTTCACCTAGCTCCTATGGAGCTACCCTTAGCAACTGGGCCCCCATATGGTACTAATGAGACAAATTTGGTTTTATATTTTTTGTTTTAAATCATATGTTCTTTATGGATAACTCAATAACAATATAACTCTGCATAGAAGGTGCATAAAAAGGCAAATATACAGTGTTTACATACACTTTTTAATGCTGCACAGGGGCACTCTAAATGCAGTTTGGGTATTTTTTACAGTTACAGTTTTTGACAGTTAAAAAAAAAACTTTTTAATGCAAGTTTAAATCATGTTCACATAGCAAATATGGAAATAATGTTAATTTCACTATTCGTTTAGATCATAGTTTTTATCATGGAGTTATTTTAATATTATTATAATACTAACTTTAATAAATACTATAACTATTGTTGTAATAATTTTGGTCAAATGTTTACTACATGGTTACAATTTTAAATCTTTGATGAACTGTTACAGATTTACAGAATGATATAAAGAAAATGATGAATGAAGAGAAAAGAATTCACTGCAAGAGAATAATTGTTTAAAATAACATCACTTGTTAATTCCAGTAAAACTATTTCACCCTGATCCAGATGGTTCTCATGGTTCTCAAGGGCCATGCAGTATGCCACTGGGAGCAACTATAAACCTTCTGTGAGTTGTACAGTACGACTACTGCTTCAGGAAGAGACAGACAGAAAGAAGAGAGATGTTCTACTAATTACTTCAGCATGTTTGACTCAGATGAGTGTCCTTGACTAAAGATATGCATGCCACTCTAGTTGCAGGTGTTATTCAGCCTCCCAAACAACAGCTACCACTATTCAGACATGCTGTAAACAAGCTGTAAACAAATCCAAACATCCATGGACAACCAAAAAGAATTTCAATATTGCAATTATATTTATACCCCTTTGAACTTTGGAGAACCAGGACTTACAGGTTCTCTTATAGAAATAGAATGCCCCCATTACACTCCATCCACCCACATATCACAATGTGTGAGATATGAAAAAGATTGTTATTAAGAGAGATAATATTGTTGTCATATTGTAGAGAGGCTTTGCTGATTGAAACAACATGACCAGACTTATTCAGAATGACCAGAAATGTGATAAAAAAAAAATAATATATAATAAAATAAAATATCCAGATTGGGAGTATTTAGCTCCTCTGATCAACAGTAGGAATGATCTCCACTCAGAAAGCCATGATCTCCGGAGTCTACATCCTCACATGCCATCTTGTTTTCTAGAAATATCTTGAGCAGATTACTACAGTAGGTAAATATTCCATACATTCCAGGTCATAACAGCTTAAGGTGGTTATATGGTTGGCTACCAATGCAGTCTAATAGATCTAACCAGGGGTGCGTTTCCAAAAACAGCATCAGAGACAGCAAGTTCTGCCGTTACCGACATACTGTAGCTCTAAGATTAGGTGCTTCCCAAAACCATAGCTTCAATGAACATATACATCGCCACCAGCTTGGTCTGGTGCAGATCACCACCCGCTCTCTTATAATTCTGTGGAGCACAAACAAATTGGAAATCAATTCTAAGCCTTGAATTACATAATAATAATAATAAATACAACAACAAGCAAACACAGTGCGTACAGCTGCAGGTGCCTCTGCCCAGGTGTAAGTGCACATTCAAGATGACACCTGTTGATTATGTAATATATTGATTGTGATCATTTGTTAGTATAACTTGATAGGGCTCTTTCTAACCTTTCCTCTTCCTTGTCAGTGGTGCATTTGCATTCACAGCAGCGCACTAATGATTACACGCTGTGAGCAAATGCCATCAAATGTCACCATCAGCAGTCGGGCAGAACCAGAGCTGCTCAGATAGATGCTGAGGCAGGGAGATTAATGAATCAACATGGGCCACACAAAAAAAAAGACTATTACTGAATCATAATGAACATGAACAATGTCAAAAACTATAGTGACAGCAATTGTTTTGTCTTAGATTTACTTTCACTTTAATGTGTGTTTCTTGGTGATGTACAGTCCCGTTCAAAAGTTGGGTCAGTAAAGCCTCATTCAGACAGTGAGCCCATATAGTGACGGCAATTGTTCTTTCTTCAATTTAATGTTTGTTACAACTTTATATTTGCATAAATCCTACTATTGTATTAATAATAAAAATTCTAAACAATAAACTAGTAGTGGTTTGTAATAAATTGTTACCAAAAAATCAAAAATTTGAACAGTAGTGTATCTATTAAAAAAAAAATAAAAAAATCATAAGCACTGATTCAAAAGAAATCACAGAGGTTGTAATGACAGCAGGTTGAAGCAGAGTGCTGGTGTAATAGCACTGATAAGGAGGGGGAGAACGGAAGATCGATGGGGGAAAGCTGACAGCATGGAATATGTGCAGATGAAAACAGATAAAGGCCTCCCACTGCCCAAAGCCTCAACAGATTCATGAGTTGTAGCATCGATCTCATGGAGAGCAAAAATGTGTATGTGTGAGTGTGTGTTTGAAACATCTACACAAGGCTCTACGCTGAAAAGCAAATTTCCTGTTCAGCTTCTACAGTGTGTCCATCAATCCAAATATGAGAACTAACACTGGATTCTGACAAAGCTTGCGAAAAAAATAAAAATAATTAAAGGCTGCATCTGTAGATGCCACCGTAAGCAACCATTCCTCCAATTTAACATGATGTATATAGAGTATCCTGCCATACTGAAAAGGTCTGAATCCCTTTGATTCAGAATGTTTGTATTTTTCACAAAATTCAGTTGAACATAAATGTCAATATACACCTCTGAATAAAATTCTAAAAGAAACAGAATATTAGAAAATGTGCTTGTAAATAAAAACGATGAATAGTGAACACAGATAGCATAACATTTGTAAACATTAACAGGGTTCGCACAGAAACTGCAAAATGAAATTCCAGGACTTTCAAGGACTTTTCAAGCAATACTTTTTTTGGTTTTCAAGGACTAAAAACAGAGATATTACTTATTAAACAATTTTGTTATTATGTTTCAAATTCTAATAAACTAATGAAACTAAATTGCACAAATAAAGTCCAGCACAAAAGCATGCAATACTGTGGCAACTTTAACATTTGAAAGGATACTATGGCAAAGTTATTGTTTTCCTTATTCAAACTGTTTTTTTTTTTTTTCATGAACATGATTGACCTGAAGAATGAAAGCTGTATCATACACATGGAAAATGTTGAGCTTTATCACCACTTATCAACGCTAGGGTGTGTGACAATACACTTAGCTCACAAGATATACAGATACTTGGTTCACTAGAATGAGACAATATTATAATACTAATACTTTAAGATTGTTTTTTTTTTTAAATGACAAAATATTTGTCTTTTAGTCACAAATCAAAACAATACAGTTTTATTTTAAAATATATTATAAAAAAACTATGTTTTAATCCATGAAATTTTAATATTTAGCCACCTGCAAACTCAGAGCGAGGATTTGAACTTTTATTTTGAAATCGTGATACACAACAAATCGCATACTTAGAAATAATTATATTAAGTTGATGAGCTCTCCTGTGTTAGAATAGGTTTATACATGATTTACATTACAAATCTAGTGAGTTCACATGCACTGTTTTCCTAGATGAATGTTAAGCAACACAAACTCACAGCATATGCAGAGGAAGAGTTTGTGTCCCGAGCTGCTGAGATGGAGATGCGCTCCATGCTTTTAAATGATAACAGTGCAACACAAAACATATCAGACTTTATATGCGTTCCCAAATGAAACCCAAACGAACAGCACATGCAATAAAAGACCGAACAATATAATGCAAGCACTATCAAAAGTTTTACCACAAACACAACTTATACTGATATCATGAGACCACTTTTCATCTCAAGGAGTAATAATGGGAGATCTTGTGCGCTGCTAAAAGCCAAGCGAAACGGCTCAGTATTTATATCAGACATGCTGCATCGTTAATTTCGAATAAAAAGATTGTTTTGTCGAGGGAAAAAATAACACTTATTTCATATATACTATCCTTTAAAAATTCTAGTTCTTTTCAAGTACCTTCTCAAAAATATGGTTGTTTTGAAGGGCATTCCAAGGAGCTAAATTTCAAAAAGTCAAATTCAAGTACTTCAAGAACTTTAAGCACCTTGTACGTCACCCTGACATTAAGAACGTAATCATAAACACAAAAAGTAAAAAAAAAGAACAAAAGTACAATAAAGATGACAATAAATAAACCAACAAATAAATCAAATGATAAACAAAATATGTACTTTTTGGGGTTCACATAACAATGATATAAGTGTAATAAAAAGTGTGCATCGAACTTCAAAGTAATTTTAACTTGATTCAGATAGTCTGAACTGGAATTAAAATATAACAGCATTAATTGAAGTGTATAAAAGCTATATTTATAGAGGACTCAATGGACTTCAGTTACAGTACAGTGGTATTTTATGACCCACAAACTACATTTTAGGTATCATAACCCTGATGTTTAAAAGTTTGAACATGGTAGATTTGTTGACATCTCTAGAGCAGTTGAATTCAGAATCTGAGTAAATGTCTATGTGAATGTCTCAACGGTTTTGCACAAATAAGAACCATGGGATTTTGAGCTTGAGCCAGCTACCCTATTGTCAAGTCAGAAGGCTTTAAGTCTTTCCAAACAAATCCCACAAAGAACAATAACATCTCACACGTACCACAATCACTGGAACACACTGAGCGACCTCTGAACGTGCACACGCTGACTGCAGTTTGGTAATAGGCAGGCATAAAAACAGCCTAGTTTTAAGCTAAACTGCATGAGCTGTTAAAAACAACAAGAGAATGTACTTACCTTAAGGATGCGCTGAATGATGGCAGGTGGGGCGATAAAACTGGACATGCTGTTTAAGACTTTCATAGTGAGCTCTTTTAATGCTGAGGAAAGAGAGACACAATCAGGACTGACTGAGCCCTCAGCTAAATTCCATTATACAGTTATATATATTTATATAACAGTTAACAGAACAATCATTAGCTTATTCGGACCTTCAAGTGCACCTGGATAACTCCTACTTCCAAGTTGGGTTATCATTATTACAAGAAGTTATGCATTCATGTCTGAAAAATAATATGGAAGTTTTCAATTGCTTTCTATATTTAAAAAAAAAAATTTTTTTTATAATTTTAATTTTTATCACTTATCAATGCACAATATCTACCGTAAACCATGAAAATTAGAAATAACCCACTTTTTTGTAAGCAATTATGTAAAAAATGCAATTGAAATACAAAATGGAATATATATATATATATATTTAATCCATACACACTATATGATGTTCGTTATTAAAAACATTTGGGAAATAATATCATTGTCATCATTTCAGAAGTATTAGAATAAAAATCATAGGATGAGAATGAGGGGCTTTTTATATTTTTGAATATTTATTCTTATAGGGGCAATGGAGTTAAAAAGGTTGAGGACTGCTGCTAAAACTCTGGATAAACTCAAAACTAGTGCTTGTGTGTGTTTGTCTCACCCTCTGAAGTGTGTTTGGTGTCGGCTCCTTTGAGTAGTTTCTGTGGTGACATCATCGCCTCGAGGAGAGGAAACCACAGAGCCTGAGAGTGACAGAAGATTGATGTACACACACAGTGAGAGAGAGAACAAGAAGATCAATATATCCTGTTCATGAAAAACACAGCCCAGGTTGATCGGACAGCGCGCGCACACACACACACACACACACACACACACACACACACACACACACACACACACACACACACACACACACACACACACACACATACCTCTCTCTGCTGCTGGTTGAGACCGTGCGAGCTCCTCTGACACAAAGCAATGATGTCATGCAGAGCTTCCTCCACTCTTTGTAACAGACTCGGCACTTCATCACCTGTTTCCTCCTCCTCACCATCAGGCTTGTCTGCCTCTGAGCCTTCCAGGGCAAGTTTGTGGAGTTTGCCCTTCAGGGTCTGAGAAGCAGAAATCAACAGATCGATAGCGCATTTCCACCTGCCCTTTCTGTCTCACCAGGTACACTGAAGACACTGTTCTCTGAAACACCATCTAAATGAACTGGCCATTTCTGAGGGTGCTTTCATACTGACAGTTTAATTCAAAACAAGGCACGATTCACATGAAGACATGGTAATGTGAAAGCTGCCATGCAGAACGGAAGCGGTAGCGAACCCGAGAATACCTGTAGATGGTGGGATTTTGTTTGCCCTGGAACTGTGGCACAATTTGCATGATTGTGAAAGCAACTTGGACTCATGTGCGCTCTTGTTAAGGATGCAAAATAACCTGTGCATGCATTTTAGCCTGATGACAATGTCATTAATTCAACAAAACACACATAAGGGGTGAAAGCTAGCCTGTAGTGTAACTGTGCATAGGGAGTGCAATCAGAGCGGCAAAAGCATATTTATCATATATTATTATCAGTTGAAAATATTGCCGCATCATATTTTTGTGGAAACTGGGATTTTTTTGTTTGTTTGTTTTTTGATGAATAGAAAGATCAAGTTGCATTTATTTCCAAGCAATGTAAATATACAATGTAAGTCTTTACTGTCATTACAATATAAAGTATTAATTTGGGAAACACATTAGTATATATATTCTGCATGAATATATTCTACATCCCTAATCCTACCCAATACCTAAATTTAACTACCTTTCGAACTATTAATATGCAGAAAATTTGGGGTTTATGAAGGGTAAAGTCATAATTAATAATGGCTTGTTAATAGTGAGAAAATTAGACCTTAAAATAAAGTGTGACCTTAATTTCTTACTGACCCCAAACTTTTGAGTATATATTGTGTGTAAGCTGGTGGTCTACAGTCCACATCAATAAGTGCACAAGTCTATAAGGAAGGAAGGAAGATTTCCATTCATGCATTCCATCTGCAATATTTTTTATTCATTGGTATAATATGCTATGTGCCAGAAAGTCTTTAGTTGTTATGTCGCATCTCACTTTTCAGCATGTCTAGTTGTGATCGCCAGTGCTGAAATTCAAGTTTGAAAAAGCCCAAACTCGCTGGCATTCTGTTACATGCTGCTACATTACAGCTGTTTTTAAATGCAAAAACATGAACTAAAGTTGTGCTTGACTTGCTCTGACATTAGTAAAATAAGAAGCTGTGGTTTACAGTGAATTTACAAAAGCTTTGAATGCAGCTCAACCAATCAGAATCAAGGACCAGAACTATCAGTTTTACTTTGTTCCTTATGGAATATATGCATGGGACAGGCGTCAGAGAATATGATTGTGTTGTTATTTTTATTTTTTTTTGATTATTGCACAAAATCAACATGTTAAATTGAGAGCCTTCGAAATATAATAATAAAAAGGTTGGCGGCCCATACAAAACCCTCATCTTTTCTCTGAATCAGAATGTTCTCATTTTAAAAAATTGTCTAATTTGATAATTTTTTTCAGCTACCAAAAAGACTGCAGTGCTCCCAGTTCAATTTAAGACTGAATTTTTCCAGCTGCTTTTTTTTTTTTTTTTTTTTTTTTACAAAATCTAAATCAGTGCTGCAGATTCTGCTATTGCAAACATGATAACTAGCTTTACATTAGTACAATAAAGGAGTTTTACTGAAAAATCAGTTAAACTGAAAGGTGATATCAAACAAAAAGGTGAAATGTCACATTAATCATTATTTGGCAAATTTTCAGAGAAATTCAGTCATTTCAAAACACTGAATGCATGCTTTGCAAGGGGCTGCATTAGGAGAGAATGTTAGAGATTAAGTATTGTTTTATGTGTTATTCAGTAAACAGAAAGACATGTTAAGTTATGCTGGACATTTAGAGGAGTTTCTGTAATTTGTTTTAATTTTGTAGTTACCATTATGTTATCTGTGCTTAGACACTCAATGAGTAATAGCCATTGCTAATGTCTGTACTGACATCAGTCTTTTCTTTTTTGTTCAATATATGCATTGTGTATAATGATTAAAACAGCTGCTTGTTTAAAGGGGTCCTATGATGCAATTAAAATTTTTCCTTTGTCTTTAGAGTGTTACAAGCTCTTGGTGCATGTAAAGTTTCAAAGACTAAAGTCTCAAATCCAAAGAGATATTCTTTATAAAACTTAATTGTCAACCACAACCTCCTAAAATGGCTCATTCTAACACACCCCCTGACTTGTTTAAATAAAGATGTGGGAAGATTTTCTTAATAACAATGTGATTTTCTTGTTAAGAAAGGCGGCGTTACTTTTATTGTTGCTGTTGCCGCCGCTGCCATGTTATGGAGTGTGTTTCGCTGTGAAAGGGAAACTACTTTGTTTGGCCTTCCAAAAGAGGATACAACTAGAAATCTGTTCCAGAACAGGGGTGTTTTTTTATTGTTGCTGTTTTATGGAGGATGAGGACTTTCCTGAACCAGTAACCTACAATGCGTCTGTAGCAAAAAGGCTGTTTCTATAAAGCTGAGCAATTCCAACTTTGCAAGGACAGTTTGGCACTTCTGATCCACAGCCCGTAAGTAAGTTTTTTATATTTAAATAATTTGCCAATGATGATTCAAACGCAAGTTTTGAGAAGTGTAGAGTAGGCTTGTTGTTTGTTACGCACTTACATTTGTTATGCTTCAGTATAATTACGCACACTATACCAGGGGTGGTTCTAAACCCTTTTTAGGTGTGTTTCAGCCCCCCTATCTGTTACCTTAGCCCCCAAAATCTTAACAGTCTGGCCAGTGCTGTTTCCTCAAGAAAGTTTTTCATTCTCATGTGTTTTAAGTCTTATCGGTTTAAACACTAAAGTAATTTTAAGCCATTTAAGCCCAAGACCAAGCCACAATGCTGTACTCACGTGCTGTGATAAAGCGTTTCTACCGTGCGCACACACATGTGAAGTGCACAAACAAATATACGTAGCCTTCTCAGACAGCAGGTCAATACCAATGGTTGTCTTGACAAGTATCCTTGTAAGCACAGTCGGTTGTTTTAAGTGAACGTAAACAGTAAAGAAAATATCAAATTTACATCAGTATAACGGATCCGTGCATTTCTTCATATGTAAATAATGTTAATCAATAGCGGTGTGACACTCTCACACAAAGACACATGTTTTATACCGCTCAATATATATGAAGATGGTTTTATATCTACTGTGGGTAAAATAAGTATTGAACATGTCATCATTTTTCTCAGTAAATATATTTCTAAAGGTGCTGTTGACATGAAATTTTCACCAGATGTTGGTCACAACCCAAGTAATCCATACATACAAAGAAAAAACAAATAAGTTCAGAAATAAAGTTCTGTGTAAAAAAAGTGAAATGACTCAGGGAAAAAGTATTGAACATGAAAAAGGGAGGTGCAAAAAGACATAAAGCCAAGTCACCAGCAGAAAACTATCAGACCTTCACAACCTTATTGTTGCAAAATATACTGATGGCATTGGTTACAGAAGGATTTCTATACTTCTGAATGTTCCAGTGAGCACTGTAGGGGCCATAATCTGGAAGTGGAAAGAACATAATTTCACCATAAACCAGCCATAACCAGGTGCTCCTCGCAAGATTTCTGACAGAGCAGTGAACAAAAATTATTAATAGTTTTCTAAGAGCCAAGGACCACTTGTGGAGATCTTCAGAAAGACCTGGAATTAGCAAGTACAATTGTTTCAAAGAAAACTGTAAGTAATGCACTCAGTTTTTTTGGAGTGTAGGAACGCTTGTGGAGATCTTCTGTATTGCCTGGAAAAAAGCATGTTGAAGCTTGTTTAAATTTTGCTGCACCACATTTAGACAAGCCTGTGAAATACTGGGAGAACATAGTCTGGTCCTTTGACATTAAATTTTCACCAGATGTTGGTTATACATAATACACACTATGTTTGGAGGTCAAATGGCACTGCACAACACCCCAAAAACATAATGGTGATATTGAATCCAATAGAAAATCTATGGAAAGAAGTACAGATCAGAGTTCATAGAAGAGGCCCACAGAACCTTCAAGATTTGAAGACTGTTTGTGGACGAATGGGCCAAAATTCCACCTAAGTAATGCATGTGACTAGTTTCTCCATACAGTAAGTGTCTTGAAGCTCATTAACAACAAAGGCTTTTGTACAAAATAATAAATAAATTTCAGTAAGCGTGTTTAATACTTTTTCCCTGGGTCATTCCATTTTATTACACAGAACTTAATTTCTGAACTTATTTGTTTTGTTTTCTTTGTATGTATGGATTACTTGGGTTGTTAGCGACATCTGATGAAAATTTCATGTTAACAGCACCTTTATTTACTGAGAAAAACAATGACGCGTATTTATTTTACCTGCTGTATAAAGTATATTTGAGTTTTAATGGTTTTACATGTTGTCTTAGCCATTTTAATCCTCTTAATCCTTTTAATGTGCAAATGTCTTTAAATGTTCATGTGTCTGGAAATAGACCAGTATAAAGAAAGCATGACAACCAAACAAGGTCTTTGACACTTAAACACTGAACACTCTGAAGTGAGGAGTAACCTTTGAGGATTTACCATTCCAGAATCTTACTTTTATTGGATTAGCACTGCTTCGGATTGTATATACACTGGTGGACACTTTTAGATCGGGAAGTAGCAACACGCTGGATTTCTTAAGCACTGTTTTAATGGTACGGAACTGAAAGACTGTGTACTTTTAACAGCCTAGGATTTCTATTTCTATTCTAGTTTTATTGTGTTGTTTTAAGTTCCCTGTGAATTCTGTAAATACACTATTTATTTAATTATTCTAGTTTTGGCGTTGTCTCATCTTTTTAAAACACTTATTTATCCTCACACAGTTTAATCTGACCCTATGTAATTCGACCATTAAGGCCGAGCATTACAGCGGTACTTACACATTAATATAAGATCATACAACATGGTGATTCTCAGTGAATGGCGACTACATGAGGCCAAAATCTGTTACAAAATATTTTGATGGTTTTTAAGTAGATGCTCTGATAACATTTGCCAGACAGTATCAGTGAAATTCTATTTCCGTGATATAAAGCGAGGATAGTCCTGGTCTTCATTAAGCATCTATTTGTAAACATCCTGTCCGTGATGTTTAAGTGCCTGTAATAAGATCCGCTGACTGGACCACTCTCCCTAGCACTTTGTACTTCAGGACAGTGCAGCTCCCACACCAGGCTCTGATATGCCTACTCAGGACACATACACTTACAGATGCTGACCAGGATGTGATGGCATGCCAAACTTCTCTAATTTGTGCAGAAAATCCGCTGACATGCTATTCTGACCACAACACTGGTGTGACAAAATCAGGTTAACTTCTCTGTGATGGTTATTCTCAGAAACTGCTGACCCTCTCGACTCAAGTTTCCATCAATGTTAGGTCACCAGTCTGGAGTTGTACTGGTCCAGAGAGAGCTGCACTGTCAAGATCGAGGTCACAGTCCTATCACCATACTGCCTGGGTTTCATCTTTAACTTCTATTAAGCAGCCTCTCCATGTAGGATCAGATCAGTGACCAGTTTAACTTTGCAGTCATGTCTGGTGAAACACTCATGGATTAATAAAGGCAAGAGAAGTGGGAATAAGCTTACCAACTTGGGGGACTCCATTGTTTAGAGTCACGGCAAAGGATATGTTTGTTACTTACTGTACATCACCTATGGGCATCTCATCAAAAAGCCCAACATTTTATACCTATACCTTAGGACGTCATCCTCTACCCTTACATTTTATAGGGTCGCTATAGTAACCCAATGTATGTAAATGTGTAGGTGTATTTTTTATTTTTTTTTGCAAGAATGTTGAATATCTCAGTGTGGTGATGTCTGATAAACAATGATGTGTCACTCATAAAAATTAACATAGACATAAAAGAGAATCCTCAAGTATCATCAGCAAATCTTGACATGGCTCAATGATTTACTGCAGAGCAAGTTCGTAATCAAATATTAGCATAATTTAATGGTGGTTTTGATGGCAAAGCTGTCTGCAAACAAATTACAGATTCTGAAGATGATGAAAATGTTTTGAGAGTAACGTATCAAAAGACTCCCAATCCCCAATATGAGCCAGATGCTGAATGTACCTGGAATGTAAGTGATGATGGTGGAGAAGCAGTTGCTTAAAATGTACTTCGAAGTTCCAACAGAAATCAAAACATACTTTATTTAATTACTTTGTACTTGTTAATAAAATATCAGGGCAGTTTTATACTATTGGGCCAGTTTAGAAACCCATCTGGGTTAGATAAAGACCTGATTATGTAATAATAATAATACATATTAGAGTTATATTTTTAAAAATCGTGGATCTGCCAAGCTTTTTAATGGCAGTGAATGGCTGTTGAGATTTTGAATTCCAATTAAGTGCATTTATTGAATAAATGATGAATGAATGAAGGCATTTATTTCCCCCCTGTAGCCGTTTGGAGTACTTTTTTAAAATGGATGGATGCACTTTATTGGACTTGGACAAAATCTCAACACCCATTCACAGCCATTATAAATCTTAGAATAGCCAAGGCATTTTTTGATATAACTCTGATTGTATTTGTCTGAAAAAAAGAAAGTAATTTACACCTTCGATGACTTGGGGATAAATTATAAGGTATTTTTATTTTGGGTGAACAATCTCTTTAAAGCAAGTATGGATCCTCTTGCTCAGTTTCCGAATCTACTGCAAGCTTATGTGGTGTGATGAGCTCAAACCTGTAGCAGCACTTCAAAAGCTCCTTGCACATCTCCCTTCTTCTCCAGCAGGTAGGCTGTGGCCTCATGCAGCTTGTGTTTCTCTGTGATCTGTGATTAGACAAGACAGAGATAAGCCTGTCAATTGTGTTCCAGTCAAATTGTCAAGATTATCAAGACAAATGATCCACTCCAAGCCGCCCACTGGATGAACCGGCTCAGACTCAGACTGAGAGAGTGTTTAGGTGAGACTGTTTGTTTGTGAGAGACCATCTCCATAATGAAACATTCAAACATTCTGAAACTAAAGTAAAAAGAGGGTTATGCGGAAGGCAGAGAAACACGAACCAGCATCCATAAATACAGCAGAATCCATTAATACAAAAGCAGGGCAGCTGAGAGCGAGCTCAGAGAGAGAGAGAAAAAAAAATACAGACTGACAGAAACACAGCAGCAAGCAGATGGATCTAGATATGGAGACATACACAAAGAGCAGTGAAACAAGTAAAAGGCAAGATGGCAGGACTTTAGAGCTGCTGTAAATGCACGCGTGTGTGCAAGGTGTCTGTTCAAATATTTAGCAGGTGCCACTCTTCTTCTGTAACAGTATTGATTCCCTCTTCTGCCGGTCTGTCTGTCTCAGCGCTTCAGCACACCAGATATCTCCCCTCCTTCTATTATTCATTCATTCATTCCTTCCTCCAGGCATCTTTCTGCCTGAGCCTGTCAACCGGTACTCTAATTACATCAGATTGGCAACCTTTACTTGCTTTATCAGTGGGTTCATGTTGATTGATTAGATAGTGTGTGGTCTCCTAATCGTCAGCTTTCTATGCCAAACCTGTAGTATGAGAAGTGAATTCAGTAATCATCTGCATTTCAGAGCAAAAACTGTCTTATTTACTAATAGCCTGCAATCCAGTTTACCAAGACGCTAAACGTGGTAAAATCACACCAAAAAGCACCATGAATATTGATGCCATTCTCAATCTTTCACTTTCAGCGTAAACACAACTTCCTTTTATGTAAATTAGGCTCGTTATATATAGCGCCTTATTCACAAACTAGGCTATCTGTCTGCTGCAATTAGCATCACGCTACTCAAACTGAATGTTCTCACCCTTTATTTCGTTGACAAAAACAGCTGGAATATTTTGAAAATATAATATTTTAGCTGAAGAGATTTAAATCGACATTCTGAGACTCCATGCAGAGAATAACCTGAAAAATGTACATTCATTATATAAAATTCCATGACATTTTTACGACTTTTAGCATTTTATTACATTTCATGCCTTTTCCTTTTTTTCTTACAACAATTTTAATTTTATTCCCAGATATTTGCAGGTATTATTATGGGAGCTCTGTAAAATATACACAAAATGAAATGATGTGGAAGAGTGTTATAACTGGGCATATCATTACTTTTCACAATTTTAAAGAGCCGACCCAGATGCATTATGCAATTTTTAGCATATATTTCCAGGCACATTTAAGCTGATTCATAGAATTTCTTTAATGAACTGGGATAGAAAACAGCACAGAAAATGTGTACAAAATAAACAGTCAGCATGTGCAATGTGACCGAGCTTGTATGCAGAATATGCTTTTCAGTATATGCTGACAAAAGAATTGACAATAAAGCAGACTTGACTTGAAACTCATTTGAGCTTCTCAATAACATACTAAACATTTGTGAGCCCTCATATTAGCTCTGTATCAAAAAAACATGTAAAGCTGGTCCTACACCTGACGAGAAAGGCCACATAAGGGTTAAGAAAACTCACAGGTATTGAACACCGGATGCATCATTCTCAAGTTCAAGACTGCAGTTCAAAACAGCACCATACAGGCAAATGAACAAAGTCATGTCAATGAGTGTGACTATGGGATTAAAAATAGTACAGAAAGATAAAGGCCCATCTATATTACAGTAAAGTCCATATATATATGAAGAGTTCAGATGCAAAACCCTCTAAAAGCCATCTGAAATTTTCTTTTGAAATTAGCATTTTTATCAAGCTCCTGTGTTTATGTTATTTCACTTAAATGGCAATGAGAAGAAATTATTCAATGACATTAAAGTGAATTTACTGAACATAAACACAGCAGCCAAATAAAAATGCTAATTTTAAAGAAAATTTTTCAAATGGCTTTCAGAGGGTTTTGCATCTGAACTCTTCATATACATACATATATATATATATATATATATATATATATATATATATATATAATATATATATATATATATGGACACAGGCACATTTTGTATTATTTTAGCTGTTTGATTAATATGTACCTCCCCCTTTTTCAAGGGACCATAAGTAATTAGACAATTGACTCAAAAGCTGTTTCATGGACAGGCCTGGGCACTTCCTTCGTTATTTTTACATCGATTAAGCAGCTAAAGGGTCCAGAGTTGATTCTAAGTGTGCCATTTGCATTTGGAATCTGTTGCTGTGAACCCACATCATGCGGTCAAAGGCTCTCTCATGCAGGTGAAACAGACAATTGTTAGTCTTCAAAAACAAAACAAATCCACCAGAGAGATAGCAGGAATATTAGAAGTGTCCAAATCAACAGTTTGTTACATTCTGAGAAAAAAGAACACTCTAGTCAACAACAACATAAAAAGGCCTGGATGTCCATGGAGGACAAAAGTTGTGGATGATCGAAGGATCCTCTCCATGTTAAAGAAAAACCCTTTCACAACATCCAGCCATGTGAAAAACACTCTCCAGGAGGTAAGCGTGTCACTGTCAATGTCTACAATCAAGAGAAGACTTCATCAGAGCAAATACAGAGGGTTCACCACAAGGTGCAAACAAGGCAGATTAGACTTTGACAAAAAACATCTAAAAAAGCCAGAACACTTCTGGAAAAGCATTCTTTGGACTGCTGAAATTAAGATCGACCTGTATCAGAATGACGGGAAGAAAAAAGTTTGGAAAAGGGTTGGAACAGCTCATGATCCAAAGCTTACAACATCATCTGTGAAACATGGAGGAGCAGTGTGATGGCATGAGCACGCATGGCTTCCAGTGGCACTGGGTTACTGGTGTTTAGTGGTGATGTGACAGAGGACAGAAGCAGCCGGATGAATTCTGAAGTGTATAGAGATATTCTGTCTGCCCGGATTCAGCCAGTTGATTGGGCGGTCAATCAATCAAGTCAATCTCCTGATTTCAACCTGATTGAGCATGCATTTCACTTGCTGTAGACAAAACTAAAGGCAGACAGACCCACAAACAAACAACAACTGAAGTCAGCTGCAGAGAAGGGCTGGAAAAGCATCACAAAGGAGGAAACCCAGTCTTTGGTGATGTTCATTAGTTCCAGACTTAAGGCAGTCGTTGCCTGCAAATGATTCTCAACAAAATATTAAAAATGAACATTTTATTTATGATTATATTTATTTGTTCAATTACATTTGAGCCCCTGAAAATGTGTTTTATACTGTGTATAAAAATGGTTGTAATTCCTAAGCTTTTTATGTTATATTTTTGTTCAACTACTTGAATTAAAGCTTAAACTCTGCACTTCGATTTCATCTTGATTGTTTCATTTTAATTGCTATTCTGGTGGCATACAGAGCTGAAATTATTAAAATTGTGTTAGTGTCCCAATATATATGGACCTAACTGTATGTTCTTTCTACATATAACACACAGAATATATTCAAGCCACAAAAACAGACTTAATGAAAAATGTCAGGTACACAATCATCCAGCCATGTTTTTAGACTTTTTCTGATTTTTGTGGAATCCTGTGGAATATGATACATGGAGCTGAAAGAAGTGCCTTCTATTTGGTAGCTAAAAGCATCAACAAATTATCTCAAATATTAAAATAAAAAATGGATTGATGGATGGATAGAAACATACAAAGTGAAGGGGACTGGTAGAGCTTTCAATGCCACAGAATGCAGCTGTCTATATGAAGGCAGCAGCAACAGTCAATGGGCCCTATCATACACCCGGCACAATGCGGCACAAGTGTTTTTGCTAGTTTCAGCCTGACGCAGTTCTCATTTTCCCATCCTGCGCCACATTGTTTAAATAGCAGATGCATTCTTGTAATATGCGCCCATAGGTGGGTGCACAATGTGTGTACACTTTGCTTATTACACACAAAGGGATGCGCAGCAGAACACAAACATTTTTAAAAATGAGAAATTACATTACGCTATGTAAATATCGAACCCGCCATGGCGCGAGCTCAACTGGCTTTTAAAGGGGATGGGAGATGAGACTCTAAATTGGTTTATTGCATGTTACACCCCCCAAAAAACTCATTTCTCATTAAAGGGGTCATATGATGCGATTTCAATTTTTCCTTTCTTACAAGAAGTGTTACAAGCTCTTGGTGCATAAAGAAGATCTGTAAAGTTGCAATAATCTCAAATCCAAAGAGATATTCTGAACTGATGTTTAAACTAAGGACATTATTAACTTTACATTTATTCTGAAAGATGAAGCTCGTGATTATGGAAAGGGGTGTTACATTTCCGACGAGTGCTTGTGGTGATCGGCCAATCGTATTGTACTAGGTCAGTTGGCCAATCAGAGCAGACTGCACTTGTCAGAAGGAGGGACTTTGTAGAAAACAATGCGTTTGAGAAAGGCGGGGCATAGAGGACCTACAATAATGTACAGTATTTGGAAAATAATGTGTTTTTTGAACATTAAAGCATGTCAACATATTCTGTTTCACCAAAAATACTATTACACACAAAATAATCATCTTTAAAAACGCATCATATGACCCCTTTAAGAGAATAGGGATAACCAGTTTAGACAATGCGTGCCAACCGTTTTCCTGTCATTAAACTAGCAAAAGTGGATTTGGACACGCCCTGAGTGCACCTGCGCCGTGCGCTTCAGTCCATGCGCTTAGATATGTGTATGAGGTTCATTGATTTATACCTGAACGGCATCCTCCAGTCGGTAGTCCTGAGAGGTCTTAAGGAAGGCGGTGACTTGCTGAGGACTGAACTGGCACAGTAGGTCCACTAAGAGCTCATGAAGATCTGGACCCAACTTCAAGACAGTCTGAGGATTCAGACTTTCTCTGGAGCTGTTAGAGAAAAAGAAAACCATAAATCATGTGAAATGAATGTATAATAGAGGAAACTGTCACAAAAACCTATAGGAAAAAATCTTGTTTTTAATAAACATGATCTGTTGGAAAATGGTCATTTATTTAGATCATCAGATTATAGCTGTGAGCATTACTGTCCAGACTTACTACACACAGCACATAAGAGCAGCCTGCTCAAGGCAGTCCTTCAAAGCCAACTTCTGTGAACTGATGTTTAAGACCGCTGGCTTGAATGTGCCGGGAAAAAGATCAACAGCCAGACCAAAACCAAGGACCAACAGACCATAAAATGTAAGCATGAAAACTCAGTTGACAACAGAGAGTAGAATTTGTGTCAAAAAAGCAAAGCAAATTAACATGACAAGCAATTTTCATGTGAACATTGCTTTGGTGTACTGCGGTATACTCAATAGTGTTCTGATAGCAATAACATCATTGCCCAGCTAACTCATTAAAGGGGTCATATGATGCAAAGAACATTATTTTGGGTATTTGGTGTAATGAAATGCGGTTTAAGGTTAAAAAACACATTATTTTCCACATACTGTACATTATTGTTTTTCCTCTATGCCCCGCCTTCTGAAACGTGTCGATTTTTACAAGGCTCATCGCTCTCAAAAAAGTGAGGTGTGCTGTGATTGGCCAGCTATCCAGTGCGTTGTGACTGGCACGAATGCCTCAAGCGTGTGATGGAAATGTTACGCATATTGTGATGCCCTGTCTGGCCGGAGCGACAAGACAAAAACATAAAACCCATTATAAACGTGATATAAACATGATTTCTAGTCGTGTTTTCTTTTGGAAAGCAAAAAAAAGTAGTTTCGCTTTCTCAACGAAACAGCATCACACACCGCGGCCTTGAGTGAGCAGAGGCCAGAGGCCTAGAGTGAGCCGCGGTCTAGATTGAGCAGAGACGGGTGGCTTGAGAACGGTGCAGCAGGCGAATTCTACGAAGGAGCGTATAGTACCTTGGTCTTCAACCACATGTGATGACCCCGGGCTGGACGCGGCTTCGTCCATGGTGAAAGCTGATTCGGCGATCCACGGTGCAAAGTTGATGTATTTCCTCAGCGACCAGCACGGATCAGCTCCAGGCATGACAAAGTGTCCTCTTTTGGAAGGCCAAACAAAGTAGTTTTGCTTTCACAGTAAAACAAACAGCGTCTATACGACATGGCGGTGGCGGCAACAACAATACTACAATGAGAATAAAGGTACGCCTTCTTTCTTTGCGTGAACATGGGCGGCGTTATGCAAATCTTCCCACATAAAGACCCAGAGATGTGGGGGCGTGTTAGAACGAGTGTTTCAGGGGGGTGTGAACGAGTCTTAACTTTTATAAAGAATATCTCTTTGGATTTGAGACTTTAGTCTTTGCAACTTCACAGATCTTCTTTATTCACCAAGAGCATGTAACACTCCAAAGAGAAAGGAAAATTGAAAATCGCATCATATGACCCCTTTTAAAAGAGAAAACTGAGAGAGAACTGAAGAATGAGAAGGTGGCAAGAAAAGTGTCTCTCTTTTTTTTTTTAAAGCATTTAAATTTTTTTTTTTTTTAAATGTATGCCTATTCCTTAGCTATAATAACATTTTATTTAATTTATAACTAATATACACTACCGTTCAAAGGTTTGGGGTCAGTTAGATTAGTTATCACCAAGCCTGTATTTATATGATCAAAAAATGCAGTACCAAACCTTATATTGTGAAATTATATATATATATATATATATATATATATATATATATTGTGTAATATTTTTGTTATGTTTTTTTGATATATTGTGAATTTGTTTTTTGGCTTTTTTGAAATATTGATTTTAAACGTGTATATGTTTCTTCAGTGTCACATAATTTTTTTTTTTCAGAAATAATTATAATATGCTGTTTTTAATGAAACATTTCTTATTACCATCAATGTTAAAAGAAAGAGATTTAACAAGAAAAAAAAACTTTATCTTACATTGCCATTCAAAGGTTTGGGATCAGTATGATTTTTAATGTTTTTAAAGAAGTCTATTCTGCTCATCAAGGCTGTATTTATTTGATCAAAAACACAAACATAATTATTACAATTGAAAATAAAAATTTTCTATTTTAATGAACTTTAAAATGTAATTTATTCCTTTAAAATATAACTTATTCCAGGATTATTTGATGAATAAATAGTTAAAAAGAACAGTATTTATTCAAAATATAAATCTTTTTAACAATGTAAGTCTTTTCTATCACTTTTTTTTTTTTATCAATTTAACACACCCTTGCTGAATAAAAAAATGAATGAACCCAAACTTTTTTAACAGTAGTGAATACTATTACAAAAGATTTCTTTTTTAAATAAATGCTGTTACATTTTATTAATCAAAGAATCATGAAAGGAAAAAAAAATGATCATAGGTTCCAAAAAAATAATAAATAAATAAGTAAATAAGCCACACAATTGTTTCCAACATTGTTAATAAATGAGTATATTAGAATGATTTCTGAAGGATCATGTGACACTGAAAACTAGAGTAACAGCTGAAGAAATTTGATAATTACATCACAGGAATAAATTATATTTTAAAGTATATTAAAATAGAAAACTTATTTAAATTGCTATACTATTTCACAATATTACTGTTTTTTTCTGTATTATTTATTAAATAAATGCAGCCTTGATTAGCATAAGAAACTTCTTTAAAAACATTACAAATCTAATCCAAAAATATACATAAATATCCTATATACATACTGTCAAATATATGGGTGTTTTAGGCCAAGCCATCCATTCCTAAGACTGTCTGTCTCTCCTGAGGTAAATACGTTTTTCACAGAGCTCCAAATCGAAATCATGCGTCATTTGTGCATCCCCCCTTGTGCATTTTTTCTTTCTCAATCAAGTTATCATGTAGAGTGGTTTTCTCAGACCTCAATCATAGCCAAGCTCTCAAATCAGAGCCCAATCAGCCACCATCAGCTCCTGCTGAATGAGGCATGTGTGAGAGAGCACATCCTCATGTGAGACGTACTGCCCTACTCTGGTAAAACTCTCTCATAAAACTATGAGGCATATGAGAATTATGATGATATGAAGTATATGTAGTGGTCAAAATCATACAGAACATAAAAATGGCGGATTCTGAAAGTACACAGTTTAATTACAACTAATGCTGCGTTCCATGCAGGTTTTTAAGCCCGTAAGTCACGACTTCAAACCATGACTCACGACTTTGTAGCGTTCCAGGCAAGTCATGCCAAACTTCCTGAGCTCAAGGAATTGTAGCTAGATTATTAATTTTTTTGCAACGTTATATTGTCCTAAAATCTATTTTTCAACGTTTACCACTTGCATAAACACTGCATCCATAGGCAATATTATCCGTAGGGGCTGCCATTGTGGTTTCGTGGGCTATGTGACGTCAGAACTCGGAACTGGGAGTACATCGATTTAGTACGAGTTCACGAGTGGGAAGTCACGGGTTTGACTGCCATTCCAGTGCACTTTCACGGGTATAAGGTTGGAAAAACAAGGGTTACGGGTTGCCTGGAACGCGGCATAAATAATGCACAAAACTGATTTTCCTATCCAAGAGACAGTGAATGCGGTTTGTTTTTTAAATACTAGAGAACAAATCAGTAGTACAGATTAAAAGGAGTCTTCGTTTAATCACCCTCATATTGTTCCAAATCTGCATGACCTTCTTTCTACGAAACACAAAGTTTGTGCCCTTACCGTGCAAGTTAATGGGGTCCAAAACATGTTTTTTGACTTTTATTGTAAAGCTAATTGAGCATCAAAGATATTGAGACATATTTATTTTTATTCCACAGAACCAAAAATCAATACTTTTTGGAATTATTTAGGGATGGGTAAACAATAATAGACTTTTCATTGTATCAGTTTAAAGCGGTCATATGATGCTGCTAAAAATAAATTTTTTTTGTGTATCTGGTGTAATGAAATGTGTTTTTGCGGTTTAAGGTTAAAAAAACACAGTATTTTCCACATACTGTACATTATTGTTTCTCCTCTATGCCCCGCCTTTCTGAAACGTGTCGATTTTTACAAAGCTCATCGGTTTGAAATGCGAGGTGTGCTCTGATTGGCCAGCTATCCAGTGCTTTGTGATTGCCTGAATGCCTCAAGCTTGTGACGGAAATGTTAAGCCCCTCACCATATTGACTATTCAAAAACATTCAAACCCATTATAAACGAGGCATTTGTTGCATCCAGTGGGGACATAATTACGGATTATAATGACTTATACTGTCTTTTTACATGTTGCGTTGCATTGCGCCGCGTAAACATAAAACCATGTCTGCATTTTTGATTGGAGAAATGACAAACATTAAGTGCTACTCTACACTGCTCAAAACTCGCGTTTGAATCGTCAGTGGCTAATTCTATATAAAAAAGACTTACACTCTGTGAGTCAGAACAGCCAGCAATGTAGTCTATTCTACCAGGATCAGGAAACAGTCCTCCACAAAATGTGCTGCACACATCTGAATATTTGGGTCGAACTGTTCTGAGCTTGTAATATTTCAAAGAGAAAGGAAAAATTTTAATCACATCATACGACCCCTTTAAGAGAGAATAGAAGATGTGTCAGTGGGCATCACCATGTAATGTAGCAACTTTGCATATTTCTGTCACAGAACCAAATCTCTCATGGCTGGAAAAGTAAATTTTAGCATCATAGCAAACTTATCCATGTATACTAATATACAGAATATCATACATGTTGGTGAACTGGCAAAGGGAAAAAAAGAACAACACGTCAAAGTCTGGATAAAGAATGGCCATTAATTATTTAATTTTTTTTTTTTTACCCCAAATGCTGGCTTTGGAGTAGTTTGTTCTTCATTTATGATCAAATTTTGATTTGAAATGTAAATCGTTCACATATTGTCCTAAGGGTGCTTTCACACTCGATTCGCTTGCCTGGTCTGAACCCTAGTTCGATTGCTTCCCCTGTCCCCGCTGGACTGCATTCATATTATTTTATTTGGGTCCGTACCACGGTTCGTTTGTGTCATCAATCCAGCAGCTTTTTACCCCGTTCCTTAGTAACAACGGCGCAGAAGGTGGCGGCAAATGCATAACATTGCTCTTTGGAATTTAATTTATATATGTTTTTGATCCGTTAGTTTTGTTTACAAAGCCCCGGTACATAACGGCACTTACGTCTGTCTTACAAATGTACTGCAAATGCTCTAAAGAATGCTGAAGGCGAACAGAAATGAGATATACTGCTCTCTGTTTGCAGCGGATTAGTCACGCTTGTCAGGAAAGTGAGTGAAACACACATTTTTATCAAATAATACGTGATTAATATCGGTTCACTTCCGCGATTTGGTACGATTGTTCTCACATCAGCAGCAAACCCTACCGGAGTTCACATGAACCGCAACCCAGACCACCCTTTTTAAGTGGACTCGGGTACGGTATGCGGGTGCACACCTGAGTTCGGAAGACAGCTTTCACATCATCCAAACATCCAGAACTCTAACGTCAATCGAATCGAACTTGGATATAGTCAGATTTTTTTTTTTTGTGAACGATTGCGAGTTTGACATTCCTTTCAACATGCTGTACTGTTGGTATCATGCAATGAATTGTTGTCGCGGTGAATGTTTACAGTTGATATAGAAGTGTTAGTGATTTCACGGCGGAGGATGCAAAACATTGCCGGAGCTTTTGAGTTCATGTCCACAGTCATTCCGAGTGTTCACTGCTCACCAAACTGCCGCGCTGGCGCTGCTCGCATCTCAATCATCTAACTATATTTTCGCCTGAACACTCACGTCAACTTTCATTAAGACTCCAGGCCCGCTGTCAAAAATACAGCTGCTAGTGTCCTTCAGTATTCTGTCTTCATCACTACATCAGCTTACACCATGATAAGTATAAGTATTCATACTATTTTATGCTCTCGTGGCAGTTGGGCGTAGAATTTATCTTTTTGCAAGGTTATTCACACACATGTTTAAGACAAAAGCGCTTGGTTTACGATAATCTAGCGCTGCATGTTTAAGCCAATTTGAACATATGCTGCGATCTGGCTTGGTGAAATTAATAATAAAAAATAATAAATAAGTAAATAAATTAAAAAATCAAGTAATTATTTGCTCATTTTATTTGTAAAATACAGTAGGCTTACTGAGATGAGGGTGCATGACACATAATGCTACACAGTCTATCTTTGCAAGCTCAGTTGCCACCTTTAATGTGCATTTAATAGAAACACGACCATAATACATTTTCAGTATATTTTATTTTAATGAGAAGTATTTAAATACCGGTTTTCCAGCAAAAGAGATTATTTCTATGACATGTTTTACTCGGATTCACTCAATAACATTCAGTGTTTGAAACAACTATTTTGTTATGTGACATCATGAGCATTTATTATTATTTTAGGCCTATGTAATATTTTACTCTGATAAAGACTGATATTTGCACATTTTTGTGAAAAAAACCTATGCCAAGCACACCGTTACTCTATCTGTTGTCTTAATCTTATGTTTGTGTCTTTATGTTCCTTCAGTTATTGTGTTTTATTTGCGTTTATTCTACTACAACAATCTCTGGATACCTCGTCCTAAAATGGTGTAGGCCTAAGTTTTACAATTTTGAGTCTTTTTGTGTAGCCCGTTTCTGCAAAGTGGTCGTCGCTGACAGTTGCCGTCCATTTCTGCACAAATTTCCTCTGAAAGAGTGTGAATGAAAACAGACACATTTTCTTGCTTTGGTCTTAAAGGGTTAGTTCAGCCAAAAATGAAAATTATGTCATTAATGACTCACCCTCATGTCGTTCCAAACCCGTAAGACCTCCGTTCATCTTCAGAACACAGTTTAAGATATTTTAGATTTAGTCCGAGAGCTTTCTGTCCCTCCATTGAAAATGTAAGTACGGTATACTGTCCATGTCCAGAAAGGTAATAAAAACATCATCATAGTAGTCCATGTGACATCAGAGGGTCCGTTAGAATTTATTGAAGCACCGAAAATACATTTTGCTCCAAAAATAACAAAAATTACGACTTTTTTCAGGATTGTCTTCTCTTCCGGGTCTGCTTGTTTGAGTGTGTGAGACTGATTATACTTGGTCGTTGGGGGTGTGCGATATGACGATTTTTGATCGTGGACGATTAAAATGTCTCCACGGTCTGCTTTTGAAGAAATATTGTTGTATCGTGCTACAGCGCACATTCTATTAGCTGCAGTTCTTGCGCCTCCCTCCATCTTAATATAATACACAACGCCACATACATTTACATCAGCATTAGCTCAGCGGTAGAGTTACTCTCACGGGACACTGGACTTATGTGCAATCACAAAACTACATTATTTGCATCTGCTTTATTAAAGCCATACCGGTTAAACATTTCAGGAGAACATTTCAGGTGCTGTTTGCATGTGCTTTTTCTGAACGCGTACTCATGAAGCACACTCACACTTAGAGCCTTTCAAAAAGCGCCTGATTATTGGACTAAGTTTTTTACATATAAACACAGTTGATTATGTCTAAATTGAAAGTAAACAGTTGAGAGAGAAACACGGGCAGCTCTTAAAGAGACAGTACCTACTAAACATGCTGTCGACTGTCATTAAAGGGATAGTTCACCCAAAAAAATAAATTTCTGTCATTATTTACTCACTCATATTTTGTCCCAAACCTATTGTTGCATTAATTTCTTTCTTGTGCTGAACACAAAAGAAAATATTTTGAAGAATGTGGGTAACCAAATTGACTTTGACATTAGGAAAAAATACAGTGGAAGTCACTGGGGACCAGCAACTGATTGCTTACCCACATTCTTCAAAAATAACTTTTATGTTTAACAAACGAAAAAACCTAAATCAGATTTAAAACAACTTGAGTAAATGACACTATAGCCCTATTCGCACGGGATTAGTATTACCTCCAGACCTCCAGTCATTTGTAATAATTGCGGAGGTTGTCTGTGATTTTAATCCCGTGCGAATCGGCCATGTCTGTAATTTGTAAAGTAAAAACTCCCCCGCAAATGACCTACCATTTTTCACCGAACACCGAGGTCCTGTGAAAATATTAGTCCCGTGCGAATCGGCATCTCTGTGATTTGGCCAGTATTTGGCAGGTTGTATATCATTTTTCGAGGTTTTTGTTTCCTGTGCGCCTTTTTATCCATCTTTCGCGAAGAATGGAGCTGCGCTGTAGTGTTTGATAGTATTTTGGGTGCTGTCATATCGCTACACCATACAGTTTGCAGAAAGAGAAAGTTGAAAAGGTTTTGAGGTTAATGTATTACAAATAAATCAAGCATAAAGCTTGAGATATTATTTTAACCTGGTGAAATGTAAATGACAGCGCACAAGACTATATTAGTTTCTTTTTTTTAAATCCATCTAACCTGACCATAGAACGTGACTCTCAAAGCCTTGACATCCGCATATCCAGGAGATAAGTCAGTAAATTGGAGTAAAATCACAGGCTTCACTTATCCCGTGCAATGCACCACACGAAATACAGATGTTGGGGTAATTTCAAAATCACACAAGGTCCCAAGATAATTTTTCATTTTTGGTGAACTACTCTTTTAATGTAAATAAAACGACAAAACAGAGAAAAATCAATTTATCATCAGTGAGTTGCTTTAAAAAAGTATAACTGATGTATATAGTGTATTATTTTAATATTTGTTCATTCAGTTTCTTGGATGTTACTGCTAAATACTGTACCTGAAAAATAAAGTACTGTTTGTTTTATTTGTTTACTATGTGTATTATATAGCTTTGTTCTTATTTTCTAATAACAGATTAATGACAAAGATTTTTATCTTTGCTCACTTTGGCCTAAATGTCTGCCATTCTTTTTTATTTTATATTTTGTTAAGGTGTAAGAGTTATGTTTCTGCACTCTTCCATTTTTAGCAAATTAAGAAAACTTGGTGGTTTGTATTTTTTGTGCTCTGTATGGAACATCAGTGCCTCTTTAAGTGATGAACTCCACTACTTGTGTTTGTTTTCAGACATGATAACAGATGTTTTATACTTGTGCTACAACTTTTTGGCCTGTGCTACAAAACTTTCAACCTCTGTAGCACCAGTGCTATGTGAAAAAAAAAGTTATCATACAGCCCTGGACTTCACAAATACTTCCCATCTCATAATTGGCCAATCACAGTCTTTCATCGCTTTATTCACATAATTGGCTTATCGTGTTCTTTGCATGGCATGGCCTATTGTGGCCATCAGGTAAAACTGAATATTATCATTTATATAACCCGGCATATCGTGACCCTTCACATAATTGGCCTTTCATAGCTTTTCATCATTTATCCACAAAACTGGCATATCGTGACCCTTTGTGTAGCACGGCCTATCGAGGCCATTAGGTAAGACTGATTATTGTTTTAGGTAATCTGGCCTTAGTGGCTCTTCAAGTAATTGGCAATCATGGCTTTTATTGTTTATTCTCATTATTGGCTTTTCACAGCCTTTCGTAGCATGGCCTATCGTGGCCATTCCCATAGCACAGACCATCTCAGCCCTTCGCATAGCACAGCCTTTTGCATAGCATGACCTATCATAGCCTTTCGTATAGCATAGGCTATCACAGCCTTTCGTATAGCAAGGGCTATCACAGCCTTTCGTATAGCATGGGCTATCACAGCCTTTTGCATAGCATGGCCTATCACAGCCTTTTGCATAGCATGGCCTATCACTGCCTTTTGTATAGCATGGCCTATCACAGGCTTTTGTATAGCACAGCCTTTTGTGGCCTTTCGCATAGCACATTTATCACATGGCCTATCCGTGCCTTTCACATCACATGGCCTATCGGGCCTATCAAGTAGACTGATTATTGATTTTATATAAGGTATAATTCAATTAGCTTGTAAGGCATCACTGTAAAATAAGTGTTCTTAGCCTTCTGCAAGGGTATTGTACATATCCGGTACGTATGCAGACCAGATGGTGGATCAGCACCTAGAAAGGACCTCTACAGACCTGAAAGACAGTGGAGACCAGGGCAACTAGATAAGCCCCAGATACAGATCTCCTGTAAAGACCTTGTCTCAGATGACCACCGGGACAAGACCACAGGAACCTGTTGAGTCCTCTGCACAATGTGACATTGCCGCAGCCTGGAATTGAACTGCTGGTTTCGTCTGGCCAGAGGAGAACTGGCCCCCGACTGAACCTGGTTTCTCCCAAGGTTTTTTCTCCATTCTGTCACCGATGGAGTTTTGGTTCCTTGCTGCTGTCACCTCTGGTTTGCTTAGTTGGGGACACTTCATTTACAGTGACTAGATTGCAAATGATTGCAAAGATACTATTTAAACTGAACTGAGCTGGATGATGACATCACTGAATTCAATGATGAACTGCCTTTAACTGTCGTTTTGCATTATTGACACACTGTTTTCCTAATTAATGTTGTTCAGTTGCTTTGACACAATCTGTTTTGTTTGAAGCGCTATTTAATAACAAAGGTGACTTGACTTTTGTTTCACAAGGTTTAGTTATCAATCTTCATTCTGTGTCCCATGCTTTCTTAGTACTTCTTTTATTACATGTCACGTGATCTGGTTTATTTTCTTCTGGGGGTTCACTCGTTGGATTCCAATGGTTAGATTGAGTTTTGTCTGCAGAGTCTTTCAAGCGTTTGTGGGAGTCAAGCCCAAGATTATTTATATTCATTACTTGTATTTATGCTCTTTTCGTTTGTAACCCGGCCTACTGTGGTTTCTACATAACTTATGCGTTAATCGACCTTACATGTTAATCGGTCTGATATGCCCTCTTATCAGCCCGTTGGGACCTTCACTTTACATGGCCTTTCAAGGCTTCACATTATACAGCCTTTAGTTGCCTTTGCACAATATGGCCTACTGTGACCATCAGGTACTGTAAGTCTGAGTATCATTGTTTATTTAACTTAGCCTATCCTGGCCCTTCACACCATTGGCCAATCATGGCTTTTATCATTACATGAACTACACTGCCTTTGTGTTAAACGGCATAATGTGGCCTGTCATAACATAGCTCATACACACATTTGTTTATAAATATTTATTAAGCCTTTTCATAAAATTTAATGTTAATCTTTTGACTTCATTATCCAATAAAGAAAAGCTTCAACTGATGGGTATCAATTCACACTTCTTTTTGGGGGTAGGCTCCGCCCCTGCCTTCATCTTCAGGCATTTGGACAAAGGATGGGGCCTACGCCAAAATAATTTTTCTATACAACTATTCACCAATTATTGTAACTCACTCACCACCATCCATTAACACTTTACAGAATAAATACCATGTAAACGTTTACCATCTCTCTGAGTCTTTCTGATAGAAATGAAAGCATCAGCGGAAATTCTTTCAGGAAGACTCCAATGCCACGTCATTCATTCATACTAACAGGTCTGACCAATCACTGCTCGACACTTGGAGTATATAAGCAATAAACTGTGCTTCGTTTTCACAGTTGATGTTGCCAACGTTCCCCTCCATCCACCCCACCACTACCAGGTTGGCCCTGTCCATCCATAAGGGGTTGGCTCCGCCCCGCCTTCATCTTCAGGCAGGATCAGCCAAATCTGCTTCCCCAGAATTTGGACAAAGGACGGGGCCTATGCCAAAATAATTTTTCTATACAACTATTCACTAATTACTGTAACTCACTCACCACCATCCGTTAACACTTTATGGAATAAATACTGTAGCGTATCAGCTCAAAGGGGAAATATGAATAATCAATCGTAACTAGTTATGATTAATTATAAATTAGGGATGCACCGAAATGAAAATTCTTGGCCGAAACCGAAAACCGAAAAAGAGGAAACCAAGGCCGAAAACCGAAACACCGGAAGAAATTATGCCGATTATTAGTACCATTGCATTTATGGCTATGATTGCATACTAACTTTAGTAAAATCAAGGCATTGCAATTGCATAAATTAATATTAAAGTTTCAAATAATAAATCAATTACAAATTTTGCTAATATTTATTTAGCACATTGCAACAATGCACAGTATAAAATAAAATTCAAACTAAAATGTTTAACTTTACCCCACTCATGTGTACATTGAAAAAATAATGTACATGCCTACTGGCCTGCAGAAAGGTTTTAAAATTAAATGTTCTCTCATAAAAACAAAGTGCATTTAGGTCAAGGTGCATTTGAAATTTTTCTCTGTAGGACTACTACAAGAAAGTGCATTACTTCTCCAGTAGGCAAGAGGGTTATCACTTCTGGGGATGGGGGCTTCAGACAGATAACCATCTAGCTGTTGAGCTTGTCATCTGCCTGACATTTGAGAAAGATTTGAGAGGGTGTATTTAAATAGGGCCAGGGCATAAATAAACATTTATATAAAATTTAAAAAAATATATAGCAGAAATATGGCTACAATCTGATAGTCACATATATAGTAGCCTAAGAACAGAATAGCCTACGTATTATTATTATTTGAGGCACTTTCTTGCAGGATTTCACTTAACATATCAGACAACGAGAGTGCAGAGAGACAAGTGTTTTTTTCTGCGCTCTGATCTCCTTCTCCGTGCGCTTCTCCGTCTCCACGCGGGTTCTCCGCATCCATCGCGGCCTGGATCATTTCTCGTGCGTGCTGCTTTATTTCCACATTCAAGTAATGGTCTTTATAACGTGGATAAAGTACAGTTGCGATGAAGTGCAGAGGATCCGAATAGATCTCATTGAAATGTGTGTTGACAGACTGAGTGTACTTTTCTTTGTTTTCACTCCGTGGTCCGTCTCAACCTCTTTGCTTATGAGACGCTTTTGTGCTGCGATTAAAGGAATAACGTCCGCTACATTTGTGCTGCGATTAAAGGAATAACGTCCGCTACAGATGCATCAGAGGAGCTGATCTCTTTAGTTAGCTGCTCAAAGGGTGCAAGAAGAGAGAGCATGTTCTCTATTAAGACCCACTGGTTAGAAGTGAATGTCAAGGGGAGCTCGTGGTCTGCGCTATGCAGGTGCAAGCGCAGGTCGCGGTTTCTGTTTGCGTCATCACAACATTTCGGCCGTATTTTTTCGGTGATAAAAGTCTTTCGGCCGAAAACCGAAAATGCACTTTTGGGCCATTTTCGGCCGAAAATTTTCGGTGGCCGAATATTCGGTGCATCCCTATTATAAATATTTAGATCCGCTGTAAGTATTTAATTGACATCTCAGTGTCAACTGTCTGTCAATTCTAAGAATGTTACTTTCCTGTTTAAGGAAAACAACTTTCTTACTGCACAATACTACTAGAGCATGTAACAAAAATCTGCATGATTAGGGACTCCAGTTATGAACAAACAATGAACAACTTCAAGTGTGATATAAGTTAGACTTTATTAACTACATAAACACTTAAACTAGTCTAACACACACACACACACACACACACACACACACACACACACACACAGTTGGCATAGGAAGAGGGGTTAAATCTTAAGCAGTAAAGAGAAGAGAAAAAAAGACATGAAGCTATGGTACAAATTGATATTCAGCAGATCTACAGCCTTGAGGAATCAGTTTCTTAGTTCAAACACACCTTTGTAAAAAGGTGCAAATGATACTTATTGTATCAATTAATAAGACTAAGTTTGAAACTTGCACGTCTTGTCTGTCTGAAAGGGAGTGCTGATGCAATCTGAAGGCTTAAGTTGATCTTTGCTGAAGTTGTTTGATGAAAAAGAACCAGTTTGAGTCAGAGGATCTTGAAGTGGAAAGACTAGGCTGAAAGCCTGGCACAAGCTTAGGTTGGGTTCTTGAGGACTCTTAGCTCTGCATCTTGCCCGGGAGTTTCTGCATCTCAAAAAACTTCTCTGATCTGGTGATCAGTGATCTATAAAGGGTGACAATGTCACACCCTCAGGACTTGAGTGAGCCAATGAGGAATGGTAGCTTTGGAGATAAAGTTTACAACCCTTTATACTCAGGCATATATGTTTTGATGAAGTGATGTGTTGATGAAGAAACTATTAAAGATTCTGGTAACTTCCATAGGTATCAGCATATAATATAAATGAACATTTAGACCATTAAAAATGCAGACAAAGGATAACAAACATGGCATACCTGTGATCTCTGTTAACAATAGTATGCAATTCTAAAATGTTCATTTAAAAGAGTTTTTAATCAATATATAAGCAAAACACTATAAGGGGAAAAAAATGAGATGGGGAAGATTGGGTACATGTCCCTACATTTCTCAAGTGGTTATATCTAGAGGGAGATAGAATTTGGATGGACTGTATAGTACAAGGGTACATCTGTCTGTTTCAAATGCTGCGTTTCCACCGAAATTACTCGGAACAATTGTACCAGGAACTTTTTTCCACAGGAACTATTTTCCCCCCAGGCACTGTGGGAACAAAAGCCAGAACTAATGGCGTGTCATAGTGATGACACACGTTATCGCGCGACTCTTTTAGCGTGTTTTGAAGACAGATCAACATTCGCGACGAAACAAATATGTGCAAACTGTAACGAAGCAGAGATCAGTTAGTTCCTCACTTTCCGCGCTGAAGCTGAGATCGTTCGCTGAGATCGTTTATCCGAATAAATGGTGGTTGAAATCACAATGCTGCGTGAACTTAACCAATCAGCATGTTTAGTGCCCAAGTCCCACCCCCAAAAGTTCCGGACCTTTGAAAAAGTACTACCTCCTGAACAGGGACTTTCTGAGGGGCATTTTTTTACCCGGAACTTTATTTAGATCCTGGTTCCTGCTGTGGAAATACACCGAGTATCAGCCCAAAGTCCCTAGTTCCTGGGTAAAGTTCCAGCAGTGGAAACTCGGCTAAAGTGAATTTAGAGTGAAAACTCTACATTCCTTTGAGTTGTAAAACTATCTTATCTTGATGTGTCTTTGTTACCATGGTAACCAGAGGCCTGGTTTTCTGTACCACATGTTTTGCATGTTGGGGAGGGGTATTGTCCACTATTTGTTAAATATAACAAATACTCATGTGTCTGATCCACCTCGTTCATTACAATACCATGTAAATGTTTACCTTCTCTCTGAGTCTTTCTGATAGAATTAGTTTTATCGTGTTATAATTTCGTCTTGCCAAGAGGAAGTAAATCTTAAGTAAAAAGTGGCACAGCTTCTACCACTCTCCTGAAAGTGTTAAAGTTTCTGCCAGAAGGTATAGTCACAGATGAGTTCTTTTTACAGTGAAGTCTGTAGTGTGTTTATTACTGCTGTGTCTGGCTTCATCATTACAAGGATTTTTTTTATTTATACAAACCACCCTTAATGTACTCAGCTATGTAGTCCAAGATGAGGCTCTGTGAAAAATTGAGATGGGAGGTTGCTAAGGACAGGAAGATCGTGAGGTGAAACGTGCTTTGAGGCTTGGCCTGAGAGGAGACAGCAGTCATATGGGGAGGACAGAGTAAATTCAGATGTTCTTCCATAGATGAGTTTTGGCCCTGAGGTGTCATGTGTCCCATAAAGGGCACCACAGGTCAGCTACAGCAAAAGCAGCGTTGTAGCTCTGAGTGTCTGCCATGACGTGGAAATGAGCAAGCACTGATGTGTGACTGTGATTGAAACTAAAACAACTGTGAATCTGGGCCAAGGTGAATGTGTAACAATCCAAATATAGATTTTGAATAATTTTCAGTAATAATGTAAGAAACGCAAAGGGAGTTGCGACACACTTGCATGGGTTTTAGCCAGTTTCTTACTGGCTTAAGTTAAAGTTGCAGTGAAACAGAATGAATGACAAATCTTTTCTTCTATATTGTGAAACATATAAAGTACAACAAAATCAAAAAGTAGGGTGGAAACTTTGAGAAGTGGGCATTGCACTCAGAAAGGGAGGCAGACATAGCTTTCAACTGATTTAAGAAAGGGGATTAAGTGGACTAAATGATTTCAGAAGTCAAGCAGAGATTTATTTATTATTTTACTAAAAATTACTTCAATTTTTCCTTTCTCTTTGGAGTGTTACAAGCTCTTGGTGCATAAAGAAGATCTGTAAAGTTGCAAAGACTAAAGTCTCAAATCCAAAGAGATATTCTTTATAAAACTTAAGGGTCAATCACATCCCATAAAATGGCTCGTTCTAACACGCCCCCACATCTCTACGTCACTATGTGGGAAGATTTGCATAACGCCACCCAAATGTCCACGCAAAGAAAGAAGGCATAACGTTTATTCTCTCTGTTGCCGCAGCTGCCATGTTGTGGAGTCACTGTGTGGTTCGTTGAAGTGAAACTTTGTTTGGCCTTCCAAAAGAGGACATGACTAGAAATCAGTGGTTAAGTTGTATTTCAACACTGCTCCATAACAGTCCAACCCAAATATTCTGATGTGTGCAGCACATTTTATGGAGGATGAGGACTGTTTCCTGAACCAGTAGCCTACAATGCATCTGTGGAACAATGGCTGTTTCTTTAAAGTTGGGCAGTTCAAACTTTGCAAGGACAGTCTGACTCTTAGCCTGTAAATAGGTTTTTTATATTTAAATAATTTGCCAATGATGATTCAAACGTGAGTTTGAGTAGAGTAGGCTTGTTGTTAGTTGTTTCTCAGATCACAAATGCAGACATGGTTTTATGTTTACACAGTGCAATATGCAACGCGTAAAAAGACAGTATAAGTCATTATAATCAGTAATTATGTTCCCACTGGATGCAACAAATGCCTCGTTTGTAATGGGTTTTATTTGTTTTGTCTTGTCTAGTGATGTCCGGATCGTGAACGAATCTTTCTATTTAACCGGATCTTCTTAGTGAACCGGATGAACCAGTTCACCAAATCTATCTGAATCATTTGACAAGTTTTGCGTCTCCAGTACACACTAATCCACAAATAACTTAAGTTATTCGGTTTATAAATGTGTCTTACACTCCCTCTGACTTGAAATAAACCAATACCCCAAGTTATTCAGTTACTCCTAACAGTACATTGACTGAACTGCTAAAAGAGAACCGATGATGGGATGTGCACGAGCAAAGCAGCTGGACTGAGTCTCATGCTGCTGGCCTGGGAGACGCCATAGTATGTTAAGGGGCGTAACATTTCCGTCACACACTTGAGGCATTTGGCCAATCACAACACACTGAATAGCTGGCCAATCAGAGCACACCTCGCTTTTCATACCGTTGAGCTTTGGAAAAATCGATGTGTTTCAGAAGGCGGGGCATAGAGGAGAAACTATAATGTACATTAAATGGAAAATAATGCGTTTTTTGAACCTTAAACTGTATAAATACATTGCATTACACCAAATACACAAAATAATGTTCTTTTTAGCAGCATCATATGACCCCTTTAACAAATCATTAGGTAGAAATTTTGTAAACAGTTGAATGCATACATTGTAAGATGGTCTTATCTCTCTGTTATCCTCAGTTAAGCTGTGTAAAGACCACTGTACTGACTGACTGTCCTCTCTGTTTTATAACTACCGGCTGTCAACAGCAGCATGTACAAAACTCTCTACAGATACTGATCTTAATCTTTGAGTCCTGTTTGCCAAGGGCAGCTGAAGAAAGACAAAAACTAAAATGTGGGGGCTGGGTCATAATGGACTCCAGGACAATATACAGGGTACAAGCAAATGAAATACTAAGTCTAGATATGTATGGGAGAGGTCATATTAGAAAAGAGATGAAGGAACAATGCTTAAAGGGATAGTTCACCCAAAAATGAAAATTTGATGTTTATCTGCTTACCCCCAGGGCATCCAATATGTAGGTGACTTTGTTTCTTCAGTAGAACACAAACCAAGATTTTTAACTCAAACCGTTGCAGTCTGCCAGTCTTATAATGGACGTGAATGGGAATCGCAGCTAAAACATACAATAAATAAAAAAAAAAAACATACAAACAAAGCCAAATTAAACCCTGCGGCTTGTGACGATACATTGATGTGTAAAGACACAAAACGATCGGTCTGTGCAAGAAACTGAACAGGATTTATATCGTTTTTTTACCTCTGATGCACTGCAATGCCTGACTGTCTGAACTGTACTGTCCTTGACACAGCCTGCAGTGAGGCATCTTCTTCTTGCTTTGCGGCGGATCACAGACTTATAAGTGCATAACCTGCTCCTATCTCTCAAGTGGACCATTGACACTCCCAATTGAGATTGTAGATAGAGTGTCAATGGTCCATTTGAGAGATAGGTGGCGGTAATGCACTTATAAGTCTGCGATCCACCATAAAGCAGGAAGAAGAAGAACATGCCTCACCGCAGGCTGTGTCGAGGACGCGCTTAGTACAGTTCAGACTGTTCAGGCATTGCAGTGCATCAGAGGTAAAAAAAAAATAAAAAAAAATAATAATAAAATATAATATATATATATATATATATATATATATATATATATATATATATATATATATATATATATATATAGATCCTGTTCAGTGTCTTGCACAGACCGATTGTTTTGTGTCTTTACACATCAATGTATCATCACGAGCCACAGGGTTTAATTTGGTTTTGTTTGTGTATGTTTTTTTTCTAGTTTTATTGTATGTTTTAGCCATGATTCCCATTCACATCCATTATAAGACTGACAGACTGCAACGGTTTGAGTTAAAAATCTCAGTTTGTGTTCTACTGAAGAAACAGTCACCTACATATTGGATGCCCTGGGGGTAAGCAGATAAACATCAAATTTTCATTTTTGGGTGAACTATCCCTTTAAGACAGAAACAGATGGTAACAGAGATGGCTGTTATTTTGACAGAGGGCTGCACCTGCTCAGTAATAAATGAGCAATATTGTTGTCTGATTAATATTAATGACAAAATAGACAGTGCAGGTCTGCTTAGCTACAGTACATTTACACTGCAAGCCCTAATGTATGGATTACTTATTTTGAAACAAATAAGATGCAGCCTCTGTTGGATATGAGATGTTAAATATCCAAAGTTCATTAAATTGTAGATACTTGGTGGCGTGTCTGATTAAAACACTGGAAAAACACCAGTCCTTTGCTCTCTTTTATCCCATTGGATTGAAGAAGCATAAATCTTTAGCAATTCACATGACATGAAGTTTACAAATTCACATGGAGAAGGACTACTAAGTTGGACATGATGAACAGGATGCACAGGATAAACAGGATGTTTTCAAGTCATTAACACATCCTAAGGGAAGGACTCAAAGGGCATGGTTGGGTGTCCATTCAAACCTCACCAATGCAAAAGGGACAAAGGAAGGAAGTAAGGTCTATTTATAGACCTTAACCAGGGGAATATGGGTAATGTAGTGCACCATATATGGAAATGTAGTTTACAAAGAATTATGGGAGATGTAGTACAAAGAAAAAAAGAAGAAAAATTAGAAAAAAAGAAACAAATGAGTCAAATTCACAACAGTCTCTTTACTGCAAGGCATATCAGCCCTAGTCCTCTGGTATTATTAATAAGAACATTTATATGCAAAGTTTGATATAATTCAGACTGAAACAATAACACCTAGATGCACAACAATAATATATACTGAATGGTCTCTACTTCTAGATCCCTCACAGTCTAGTTCTCATTTGTGTCTCATTAACTGACGTAGGGACAAAAATATATACAATACCATTCAAAAGTTTGGAATAAATCTGTTTTTTTTTTTTATGTTTTTGAAAGAAGTCTCTTCTGCTTACCAAGGCTGAATTTATTTGAATGAATATATACTAAAGAAAGTAACATTGTGATGTATGACAGAGTATTTCTGTGCTTAAAATCGTACTTCTGGGTTCGTACAAGTTTCGGAGAGTTTTTTTCGATCGTGGCTCTTCATGACATAGATGAGTGTGGGACTCCTTACATGGGTATTTCTCCTGGAAAAATGCACCCGCGCACGCATCGACCAGCGCAAGAGCAAGATCACGCCCTTCAATGAGCTTCATCCGGCGGCAGAGCTGCACGGGACTCACTCGGGAAGAATGTTGCCAAAGAAGTGTGTTTTTGGTTGTAAGGTAAAGATTACTTAGTTCAGCTTTCTAAAGAACCCAGCGTTATGTAAACAGTGGATGTAGTTTGTTTTTCCTTGGTAGCAAGTCGTGGCTTAGAGGTTAGAGAGTTTGACTCCTAACCCTAAAGTTGTGGGTTCGAGTCTCGGGCTGGCAATACCACGACTGAGGTGCCCTTGAGCAAGGCACTGAACCCCCAACTCCTCCCCGGGCGCCGCAGCATAAATGGCTACCCTCTGCTCCAGGTGTGTGTTCACGGTGTGTGTGTGTTCACTGCTGGGTGTGTGCAATCTTAATGGGTTATATGCAGAGCACGAATTCTGAGTATGGGTCACCATACTTGGTTGTATGTCACGTCACTGTCATTTTCAATGGAGTTTCACAAGTGTGTTTATTGCCGAACGTTTTATAAACAAGGCCCAGTTCGACGCTGTATTTGCGCATCGTTTGATACTGAAAGACGGGGCGGTCCCAACTTTAAAAGATCCCGGTCATGATTCAGAATTGCAGACGGTAAGTGAAACGGCATCAAATGCGCTCATGTGCTCGTCACACTTTAGCCCCGCCCACGGCGCACCTCCAAGAGCTTGGCTTTGTCCGGAGAGAATCATAAAGCTGTATGTGTTATGCCCCCTTTAAGCAGCATAAACTCTTTTAAACAACTGATAATAATACAAACCATAATGGAGAACCAATAATAATTCATAATATTTGAGCAACATATCAGAATGACTTCTTAAGGATCATGTGACACTGAAGACTAGAGTAATTGCGGCTGAAAATTCAGTTTTGAATCAAAAAAATTAATTCTATTTTAAAATCAATTACAACAGAAAAATATTTAAACATTTTACTGTATTTTTAATCAAATAAATGCAGCCTTGAATTTTTATTTCAAAAATAATAATAATAATTAAAAAATTTTGTTGACCTGCCTTTTTATAGGTTTCCGTGGATGGTAAGGATAAAAAAAAGAGAATGAATGGTAAAAAGTGATAATGTTTCTCTGCTTGCCCTGGAGTGAGATCTATGAGGTGTGAAACTCTAACTGCACACCATCACACCATTACAAAAAAACAGCACAACACAGACAGCAGGCACGTAAAATGAAACAAAACTGCAGAAGAGAGACAGTGTTGCAGAGGGTGCCGCTATTATTACCTGGGGTTCAGGAGGCACTTCAGAAACTGGAACGCCAAATAGTCGTCCTACAGACACAGAGAGTTCAACATCAAAATATAGTTCTCTTTCAAATGGACTGCAGTCATGTGAAATTATAACTCTGACATTGTCTATGTCAAATCGCAATGTACTGCAATTCTTGTTCAATTGCTCAAATACTACAGCCAGATTCTGTGCCTGGCATTTTCCTTTTGCCATTACTTAAACTTAGTAAGTTAGTAAGAAGAACACCAAAAAAATTTCACCTCCATTGACATAAAATGATTAAAACCTGAGAGCATGATGTTATGGGTCTGGCTTGTGCTAGTAAAAATCTGCTCAGTTTGACCACTAGTGTTCTTGTCATCGTTAATTTACCAAATGCTCCAGACTTAAATTAACTACACATCATTAAATCAGCATTAATTTTATTCTCACACTAGTCTTTGACTGAAAAAAAATCCCTTAACACTTGTTTATTTTCTCCCCATTTCCCTCATATCTTCTTCTCATCAGCACATATGTTTGCACAAGCAGGCATTTCAATTAGCACCTTTCTGACAGTGTGCGAGAGATAACGCAAACCCAATTACACACAGCACTGCAGATAGAGCCTAATCCATTTACTGATACACACACACGCGTGGGCCTCAGGGGGCCTCTTCCTTCTCACACACATTCACTGACACTATCTTAAGATGAGTGAATAGGAGCCCAGACAATGCAACACATATATTTACTAACACACACACAAAAACGGAGAATCAAACACTGACAGGGTCCTTTAGAAACGCTTTTCTTAACAGTCCAGCCTTTTGGAAGATAAACTATGTGTGTCAAGCCAACATCAAGTCAACAGAGAGAGAGCGCTGACATACGGCAATGCGGCATACCTGCAGAGATGTGATGACAGACTGCACCTTGTCTGCAAAGTGCACTGCAACTAGCTCTGCTGTCTTAGCTGAGTTAATGCTGACCAGATCCTGCAACAGAGAAACAATGACATACCAATGAGCATTCATAACATCAGCCAATCCACCAGAGTACTATTTTCTTAGTATTAGGTGAGTCCTAAGGTCTACTAGTAAAAACATTTTTCCATTCTCCTTTATTACAAATAATATTGTTGGCATAACAATTTGAATTAAACGCTTCATCAAAATAAATATAATGTGAATTTCTGAATTTTGGTATGCTGTGTCAACCCTGTAAAGCCTGACATATGAAGTAACAGTCTAACAAAAAAAACCTCCAGTCAAAAGTTTTTTTAACAGTAAAATTTTTAAAGATAATGTTTTTTTAACTCTTTCCCCGCCATTGACGAGTTATCTCGTCATTTAGAAGACAATGCTTCCCCGCCAAAGATGAGTTTTTACGGCTTTTCGTGTTTTCTCTGTTATACACTTGGGGGCGCTATTACACATCTTCTGAATGAGTACAAAACCTCCCGTGAACAGGACGGAAAAAACGAACAATCTCTTATGTAAACAGATGCATATGATAAATAATGCGATCATCAGCAACTGACAGCATATAAATGAAAACTGCATTATGTTATGGAGCAAAATGATGATCCAGGAAGTGGTATATGGCTGTGCAAGCTTTGGAGGTGTTGATGGAAGCGATTTACTGGATTTATGCTTTGATAATTATCCAGATGTAGTTTTTGATAAAAATGTGATTTTCTCACCTTTTTGCTCAAAATTATAAATTTTTATGTAACCTACCTATATTCAAGTGTTGATACAAAAAGAATGCTTTAAGCTAGAAAAAACTGATTTTATTTTGTATAAAAGTAGAGGCTTTTGCAAAAAAAACTGAACAATTTTGAAAGATTTTTTACTATATAAAAAAAAAAAAACAGTTTTCTATTTGAATATATTTTAAAATGTAATTTATTCCAGTGATTTCAAAGCTGAATTTTTAACATATTTAAAATTTTTAAAATAATGTTCGATAATCAAGTAGACCTAAGTTGCTTCAGCCCAGTAAGTGTTCATCTTGAAATATTATTAACAAAATTGTTCTTACATTTAATTTATAAAAATCAGTAAAGGCTTCAAAGCAAAAAGACACGTGAACCACAACCTGAAGGTGGAACATTTTAGGGTTATATAACAAATGTACATTTTTAAACCCAGACTCAACTGAAAGGCAGTCACAAATAATGCAGTGGCATTGACTGATTTTTAGAGCTCTCTATTTTAACAATCAGAGTAAGTCATTTGGACAAAAATCATTGACTGAACAAGATGAGAGAGAGAAGGGTCTGATGAGATTAGGGTCTGAAATGAGCTTTCTCTCTACCTGGAGTGTGCTCTAGGGGACAAAGCATATGAAGCCTTTTTTGACTCACCTTGATGTGTTGAAGGGCTTTGACCCACACCAACTGTTTCTCCTCTGAGCTGTAGCCTGGCATGGACAGGATGTTATGGATGTAGTTGAAGAGCTCCTCCTGGAGTTCGAGATAAACTTTTAGTACAGGAATAACAGGAGTGACAGGAAAGAAAAGAGTGAAATGGAGTACCTTTCTCAAAGGGTCTTTCAGGTAGCAGTCAACAATTTTGTCGTAAAGGTGCTTTCTGTCATACATAAACTCACAGATCTGATAACTGAAAGAACGAAAACAAAACGACAACACTGACTAATAAGTAATAATAGCAACAAAAAGCTTTGCTCTTCAGTAGATTTTCACCTTGAGGAAATCAATATAACCCATTCAATAGAAGTTGTTAGAATTATCATTGATTTAACCTTCTAGCTTTTAGAAGCCTTGCACCTGTTTTGAGTGGATCATTGTGTTTCCTTGGTACTTGGTACTCCATGCAACTATTTTTTGGACAGTTAACCACATTTTCACACCTTTATCCTTAAAGGGTAATTCTCAATACTTTAACACAATGTTTTACTGTAATACAAGGGAAAAATACTACGAAACAAAGTTAGTTTATTTTAAATCAGCAAAAATAAAAGGCAGTGCAACAAATACAACCATATACACTACCATTCAAAAGTTGGGATTGGTAAGATTGTTCATGTTTTTGAAACATTTTAAGTCTCTTCTGCTCACCAAGGCTGCATTTATAATATTTGATTTAAAAAAATACAGTAAATACATAAATATTAAGAAATATTAAAATTTAAAATAACGTTTTTCTTTGAGAATATATGTTCAAATGTAATTTATTCCTGTGACACAAAGCTGAATTTTCAGCAGTCATTACTTCAGTCTTCAGTGTCACATTATCCTTCAGAAGTCATTGTAATATGCTGAAACATTTCTTATTATCCTCAATGTTGAAAACAGTTGTACTGCTTCATATTTTTGTGGAAACCGTTTTTTAGGACTGTGATGATCAAAAAAAGAATGATAAAAAAGATCAGCATTTATTTAACTGTTTGTAACAATGGATATTACATAGTCTTTATGACTTATGCAGAATTTTATTTAAGTAAAATATGATTTCATATTTCTGTCTTTTGATTCAAGGGTGAAATATGATCTGGACATGGTTTTGACAGGTTTCATGATGCTCATCTATGCGAACTTTAGTGCACGTCATTTTTACAAGAAAATACTGTATCTAACTAACATTTATGTTAGTTAGAAATTATGCTGTATTATTTGTTAGATATTTATGTTAACATTTTACAATTCTGTAACAGAAATGTTCTATAACAGTAACCTAATTAAGGTGCATATTAGTGAGCTGACTCCACAAGGTAAATCTAATTTATCAACCACATTTCCAGAGAGTAATTAAATACATGTCTCCTCAAATAATACGCCGGACCGTTATAAATTATGATTTGCTATGATCTACGAATGCTTCATGTTGTACTGTAGAAGATTGATGATCTTATCGTTCCACAAATAAATCTTGTTTTGACTATGAAGTTAAAGGACTTCAGCTGTATATTTGTTTGGTGGATGAAGCAAATCTGTTCTGTGTTCTGATTGGAAGATATCTTACAATTCTGCCTTCTCTGCAAGGTCAAGGAGATGCCCCTCATCAAACTGGACCACGCCACCAACCTGCAGCAGCTCCAGCAGAACCTGACACATGACACGTGAAGATCACATGATCAATCAAGCAATGTTTTCACAAATCCTGAGTAAAACTAAAGATGTGTTCCTACCTGCTGTCTTTCTGTATGTCTAGAGTCATCATCTGGACTACATAGAAACTCTAGAACCTGCAAAAGAATGAGCATCAGATATAAGAAGATTCTTCAAAAAATCTTTTTTTATTGTAGGATAATTTTTTGTTGTATTTTTTTTCCGTAGTTGAAAATCTTCCAGACTGGTTTTAAATTGATGCAATCTAATTAAGAACAGGCCTCAACACAGGGTGCAAAATCCTGAACTATTTAACATGCAGAAAAACAAGCATAACGCTTCTAATGCAGGAGAGAAGCTATTTTTACAGAAGCTGCTAATTGTCTAACACCTTCTTAGAAATATTCTCTTGGTTTAACCATTATAGCTCGGATTAAAAAGATGACAGCATAGTGCAAATGGAAAAGGTGAGGGACTGATAAATGCACTGTGAAAGAAGCAGACAGTCACGTCACCTGGTCAAACAGCTTCCGGTTAACAAAGAGGGTATTATCAGGTTTGGCAAGTTGTCGTGCCAGGAAGGTGAAAAGACAGCCGACTTGAGACGGGGTGAAGTCAGAATTGTCCACCATAACCTGAAAAGTGCACACACATAGGGAATTTGTTAGTGTCTGTATACGTATATACAGAGTGAAAAATGTTTACAAATATTTTTTTTAAAGATTATTGGAGTGTGTTTTATTCTTTCTTATTCAAAAGTTCAAATTTAATTGAATGACTTACTTGCCATTTCTTTGCCATTATTTGTGTTCAAATACATAAGTGAATTTGAATGGGAATGCCAAAGCCATATTTACTTTGAGTTTTGTCATCTAATCAACTGATGCCAAAAAAAAAAAAAAAAAAAAAAAAAAAAAAAAAAAAGCAAAAATGCCTCTGGCATTGGATTTGGTGCACAGAGAGAGATCTGACTGACAGGCTTATCCAAAGAAAGTTATTCTTCTGCGATTTAGGAAATTTTACTTAAGGATTAAGATTATGATAAGTGGTGCTATATTCAATTATAAGGCCATTCAGTAACATCTGTAGTGAATATTTGAGTTTCTAAAGTTAAGGTGCAGGTTCTAATTATTGACTTACTGATAATGTTCACTGTGCACATTCGATACTTATAACTACTACTTACATATACTTAAAAGTAAGCATTACTCATGAACAATAATACTTACCTTTTTTTTAAAAATATTTTAATGTAAAATGTTTTTTAATGTAAAAGATTCGAATGTAAAAAAAATTTACAAACAAAAAGTAAACTTAAGAATTGAGTGTATCCTTTACTTGAAAGCATGGTTTTCCTAGCTTTTATCAAGTAAATCTTACCCCAATTTTATTATTATTTTTTATAGTAGATAGGCTCTTGTTTGTGACATAATCTTACCTCATAAACATTGAACCATGCTTTCTAAGATCAAGGGATTTTGGAACTTTATGGAAAATTAATCTAAGAGCAGAACTTCTACATTTGTGATTGTTGAATTCTGTGGAATGGATTAAAATATGGTAAAACTTTCTGAATGATAGGCATTTTATTTCTGCTGGATATTCGGTGGAGTTATGTGGGATACCATGAGGGCCAAGGTAGTGCTCTCTGTTTTTTATGAATGAACAAATGATTACAGATGGAGAGAAATTGCAGATGTTGATTTGAGTTGCTGAAGGCTCTTGAATGAGCTGTGATGAGGAGGGGGAGGAAGACTGTATGACTGAGCCGCAGCAGATAAAATTATCCCATTCGCATGATTTACATTCCAATGACAGAGTGAAGAATCATTTCAGAGCCAAATGCTTTTTACACAGATGGAGGGAAAGCTGGGTGAGCATTCGTATGTATGTGTGTGCGTATGTGTATGAGATTTGTAGGCAAAAGACAGTGAGAAATATGTTTCTGTTACCTTCAGTAAAATGTCCACAATCCGTTGCTGATACTCCAGAGCCTGTTTGTCATTCTTGAAGTCCTCAAATGTCTGTGAGGCAAGGAGATATTAATATTCAGATCTGACTAAAGGGCAGATGAACTACACTCTACATGTGTAACACATTAGTAGAGCACTGATGATTTTAGTAATACATATTGATTTATGGATTAGCTGATGCACACCAGCGCCAGGACGTTGAGGAACTCTCGAGTGTCGAAGTGCAGAAGAGTTCGAATGTATGGATACACTTCCTCTTCCTGTGCAGCCTCCACCGAGTGCAGACGAATGAGAAACTCAAACACCTGGAATGCATTTAGAGATACAATATAAATTGCACAGCATTGCTTTTCAATGATTTTTTTCTTCTTTAAGATTATTTTTGGGGTCATTGAACACTTACTTAATGTTATTCTTTTAAAACACTGATAATTGATGAACTTTTATATATAGCATTCATGTAAAAAGCCATTGTAAAATTTGAATCTATTCTATGTGCTCATGAACCAATCCCTCTACACAATAACTAAATCAAAATTCAACCCATTATCATCGGAGTACAGTATAGGGCTGACTAGTTGCCATGGTGACCAGGTGGTACACTTTCCTTCTAGATTGTGTGTGTGTGTGTGTGTGTAAGAGAGAGAGAGAGAGAGAAAGAGAGAGAGAGAAAGAGAAGCAGAGACCAAAAGATTAGCCATTATCTCTCACTCACACACACATAAAGGGAGGTAATTGGGCATCATTTGGAGGTGCTCATCTTTGCGATGCCAATGTTGTGTTTTACAGAAGGGAGGAGGTTTTATTTCAGGAAGGATTTGGACCTGCAGATGTGACACTGTGTGTGGGTGACTGCATGGGAATGTGTGGATGTGGGTCATTGCAATGAAGGATCAAAGAGGAACAGGAGTCTCTCTGTGCACGTGTGTCCCTTTGAACATGACACCTAAGGGCCCAAAAGATGATACGCCACTTGATGATACAATTTATTCCCTGCTGTAAAACATGCATAACACACTTCTAAAAATGCATATACGTGTAAACACATATAAATACATACACAAGCATAAATATGTGTGCATGTGTAGGCTACATACATTTTATTGGTCACTATAAGGCCTTTTGCACTGCTTTAGTTCCAGAACTAAATGCACAGTACTAAAGTACTGGGACGATTTTGTGCGAACTGATTCCCAGTACCATTTAATGGGTTGCATTCGCACTGAGAGTGTGAACTAGGATGTCACGTCAGCCGGTCGACAGCGATGTCATCTGTGTGCGACTTTCAACAACGTTAACAAAGAAGAACTATGTTAACAACAGGAGGATGGCAGACGCTGTGATCGGAGTTGTGTTTTTGTTGTGTCTCGCTGGTTTCACAATAACAGACATGGAATGTTGACATATATGTAAAGCAATTGAAAGAATGGAAAGGAGGACTAAGAATCTCCAACGACAACTGGCAGTGCTATAATATGTGCCTGCACTTCAGCGTCCGTATATTAATCGCTGTTCGTCATACTTACGAAATAAGCAGACACGTTTACAGTATGTTACACAGCATTTAAAATAATGGCGGTTGAGGGTGTTTTCAAACGTGTCTGGCCAATCAATGTCTACTTACGTCACGGATAGTACCAGTTGTGCTGGTTAGACCCTACTCCAGAGTAGGAGATAAAGGCAGTCCGGTACTACAATCGCCCAAAAGTGGGTAGTTCCACAATTAGTTCTGGTACTATGAAAAGGTTCCTGTGGTGCAAAAGGCCCTTATGTTACCCATGTTCTCATACTGTAAAAAAAGGCTTATGCCTATTTTTTCAGTACGGGTTTTTTAATTTTTTAATTTTTATTTTTTTATGTAAAATATTTCAATGTACAGTTGAGGTCAAAAGTTTACATCCCCATTTCAGAATCTGCAAAATGTTAATTATTTTACCAAAATAAGAGGGATCATACAAAATGCATGTTATTGTTTATTTATTACTGACCTGAATACGATATTTCACATAAAATATGTTTAAACACAAGAGAAAATAAAAAATTTAATTTATAAAAAAATACCCTGTTCAAAAGTTTACATCCCCTTGATTCTGATTACTGTGTTGTTACCTGAATGATCAACAACTGTGTTTTTTTTTTTTGTTTGTTTGGTGCTAATTGTTCATGAGTCCCTTTTGTTTATCCTGAACAGTTAAACTGCCTGCTGTTCTACAGAAAAACCATTCAGGTCCCACAAATATTCTGGTTTTTCAGCATTTTTGTGTATTTTAACCCTTTCCAACAATGACTGTATGATTCTGAGATCTATCTTTTAACACCGAGAACAACTGAGGGACTTATATTATGGCACAAGATAAACATGAGTGTACATCAGAAAGTATTCTGTTTCAACCATGGAAAGATGTCAATACACACCACTTTTCAAGTCCACCAACGTTAATCTACTCTCCGGTCTGGTTTATTTGTCGGACAAAATGGCAGATTCTGCGTTATAATTAGTCAGATTAGCTGTCAATCAAACTCTGCTTCAGGGTAAATGACCGTAGACTCAATAGATAATGTCCTGGCAGAAAACCACCAGCACATTTCCCGTTTTTTGATGCATTTATTTCTTTCAGTGGGTATTCTGCAGCCCATCTTAAAACCTAAACCTAGATTCTTCCACACTCTCCTTGATTTAGCCGAGAACATTCTGTCTTGTTTCAGTACAGATCATCTCTGCACATCATTGGAGTAAACAACCCTGTCTGTCATGCTTTTCACTCAAACCTATAGAGTGTGACAGCACTCAATGTGTGTGTGTGTGTGTGTGTGTGTGTGTAAGAGTAGCTTTAGGTTGTGTGTGTGTGTGATCCATGTCCGTATTTAAGTTCCTCTGGAGGTTGTCTATCCCAGAACGAATCACTTGAGCACTCTGAATGGGCAACAAAGAGAAAATCTCTCTAAAAGCCCTGCTGAGAGCAAACTGCAGAGAATACTAAACACACACTATAACTGAGGGAGAAAGAGTGGTGTGACTCATACAGACCCATACAAACAAAACAGACATGGGTGTAACAGTGATGAGCTGTATAGACCATGAGAATGTGACGACAAACCAAACAGTACACATTTTCTGCAATCTGGGTTTAATCAGAGTTCTTACCTGGTTTTTCACCTGAGGGACCAGATCTTCAGGAATGTCACCTAACGGATAGGCCCGTCCTGCCAAACAACAGCTGGCAGAGGAGAAGGAAACAGGTGTGTAATGGCACACAACTATTAGTGCAGTACTTATGCAGAAAGTCACCTCACCTGATGTACACCAGCAGTTTATTTCCCATCACAACATGCTCATCTGAGGAAGGAAACGAATGGGAAAATATGATTATGTGCATTAGCACATAATATATGTGTTTAGCAAATAGTTTAGCGTTATCTGAGCAGATTTCAGGAAAGAAAACTATTCTACTTCAGCAGTCAAAAATCTGTGGCATTTACACTGTTATTATCTGTTTATTATCTATTAATAACATTGTTACTAAGCAGATTTTGTAAATTTTGGGGGTTGGCTGGCATTTTTTGTCTTTTCATTCATTGCTGAGTATCTCTTGTGAAACATGTTAAGTCTGACAATGTGCAAAAGAAAGTTTGAGTTATTGGTTTGAGTTATTCATTTTGAGTTAAAAAAAAGTACTCATATGCATCTTTTAGGATTTGCAATGCAATAAAAACTGTTTAATTTTTTAAATCAATCTAGGCTTGTTGTGTTTGTAGGGCTTGTGATTATAAAAATAGCTATACATTTTTATTTATTTATTTAGTTTTACATTTATTTATTTATTATAAATACAAATACAAACTAGACTAAACAAGAAATATTACTAAAATTTCACCATAAAATAGCAACGCTTGAGTATTCAAGAAAAATTATAATAATTAAATTTTCATGACAACTGTAAATACTAATAATTAAAGCGGTCTAAACTTAATTTTCAAATGTTAATGGAAATCTGCAGGGAGCCCTTTAAGCTTCTCTTTTGTTGATAAACATTTTTTTTTTTTAATAAAAGTCATATCGCAATTCCTGTTTTATTTCAATTAAACATGCCGCCTTACAATTTTTAATGCACAATATAAAACAGACATTTTCTGGAATAGTTTCTGCCAGCTCCTCTAGTTTAGCTGAGTATCTTTATGTATGCTGCATGTGTTGTTTTATATTTGCTGGTTCTCTGTTCTACCTGTGAGAGGCTTTCCTTCACGGAGAGGAGGACCAATTGCCTGAAAGAGTTTCTGAAAAACCAGGAAACAGAAGGAGTTCATTTTTATTATTTGTTACAAGTTAACATGAACATAAGTAACAGAACTAATTTAAAATAATAAATAATTTTACCACTTCATCTTGGCGTCATGACTTCTTAGCTATTTTCTAACAACCAGCAAATAAATAAATGTTAGCTATTAAGGAAAGTCACTTCAGAGACAGCAAGTTATCACACTTAGAAATGTTTTTGTTATGTTTTTTTCCTCTGGAAGATTGTTCATGATACAACCAGAAAAGACAGTAAATATGCTCTCTTTTGATTTCATCTTGACTTTTAACTCTTAAGACAATCTCATTTTTATTTTCAGCAAACACACATAAATATACATCATGTTGAGAGAGTTTATCATACAGTATTGTGCTAAAGATGTACTACATCCAGCACTGTAGTCTACTCTCCCTCCAGACTTACAGCAACACCTGCAAGACATGGTCACATAACCCAGCATGTCACACAAGCAGAGTGGCTGTTGTGTTTGGTCAGTGTGTATGTGTGTGACATTTTGGCCATGAAACAAATGAATCCCTTTCTCAGTCGCCTTTCATCTGAGGTTCATAAGATTTCCCTGACAACAAGGCTTTCATCTTTTTTCTAGCTAATAGTGAGAAACACACACTAGAAAAAACTCACACTTTATGGGAGAAACACATGTGTGGATCAAAAATGTGCACACACACACACGCTTGATGTATCCCCAAAGGCTTACCAGGTTCAATTGAGTGGTTTCTGCTTTGTGTGGTAATTATACTATCAGTGCGTGAATGAAAAAATAATGAACAATTAAAAGCTGGAATGCGTGACTTTTGCCCAGCTTTCGACTAGTGTTAATTTTGTTAACAAAAACAATGACGACAAATGTTTGTTGACGAGCTTTTTTCCCCATGACTAAGTGGAGACAAAGACAAGACGACAATAAGGTCAATAAACGATAAGTATGACTATATCAACATGCAATTTCGAATATCGTTGAAGAAATAAGACAAGATTAAAATGTATTCAAAAAATTTAAAACTTTACCAAAAACCTCTTTTTATTTTCGCCAAAAAAAGGAGACAAAATGCTATTGTGGACTGCTCTACACGCCTCTACTACTCAATATTTCATGAGTGCGGTTGCCAGATATCAAAAGTTCAAATCCCCGAATCAGAACTTCGCTGTTACCAGGATCCATTTTCTGCCCGGTGTTTTTCGTATTTTAAGCAATCTGGCAACCATTTGCACATGTTCGCTCCTCATTGCAGAAGCGCTACCATTGATGATCTGAAAACAGTGACAAACAAGCTGAAGTTTAGTGATCTAAATGAAAGTGTCACCCAGCCAGTCTGTGTTCTGTCGTGAGATCTCGACTATACTGTTTGCGATTGTGGTTGCTAAATAAATGCACTTACTCAACCGCTGTTGTTTTAATAGAGAAATAGGCTACTGAAATTTGGAATTAGTAGAAATAATTGTAATTTCACTGTTATAATATTTTTTGTTTTAGTAGTTTTCATAATGTAGACAGAGAGATTCCATAAGTATTTGGTATTAATTTATATAATAAAAAGCCTATAATAAATCAGTACACTATATGAGGTAAAATACACCATTTATGAGTCCACATTCTATTGATTTGTCCTTACTGGTGAAAGTGTAATACCTGAAATGCAAAAGTAAATTTCTCAAATGACAACAATCATTACGATTATAATTTTGAGCAAAAACTATTTTGAAAAAGTGAAAAAAGTGAAAGTGACGTAAAATACTGTATAGCCAAGTATGGTGACCCATACTCTGAATTTGTGCTCTGTATTTAACCCATCCAAAGTGCATACACACAGCAGTGAACACACACACACCGTGAACACACACCCAGAGCAGTGGGCAACCATTTATGCTGTGGCGCCCGGGGAGCAGTTGTGGGTTCGCTGCCTTGCTCAAGGGCACCTCAGTCGTGGTATTGCCGGCCTGAGACTTGAACCCACAACCTTAGGGTTAGGAGTCAAACTCTCTAACCATTAGGTCACAACTTCCCAACTTTTTGATCAGTTTAACCATTATACAGCATGACAAAAATGTGACTAAGATTTGACTAAAACCCTATACAACATTAGGAAGATTAGACCCTTCCTGTCAGAGCAAGCCACCCAACTTCTTGTCCAAGCTCTTGTTCTCTCCAGACTGGACTATTGTAATGCTCTCCTAGCGGGCCTTCCTGCATGTACTATCAAGCCTCTACAACTGATCCAGAATGCAGCAGCAAGGGGTTGTCTTCAATGAGCCAAAAAAGCTCACATTACTCCTCTCCTCATCAGGTTACACTGGCTACCAGTAGCCGCTTGCATTAAATTCAAGGTACTGATGCTTGCCTACAAAACGACCACTGGCACGGCGCCAACTTACCTAAACTCACTAGTTCAAACTTATGCACCCTCCAGAAGTTTGCGTTCTGCAAGTGAACAGTGTCTTGTGGTGCCATCCCAAAGAGGTTCAAAATCACTCTCACAGACCTTTTCCTGGACTGTGGAATGACCTCCCAATCTCAATTCGAACATCCGAGTCTTTATTCATTTAAAAAAAACATCTAAAGAATCTTTTTCGCCGGCACTTGACCAACTAATACTAGCACTTACCTTTTCTTTTCTTTTCTTGTCTATCCTACTCTTGGGAAAAAAAAACAAAACAAAAAAACCTTGCTATGAGTTCTGTGCTAGACAAACTGAGACTTGTCATAGCACTTGTATACTGTTGTTGTTCTCTCATTGGTCTGATTGCTTCTATTGTTCTCATTTGTAAGTCGCTTTGGATAATTCGCTTTGGTCATTTGTAATGTGCTTGGCTCATTTTTTCCATAGACTCTATAAAAACAGTCAGACACGTAGTGTCCGTGACGTCACCCGCAGACTTCTGAAGAGCGTATTTGAAGCACAAAGTGGGTGGAACGGGCCGTCGCCATCTTGGCAGCGCGTCATCCTTCGACTCTCCCGGATAATCGAAAATGGGCAAAAAGGCGGGAGCTGGTCGCTGAAACCACGCCCACCTAGTTCGACAGCAGTGTCGGCAGCAGCAATCCACCTGTCACTCAAGTGGCCACGCCCTTAATTATACAGAACTTTAAGGCTTAATATAATTTAAATGGATGAGTTATAAAAAAATTCACCCCCCTCACAGTTGTCATGAAGGCCAAAATTAGCTATATAGACCAAAATAATTTTTTGAATCAGGCTGTAAAAAAAAATTTCTGCTGTAAAGTTGGGTATTTTTAACATGGGGAGTCTATGGGATCGACTCCCTTTTGCAGCCAGCCTCTAACGGCCAGTTGATGATTTGCAGTTTTAGTCACTTCCTTGTTGGCTTCATGAGAGAGAGCGGGAGGTTGCCGCTCATTTTTTTCTCATCATGCTTCTTCCAGCAAGTTTCTATGAGTCTGTTAAGTTCAGAATGACTGGAAATGTCTGGTATTGTGTGATCTTCAGTAGTTTAGTGTATGATGCCAAGATCATCTCTGTAAACATTCCTAAGTCGGCAAGTATATGAAGCAAGCCTAGTGTTTTAAAATCTTAACACAATTACACAAACATTGATTGAGCACACTATCATACCTCCATGGGGCTGATGTAGTCGTTCATGCCACTGTTGAAGACGTAGATCATGGCATCATACAGCTGGTTATCCCAGCACATCTGCACCACCTACAAACATCCAGTAGACATATGCTGACTTAAGCAATACAGATGATGAAGAGCTGCTGTTATGAAGCGTTGCACATACATACCTGTTGTATGTCCAGATTGGTGATGTCCATGTGGACCAGGCATCCTTCCACACTATCCATCATGCCATTCTCTTGGAAGTAGCTGAGGAGGTCTCTCATGACAGGTGCAGTCAGACATCCAATCCTCTCACTCAGAATGTAAGGCTCCAGACTCTCCAGAAACACTCCCCTGGCCACTGAGTTCTCCACCAGTCGAGGGTAGATCTGGTTAAACAGCAGATCCCTGAGCAGAAAAGAGATAGTTTTAAAAATGAGATGGGTTATCACATTTACCATAGCCCATAAAAAAAAAATTGTGGGGAAAATCCGGTCATTTTAATATGAACCAACCTGAAAAAGGAATTTTGTGTGAACAATTTTCCTATATAGATTTTGCATCGGGTTCTTTTGGATAGATTTGTTGGACTGAAATTGCATTGACAAACAAAAAGCTGCTTGGTTCCCCTCTACATGTATTTTTTTTTTTTTTTTTTTTTTTGCTTTTTGTTTCTGCCTGCAAAAAGTTTCACCAACTTGACCACACCTGTAGTGTTTCAATATATTTGTTATTTTTTATCCAAGTATTTTTTTTATTGCTCCTGTGCTCAGACATTTGTTATTGCTCCTGTGCTCAGACATTTGTGGTACTGTAGTAAAGAAAACATACTGAAAGAACTTTATAGTGAAATGATGATCTGGACATATAAATGTTTATACCCTATTACAGTAGTCCCTTTAGAGATACTGCTCTCATACAATAGCACTCTGTCATTCGTTCAGTGTAGTCTGTGAAGCTGTCAAGAAGTTGCTGCATTAAATTGCATTACTTTCTAACTTTTACAGATAAGGATATTATAACTATAAAAATGCTGGTCATGTGCTGGGGAAAATATGTCTTAAATACTTTAAAAAAACACATCTATTAAATCAGATGACAGTAACCCATACTAAACTTTATGCTTATGAGTTTGTTATAAGCTCTTAATATAAAGCATTCTCATCTTTAGGACAATTTAGGTACTTTTCCCACACTATGTGTTCTCTGCATTTTCAAGAGCTTTTTTGTCCATATGTTATTCATTGTCCAATATTTTGATTACCAATTTTTATTGATTAGTTGTTGCAGCCCTAACTTTTATTTTGTTATAAACTTCAACTATGTTAACATTTTATGAATTCATGAGAACTTTAATTTAATAATTATTAATAATTTGGAGAAGATATTTTATATTATGCCATAATTTTTTCACAGTGGGCTCATTAGTTCCTTCACATACAAAAGACTGAATTGAATAATTGTGCAGTCTTGACTTTTTTTCTCAGACTTTTAAAGATTTTTTTTTTGCTTGGAATTAAAGGTTGTAGTGCTGTGATTCATCACTGAGCTCATTAATTTGGTTCATGTCTTAAAACTCTTGAAACACCTACTGACAAAGTGAATGAGAAAATACTTCCATAACCAAGGCCAATGAGACAGTGGGTGGATATTTTTGCATTCTATGTAAAAATAATGGGTCCATCCAAATACCCACACTTGCGGTCTTGGCCACTTGAGAGCATGTGCACACAACAGGAAGTAAGTGAGCAAAAATGTCCCAGGTCTTAAAAACGCCAAAGCACAGTACCCTTAATGCATGTTCTGTAAATAAACTGTGATTGCTGAGATCTCAGTGTAAGTTATATATTTTTAATAATAAATAAAAGTAACAAAATAAAGTGTTGCACATTTTATTGGTGTAAAGAGGAGTATGTTTTGTACATGTCCAACTGCTTTTTATCACTTCATTAGAAGCACCACAAATTAAATATTATACTGAATTTTATTTTAAAATGTAAAGTATTGAAAATCAAAATAAAGCTCTGTAAATACACTTGTAAACAAGTGTGTCCCATCAGGCAATGAAAAATTCTACACACTTGTGGTCTTCATGCCCACTTGAACTCTTGGGCCAAACACAGGAAATACTTCATGTAAGCAGACAAGTGGTTAAGAGCAAAGATTGCAAGTGTGGGTATTTGGACGAGCCCATTAAGTACAAAACACAAAAAAGGCACATGACCTAAACATTTTAAATTAGGGATGCGCCGATAGGATTTTTTTGGGGTCAATTCGATACCAATTTTAACAAACACTTATTGGCCGATTCCAATACAGATACCAATATCTGTCACTTCCACTCTTATTTGTTTTTTTTTTTGCATCCAAATCAGTTGTATTTTGATCATGTTTTAAATCAGCAAAGTTCAAGAACACCTGCATTAAATTATACTAGCAGTTTTATAGCTGCATCATCAAATAATTTCCAGGGAACATGGATCGGATCCATTTAACATTCAGCAGGCTTATATAAATACAACAGAACAAACATACATATTAAATAAACAGTGCTTTTTTAGGTAGGTTTAACAGTTTTCAGGTACATAAATAACGTAAACAAATGTAAAATAACACTTCACTGTATAAATTAAATACATATTAAACCTTCTTTATTGTAACAGACTATGATTAATCTTCTAATTAGTTTTTTTATACATTTGAATATTTTTTGTAAGTTTATATATGTATGAGATCTCCTTTACTAAGGCGAGACTCTTATTGTGACGGGTTTTCTAGTCTACGGAGCTACAGGTATGTGGGTAATGAAAGCACGCAGTTCTTCGGATTTAAAGTTTGTCAGTTTATTAAGCACCCCCGAAAAGGCATGAGATCTGTATATACTTGTTTACTGTTAGTTGTAATAAGTGTTTTGTGTAATTCGCTGTATGTTAATGATAATGCAACAGAGAGAGAGAGAGTTTAATGTGTACTTCTTGTGCTGTGTTTTGTTTAGCTCTTACTGTGATTTTTTTGGAGTGAAAAAGGATGCAATAAACTTAAAAAAACATTACTAAAGTTTTAGTCACCATTCAGATGAGGTCCTCTACACTTATGAAAGTTACAAAAGTTATTTAGTCAAGAATAGTGTGCAATCTTTCATCTTTTGTTATTTGATTAGCATTAAAGTGCATCGGTTTATTATGTCAGCCTTTTTCCTTATATAGCTGATATGCTGATAGTTGTAAATTGAGGAAAAATCGGCCAATAAATATCGGCGGCCGATACATCCCTATATTAAATACAAAAGAAATGCAAAAATCATATAAGGTTTTCATCCACTTTCAGAAATCAACCACAAATTATCTGTTTATATAGATCATTTTAAAGTCAAGTGTTATGCATAAAGCACATGGGCAGCTATAGTCTCTCTAGTGCAGAGGTCTGTCACATGCTATTGGCGAGCTCCCTGATCAAAGTACAATAACGGAACAAAGCAGTCTTAAAATGCACATACAAACTATACACATCCTTCATTATAATGCATTAGTGACAGATTTGAAAACTGACATATAAAATCTCATAGTATTCTCCATCTGTATATCACTGAATTATGAAATTTAACAAATAATATCGGATTCAAAAACAGCAAATATCACACAATACTAAAATTCAAAGTCTGTATAAACAGCATTATTTTAAAAGCTGCAAGCAAATGCTAAACACATAAAAACATCACTGCTGATTAACTGGATGTGCATTTAAAAACAAACCTTCTGTGATAAGAGCTTATCGGTTACTGATGCGACAGTGTCACAAGCACCTGAAGTGTGAGAGAGGAACAGAACTCTACCAGAAAGCAGGAAGTGATGACAGGGATTAAAGTCTCTTTGGATACAGCATGATAGAAGCTCTAGACAGTGGAACTGTAAAGCTTGAGTACAAAGGCCGTGAATATATATGAATGTAAAATTTTGTAATATTTTTACTATTTAAACAACTGTTTTCTATTTGAATATATATTATAATGTACTTTAATGCTGTAATTTTTAGCATCATTACCTCCAGTCTTCAGTGTCACATGATCCTTCAGAAATCATTCTAATACACTGATATGCTGTTCAAGAAGCATCTATTATTATTAATATCTATATCTAAAGTGCCCCTATTACGGACTGAATGAAAATACAAATTCATTCTTTGCCACTAGGTGCCTCTTTTGGAGTGGTAAAATATAGGTTTCCCTAGTAATGCTGTACACAAAACAGCACTGCACTCACAAATGCTGCTTTATCAGGCATTATAGGCATGATGAAATGGAAACGAGACCAACTGGACCAATCACCGCAGATTATCATCATGTAAAGGAGGGGTTTGGAAAAATTAATCTTTGAGCGAAACATTTGGGAGTCGTTGAGCAAATAAGGTAAAGGACCTTGCATCCATGTCAACCTGTTGTTGTGACTCCCAAAACCAAAATATGAACCTTTATAACTCATAATAGGGGCACTTTCAAAAATCTTTTTGCAACAATCTTGATAACACCATATTGAGCAATTATAGACAAATATCAAATCTTCCTTTTATAGGCAAGATTATTGAAATGGTAGTTTTTAATCAACTGAACAAATACTTAAACTCAAATGGATACCTGGAAAATTTTCAATCTGGTTACTGATCGCATCACAGCACAGAGACAGCACTCATTAAGATAATAAACGATATTCACATAAATTCTGATTCTGGCAAAATAACAGTGCTGGTACAACTGGATCTCAGTTCTGCGTTTGACACTGTCGATCACAACATACTTCTAGAGAGACTGGAAAACTGTGGAAAAAGTGGATGTCCATGACATATGGAGTCCCACAAGGCTTAATTCTTGCACCGCTCTTATTTAGCCTGTATATGCTCCCATTAAGTCAAATAATGAGAAAGCACTAAGTTGCCTATCACAGCTATTCTGATGATACCCAGATTTATCTACCCTTATCGCCAAATGACTACAGCCCCATTGACTGTCTTCAGTTAAACAAGGAGAAAACTGAAGTCATTGCATTTGCAAACAAAGATGAAGTTCTCAAGGTGAATGCATACCTTGACTCTATTGGTCAAACAACTAAAAATCAAGTCAAGAAACTTGGTGTGATTCTGGAGACCTTAGTTTCAGAAGTCATGTCAAAACAGTAACTAAATCAGCATACTATCATCTCAAAAACATTGCAAGAATTAGATGTTTTGTTTCCAGTCAAGACTTGGAGAAACTTGTTCATGCCTTTATCACAAGCAGGGTGAACTATTGTAATGGTCTCCGCACCGGCCTTCCCAAGAAGACTATTAGACAGCTGCAGCTCATCCAGAACACTGCTGCCAGGATTCTGACTAGAACCAGAAAATCTGAGCACATCACACCAGTGCTCAGGTCCTTACACTGGCTTCCAGTTATATATATGATTTATTTTAAAGTACAGTACTTTTACTCATTTATAAATCACTAAATGGCCTAGGACCTAAATACATTGCAGATACAGATACTGTATGCTCACTGAATATAAACCTAACACACACACACACACGCACGTTCAAAAGTTGAGGATCAGGAAGATCTTTTATGCTCATCAAGGCTGAATTTATTTGATCAAAAATACAAAAAAAACTGTGATATTGTGAAACATTATTGCAGTTTCAAATAATGGTTTTCTATTTTAATGTACATTGAAATATAATTTATTTCTGTGGTGGCTATATATTTAAAAGCCATTATTTTGAACATTAGGCCTAAATTACAAATGATAAGACTTCCGATTTTGTTCAACATTTATTAATAAAAATTATCGAGTATGATCAATCAAACAATTAATAAATTAAACATATAACAATTGTCACAAATCTATTATTGAAAAATAAATAAATAGAAATAACATTTAGCTTTGGCTTAAAGGGTTAGTTCACCCAAAAATGAAAATTAGCCCATAAATGACTCACCCTCAAGTCATCCTAGGTGTATATGACATTCAGATGAATCCAGTCTGAGTTATATAAAAAATTGTTTTTGATCTTTCAAGCTGTTTAATGCCACTCAGCGGCGCCAATCCATAAAAAAAGTGTCTCACATGGCTCTAGGGGGTGAGCAAAGGCCTCCTAATTTTCATTTTTGGGTGAACTAACCCTTTAATTTTATCACTACATAACTTTCAGAACTCAAATATTTGTCCCTAGCACATATAGACTTACAATGTTTTCTGAGAGACTAGATGGCATAAAAGTAAAACAATAGCTTTTTGACATATTTTTAGATGTCAAAATAGGAAACACGTCAATTACAGATTGTGAAGCCATGCTCAATCAATTTTTTTGACCAGTGCTCTGACAGCTTCTTGAACTCTAGCTATGGTAACGTAGACACTAGATGTTGCTCTTCACATGCACAGAACTTTTGTTCAGAACTAGTGTTGCCATTTTCAATGAGGTAAAATAAGGCATATAATTCCCACTTCCCCAACACTTTCCATTCTGAGCCAAATGCTCCATCATTAGAAAAAAAAAAAAACATTCAACACAGGAGAGATTGTTCTGTTTTGAATTAAAACAACATCATTTATCTTTAAATATGGACTGATCCCATCTTTTACAGGATAGCTACATGTGATGCACATGTAAACAAACAATTCTGTGTTCTGAAACATGGTTACTGATGCATACAGAGTGGACAGACACTTGGCCCATCCAGTTACACTGAAGTAATAAAGAGAAAACAGGCCAAATGCTATTATTCCTAATCACCACATAAACTACCTATAATATTAAAATTACAGAAAATGGCTTTTTACATTACACTTAACCCTGGGTTTGTCTCTTTTTTGGGTGTTTTCTGATGGTTCATGAAAAACAGGGTGGTTTTAATATAGCACTGTGGACATCAAAGCCATTCAGCATTATTATTAATCTCATTCTGTTCTTCTCCCAATTTCTTTCACAGAGAAAAAAAAGAAAGAGCCCAAAAGAGAGAATGTCAAATAATGTGCATTAAATAAAAAACAAGAGAGAGAATAGAGAACTAAAGAGAGGGAGAGGACGAGAGAATCCGTATGTTAACCCTCTGGAGTCGACCAACGCAAATACGCTTTTTGTGGCATCTTCTCCTGATAACCCACGAAAAGAACTTAAATTACACTTTCAGTTTTGATTGTACAGATAAGAGCAATACATCAATCAAATCTGTAAAGGGTCTACTTTTATTTGTATATACACATAATAACAACAAAACTTTGTGCATTTATAAAATAAACAAAAAAAGGGGGTGATGTCTGCCACCCTGGTTCTGCGTGATCTTCATTTTGAAACGCTTCATTAAAATGAACTGTAACTCAGCAAATACTCAGCACAGAGACATGAGAGAGATATCTATAGAAAGCTTGAATGTCTACTTTCAAACTAAGCAAGTCTTATTGAAAACAAATATTCTGTGATAAAGTAGTCCATATGAAAACAATGCAATGTCCAGTCTTTCACGTCTCCCTTCATTATATCTAATGTGATATAATACACCGAGCGCGCTATTGATATTATAATAGAAAACATGAAGCTCACAGTATGTAAAAGCCCCCATAACAGCAAACAAAGCAGCAAGACTGTTCTTCAGGTTTTTTATTTTACTGTTCGCTTTGCTCTAAGAGGAATAATACCGGTATATAATTCACCCCAAGAAGACGTGCTGAGAGGAATAAGAACTGGATTACCTCAGAAAAAAGAAGGGGCTTGATCATAAACATGAGTAAGTATTTATTATTATTATTATTATTAATCTACTTGTATTAGTTTTCACTTAACTTGTACACATTTTACTAGTTAGACTTTTTCCAAACTAGAACTCCTGACTAAATGTATAATCAAGTGAAACTTGAAAACAAGTTTCATTCACATCATCTAAATGTTTCACTATGCCAGGAGTCTTTTTTCTTTAATGTTCTATAACACACTCCCATGAGTGTCTTAAATATGTATATGTCCTTCAGAGCACATAAACAATATACACTTTGGAAATGCTAGGTATGTGATGTTCATTTATATATTTCAACATGACACAATACCAATTAAAAGCTTTTGAACAGTAAGATTTTTCATGTTTTTTTAAAGAATTTAACTTTAGCTCACCAAGCCTGCATTTATTTGATCCAAAATACATAGTTGCATTTGCTAAAGCAGTAATATTGTGAAATATTTTTACTATTTAAAATAACTGCTTTCTATTTGAATATATTTTAAAATTTTATTTATTCCTGTGATCAAAGCTAAATTTTCAGCATCATTACTCCAGTCTTACTCCAAGTGTAACAATATACACTATAACATTCAAAAGCTTGGAGTCAGTATATATAGAAATTAAAACTTTTATTCAGCACACACGTGATGATAAATACAATAATCATGTTACAAACGATGCTGTTCTTTCAATTCATCAAAAAAAACTGAATAAATTATTCTTAGCTCTTTTAAACATTAATAATAATAATAATAACAACGTTTTTTTGAGTAGCAAATCAGAATATTAGAATGATTTCTGAAGGATCATGTGACTGGAGTAATGATGCTAAAAATTCAGCTTTGAAAGTCAGCTTTGATTGTTCCTAATAAACTGTTTAACTGCACTCGCAAGTGAATCTCGTGTTATTTTGTGGGATAATTAAATATATTCTAAATAAACTATAAACATAAAAATATATGTTTTATTTATTTAATATACAATTATTTTGTCCTCACATTCTTTCTTGTAACTCTTCCCTCTCAGTCACACACCTGACTGAAAGGCTCATTATGCAGCTCATTATGTGGGCCTTTGTCTTCTCAGGTGTGAATCACACTAATATTCATGGTCAATCACGCCTACTCGCTTATGCCCTTTCGAAACAAAAAGTGTCTAAAGAAATCAATCTATTGTTTTCTGTGAGTGAGTAAACAAGATGATTTTCACATCATTTTGAAGCAAAAATTCTAGACTGCTAGATCCAGGTTTGACAGTCTTGAGAACAAATGTTCTGACTTTTCCTCCCCGGTGCATCTACCAAACAAGGAAATGTGAAATACAGTAGGTTAACCCAGTAACTTTGTTTTGGTAAGCCATTTTCTGCAAGTGTCTGAGAAAACGAGCACCTCTGATTTTGCTCCCTTGGTGACGTGGTAAAGGGATCTCATTATAATATTATCACCCCTTAATCTGAAAGTTTCCACTCACTGTGCCGTCATTTTGATTTTGCAAGCGACAACGGTGAACCAGCTCTAATGCAATGGTAAAAGTTTGAGCAGAACATGCTAACTGTTCTGTCTTTGGATGCACAGATGATCACAGAACACTATTTAGAGTCCTGGACTCAGAGGAGACAACAGAGCAGTGGAATTATTGATTTATTTACTGTATATTGCTGCTGCCACACAGATCTAAAACCTAGCCTTTTCAAGTAAATCCTACTTCAAATTAATTAATTATAAATTGATCAATCTAAAAATAGTAATTATTTATTTATTACTATTATTTTCAGTTCTGCTGAAACTTGCAATGCACTTAAAATATATACATATTTTTAATTTAACAGAAATTGTCATGACTTGTAAATATTTAATTATTTTTTAATTCATAAAATCTAATTAATTAATATAATTATTAATGTTTATTTAATTATAGTCATTCAAAATCACAGTTTTTTTTTAAACTAAATTTTTTTTGGTTTGTTTTTTATGTGGGTGGGTTGTTTTTAATTAATTTAGATCCGCCCAGAGAGATGGTGTTTTGCTCAAGAGGATCACAGTTTGTCCCAGTATGACAGAACACATTTCCCTGAGGGCCATGGGTGTTTGAGAGCCCCAAAATACATACACACATCAATGTCAACACACACAGACACACATTCACAGAATTATGAGAGACTCTGGCATTCTGTGAACAGCAGGGTTTTTTAAACACTACAACATCAGTGAATACACCTACTCACTGTAACCACTGACACAAAGTGTCACAGCTGAAAGTACATCTCACATCTAGAGACACAGCACCATTAATCTCATCTCCAGCTCAAACATGAGTCAACGGTGTACATGAGGACAAAGGCAGAAACCATCCAACATGCACATAAACGAGATTTCCTCGCATAACCTTTCCCTTAGTGTGTGTGCGTCAATGACAATTATGATGTCAAAAAACAGTAAAAATGAGAAATCATTAGAAAAATTTAGTTTAAAAACATGTACCAACTCAGAAATATAGGGCCAGATTAACTAAACAGGGAAAATTAGCGTTAGAGCGCAATTCCATAAAAGTGCAGATGGGAGGAAATTCTGCGGGTGATTTACTAACAATGCGCACATTAAAGAACACAGATGCAACATCTCATTTGCATTTTGACCAGCATAATCTACCAAGAGCAGCACAAATTATCGCCTGTTTTAAGACATGCTTTTTTTGTCGTTTAGTTTTAATACATGCTTTTTTGGGCGTTAAATAACAAATCATTCCTGACTTCCTACACTGTAAAAAAATCAAAAGTTGAGAAAAATTTAAAGTTTAAGGTAACCAGCTTCAGGAGATTTTTGAGTTTTCTTAACTTGTTGTTTTCAGCTTATACAACAAAAAGTTGAGAAAACACAAAGATCTCCTGAAGCTGTTTGCCTTGAACTTTTAAGGCTCCTCAACTTTTCAATTTTTTACAGGATAGTTTCTTAACGCCAAATGAGGGTTTGCACTGGCACAAATTGATAGTAAATCTGGCCCATAATATTTGTATTCAGTTTGTATTTGTACATTTTTAGGAATAATAAAAAAAAAATTTTTTTTTTTAAATTTTTATAACCATCAAGTATTATGCATATTATTTTAATTTATATTGTTTTGTTTAATTTAGGTTAGGTTATTTTTTTTTTATTTTTTTTAACCATCAAGTATTATGCATATATATATATATATATATATATATATATATACCTTAGGTTCATTTTTTTTTATTTTTTTTTATTTAAATTCAGATTGTAGTTTATCTGGTATGAATTAATTTGTATTCGATTAAATTTTATTTCTAAAGCATGTTTAAATTCAACCTCTGTGGGCCAAAGTGCTGTACAAAGTAAAAAATAAAATACAATGGGGTAGAAGCAAGTAAAAAATATCACATTATGGAGAATTAAAAGCACAAGAAAAAAGATGCGTTTTTAACCTGGATTTTAATTCGGCTAACGTGGAGGCAGTTCTGACAAGTAGTGGCAGGCTATTCCATAGCTTAGGACCAGCTACTGCGAAGGCTCTGTCTCCATTGCGTTGCAGGCAAGAGACCATGGTATTCGCAGAAGATGGCCATCTTGGGATCTGAGTGACCTAGCCGGATTGTAAATGGTGAGTAAATCGGAGTGATAATTAGGGGCTAAGTTGTTAAGAGCTTTGTAGACAAATAGCAATATTATAAAATCAATTCGATACCAGACTGGTAGCCAGTGCAATGTACATAAAATTGGTGTGATATGGTCTCGTTTGTGATTTGCCGTGAGTAGGCGGGCAGCAGCATTTTGGACCATTTGAAGACGAGAGATGGAAGAAGGAGGTAAACCAACATACAAAGAGTTACAATAGTCAAGTCGTGTAGAAATAAAAGCGTGAATAGCGGTTTCAAAACCTTTCCTGGTTAGGAGAGGTTTGACTTTGGCTAACCGACGAAGATGATAAAAACTGGTACTAACTATTGTATTAATTTGTTTGTCTAATATGAGGCTATTATCAAGGTGGAAACCAAGATCCTTGACATCTGAAGTAAGTGCACCGAGGTCAAAGGAGTTTCCACCTGAATGTTCTATTGGCCCAAACTGAATGATTAACGTTGTTAAGTAACATAAAATTATTAGTGAGCCGCACTGTGATTTCTTGCAAACAGGCTTCCAGTCTTTTGAGTGCTGAGTTATCATTACGTTTTATGGGTATGTAAAGTTGGGTATCATCTGCATAGCAGTGGTATGATACCCCAAATTTACTAATAATAGATCCCAAAGGTAGCATATACAGCAAAAATAGTAATGGTGCTTAAAATTTATCCCTGGGGTACACCACAAGTAAGTTGAGCCATCAAGAATGGAATGGAAAATTGGGTTTGGGTAAAACTTCTGTTTGACAGGAAGGACTGAAACCATTTCAAAACTGTGCCAGAAATGCCAATTGAACATTCAAGTCAGGATAAAAGAATCCTGTGGTCCACAAAGTCAAAGGCTGAACTCAAGTCTTACAACACTAAAGCCATTGTATCGCCAGTGTCCATGGTCAATGCAACATCATTAAAAATTTTCAAGAGCGCAGACTCGGTGATGTGCAGTGTTTTAAAACCAGATTGAAAAAATGTCAGAGATGGAGTTGCTTTGCAAATAATTTTGCAACTGAATGAAAACAGCTTTTTCAAGAATTTTGGATAGGAACAGCAAATTAGAGATGGGTCTATAGTTTGCATAGTTAGCTGCGTCAAGTGAGTTTTTTTTTTTTTTTTGAGAATTGGGGTCACAGTGACGAGTTTAAAACAGGCTAGGACTGTCCCTGTCAACAGACGATTATTAATAATACATAGAGTTTAAAACAGGCTAGTATTGAAGATCTGTTTAAAAAAAAATCTGTTTTTTTTTTTTTTTTCACGATTTCTTTACATGTCTGAAGATGGGGAGAAAAAGTGGGTTTCAATTTTAACAAGGAAACAGAGAGATCGGATACAGGTTGTATCGAGGTAAACATTTGAGCTCGAGTAGTATTGATTTTGCTGGAGAAGAAATTGAGAAATTTTTCACACTCAAAAGAAGAGCAAGCAGAAGAAGGCTTAACAGAGGGATTAAGAACAGAGTCGATGTTTGAGAATAGCATTCTAGAAAAGAAGGCTTTACAGAATTGTGATATCAGATAAGAATTTATGCTTATCAGTCCTGACAGGAACAAGGAATAGGAAGGGGGTAACAAGTCTAAAAATTCTTTAAGTTAAGCTAATCCAAAATCTTCAGAAAAGATGCACAACATTAAACTGACATCATATGTTAAGTCTATTTAAATAATAATAATCAATATTACTCAAGGTAAGATTTAAGAGTATATTATTAAATTGTAAAGTCCATTTCATTTACTTCTATACAGTAGTTTCCTACACCTGATGGATAACACCAACATGTAGCTTACAGCTATATTTGCTTAAATGTTTTCAGATGGATTATCATGGAGTGTCTAGTCATGTACAACATAATAACAAGAAATTACAGGAGTGTATGGTGATAACAAGAGAGGAGAGGCAGAGAAGAGTGAAGGTTGAAAGTGTGAGGCAGGTCTGATAAAGGTAGCTGCTGACCTTTACTGGCACTGATAATACAACAAAAAAACTAAATTTCACAGGCAGGAAATTGGCTTGTCACAAGGATAGAAAATAATTCTCCCAGAATATGAGGAGAAAGATGAGGGGCATTTAGTTTTGTGGTATTCTTGATTTTATGTTCGTGTTTGTTATAAATGTTTTTGTATAAAATATTTTTTTTTAAAATATATATTTTTTAAATATAAAAAGCTTAATAAAATATAATCCTGAATAAAATAAAAAGCAGTTAAACTATTTTTACACAAACTTATTAAGAATGTGTGTATTTATGTTTATGTCATTTGCAGATCTCTGAATTACTTGCATAATTGGGAATAAGCACAGGACAGATGTTTTGCAAGGTCTGATGTACTGCTTTTTGAAGCGGCACATGTCTTTATTGCAGATTTCTGGTGCTCGGTCTGCAGGTTAACCCGTTTTCATTTTGGTTGTGTATGTTTTGCTTCTACATCACTGCTTTTCTCACTGAGTTAAGAGGAGCAAGCAAAATTTTTCACATTATCCACCACAGTCATCACTTATCTGCCTCACTGCACACTTCACATTTAAATTTACCCTTATGCATTTGGCACACACTCACTTTTATTAAAAGCAACCTGCACTGCATTTCAAGATGTCCCTTTCTTTAATGAGTTTATGCGTTCCCGGGAGTTACATAAAACATCAAACTGGCTACAAATATCAAAAGTAATGAAATAAAGCAATGCTGATGGTGATGTTGCACTATTTTTGGTACCATATTATTTTTCAGCACCAGTATACAAATGCAGGAGTTTAAATGTCATGAAACCCCCTATATTAGCACTATATTTTTATGGTTCTTACCACAGGTTTGAAAAATGTTGAAAGGGATGGTTCACCTAAAAATGAAAATTACCCCATGATTTACTCACCCTAAAGTCACCCTAGGTGACTTTCTTCTTTCAGATGAATGCAATCAGAGTTATATAAATGTCCTGGCTCTTCCAAGCTTTAAAATGCCAGTGAATGGGTGCTGTGATTTTTGAAATCCAATAAAGTGCATCCATCCATCATAAAAAGTGCTCCACACTGCTCCGTGGGTAAATAAAGGCCTTCTGAAGTGAAGTGATATGTGTTTATTTAAGAATAATATCCATATTTAAAACTTTATAAACCGTAATCTCTAGCTTCCGCTAACCGTTGTTTTCACATTCACGAGAGAGTGGCAGATGATGTAGGACGTAGGTGTACGTAAGCTCCAGTGAAAAGTGACGAATGTGGAAGCGCAGCAGACAGAGCAAATCAAAACACAAGTCACAAATTAGTACAAAACAAGGATTTGTAAAGAAAAATGTTGATATAAGCCAAGAGGAGAATGGTTTTCCTTTGCTTGAAACAAAACTTGTTTCTCGCAAGACTAACTCTGATTGTATTCATCTGAAAGAAGAAAGTCATATACACCCTGGATAGCTTGAGTTGAGGGTGAGTAAATCATGGGGCAATTTTCATTTTTTGGGTCAACTATCCCTTTAAAAAGTGGGTTTGGTAAGCTGCAGTATCAAAGTTTCCCACAAATGTACACTGCAATTTACCACTCACACAACAAAATGAACAAATATATCATACACATTTTTTAAAGCTCTCAGTACATTACACAAATACACATATATCATGTGACAACTATAATGCACAAATACATTCACCAGCCACTTTATTAGGTGCACCTGTTCACCTGCTCGGTAACACAAATATTCATTAATCACATGCCAGTAACACAATGCATTTAGGCATGTAGACATGGTCAAGATGATCTTCTGAAGTTCAAACCAAGGATTAGAACAGATAAGAAAGGTAATTTTGAATGTGCCATGGTTGTTGGTGCCAGATGGGCTGGTCTGAGTATTTCAGAAACTGCTGATCTACTGGGATTTTCATGTATAAAAATTTCCAGGGTTTACAGAGAAGGGTCCAAAAGATATCCAGTGAGCAGCAGTTCTGTGTGTGTAAACAACTTGCTGATGCCAGAGGTCAGAGCAATATGGCTAGACTGGTTTGAGCTGATAGAAAGGCAACAGTAACTCAAATAGCCACTCGTTACAAGCGAGGTATGTAGAAGTGCTTCGAGGTTAAACACAGCATATTTAACCTTGAAGCAGTGTAATGTTTTCTACAGCAGCAGAAAACACTGGGTGCCACTTCTCTCAGCTAAGAACTGGAAACAGGCTCACCAAAATTGGACAACAGAAGACTGAAAAAAGGTTGCCTGGTCTCATGAGTCTCGATTTCTGTTGCAACATTCGGATGTTAGGGTCAGAATGTGGTGTAAACAACATTAAAGAATGGATCCATCCTGCCTTGTATCAACAGTTCAGGCAAGTGGGGATGGTATAATGGTGAGAGGAAATTTTCTTGGAACACCATGTCCTTCTCTTTATGACAAGCAGGATAAAGTTCCATGTCACAAAGCTCAAATCATCTTAAACTGGTTTCCTGAACATGACAAATGTGTTCATTATACTTAAATGTCCTCCAATGTCATCAAATCTCAGTCCAATAGAGCACCTTTCAAAAGTCAGTTTTCAGCACCTTCCTGAAAATGTTGAAATCTCAAACTGTTACCAACCTAGATATAAAGTTAGGGTTACCAATTTGACAACTTAGCCCCTAAAACCCTAAAACGATCATAAAGAATGAAAAAGACTTAAACAATAGTTTAAGCAGTAAAGTTTATACAGACAAATCAGTTTAAGTGCCTTTATAAAATAAAAAACTACACCTTTGATTTGAAATCCTCCAAAAAGTGGCCACATTTACTTTGTACTATGCTTCTCCACAATGGTAATCTTTGCAAACATTTACATTTAGGGATGTTACATAGTCAACGCGAGCAAGCAACACGAGCGACGTGCTCCCTTTCATAGTCTAAACAGCAGACGCAAGCGTCACGGGCGATGCGTGTATGCAATAGGGGGTAGTAGAGTCGGGTGATAATAGTAGAGTCGGGTCACGTGATATTCAGATCAAAATGTCAACTGAAGAGGAGTCCATGCTATTGCTGATTTAGCTGCCCCGCACCACTTCCCACCACCTTCCACTTTTTGTGCACCCTAGTGAATTTGTCACGGGCACTTTTCCAGTCCGTTTTCACCTTAGGGTTGTCCCATCGCGGTTGCAACCTCTCTCCAGGCATTTTCCAACGCTATTTTATTGGAGTGTAATTGCGATGAACTATCATATAAATGTGGACGTATACGTTTAAGCTCGCATAATTTTTCCTCTTCACCCGCCATTGTATTCAAATCTTCTTCTTCTGTAAACATAATATACTTGAATTAATGTACAATACTTGCAATGTCGCCCCCACCGACAACGCATAGTATTGCATGCATCAGCGCGTCGCGTATCAAAAACTAGGACGACACATTTGGCTACGCACCGACGCATAATGGTGGCCGAAGCGTACCGATGCGTTGACTATGTAACGGCCCTTATTTATTTAGCTGATGCTTTTATCCAAAGCGACTTACAAATGATGACAACAGAAGCAATCAAAACTAACAAAAGAGCAATAATATGCAAGTGCTATGACAAGGGACAAGTTGAAATTATTTTGTGTTAAGCAACTTTATGCCAGAAATGCTGCCAAGTGATCTTCACTTGTACCAGGAATACTTCTTTAACAGTAATAAAACTTGAAACATGCAGAGTTTCTCTCACCAAGTAAGGAAGGAGCGAAACCTGGAGTGAATCTGGAGGCTTTCAGCAGAGAGGAAAATCTGCTATTGCTGCACTCTACTAACATACTTTGGGGCAAAGCTTTAGGATACTGGACCTGGATCTGAGGGGAGATGAGGTTATCTGCTGACACTGACTAACACTGACACATTGCTAGAGAGAGAGAGAACAGATGGAGATGATAATCAGCATGAGAGAAAGTGCAGGGCAGTAATGAGATGTCTGCGAGTTTGGCCCAAGGATAATGAGATGCCAGTTTATCTTTCTGTGTTTGTGCATGTGTTTGCACGGACATGCTCATGTGTGTATTATTCCAAGGTCACCATGAGCCACAGGCAATGAAAACACCATGACAATAAGACGAGAAGTGCGGAAAGAGAAAAAAAAAATATTTAGGAACTATGTGCTGTTTCCAAAGATGTTCTGAATTCAGTAATCATTTCCTACAAAACAGGAAAAGTTATATTATTTTCCAATACCGATTTTTAAGTTAGTGGTCTCATGTGAGGATAGGTTTATCATTAGATGTTAATTAGTCTGGAATAATGTGTGTGTGTGCGTACATCTAAGTTTGTTTATCCAACCATGAAATTCATTTATAGTCTTTAGAAGAACAAAGAACAAATCACCAATAAATAGCACAATGTTCATATGTTGATTATTTGAATAAGTACTATGGTAATTCCATGATTCTTTTGAAATACCACATAAATACCATGGTCTATGAATATGTTCATCATTCAGTATAGGGATATGGCAATCTATGTATTTTCAAAACTGATGAATTGATGGGTTACCAGAGTATTTTTGTTTGTTTGTTCGTTCGTTTTTTTTTTTTTTTTTATGTAAAATACTTGAGTGAACATTCTCAATTCATCAAAATTGAAGGAAAGGTTAAGCAATTGCAGCTCTTTAATATGTACTTACCTACACCCTTTTTCAAGGGACCACAAGTAATTGGACAGTTGACTCAAAAGCTGTTTCATGACGGATGTGAGCTATTCTTTAAGGGTCTGGAGTTGATTCTAAATGTGTCATTTGCATTTGGAAGATGTTGCTGTGAACCACATCATGTGGTCAAAGGATCTCTCCATGCTGGTGAAACAGACAATTGTTAGGCTTCAAAAACAAAACAAATCTATCAGAGAGATAGCAGGAATATTAAAAGTGGCCAAATCAACAGTTTGTTACATTCTGAGAAAAAAAAGAATGCTCTAGTCAACAACAACATAAAAAGGCCTGGATGTCCATGGAGGACAAAAGTTGTGGATGATCGGAGGATCATCTACATGGTAAAGAAAAACCCTTTCACAACATCTAGCCATGTGAAGAACACTCTCCAGGAGGTAAGCGTGTCACTGTCAAAGTCTACAATCAAGAGAAGACTTCACCAGAGCAAATACACAGGGGTCACCACAAGGTGAAAATTAGGCCAGATTAGACTTTGCCAAAAAAAATCTAGAGATATTGTCTCTAAGTGTGTAGAGAGAGAGATACTCTCTGACCAGATTAAGCAAAATGGAGCAAAGTTGATTGGATGGTGCTTCATAGTAAAAATGGATGATGACAAAAAAAAAAACATATAGCAAAAGCAACCCAGGAGTTAAAAAAAGAGGGAAAAAAGTGGAATATTCTGCAACAGCCAAGTCAATCTCCTGATTTCAACCTGACTGAGCATGCATTTCATAGCTAAAAATCATATGGTTACTAAAATGTCTAGAATCACAGAACAAATTGTAGTTAATACATATATTTAGGCATAATGCTCTCTTCTGCTAATAAAAAAAGGTTTGAAAAGCTGTTTTGTCATAACTGCAGAATATATTGGATCTACTTTTAGCCTATACTGAGAGGGGGGCATGAATATTGTGGACACAGGAGGATCTTTGAGTGAAAAATCCTGAGAACCACTGCTGAAGATACTAAGTGCAGCTCTTGAACAGGATTATTCACAGGACAATAGGTATTCAACAAATAACTGTTCTGAAACTAACCGTCCTGAAAACTGTCCTGAAACTGTCCTGAACTCTCATTCTTAAAAACCTTAAACAAAACTATGCAAGAAAAGTTCAACCAAAAATTGAACTTCTCTCATTATTTTAATCACCTCTATCTCATTTCCTGGCTCACCAACTAAATGTCCAATGTAAAATCATCTAATCATCGGTCGGTTGTGGGATGACTATTGACCATTCCAAAGCAATTCCACTGAGTATATTATTCAGTATGGTATAGAACAAAGCACTGTGGTATTATCACAATATACCATCAAAGTACCACCTCAGAATGTGTGTTGTTCAATATGATTAACAGGAAGATTATCTTTTGGCAAAACTGCTATAAATTCTGTGTGGCTGAATAAAGTGGTTAGACTAATATAGGAACAGCTGGAGGTTGAGGGAAGGGTGATCAGCGGTGTCGCATCAAGCTGATCTGAGAGCTGCTGCTGAAATTGTGCTGAGGGGGTGGAGCTAACATGATAGGGAGTTTTAGCCAGGATAATCGAGGTGCAAAGATCTGCTCTTCATCACACTTCTTCCTCAAGTTAACAAGCTCTTCTCTGCTGGGTTACTAGTGTGAGTGTAAAAACAAAGACATACACATGCTAAACCCTGTGCAATACATTATTAGAAGAGTTAAGACCAAGCACATACAGTACATGCACATACAAACACTCACCATCTTCAGATTCTCATTAGAACTCCCACACACACAAAGCAAAATATATCTGACAGTAGCAGAACTGAAGAGGTAGAGCTGTTCTGTGCAACATATATGTCCCAAGTGCTATGAAAAGATTGGTCTGCCTTATCTCTCCAGAGGTGTGATCATTTTTTCCTCTTATTTACCCTGCAGCATATGCTGCCTTCAGGTGCACTTTGGAAATGTCAATGGATGTCACATATATGAAACATAACAGAATTAGCCAAACAATTATATTCTAAACCATAAACCTAAAAAATAAATAAATAAATTAAAAACACTACACCTGAAAATGATGAAAATTTCTATAACTCATTTCTATCACTCATTACACAAATTTATATAACTTGTTTATACATGGTATAACATCTAAATATTTTGTTACATAAAGCAGTCTGTGAAAGTTGCGTAAATAAATTTAAACTTTTTTTCTATAAGCTGTTTTGTACATCGAACCTTTAAAATGATTGACATTTAAATACAACAACATTACTTGTAAAATCATTCATTCCATTCATTAAAGACTTGTAAATAAAAGCCTAAATGAAATCTGTTAATTATATAAAGCAAATGTACCTTGTCACAATACCGTTTGGTATTGGTATCAACAAATCAGCATATTAGAATGAATTCCTGAAGGATCATGTGACACTGAAGACTGCAGTGCTGGCCACTACAAAATTCAGCTTTGACATCACAGGAATAAATTACATTTTACAATATTACAACAGACAATATACAGTTATTTTAAATTACAATTACTTTAATAATATTTCAAAACACTACTGTTTTTACTGTGTTTTTATCAAATAAAAGCAGCCTTGGTGAACAGATCCAAAAAAATCCTACCAACCCCAAACTTTTGAATTTTTTTTTTTTTTTTTAGCTGTTATTTGTTTGTTTGTTTATGTATCCGTTTTTTTTTTTTTTTTTTTACTAAGGGTCTGAAATTATTTTCAGTGATACTTGATGCAATGCTAAAATTATATTGAAAACATAACATTTAATTAATGCTTCAGGCTTGTTTTGCAAACTCTGGAATGATTCCCAGAAAAACAACAGGTTCAGAGTACACACATACAAAAGCATTCTATATAGTGTGTGTACTGTATTTGTCCAGGAAAAGGAGTGTGTATAAACTCACTTTCTTTGCAGAAGGAGACAATAATCCACCATGATAGGAACCATGTCCTGCAGAGGAGAAGAGAGAAAGAACAAGCAGGAGCAAAAAAAGGTGGAGTGATTGGGCTTGAAGGAATAGAAGAACAAGAAAATTCATGATAATAAAATGTATTAATAACATCAGGGCTACCAAAGTAAACTAGAAAAAGAACAAGCAGGAGCAAAAAAAGATGGAGTGATTGGGTTTGAAGGAATAGAAGAACAAAAATGAGTAAGAAATCTGTGTTTGTAGATAAATAAGCAACAAATAATGTTAAAAATATTATGAATCTCATCTATCTGATATATATCCCTAATTACTATAGAACCACGGTCCAATGAATATGGGTGAAGTAATTAAATATGCATGTTTCTTTTGTGGTAAAACTGACTGTGAAAGTGTGTCTGACAGACAGGCAGTTAGAGCAGCATAACATTCCACATTGCCCTAGATATACAGAGCTAAATCTGCCATTTGGCCATGGTGAGTGCCTTATTTTTGTGATGACAGAGTGCTTCTTAATGGCAAAAAGAAATCGGAGAGCAAGCGAGACCCAGAGGCAGGGGAGAGATGACATTAGTAGGCCATTATTGTATGTGGTTTCCGCCTTTTGATGAAATGTGGTTTAAAAATGAATGCTGCGGGCCTAAAGACTGTCATGAAGGAGACTGTCTGCATCGCTCTCTCAGTCTGCTCTCCTCACTCTCACCTCTCTAAAAAGCCTCTTTAATGCTAAAAACTCTTCAGCTCTGTCTTAAATAATACCTACATCTTTAAATAATAACAATATGGAAAATTGATAAGATAACACCATTTGAGGCTCAACTGAGAGCGATTCTATTGGTGACCCATTAACTGGAAGTGTTGCTCCATCACCTGGATTTTCCCTTGCTCTGGACATTTTTTCAGAGAGCGATCCACATACTGTAACAAAATTTCCACCATCTGTGAAGAGAGAAAATCATCAGAGAAAGGTGTCGTTTATTTGCACACCAAGAAGTAAATTTAGCCATCATAACTCTCATTTACAGTGCTACAGATAGATAAATTCATTTTGAAATCTGTTATACAGGAAAATCAAATACTGTCTCAATAAGAAAAAAAATAATTCACAGTATAAAGAAGTGGGACCCCAATATAATCCTTAGGCCATTATCCTGTTGAAAGATGAACCCCTTACTAAGATGAAGTTAACCAGAGGGTGCTGCATTTTGTTTTTTTGTTTTTTGGCTAAGGTTGGTAACACTGGATCCAACAAAAAAAAACTGAATTAAAGATGTATGTACAGCAGTGTCACTGCATTAACAAGAATCTTACCTTCTCTGCAACCACACCTTTTCTCTTAGCAGGCTCTGCAAATAGACCTGTAACATAAACACATCCCATTAAGTCTGCATTACTATCTGCATTTTGTGGTATCATTAGAGCATTTGAATCTTAATTCTATCAAACAGCATTCTAAATCCTTTTTATTTTGTGATTAACTTTTGTACAAAAATTCTGAAGTTCTTGGAAAATAAAAGACTATATAATTTGTAACTTACATAATTACAAAATAAAAGCTTGAGGTCTGAAAGCTGTAATCATTTTCACAGAAACTGAGAAAATTACAGTCATTTGGTTCTACAGAAGCGTAGATTTTAGAGTGGATGTGAACAGAAGGACTGACCTAGCACAGCTTTGGCGGTGCCCTCGTGGAAGGACCAGGCAAGAGACAGAGCCTCCATGAACTTCTCCTGCTTCAACAGATGGTCCACACGCTGCAGGATGTCAGAAGTCCCATTACCATCAGATTCATTATTGTGATTCAGATATAACATTTGTGATGTGCTATAAAATATATATACCTCATGCCAGTTCCTCAGGGTCATGATGTGCACAGACTACAAAAAAAAAAAAAAATTGTGATCAATTAACAAATCTGAAACAGGGCTGAACAATAAGGAAGGCCTGACAGAAATGATAGAACTGTCAATTTTACCAGATGGATGTTGCACTGTTGCTATATCTTCAATTGCTCATCACATAAATGCATTCATATCTTCAAAAATTACACATTTGTTTGTCTGTATTAAACAAATTGCAATTTGTGCTGATTTAAATACATTACCAAATATTCTATATGGCTGATGTTGGAATGGTGGAATTTTAAACAAGTGGCACATTTGGTAGGGAAAAAAAGAACAGAAAAATATATATACACTATCATTCAAATAAATGCTGCTCTTTTGAATGTTCTACTCAATAAAGAATCCTGAAAAAAAATAAAAATAAATATATGTATTTGTTTTGGTTTAAAATATTATGTTGAGCAGCTGTTTTGTTTTATGATATTTTAGTTAATTTTATTATAGTTATTTTATTTTTTTTTTTTATTTTACAACATTACTTTTTAACCCATTTTTCACATTAAACACCTTAATGACCCCAAATTTTTAAATAATAATAATATTAATAAGTGAAGTGAAGTGTGGCCAAGTATGGTGTCCCATACTCAGAACCTGTGCTCTGCATTTAAACCATCCAAGTGTGCAAACACACAGCAGTGGACACACACACAGCAGTGAACACACACACACCGTGAACACACACGCTGCAGTGGGCAGCCAATGCTGCGGCGCCTGGGGAGCAGTTGGGGTTTCGGTGCCTTGCTCAAGGGTCTCGCCTCAGTCGTGGTATTGAAGGTGGAGAGAGCGCTGGTTATTCACTCCCCCCACATACTATTCCTGCCAGACCTGAGACTCGAACCTGCGACCTTCGGGTTACAACTGGATGGACCAGTGAAAATGTACAAAGCCCAGTGAGGTATATATACAAGTATTTGTCATTAAATGTATTAATAGAGCATAAAATTAGAACCATTCATAAAAGTAAGGTCACATTAGATGTTTATTCAAGCACTTGCTGAGTTATTAAATAAGCAGCACTTGGGGGAAGTGATATAGGCCACAGGAATTAATGTAACCTCCCAGAGCTGGCCCACTACCATGTCTAATGGATAACCCAAAGGCAATTTTAATGCAATCCTTCTTTCTCCCCCTCCCTCCAGCTGCCCCTCTCTCCTTCATTTCTCTTCCCTTCCCTCCCTCTGGCTGCAGGTAACAGGAAGTTCAGTGAGGACATCAGGGAGAGCAGACCTCAATGAATATTCAGGGTATGTGTGATGTGTGATTAGCATAATAGCACTTGAGTGTGCCATAACTCAGTCAGAGGGGCGCTGGAGGAGTCAGCCAAACTTACAGCTGAACACAAGCCACCCAACATGTGCTACCAGACTGAGAGTTTACAAGATACCCTTGCAAATCCCATGTATTCATCATTGCAAATCTTCATGAGAAGATGAATACATAAGAAGGTGAAAAGTACTGGATAGTTCAATTCACTCAACATTTTTTCTATGCCTGTTTTTCACATGGCAGATAAACATCCAACACATTGTTAAAATCACCTTCTCATTGGTTAAAAGTTTTGTCTGTCAAAAATTTATCACAAAGCTAAAAGCTGGCGGTTTACAGACAAAATAGGCTATATATCTCAAGACTGAACTGCTTGGAGGCTGTGGTAGATTTTTATTAATCAAAATATAAATTATTCAAGTATAATCAATGGGAATTTAGCCATTTATGTGTTACATTATTCTACTATTGTAATCATGTGTATTGCACGTATGGAAATCTGTTTGAGAATGGAATGTGGTGATTTGTTTTTGTACTTCGTCCACCACTGAGTAGGGCCCTTATTTTAAATAAATATTCGGGAGATGGCTCTGCAGAGTTTTCTCGGCTTTATTTCACCTCAAGAATAAAATCTATCTTTTGGCATCAAAACCCCAAGACTTCAAGAGTGATTCTTCATAGACACGGTAGAAGCCACCCCATTTTGGCGCCCAACGGGGGGCTGGAAAGGAGCAGAGGGTGAAGGACCACTTTGGGCTGGCTTGATGAACAACACTAACAAAGTTGCCACTAAACAATAAGGTAGGCAGTTTTTTGCTTATATAATAAGTGTTGTTTGCCAGAGTCAGCCGGTGGTGGTATAGACACTCGAAAATGCTCCTCCAAATGTAAAGAACAAAAAGAAAAAGGGTTTTGATTCCAGAAGAAATAATTGCATGCACTGATCTGTTTTACTGTAATAGTAAATGAGGGCAGTTTGTGCATGCAAGGATCTGTGTTTACTGATTAGTGGGCCTTGATGGAAATCAGTAGACGTTAAGCAGATACACATTGCATCCAATGGTCTGTGTTTATTGATTAGTGGGCCTTGATAGAAATCAATAAACGTTAAGCAGATAAAGTATAGCACGCAAAGTCCTAGGCAAAAATCCAGCAGAGTACAGTTTTTACTGTGTTGAGGAAGTGTATTAGTGAAAAAGCGAGTAACTGACAGGTCACTCAGGAAGAGTGTAGTGTAGTCTGTGTAAATGTATGTGTCTGTCTGAGTCTATTTGTAACTTGTGGTCGTATGAGAAAATAAACTCTATATCTGGTGGAGCAAAAGGTGTGTGCCCCTCCTGGACCATCACTTGAGTGTGATCAGGTCACAGAGACGGACACAGCTGGTGTTATGCTGGAAAAGAGTGAATGAGTGTTTGAGCCCTATCTAAAAAAGGGACAAAGGATGAGTGTATGAGCCCTAAAAACAATAAAGGGACTTTATAACAGATTATACCATTACCAGATTATTCTGAATCATGTATGCAAATATAGAAGAAAAATTATGATTGAAGTCTTTATTATTATTATTATATGCACATCATGTTGTTGTAAAAAAAAATATATATATTTTGTCTTATTGTAGTATGCTTAGATAATAAAGGTAGATGCTTTCTGCATTTTGCAAAGAAAAAACTGCTTGCTGTTTTTCTGCAATGAAGAACTTGCTTTACTAACACAGAATAAGAGAACTGCTGTTTTCAACCAGATGAGATTCTTTTTATTAAGAGACCATTGAAAGAGATGGTTGAAAAGTGAAAATTAGATAAAGATTTGATTGATAAGAAATGATTTGGTATTGGGTTTAGAGAGGTTCAATTTGATTAATGCAGTCTCTGAGTGTTCAAATTTCAGATGACTTCTGGAACAGTGCCTTGAAAAAGGGAAGCAATGAACTGGAGTTTGTCCAGAAGTGGTGAAGAGGCAAAGACAGCTGCAGAGAGAAGAAGAGAGAGGGCTGATGGACTTGCAATTTCCCTCCTGAAAGAGAAGTTTAAACTTCAGCATGGAGAAATGCTGATTTAAAGCAGGGAAAGGGGATTCTTTAACTTGTGACTTTTCCTGAGGATGAAGATAACATCCTGAAATGCCAAACTTTGGCAGGATCAATCAAAAGCCAGACTGTGGAGAGGCAGAGAAACAACGAAGACCGAATACCATGAAATCAGGCATTTGAGTGCCATCACATACTGACCGACCCAGTGCAACAGCCATACAGCTTCAACAGGCTGAAGATCTAACCAGAAGGAATTCCATCCATTCCCATTGCGTGCACAGGTGCTGCATATTTAATGATCACTCACTATAGACTGCTTCAAATTTTAATTATTTAATTAACTTTATTAATCTTGATTATTCACTGGTCTCACAGCACTTCTTTGAATTCTGTGTTTTAACTAACATTCTCAATATGCTTTTCAATAGGTACCAGTCCAACCTTATGTCTTAAAGAAAAAAAGTAATTTAGACAGATAGAAGTCAGTGCTTGTCTCACCAATAAGATAAAAATGGAGCTGGATTTGGCATAGTAAGGGCAATTTCATTTAAACAACTATAAAATAATAATAAAAATTACTCCAAAGATCCAAAATCATGAAATCACATATGCGGTCATCACTGGGGATAACAAGATGGAAATGTTGATGGCCATGGATCCTAGATTATGCAGAGATATCCAATACTTTTCTCAAAGAAGCTCATGAGCAATAACAAAAATTATTTGACTAAACTTTAAAATTACAAACCTGATTCCAAAAAAGTTGGGACACTGTACAAATTGTGAATAAAAACAGAATGCAATGATGTGTAAGTTTCAAATTTCAATATTTTATTCAGAATACAACATAGATGACATATCAAATGTTTAAACTGAGAAAATTTATAATTTTAAGGGAAAAATAAGTTGATTTTATATTTCATTGCATCAACACATCTCAAAAAAGTTGGGACAAGGCCATGTTTACCACTGTGTGGAATCCCCTCTTCTTTTTATAACAGTCTGCAAACATCTGGGGACTGAGGAGACAAGTTGCTCAAGTTTAGGAATAGGAATGTTGTCCCATTCTTGTCTAATACAGGCTTCTAGTTGCTCAGCTGTCTTAGGTCGGGGGGGGGGGTCTTTTTTGTCGCATCTTCCTCTTTATGATGTGCCAAATGTTTTCTATGGGTGAAAGATCTGGACTGCAGGCTGGCCATTTCAGAACCCGGATCCTTCTTCTACGTAGCCATGATGTTGTAATTGATGCAGTATGTGGTCTGGCATTGTCATGTGGGAAAAATGCAAGGTCTTCCCTGAAAGAGACGACGTCTGGATGGGAGCATATGTTGTTATAGAACTTGGATATACCTTTCAGCATTGATGGTGCCTTTCCAGATGTGTTAGCTGCCCATGCCACACGCACTCATGCAACCCCATACCATCAGAGATGCAGGCTTCTGAACTGAGTGCTGATAACAACTTGCGCAACAGCGAATGGCACGTTGGATTGTGTTCACCAACAATGTTTTCAGGAAGTATTCCTGAGCCCATGTTGTGATTTCCATTACAGTAGCATTCCTGTATGTGATGCAGTGCTGTCTAAGGGCCCAAAGATCACGGGCATCCAGTATGGTTTTCTGGCCTTGACCCTTATGCACAGAGATTGTTCCAGATTCTCTGAATCTTTGGATGATATTATGCACTGTAGATGATGATAACTTCAAACTCTTTGCAATTTTTCTCTGAGAAACTCCTTTCTGATATTGCTCCACTATTTTTCTCCGCAGCATTGGGGGAATTGGTGATCCTCTGCCCATCTTGAATTCTGAAGGACACTGCCACTCTGAGAGGCTCTTTTTATACCCAGTCATGTTGCCAACTGACCTAATAAGTTGCAAATTGGTCCTCCAGCTGTTCCTTATATGTACATTTAACTTTTCCGGCCTCTTATTGCTACCTTTCCCAACTTTTTTGGAATGTGTAGTTCTCATGAAATCCAAAATGAGCCAATATTTGGCATGGCATTTCAAAATATCTCACTTTCAACATTTGATATGTTATCTATATTCTATTGTGAATAAAATATAAGTTTATGAGATTTGTAAATTATTCCATTCCTTTTTTTGCTCACAATTTGTACAGTGTCCCAACTTTTTTGGAATCGGGTTTGTAGACAAACAAGTGACATTTGAGAAATTATACAATTTAATCTATTAGATTTTGATGAAAAGAAAAAAAATACAGCCTTTATACAGCAGTGTTAAATTAAACTTCATGGTGACTGACGTTGCCCAGTTGCATGACATCTAGAAACCATGTGGAATGATACAAGATCTACGCTCTAACGGAGAAAAGGTTCATGTTATCCTACACAGAATACATGCCGTTCCACATTTAGCTCATAATCAGCTGAAATCTCAAGAAAAAAAAAACATGTTTTTGGCCAAAAGGGGAGTGTGAAAGGGTGTGAAAAAGTATGAATGATGGTGTTGTATGGAGTGAAAAGAGGGTGTCTGACGAGACACTGAGGCAAATCAATCAATTTGCCAAAACAGCTGTATGCAAATTTTAATATGTGGGCCCACAGGGCAAATTATGCCCAGTAAAATAATGACCATGGATGAATTTGGTAAAATTTCCTGGTCAGTACCTAGGTCATTGATGTGGCAGAAAGAAAAGCAGTGCCACACTTGCGCAGCATACAACATGGGAAGGCAGAGCAATGCAAGTTTGCTCTGTCCACCCCACATCTAACTTTCTTTTCATCATATAATGATGGAGCTGATTCTGTGTCAAAAGGATAAAATATTGTCTTTCTGACTTTTAACATAAATAAAGTGGGTTGAGTGTTTTCCAAGTCAAAAGGTCTATGCTACTGAGCAAGATAGGCCTAGGAAATTATCCAGTGATATAATGGAACTATTTATAAAACAAAGAGATAACTGAATTAGCAATTTGTTGGGAATAAATTTGAAATTAATTAAAACATAGTAAGAATGCAAATAATTAATTAAAGCTTTTTATTATAGAAAGTGGGTATTAGCCCTTTACTCATTGTATTGACAGTAATGGATTTGTGAGAGCTCAAAAAAGGGGCCAGGACAGCCCTCCACCCACATGAAATTTCCACAGGTCACACCAAGAAGGACGACTGGCCAGATGAGCAAATGAGCTGCTTGATAAAACTAACAGTAGCCTCTGAAAGTTTCTATTTACTGGTGACAGCAGTGCTATCAAGGACCGGGAATGGTTTGCTCCACCAATAAGAACCACTTCAACAACTCCACACAGCATGAAGTGAGGGATGAAGGGCATGCTTGTAACGGCCCTCCCTTGCCAACAAGGGAAAGACCATTGCAACGACTCGCAAAGAGTCACCCTAGTGAAGATGGAATGAGTGATGGGATGGCTAACGAGATGATCAAAATACTTGGGAGCAGACGTGGGCCAACAAAGCAGAAAAGTGAAAAGATATCTGATGATCATCACATGCCTAATGCATCTAATTATACAAGCTCAAGCGGTAGCCAACAACAGCAGACTTCAGAATCAATCTAGCAGTGGCTTTGACTTAATCCAAAAAGAACAAGAACTAGAAAAGGAGGGAAAAGTATCTAGACAAAATAGACACATTGTAAATGACAACCATAATATTAGTTATAAGACAATTAGCAATTCAAATGTTTTATGGAAAAAGGTAGAAGAAAATAATTGGTATAAATGGGTAAATTATACAGCAAAAAAAGAAAAATGGAGAAACTGCATAGTTTGCTTTAAAGCAAGACCAGTATTATATATTTTACCAATACTCATACACAGTTCAAGTTGTAGAATATTTCATGATGAATGGTTTAAGACAAGGGTTCTCAAACTTTTCCATTCCACCTTTTAAGACAAGAGTTCTCAAACTTTTCCATTCCACCTCATTGTTTTAGATTATTGACATTACTGTAAGATTAAACTTAATAAAAAAGTTTAATATGCCAGAATTTAATTATTTAAATTTGTTTTTTTTTTTTAGGATTATTTATAATATTATTCACTTATGTTTTAATTTTTTCATTTACATATGTTAATAAGTCTATGAAATATGTCCATAAAAACTCAAGCTCACTCCGGTGCAGATATTAACTGTAATCCGCGCTGCAAGTGTTGTTAAACACATCATGGGGTTAAGCACAGAAAATGCTCTCATGATCCATCCATGTGTGAACGGGAAAGCAGAAGCACAACCCAACATTTTTTATTTAGCAAAGCATAAGAAATGAAGCAGAACTATCTAAAACAGTTTGGAGATTAAAATAATTGTGAAATAATTGTAAAAAATAATGAACCGATGTGTATCATTTTAAATAGGCCTAAACAAACCAAGATGAAAAATTAATTTTAGCCAGAAATTTACTTTTGAAATTATTAAATTAATTTCCAGGACTATCTAGTTAAAATGGGATTAGTAATAAAACTGGGAGGTAAATGCTTAAAAGAAAGATCTAGAGAAATAAATACCTTTAGAAACTGTACCCAAAAAATGCCATTTTGCCCATATTGGTGACAGTTTCTCCAATCTACAACAAACTAGAGAAGCAACTGAGTTGCAGTGCATACGAATCCATAAATGGCCAACAGTATATGGGAAAAATACAAAAACCACAAGGGAAAATACAATTAATGGCAGATCAAAAATGTGAATATTATGAAAAGAAGGGTAATATTGATGTAGGAAGATTTGAAAGGAAATGCAGCAAAATATGAAAAATTCCACAATGTAAAGATGACTATTTAGTAATAAAAGGATGACCCACCACCTATATTTGATTAAATCAATATTGCATTGGCAGACATACGGTGGATGTGCGGAAAAATATGGCCTCTTGCCAACATTACCAGAAAATTGGTCAGGATTACTAGGGTTATGCTGACACATAAAATGAGTAATATCTCTCTAGAAGAGGAAACAACAAATTAAGAAAAAAAAAATAGTACCAAAAGAGCAGATGAAAAAGTCCCTACAGATTATATAAATTCAACTGGTCAACCTAAAGGCATACTTAACGAATTTAATACAAGAGATAAAGTTAAATTAGTGTTTGAATCAATATTAATTTTAATTACAATAATAATTATATTTACTGTAAATTTTGATAAAAATTTTTTCATCCCAGCTGTATCACTGTTATGTTAATAAATAAAATTACAGAAAGGATTAATTAAAGTACATAATGTACAATCAGCAAAGATTTATTAATTATACTGATGAGGCCTTATCACGTCTAGGAGAGCAATTGGACACAACAAGCAGAATGACAGAGCAAAATAGAATAGCTTTATATTATTAACTAAAAAAGGTATGTATTATATTTGGGGAACAATGCTGTATTGAGATACCAATAATACTGCTCCAGAAGGAGCATTTAGTGCAGTAATGATCAAATTGAAAAACCTAAGGAATGAACATAAAACTAATGCTGGAAATAATAATAATCAAATGTAAGATAACCAATTGCACGCTCATGCTTAGAACATAGTTTTGTCTTAAATGAGGGATTAGGGAGATGGGGATCTTTTACTCCCTCCTAGTCAAGTGTGGGGGGAGAGGTTTGGTCCTGCTACAAGCTCATTTTGTTTGTGAGAGAGTAATATCACGTACAGTTCTACAACATGAATGCAGATTGCATCATTTCTTGGAGAAACATGATGGAGGGTAAATCTTTCAGACAAAATCTGATGTAAACAGTTGAGAATATATCAACATTTCTAAAAGTTTACATGTTTGTGGACAAAAATGTTTTTCCCCGGTAAATTGTTACTTGTGATGGACAACTCACCCAAGTGTGATGGATTGGATTCGTTTCACTGTTTCATAATAAATGTATGAAGTCCTATACTGTTGCTAAAACATCTATATTATAAAACATAGACTGGATGTTGACATTAAACTCGTAGATCTTTAATGGCAATTTTAATTATATTTTTGTACAGTACTCTATATAGTAAAAGTAAACAAAACTAAACAAAGTAACTGACATGACCTCATGATTCTCAGAGTAAACATTCAGAATTACATCCCCTTTCTGTTGCTCTAGTCCTTGCATTGCCGCAGGCTCTTATGATGTCACATGCTGACTGCTGGGACTGTGCCAGATTCTGTAGTACCCTTATTTTTGCAATTTTGTCAAATTAGATACAAATTCAGAGCAAAGTACATGAATTTGTTTAATGATGTAGCTGCCCACAGCACAGTGTACTCTAATTAAAGGACTTTGTTACAACCAGTGTGCTATGGGAGAATACTATACTGGAAGCTCGCACAGAACTGAACTTTTAGCAATGTAGAAAGTCCATTCTTATGTGCTGTTTTGTGCTTGTGTTCAGTGCTATCATGAGTGGCTTTACCTTTGTTCCCAGATACATGATCTGGCCTGCATAGCTGCAAACAGACTGATAACATGTCTTCTCTCCAACTAGAGCCTAAAGATATACAGAGGAAAAGTGATTAAATGTCTTCACCTTTATATACAAGGGGAAAAAAAGGTCTTTATATGCCAGACAGTCAATGTGAAGCTTCCTTCTATAGTTCCTTTACATCTCATGAATTGGCCATTGGGTTCTTCGTGTGTTTATGAATATGACATTTGGTAAATGGTCTTAACAATGACTTCTGAATCTTTAATCTATGCTCTTTACAACCTGATCTCAGCCTCATCTACATTGTGTATTATATGAAAATTGTATACTGGCTGGCCTCAAATGATTCCTCCTGTCTACATGCAGGTAATATTTGTATTCATTTTCTTCATACAGAAATTCTTACAATAGAGATTTTATTTATTTTTTTGTCAGAGATTTTTGCCTTTTCAAGACAGACCTACCATGCATTCTGAGATGGTTAAATGGGAGTATACATGCTTCTGTAAAAGTCACAAGCCATTGTGATTTTACAGAATGATCATTTACTAAATTGTGCTTAGTAGCAGAACTTAATGTACTATATTTTTATAAGTGCTATTTTAGCATTATTTATATACCATTATAGATTTTGTTAATATTTTTTATTTAACTTATTTTTATATATATACATATTCAATTGTCATTTTGATTTTGTTATGTGCTTTTCTCTTTAGTTTTTGCTTTTAATATTTAGCTTTAATTTATTTTGCTTAATTTTGATTCATTTTAGTGCTTAAACTTACTTTATTTCAGTTAGTTGTCCAGGCAACGTCTAATTTTCATAGATTTCTTTTAAGTTAAAGTTTATCGAATATTCATATTTTACTTTACTTCAGCTTAATTTCAATTGATGAAAATTATTTTAATTGTATTTATTTATTTACATTTAATGACATAGTGCATACTTGAATTGATTCTTTAAGTATTCTTTAAGAAGATTTCTCTCATTTTTTAATACTTTCAATATTTTAATACTCAATAAACTGTAATGTCATGATATATCTCAGCTGCAGTGATTCATGGTTGCTCATCAAGCTGTTTGATCGAAGGCCACAAATACTTTATTCTTCATATGTTTTAATCCTTATGAACAAAATAAATGGGGAAAAATACTTCCAAAACCTAGGTCATGGGGAAAAGGGGGCATTCACTGTTTCACACTATAAAGTACAACATGCACCCGACTAAATGGTGAGAACTCTGGCATATCAAGATCCTGGTGTTTACCAGTGCTTGGCTGACATTTCATCCGGTAGCAAGCAATTTAAAATGGCTGCTGTTATAAACCAGCTGCAGCTCGGCCATGTCCACCGTCTCCAGTTCCTCCTGACTGGGCCTGTCCACCACTCGCAGCTTCTCTGTGCTGTCCATTAACACAAGCGTGCGGGGGTTTATCCACTGCCAAGAGACGAGAGACAACATGAAACAATGCACACTGTCATAAAGGTAATCAAACTCATATGATTGTTAGTGAGGGTCTGACTCACGCTCAGACTGATGAAGTCACAGTTGAGTTGAAGCTGTCTCTGTTTGATGACATGGATGGTGCCAGACTCATCCTTTTTAACCTGAGCACCAAAACAACAGAGTGGGTTGATTACTGAATGACCTTATTAACAGGTGAAGTATGTCATTTCTGTTCCACTAGCAGAACTAAACATATTTATGACTTATTTTCTAACTACTTTTAAATGTCTCAAACAGTTATCCCTCATTGAACTGACATTATTGGTTTGTCTGTCCACTAGGGATGTTCAAACAGAACAGAAATGCCACACTTCACCTTCAAGTCTATATTCTTTTTATCACTTTGAAAACAGTTTTGCTCAAACAGACCAGCAGGAAGTGGATGGTGTTTCCTCTACAGAAGGCCAGGACGGGGTTGATTGTTTTCTGTGCTGCCACAAACTGCCAAGCCAACAAGGGAACACTCGCAGGATCCGTCTGCATTCAAAAACATTTCAAATGTATGAGATATTTAGAATGGCAATGAGTCCGAACCAAAGACGCAAGTATCCTGCTACTTCCTTGTTCACACTGCAAGTTCTTATTGTCACACTTGCTGGTGCTTTTCGGACCTCGCACTTAATTGGCATCTTTTCCTACCAGCAGCGACTTTTCCTGTGAGAAGATGCCATGCAAATGTTTGCAGGAACCTCAGAACTCCTTCATAAGCCAAATCAATCATGTGAGGCAGAATTGAGTGATATTTGCGTGCTAATAGGCAGCTGGTCCATCTGCTCTGTGCTAAATGAATCCAATTTAGCGAAATTTAATTGAAGAGAACAACCTCGACACAGGCATAAAGGAGACAATAGACCAGAAGATGAATCCAGTTCAACAGTCATTTCAGAACTTTTGTTTAGAGGTTTACAGAAATCTTAGCAGGTTTTAATGGCATCTCACTATAAAGCTCTAATGTGTGATTTGTGTGTATTTTAAATGCAACTTCCAAAAAATAAAAGCATTTATTTTTTTACAATAATTGTGAATAATTATTTACAGATATTCTGCTCTAAAGTCAGCATAAAACAAAAGTTAGAATTGACTTCTGCATTGTGATGTATTTTCATGGAAAATGCAAATATATGTGCAATGGTCAATTATTCACAATAATACCATTAATATGAATTAAGGGAATAAATAAGATCAAATTATGAATTCATGACCACTTTAAATTAAAAACCCACTGTCATGTCTGCAAATAACTAAATGCAACAAAACTTTTCTTTTTAATACAGCTAAAAAGCATGATGATTACTCGATGCACTGAAAGTGCAGTTATGATTCTGAGGATAAATGAAAGTCTAATGGGTTTGGAATGACATGACAGTGAGTAAATGATGACAGAATTTTGAGTTTTGGGCAAATCCCTTTATGCATGGTGACACTGAGATCAGGGCTGAGTAATGTAAGGTATAAGATATATAAATGTTTGAACTTGTATATGATATTTACAGTTGAAGAGAGGAAAACACTAGAGATGCAGTCAATCGTGTACGTGCTGTGAAAACAAATGCTAACATAAATCTTGAATACAGAGGTTATAAGTTTATCTGTTAGATGCCATGTTGATGGCTGTTGGAAAAGCAAACAGATACACACACAAGAACACAGAGAATGAAAGTGTGCACTGCACCTTGCCGTAGGGAAAAGTCATCCACACTTTGAGCGAAGGCTTCAGTCCTATCAGCAGAATCTGTCAAAATAAAGAGTTCCGTGGCTAAATAAAATTGCAGTCAAACAGAAACAAATCCAGTGTGTTTGGATGCTAGTAGCTGAGTGGTGCCTCAAACAAACAAGCAATTCACAAGATATGACAATACTGTTAGTTTACACACATAAAACCAAAATAGAAGTAATGTGAAATATAAATTTCACCCCATTTAATGCAGATACAGTGACATATATATATCACCGCTCAAAAGTTTGGAGTTAGTAAGATCTCTATGTCTCTTGTGCTCACGAAGGCTGCAATTATTTAATGAAAAATACAGTAAAACAGTAAAACTGTGAAATATTATTATCATTTAAAATAACTCTTCTGTTTAAATATATTTTAAAATGCAATTTATTCCGGTAATGCAAAACTGAATTTAAGGCAGCCATTACTCCAGTCTTCAGCATCACATGATATTAAAATGTATAAATATATCAAACATACTTATTATGCCAGCAGCTGCTTTTTATAATACTTTATTAGGTCAGCTTGTCACTGTTGTTGCACGTTTTATGCTACTTGTTCTCTGAGGCCAATGTGGAATGGCTGTTATAGACACATGAGTTTTAAGCTGAATGAAGTTAAAAGAGAAACTGTTAAGAAGTCCATTGGAAATAGGCCTTTAAGGCCGATTCACATGAAGAATGACCACTCTGAACATTAAAAAGCTATAAAAAAATAAAAAGCTACAACTCTAAGATAATAACAGAATCCACACCACAACTATAACAGAATTGACACAGAGGAATAATATCTTTGCAATTAATTTTTTAGAGTGATATTCTTCTAGCTAATGAACGAAAAGACATTAACAACCATTCAAAATCCTTTCATTTTAAAGCATGTTCTCAAAAACACAAATGTTACATTAACTGAAAACCCAACACTGCAAAACATGTTTAGTATACAAAAACAAGCAAAAACCAAAGTCTGAAATGTATCAATTTTGCCCTGAATTGCATAGAGTTATCAAGATGCTATTTCAGGCTGAAAAGGAAAATTGACTATTTCTGAACTGTAGAGCAGCAGAGCTATTATTTTGACAATCGAACACATGAAACAAACACTGGGCCAAAAAATGTATCAGTGCGCTGAATATGAGAAATGCCTAGTCATTAAGTGCACAATTTATCGATTTAATTTGGCACAAAACATGTTTATTCTCACTGTAAATGAACCAGGCCAGCACACACTGTAACTAAATGGTCCAATTTTGCAAATTCTCCTGTGCAACTACATTTTAGTTGCACTGGTGTGATTACAAAAGCATTTTTGATTATTTGCTGCTTTTGTGGGAACCACCTGAAGCCAAAAATCCAAACATTTCACAAAATCTTTTGAAACAACAACAATGTATATAATAAAATCAGCAAAAATCTTTACAGTTTTAATAATAAAGATGTTTTCACATACACACACACAAAACATTTTATTAAAGGGGTCATATGATGCTGCTAAAAAGAACATTATTTTGTGTATTTGGTGTAATGAAATGTGTTTATGCGGTTTAAGGTTCAAAAACCACATTATTTTCCACATACTGTACATTATTGTTTCTCCTCTATTCCCCACCTTTTGAAACGTGTAGATTTTTACAAAGCTCATCGCTCTGAAAAGCGAGGTGTGCTGTAATTGGCCAGCTATCCAGTGCATTGTGATTGGCCGAATACCTCAAGCGTGTGAAGGAAATGTTATGCCTCTTAACATTTTGTGATACCCTGTCCGGCCGGAGTGACGAGACATCAACATAAAACCCATTATAAACGTGATATAAACATGATTTCTAGTCGTGTCCTATTTTGGAAGGCCAAACAATGTAGTTTCACTTTCTCAACGAAACAGTGTCACACACATGCCTTGAGTGAGCAGAGGCCTGTAGCTTGAGAACAGCGCAGCCGGTGGATTCTATGAAGGAGAGTCCGGCAGTGCTTGCGGCAACTACATGTGACGACCCCGGGCTGGACTACGCTTCATCCACAGTGAAAGCCGATCCAGCGATCCACAGTGCAAAGTTGATGTATTTCCTCAGCGACCAGCACGGATCAGCTCCAGGCATGACAAAGCGGATTTCGTCCTCTTTTGGAAGGCCAAACAAAGTAGTTTCGCTTTCACAGTAAAACACACAGCGTCTATACGTCATGGCGGCAGCTGCAACAACAATACTACAATGAGAATAAAAGGTACGCCTTCTTTCTTTGCGTGAACATCTGGGCGGCGTTATGCAAATCTTCCCACATACTGACATAGATATGCGGGGGCGTGTTAGAACGAGCCGTTTTAGTGGGGTGTGGACGAGTCTTAACTTTTATAAAGAATATCTCTTTGGATTTGAGACTTTAGTCTTTGCAACTTCACAGCTCTTCTTTATGCACCAAGAGCTTTCTAAAGAGAAAGGAAAAATTGAAATCGCATCATATAAACCCCTTTAAACGATAAACCCCATATTTGAGCCTAATAAAAGATTATGTATGTTATATATAATTGGTCTGAACAAAAACAGTGATATTGTGACACCCCTAGAATTTAGGGAGTGAGTAGTCAGCAGTAAAAGGTACTGAATGTATGAGTGTACCTTGGTGAGTGAGGCCATGGCCAGCAGGGAGTAGTGGGTAATGGGATGATCTTTCAGTTCAGGTCCAGCATGTAGAGGCTCAACACAGCAAACCTCACCTTTAGAACCACTGAACAAACACCTGGATTCACATGTCCTCATCCCCATTACCCTCCTAGACAGAGAAAGAGAATGTGAGCACATTCATAATCCAGAACCTCTGTAATAGAGTCCCAGAATTACAGCAGTGAATGATAGATACCCGTCAGGTTAATAAGAATGAATGTTTTTTTCACTCAACAAAAGCATTTAGTGGGAAATGAATGACAATTTCCTTCTTCAATAAGACTAGAGTTATAAGAGAATTCATCAGTTGATACAGATTCAGATAATTAGGTTTCTGTTGGAATCTCTAAGTTGAGGGATGTGACAGAGCTCTATTCTCTGCCATAGAAGCAATAGTAAGAAAAATGAATGAGAAATGTCAGGTAAAATATGACACAAAAAAAGTGAATGCTAGTAATTGTTCAATATAATAATTTATAATGTTAAAATAGAGTGGGTATAACATATTGGCAAAGTGGGACAGCATATCAAGTCATGATATTAACGATACAGCAATAATATGACAGTGTAGTGCAGTGCATAACATTTACAGTGTGGAATGTCAAAAAATTAACGCAGGAAAGAAAGTGAAAGAACAGTAAAAAGATGGTTAAGAACAGAAGCAAGAATATATATATATATATATATATATATATATATATATATATAATATTATGGTGATTAATCGATTACATTTTTGTTTACATAATGTATGTGTGCGCACGGTATATATTTATAATGTATATATAAATACAAATACATGCATAAATATATTTAAGAAAAATATGTTTATGTATGAAATATATCTATATAGAATATAAAATATATAATAATATAAATATATAAATGTATATACATGTAAACATTTTCAATATATATACTTAATGTGTGTGTATTTATATATACATAATAAATAAACACAGTACACATACATATATTACGTAAACAAAAACTTTTATTTTGGATGCAATTAATCATTTGACAGCACTAAAGTATATATATATATATTGTTTTTTTTGTAGTCAACAGAAAGAATGAATGGAGCAATACTAGAATATAGGAAAATGTTTACCCTTAAATCAAAGATATTTGAAGTAGAACTGAAAAATTTAATTTAATAAGTAGATAATTTTATCTGTATGTTAGTTTTAATCATTTATGTAATTAAAAAAATACTAAAGCTATTTTAGCTCACTTATAGGTTGCTTTCTATTTTGTTTGGGGGGGTGAGAAGTTTGTTGAATATTTTTTAAGCAGCATGAGGCTTCTTTATGTTGTGTCTAGTGTTGTTTCATTATCACTGAAAATGTTATTATTTTGAATTAGATCTTACTTCTTTATTATTATTAGTCATTTTGTTGTGTTTGTAATGTCTGTACAATTTTACATTTTAGTTTAAGTTAATTTAATTTTATGAAAGAAAATAAGTTAACATTTTAATATTATTTTATTTCAGTTAAAGTTTATTTTATTTAAAGTAAATCAACTAAATCCACTTTCCTGCAGAGTTTGGCTCTAACCATAATTAAACACAACTAAGCATGCTATTCAATGTCTTCAGGAACGCTAAAAAAAAAAATCACAGGTAGTTGAGTTTTATCAGGGTTAGAGCTAAACTCTGCAGGAAAGTGGATCTCGCAAGCCAGATTTGAGGATCCCTGGTCAGATGCATGAGGCTCTACTGGCCCCTACACACCAGTTAGCTGTACTACAGTACATTGTTAGAAATGTGCTTTATACAATTCAAGATACGTTTAAGTTGAAGTACATCTCACCTAAATGACAGCTCAAACACAGATCCGCCACTGTCATTACACACAGCTAGTGCCGGGTGGTCAGTGAACTGTAGAAAGCAAGAGAGCAAAGTTCTTTATTCAATGCCAATGAACAACAAAGCATGTAATGTACATACATAAGTACAGTGCATAACCTTCACATGTAGTATGGCAGTGCCAGGTGGATGGGCATCAGTGATAGTGCGGAGCAGCTTCCCATTGGCCAGATCCCACATGGTGATCTGCATTAGGAATAAAATGACACTTTACATACATTGACCTGACCTGATCATTATGAAAAAGCTATTTGCCATCAAGATTGCCTGTGAGTTTAAGGGTTTGCTGCGGCTCACCTGTCCTTTGGCAAAGCCACAAAGCAGTCGTGTGCAATCGTGATTAATACTGAGAGCTGACACTGCCCCATACTCCGCTCCTGTCGCTGTGGTGCCAAGACAGAGACGCAGAGCCTGGTTCTGATCTGAAATCAAAATATACCAATTAGACAAAACAGCACTTAAGTGCAGATTATGGACCAATTAGGTCCTTTAAGCTTCATCAACAACATAATCAAAAAAAATTACACACACAGTGGTTTGTTTTTGTAACAATACTTCCAAATGCAGCCGAAAGCAAAACACAAACACACGAAAGGCGTGCAAACAGCCATGGCAAACTTCTCAGCTCATATCCTTCCATTAGAAAAAAAACTATGCTTTAAATGATTTAGCATGCTCTTAGGACATTTCACACTAGACACATAAGCAGATAAATAGACACTTCTTTTTTTCTGCACCCATGTTAACAGGTTAGAGCATTCACACTGAAAGGTGAGACAGCACAGCACTATGTAGCAGAAGCAGTGCTGTGATCCTTCCTATTCTTGCTATGCTGTTCAAACTGAATTAAAGTGACACTGCACTGTTCCTGGCCAAAATACTAATCCATTAACATGAAAAAAGAAGCATAAAAGCATGTAAGTCTACTGTCTACTGCAGTGCTCTCAAAAATGGGGTCCTGGGTCCAGTAGGGTGCCTCTGCAAACTTCCAAGGGCCTCAAGATGACAAAGTTTTTAAAATAAGACAAAACTTGATGTATGTATGCAGGACTCAACATTAAACGCTTGTCCGGGACAAGTGGATTTTGTGAAGGGGCAATTGAAATAGAATTTTACTTGCCTGACCATCATCAGTGTAAATGGTGACTGATGACGGATAAAGTCTGACTCGCAGAGAAATCAAAACTAATAGGTGCAACAGCACACACAAAGAAACAAACATAAACAAACATACTGCGGTAGAAAAAAAAATCTAAATATTCTATATAACATATGATATAGGTTAAGCAACATCACACGACCAAGCACTAGCATGATTGCAAATGTGACATTGATTTTATACAACAGTAGTTCAATAAACAAGTAGTTAATATTAACTGACTTACATTTTAGACACATTATTGACCATTTTTGCTAACGAAAATAGTTCTAAGCAAAGCCACGGCCGAACATTTACTAAATGATTCAGCATTTTTAAACGAATCGGGTGAGTCAATGATTCAGTGAGCCATTCATAAAGACAGTCACTTGCTTTATTTATTGAATCAACCAATGACTCACTCATTAAGACAGTGGTACCTACTGGTGGTTTGGTTTCATATTTAAAAGTAGGCCTATCATTAAATTTTTCCAACATTTCGAATGTTTAAAAAAGTGAAACGTTTATTCTTATAACATCATTTATGCATTTGTAATTTTATTATGTGAATGCATTTATGAAACTTCTTATCTTCATTAAACAGTCTGTGTAAATACATCTAAATGGCACTTTCGATGGAGCTTCAGTGTTTCCTCTGCAGTGGAAAGACGGAGTTAGCCTAGATATGGGGTAGCATTAAGGGATCGAAAATATGGTCAGGCAGAATAAGGCATTAATATGTGTTTTGTAAGTATTAATAAACAGCCAACATGCTAGTAATATGCATTCTAATAAGCAACTAGATAATATTGAGAATTGGTCCTTAAAATAAAGTATTACCAAAGATTTTAAATAGAAATATATATTTTTTAAATTGTTATCATACTTTATGAACTACACTACAGTACACAGCATGCAACATGATTTAACATCTTATATGGTTATGATGTGTGTGGGGGAGGGAGGACACAATGACATACTGATGATAGCTGGGGGTCAACACAATCAGCTGTCACTAGAAACACTGCCAGTGTGAAAGCGCAATGAATGCTGCTTTTGCTCTGTTTACATGTCCAGTGTGAAATAGGCATTGATGTGTAATGCTAAACATGATGCAATGGAAAAAATTGATGTATTACCAGATTTTGCACTATATTAATACATTACCTTTTCCTGAATATTCCACCCAAGACAAGCCAAGGCACAGAGATAGTCCCAAAGTCGTTTAAAATACACTCATTGACAAATACTTTTAAAGTTGTGCACATAAAGAGTTCTAATACGGCATATTTTCCTTACATATTAATAAAACACTGTGATAAACAAAGTTCTATACAGACTGTTATGATTATAAACATAAAACATCCCTTCCAAAAATCTTTATCAACTTTAACACAACAGCACAAAGAACTGAAACATGCTTACCAAATACTAAGGCCAGACCATGTGACGTCCCTACAGCGATCACATTTGAAACAGTCTGCAAACACAAAAGCACTTCAGACATGAAAGGTTTTTTTTTTTTTCATTAATTAAAAATCACAAGAAAGTCAAATACTCACTATTGCCGTTGGCAAGCCAGCATCAACTTTATCCTGAAGAGAGATGGAAAGAGTAAAAGCACCAAATTATAAATTGAGCAACACAATTTCATTGGAATAGAAGAAATTTCTGTTTGAAGAGTCTCTTATTTATAGCTCTCACTTTATAGGTGTTATTTATAGCTCTGAATTATTAAAACAGGATTGTGCACCATTGCCAAATGAACTGACAATGTCTGAATTTTATCTGAGGAAAGAAAAGTAAAATCAATTAAATACAGAAAAGAATTGAATTAATTATGATTTTTTTTTTTTGTATTATTATATAACTGCTGTAAGTGTAGCTTTTCATAATATAATGTATTTTACATTACCCACAAACATTATCATATACATAACACATTTACACATAGCATACTTATTATAGCTTTGCATACTATAGCACAAGCAATAGATGAAGTATTATTGGTCTTACCGCAGCTGATACCATCTGAGCTGAGATGCCTTTCAGCACATTGCGTCTAAGAACAGATCCATGTACTGTAGCATTAGTTTCCACTGCTTTCCTCCTCCTGAAGTGAACATACACAGACTAATTACTGAAAAGAAAAGACTTCATTCAATCACCAAACATTTATCACAACAGCAATACAGAGCAAGCGCTGTTAATGTGTAGCCAGGTCAAGAAAGTGTCCATTCCTCTTTAAATGTGTGCGGTCTCCACTGTCAGAGCTGGCCAGAGACGAGGTTTCACACGAGTGGGCATCAATGTTCTCTGTGTTCAAAATACAAGTGTCCTCCAGAATGAATGGCTCATCTTCATCTTCAGGCTGCAAACAAGAGTGTTGAAAACCAAAATAGTTACAGTTATAAACACTTTCTATAATAATTCCGTTTTTTTTTTTAGTTTTCTCTCTCTCTCTCATTCACTTCTGCTCTAGTTAGTAATCTAGCTTGTACTTGAAACTTGGTATTGTGTATAAGAAAAAATAATTTGCTTTTATGATATATTGCTCGTCGTGTACCTCATTTGTATAAAAGCATCTTGAATAAATGAATAAATTAAATGTCTGCTGAATTAAGAGATGTTAAAAGAAAAGATCATTTGTAAAAATTACCATTCAAACAATATGAAAAGCTGTTTATTATTATCTCTGTTCTTACAAAAAGACTACTGTGATAGTACCATGGTATTTAAAGATTACCATATAGTGTGTGACATGACATACAGCCAAGTATGATGACCCATACTCAGAATTCGTGCTCTGCATTTAACCCATCCAAAGCAGTGGGCAGCCATTTATGCTGCGGCGCCCGGGGAGTAGTTGGGGGTTCAGTGCCTTGCTCAAGGGCACCTCAGTCGTGGTATTGCCGGCCCGAGACTCGAACCCATAACCTTAGGGTTAGGAATCAAACTCTCTGAGTTTAGATAATCATGGACTAAAGACTTGTGCTTAAATGCTTGTCATTAGTTTTGTAGATAAACACATTATCAATTTTGTGGTCAGTGAGTATTTTTTTTAAAGAAATTAATACTTTTATTCATCATGGATGCTTTAAATTGACCAAAAGTGACCGTAAATAAATGTAAAATGTTACTCTGTTAATGTTAAAAATCTATTTTAATTTTTTTTTCTTTTGAATTTTCAATTCATCAAATAATCCTGAAAACAAAATGTATAATTGTTTCCACAGAAATAAGAAGCAGCACAACGGTTTTCAACGTTGATGATAATAAGAAATTTCTCAAGCAGCAAATCAGCATATTAGAATGATTAGAATGAAGGAATGAATTACATTTTACAGTATATTCACACACACAAAAAAAAATGCTTGTTTTAAACTCTAATAATAACAATATATCACAATATTACTGTTTTTGCTGTATTTCTGATAACATAAATGCAGACTTGGTGCACAAGAGACTTTCAAAAACTGACCCAACCCCAATTTTTTAACAAGTCTTCATGTGTCTACATATGAATTTCATTATAAATCGTTTTAATGGATGAGCAGATGATATTTAGGCTAGTTTATAATATAATTCTACAACTTCCATTCATGTTATTTCATAGTTTTATGACTCTTACTACTATTCTGAACTGTAGAAAATACTCGTAATAAATACTAAGCAGGATAACTGGTATATCTGCAGATTTAATATATCTCTAGTATGCTGTAAGATGACTGTGGAAGTATGATAACATACTGACCTCATTCAGGATGCTCTCTAGGGTCGGAGGCGTGTCCACTTGAGGGATGTCAAACTCTTTATCATCAATCTAAGAGATAAATACGTCCTTCATATTAAATAATACATGTATCAAAGTAGCACTCTGTTCGCAATGACTGCCGTTTTTCGCGGTGAATACTGAAGGTACATACAAAATAATGTACAATTCTTTACATGCACAAACCATTCACATGTACAAAACATATTACACAAATGACGAACTCACTGACTATGACAAACAAGCACATATTTAACGCACTGATCTTAACGCAGCATTAGTAAAATGTCACTAAGAACAACACGAAGTTTGTAATGAACCAAATGAAACAAAACCATACAGACAAAAACTGAAGCAGTCAATCTCAGTCTTACCGCCTCTATTTCCATTAAATTGAGCTGTGAGGACGCAGAAACAAGACTGCGACTGTCCGGAGATTCAGCCATTATATAGAGATTAGCTGTCAAGTGTCATAACACTGATATTGTATGTTTATCAGCTGTATTCATTATGCTCTGCAGCAGCAGTTTACATCCCTGATAGTGTCGGAAGAGGCGGGACCACTGATCTATATATATTCCAGAGCCATAGACTGGCTCTGATATATTCTATATTATAGATCAGTGGGCGGGACCTACCGGCATACGTAACCATTCCACTTCCTGTTTATAAATCGTTATCCTTAAAATAAAATTTTCATTCAAATAGTGCAATATATTTATCTATAATTATAATTTTTATACAGGTTTGTATTTTGTTTTTAGTTAATTTTAATTTTTATACAGGTTTGTATTTTGTTTTTACTTTTACTTTTCACTAACGTTACCTTCTGTGCTCAATTTCGCATTTTTGCTGGCTTTATGGTGAAACATGTAAAGTTCGATTTAATGTTCTATGTTCCGAATAATAATCATAATAATAATAATAATGTTAATAATGTTAATTATTATTATTATTATATTATTATTATTGATTTATTATTTCATTAAAATTTATATTGTTATAAAAACTGGATTGTTTTTAATATTATAATATTAATTTAAATAGAATTAATAGTTCTTTCTAAGTAAGAAATAAATTATTTACAGTTTCATATCAGGCCATATTTACCGCTTTGATACATAGCTTATGGGGGACCAAACCTGCAGAAATAATAAATAAATAAATAAATGTGTGTATAAATAAATAAATAAATACGCAAATAAATAAATAAATGTGTTTGTATAAATAGACGTATATATTCTTGTTTAAATGCGTTTAAATAATAGGTAGTGGAAAGTAAAAAAATAACAAATAAAAGAAAATTTACTCTAAAAACATAGATATTAAAATAATTTTATATTAATATTGATATTGTACCATTTAAATTAAAGTTACATTTTTAAGAAGGCCACAAATAATAGAAAATTTACTTATATATATTATATATATATATATAATATATTATATATATATATATATATATATATATATATATATATATATATATATTATATATATTTTTTTTTTTTTTTTTTTTTTTTTTTTTTTTTCGGGCTGTCATCTCATTGTAGGGGTTTGCTGCCCCCTTGCGTTTATGATTAGGCATTTCTGAGAGAAATGGTTGATTGAACATGGTGCTGTTTTTTTATCCAGACTGAAGGAAAAACATTATTTCAGTAAAATGTTTGCCCAATTTTACGAACAGTAGCACTGTGAAATAGTTTGTATGCTTTGTTACAATTTAACCATCTTCACTTATAATTAGTAGGCCTACTTGGATATAAAATCAAAAAGCCTACTATTTCTGTTCATTTCTATGCCAGCCGTTCCTCACAACAATACAAGGTAATGCTTACATGCTGCTTTTAACGCACAAATTTGCACAATGCACTCCATCTAAATAATGGTTAGGCCTATAAATTGATTGGGTCAGGTTAGATTTACTATCACATCAGGCTAAATTGCAGTGACAGCGCTTTTAAAAAACAACCTAACTGCTTATGAAACAGTGGAGTAATTATAGGCCACCATAGTGTATAATGCATGAGCTAGATATGGTACACTAACCCATCCTTTGTTAATGAGAGACCTTTTCCTCTTTTCATCTGCTGGCAGAGATACACCAGAGACAGCAGGCAAATGTCAACCTCGTCACTTCGTTGCTCTGAAAAAAATGGACACTGGTATGTAATGACAGACTGCTCTGTTCACTTCCTTTCTGAAATGTGGGAGAGATGTGAAAATAGAATTCCAGCAGGTGTAGTTACTGTATATGATAATGCTAAACAATCAGAAGGTTCATTTGTTGTCTGGAGTAGTAAAGTTAATGAGATATTGTACTATTTCTCATTTAGAGAAAGCATATTTCATTTCTCGGGGTTCCAGGAGAAGTATTTGATTGCTAGTCACAGATGGGTGATCGTACACAGCTCTCTGTTTGGCTGAGAGAAGATCTGGAGAGGAATCCAAAGACAGGGTGGTGTTTCTGGCTCAGGTTCACGGTCACCATCGTACATATATTTAGAACCAGCATCTCCAAATGCTTTCCAAATAGAAAAGACCAAGCCTGATCCAAAATCACTTTAAGACCAGATTTCTGTTCTATGCAATTGCATTGTAGGTCTGTGTTGTATTGCAGTGTATAAGGACTCTTCATTTAATACATTTAATTTATATTTTACATTTACATTTTAGTCATTTATAGCGACTTACAAATGAGGACAGTGGAAGCAATCAAAATCAACAAAAGAGCAATGATATATAAGTATAAGTTTGTTTTTAGTTTTACACATTGTAGGTGGTTTTTTTTATATTTTATTAATGAAGAAAGAAGAAAGAATAGTAGAAAAAAATAGAGCAAGCTAGTGTTAGAGGTCTTTTTGCTTTTGTTAATTTTACAGTAAATGAAAAGAAAATAGATAGAATGCAAAAAGATTAGAAAGCAAGTGTTAGTTGTTTTTTTTTAAGAAAACAAGCAGCAAATGAATAGAGTGCAAGTCTAAAAGGGACAATTTGTTTTTTGTTTTTAGTTTTTTTGTTTATTAGAGAGTGCTAGAGTTAGAGGTTCAAATAAAGATGGAAGAGATGTGTTTTTAGCCGATTCTTGAAGATGGCTAAAGACTCAGTTGCTTGGATTGAGTTGGGCAGGTCATTCCACCAGGAGGGAACAGTTAATGTAAAAGTCTGTGAAAAGTGATTTTGTGGTTCTTTGGAACGGAACAATCAGTGTGTCATCAATTAATTAACTAATTAATTAATCAGTCATTTAATACATTTAATTGTTAAAAAAAGTTAAATTTCTAATTTTTAAATTTATACTTTTTCTTTAAATTATTTCATCTTCCTAATATTTTATTTCTTGTTTTAGTTTTATTTTAAAGACTCCATACACAAGACTGCAGTAGGACAAACCTCAATTATATTGGTAAGGTACCTGTTCTGGTGTAGGAAGAGGATGAGTTAACCTTGATATGCATGGATGAAGGAAAATGTACCCTTGTTGTGCTGTATTTGGGAAGATCTGCATGCTTGCTTGATTTGGATTTATGAAGGATCTAATAAGACATGCTTGAAAGGAAATGGTGATGACACATATAAATACACAAATTAAATATTGGTATTTTGTATTTTAATATGTTGTATATATTTATGTTTTTATGTTATGTGAGTATGTGAATTTTTTATATTTATATATATATGGCTATATGGGTATTTATGATGGACAATGTCATATACTGTTTTTGATTTTTGTTTTGTGTATTGGTTCTAATTTCAAATTTTATTTGTTTTATTTTTCTTTTAATTGTGATTCTGACATGTCCTCTTGCCAACACCAGCAATGAATGCTTAGCATAATGCTACATTGGTAAGGGTAAACCTTTGTTTTAAGGTGTCCTTGTTACACATATTACATGTACTTACATGTAATAACAATTAATTATGCATAATTACATGTAAGTAATCCGAAGCAAATCCCTAATCCTAAACCTAACCAGTACATGTAGTTAATTAATATTACTCACTACTTAAATGTATAATTACACTGTAAAAAGGACACCTTAAAATAAAGTGTAACCGGAAATTTCTACTTACAAGTTCAGAAATCATAATAATGACATGATGCATACAAAGCAATTTCAGTTGCACAATTTTATATTACTTTCTCTATTTCTCTCTTTCTCCCGCTCTCAGTGATCTTCAAAACATCTGCAGCAATAAATTACATTAATTGTCTTTAAATATGTCCAAGATGTATGCAGAAGTTTTCAAATGCAAGATCTTTAAAGCCACCCACATCAACCAAGGCAATTATTTTATTTGAAAAGCTCATTTGAACATAATTGTAATTATGAGGAGGCAGGGTTATGGTTAGGGTTTATTAAAAACATCATCAACCTCTTCAGAAATCCAGCTGCACGTAATTGAAGAGAGACAAATTGGAGCTGCTGCTCTGCATTCAACATGCACCTGAGATTTTTGCACATTAGACATTCAAGAGAGAAGATTGGGCTTCAGATGTAGCCATCATTGCAGCAGGAAGAGAAGGTGAGTCTGTCAATGGTACATCAGAAATTGAAAGTGGGAATATCTCCATGGTGACACATACAAGTATCCTGGCCATGATTCATGATTCACATCCAAGGTTATTCTCACTGGCTGTAGATCAAGCCAGCTGAGTCAATCTATTATTCATGATTCAGTTCAGAGTCTCAGCAGAATTCGCCAAAACCTGTAGATCATCTGACAGAACAGGAACTGTTCATCCCGGTGGAAGAAAGTGGCCCTTTAGCTCGGCTGCTGTATAATAAGGTGATGACTGGCCATGCAAGGTGTAATCTGAAAAGCCTGAAATGAGCCTGAGATCTAAAAGTGAGAGCAGCATTAAAGAAAGTATAGAGATGAGTGAGGCAGAAACGCTGATCAGAGGATGAGCTGATAAAAATAGAGGCGAGCAGACGGGACTGTGGGAGAAAGAGTGACTCAGAGTCAAAGGGCTATTCAATAAAAGCAGCGCTGATTAGAGCTAGAAAACAATGAGTGATTACAGCCACAGTGAGTGATTAAAGGACATATTATTACCACAGACGTTTTGTAAAAATGCAGTAAAATCAAGAATCTGTGATCTGTTCATTCTCTTTAACTTTTATTTAATTGACAAAAATACAAAGAAAAGATTTCCAAAGTTTTCAATGACCAACGTAAATGTATTTTGTAAATATAAACACATTTTTATTTTGATGGCTGCAACACATTCCAAAAAAGTTGGGACAGAGGCACGTTTAACAGAAAGAAATCATACTGTGTCACATCAAGGAAAGTTGATGTGACACAGTAAGATTTCTTTGACTCCACTGAAGCACATAAAGATGCTTGCTCTGATATTACTGAAAAGGGAACATACCAAATACTCAAAATTACAGAAATGCATGTTTATTTCTCTGTTTTTCGCCTTTTTGCTAAAAATGTTAATCATATATAATTTGTAACTAGACAAAAATGAAAAGAAAAAAAAACCTTTTTCTATAGACTACAGTGAACCTCACTGTATGTGTTCAGTTTATAAAGAAAATGATATCTGTAATAAATCTCTCAAAAATGAACCCAGTTAACCCAAAAAGGAAGTTTGTTTGTTTGTGTATTTATTCTCAGTCAGTCCATGATGTATGTGGGTTTGTTTTTTTTCTTGGTGGGAAGTTTTTTATTGCATGTTCACCTATGGATTCTCTGCAGTGAATGGGTGCCGTCAGAATGAAGCAACAGTTTAAAGTTAAAAAGTCTTGATGGATTTGTTTCTTACAAACATGCAGCTTTTCACTTCACATTAAGACAATTATATTTAAGACATTAATTAGTAATTAGTAAGTAATTAAGACATTAATTACAGTTTTTCTCGATTGCTTAAACACATTTCTTGAAAATGCGACTCCTTTTCTCGGAACTCTAAACACAAATCCATAACTTCTCACCCAATTCCCCGTATTTCCTATATTCAGGTCAAAATGAAGCTCTCCACTCAAAACTATTCAATCTTGCTGAAAAAAACAAATGTTGCCCTCAGACATGACACACAAGCCCTTAGAAACACATACACTACAACATAGTCTTACACACTAATGAGATCGATTCATAACACTGTGGCAAAAACCTTTTGGTATCATTTTACAGCTCAATGTCTATTTATAGTATACAGTAAATATAGCAGATACAGTGAAATTCAACAATAAGCTTTACAGTAAGAAAATATTATTTTCATTACACGGCTGTAAAGAGATCTTACAGTACAGTAGATGAAAAGCACTAGAAAGGAAAAGGTCAAATACCAAAGAATTGCATATGAACACACAACCGAATATAGAGTCATCTCTTACTGTAGTTCTGCAAAAATACAGTACATGTAAGAAGTACTCGGCTACAAATCAGTTCAGCAGTTACAGTGTGAGTTTGAGGGTATACAACTTGTGCTTCAGTATTTACTGTACATATACAGGTGCATCTCAATAAATTAGAACATCATGGAAAAGTTAATTTATTTCAGTAATTCAATTGAGAATTACTCAATTTTTGATAAATGTGAGCCAAAATCATCACAATTAAAGAACCAAAGACTTAAACTACTTCAGTCTGTGTGCACTGAATTTATTTAATACACAAGTTTCACAATATGAGTTGAATTACTGAAATAAATGAACTTTTCCACAACATTCTAATTTATTGAGATGCACCTGTATATAAAAATAAAAGTTCTCTCATCTGAAGTACTGCTACTGTTCTGCCATTATATTTTATCTGTAAGTAGTATTGAAAGCCTGTAGATGAGCCTGTAAGCCAGCTGTCCTCCTGCACAAGAACATGATCAACTACAGGGCTGTGTATTTCATCAGGAATAAATGTACTTTTACCCTGTCCCCTTCAGTTTTCTTTTTCCCTCCTCTTCCTCTTTGTCTCCCACTAGTAGGATTTATTTTCCAAATCACATAATCACCTGTGCTCCTTTTTATATCATCTCGAGCTTCTGACTGCTGTAGAAGAAAACATTGAGCAAACTGAAACGTGTGTGAAAACAGTTGAAATGTGTTAAATGTTTTGAGAAATGTGTCTTTGTTTCGAAAACTGAATGAATGGTTTGGAAAATTGGGCCAAATGAATCATTTATAGTGTGTTAGCAATGGAGAAAAACTGTAATGGACTGGATTACTTTTGTGGAGGACTCTCATTCTGATGGCACCCATTCACTGCAGAGAATCCATTGGTGAGCGAGTGATGTAATGCTAAATTTCTATAAATCCATTACCATTAAAAAACTATTTCATCTACATATTGGATGGCCTGAGGAGAGTAAATCTTAAGCAAAATTTAATATCTGGGTAAACTGTTCCTTTAAGGCATAAAGCAAAAGTTCATAATATAGATTTACTGCGGGGGGTGTGCAACAAAACATGTCTTATGGCATGGCAAATGTCAACATCATTATCTCATTTCACTTCAAGACAAAACACCATAGGAGAGGGGTAGGAAACATACATTTCCAATCAAAACTCATCAAGACAGAATAACTCACTAAATGTCATGTAGAACGGAGAAACCCCCAAGGGAATCAGATATCATTTTATCTGGCTGAACGAAGAGAGCTGTATAATTTATGAAGAATTCTCTCGTAGATTGTTAATTGAGCAGGGCCAGTTTTTCACACAGGACCCACGATACTAGCAGTACTAATTGGCCTCCCAATGTCCCTAGAGGAACAGAAGGAATAAGGTGTGTGTGTGTGTGTGTGTGTGTGTGTGTGTGTGTGTGTGTGTGTGTGTGTGTGTGTGTGTGTGTGTGTGTGTGTGTGTGTGTTTATAAGTAAGTGTGAGTCATAAAGAAAGCAACAGAGGGAAAGATAGAAAGAGCAAACGCATTATAATTTTTAGCCAAAGGCTGAAGCAGGCAAACCCATTGATTCATTCTCCTTCAAAAAGGAGATATGCTTGCTCAAAAACCTGGTTTAAGGTCTTCACAAGTTCATAAGATATTGATGTTTGTGCAATATACTTTTTATATGATGCAATGCATAATATAATGTGTTTCACAAGAAAAGTGTTAGTGTAGTGCAAATAGCAAACAATACATTTTTAATCAGCAAGATGTCAGTATGTCCATATCAGGGCCCAATAATTTTTTTAAATTAATTATTTTGTCTGCAAAAGTCTGCAGTCATCACATCACAATTACTGTATTGTTAACTATATTATTGTGTTTAAATGAACAAAACTTACTATTATTAATTATTCATTAAGCATCAAGTAAACATGATCATTACTCAATTAAGCCAAATACTCAGATTTCTAAAAATCTGACTTAAATAGCTAACATAATCATTTAGGCTCATGTTAATTGTTAAAGTAAAACAAAATACATTTTAGTAGTAAGGAGAAGACTGAATTTATTTTACACTGACAACCATACAAAGCATCAAAACTGATTTAAAAAATGAAGAATAAAAAAACATCATGACCTACATTCTGTAATTCATTGCACTCTTGTCTGTCAAGGACCCGAATAAGAATTCACAGTGTTATACTGTGCAGAATTAAATGCAGCATGACAAATGGCCCAAGTGAGCTGATCTCCAGTCTTTCTCAAAGAGAACAGCACATTGTGAAAAAAGAAAAACAGTACTATTGCTATAACAGTATAACAGTACTATTACTAATGCAAAATCACTTACTGTTCAAACCTTCACCTGAACAATCTAATTAAATTACAAGCAGGTGTGTTTGAGCAGAGTTGGAGCTGAACGCTGCAGGAAGGGAATCCCTGTTCTGTAGTATGAATGCAATCCAGACATGCTACATCCACCATGCTAGCATTTTCATGTGACTTATTTTTCCTGTATGGTAGGGATGTGCATATTCAGATACAGAGACTGCCTGGCACCATCTAATATGTAACACCCATTTTTCATTACCCAAATGATTTAATTATTTCCTTTACACCACAGTAAGAAAAATAAAATACGTCATGAATGCATGTGTGAGTAAAATCGGTTTTTAAATCCCATTATTTAATCCTATATAATTAAATAATCCACTTCTAAATAATTCACTTCCCATATGTATATTCACATAGCTTTATATAAATAGATTTATTTATTGTGCTACTAATTGAATCTGTAGGTACCTTGATGAATTTATTGGCTGAACAGAGCTTTCTGCATTTAATGAACAAACAAATTCAAAGAGTGTTATTTAGGACCATTTTTAAGATCATATAAAACTGAGAGAACCTAAAAATATAAAGGCATCTGAATGATTAACTTTTTTATATAGTACAGGAAAAGAACATCTATATCTTAGTTTATTATGAATATGCTTAGATTAGTATTTCAATAACTCTAGAGCATATAAACATTTTAGACTAAAGGATTAACCAAATATAGACCTGATTTGTAAAGTAAACATGATCAATTTTTTATCATGTATCTTGTTACAGTCTTAAAATGAAACCAGTTGTTTTAATACTAAACCATGATACTGAGCATCACTCTGCTCTGATTTCTGATTCTACTAAAAGCAGACGACATCCAGATCCATTTGTCACTTCTTAGAGAAGTGTGTTTCTTTAAGCTGAAAGAGAGCACCATTTCTCCAGAACTCTAAGAATCTGTCAGTCACATGACTGAACTTAAGCTTTTTCCTATAAGACTTCAGAGAAACAAAAATACCATCAGCCAACAGTTCCTGAGCCGCGCAGACCATTAAATCCAGAGACCTGATCTCTTTTGTATCTTTCTAAGAATGTGTGTTTGTGTGTACATACAGTATGTTTGTGCTCAAATATTCAGTAGACATGTATGAGTGTAGAGCAGCTCCTCGGTTAGATCTGAGATAATCCTCCTTCAAAATACCTTTCCAGCTGAATGCGTCTCTCTCCTTCACGGCTCAGCTTGTCAAAGAAACCTGTCTGCACATCAGTGCTCACAGCTGGAAGCCTCTTTACATATGAGCTGGGATACTCTCCCAAGCTGCAATGACTAAAGCCTATATGTCTTTATTGTTTCACACTTGTCTCATTGCTGATTAGCGAAGATAGAAAATGTCTATGAGTGTTTGCAACTGCTTACAGAAAAAGAGCTTTAACACAACATAACCTCCCTTAATGTACTAAATATCATCATTGCCTTCCCTTTGTACCTAAAATGTGATTACTGTGTAAACAGAACTAGTATAGATCTCACTAAATTACATCTCAACATGCTCTTATAATTTTTGTTTTCATCATCATCTTTTTTTTTAGATTTATTTCATCAGAACAGTCTTGAGGTTAAAGTTTTTGTTGTTGTTTTTTTATTTATTTTGCTTCTTATTTGAATATTAGAAGATTTATATCTGGTTGTTATTGAAGAAGTCTGTGGACACAATAATTCATTTAGACTGAGATTAAAACATTTTTATTGTAAAGTCATGTTGTCATTGCTGGTATTATTGTTAATTTATTATTTTTTGTAGTTCATGACATGCATAAATGACAACAACAACAACAATAAATAGGACAAACAGTGTTGATTTTAGGAAATTAGGAAACAATAAATTCAGTTATAATTACAATTTCAATTTCAACTATAAAACAGCTCTTCAGTATAGTGTCATTATTCAGCTAAATTCAAATCTGTTATTTGATCATGTCAAGCACACTTAAACTGATAGGATTTGCTGAATATTAAGCCCCTTTAATTATATAATAATAATGATAACAACAACAATTTAATGCATAAAAGAACTATTTGTAAGTATTTGTATTTTTATTAAAAATGATATGAGATGTATTTTATATAATCTGCAAAAATCCGATGACATCTTAATTCATAATTTTTATCATCATAATTTTTGTGCTATAACAACTAAATTGTGGCTGTTGGTATTTCACTTAGTACTGTATCATATCAGTACATGATTAGCTAATATCTAAATATGCTACAAGTTAGTTAATGCACATGTTTTTAATGGGAGCATATTCGTCAATCTTCCCCCATTCATCACTAGCACAAAGGCAATAGAGAAATTAACAAATATGAAACTGTAATAGATACAGTTATTTAGATTTTTCATGTGAAAGGTGGTGTATTGAACAAAGATCTAGGCTGGTAATCAGAGAGCTGTGTGCACAAAACTTCCATGAGAAGATGCATATGTCTAAATGCTAAATGACTGCTTGCATTCAAAAATTATCATTGTGTTTTTTTTTTTTTTTTTATCATACTCTTCTCCATTCAGTCATGAATTGCTCTCGCTCTTTGTCAATTATTTGTGAACTTCTCACTCTGCTAACAACAGCCAGTCAAACTGAGCCATCGGTTCACACATGACTAGCTCTCTTAGCCTTGGTTTGGGTTTGCGTGGCTCTTTATCCCTGGTTTACCTTCTTCAGTCTCCATGGCTTATCTTCACAGGAGTGTGGAAGAGGCTGTGAGCCACTGCAGCTCCTCCTATAGAACATGCACGAAGCCATTTGTTACGATTCATGGCTTTCAGTGAAATCTGCTAGAGCTCTAGATGTAGTTGCTATGTATGTGCATGTGAGTGTGACCTGGACAGTGAGACAAATTAATTAAAAGTTGTAAGAGGATTTTGACCATATTTTAAAATCTTGCACAGCTTCTGTTTTAACAATTAATGACAGAATTTGCTGAACATTTACTCACCCTTAGGTCATCAAAGATGTAGATAAATTTGTTTCTTCATGGGACCAGATTTTTAGAAATTTTGCCTCACTTAGCCTACTAATGAATCCTCTGTGGTGAATGGGTGCCGTCACAATGAGAGTCCAAATCATCATAATAATCTACATATAATCTACATGACTCCAGTCTATCAGTTAATGTCTTAAGCAGAAAGCTGCATGTTTGTAAAAGATAAATCCATCATTAACTTTAAACTGTTGCTTCTGGCCAAAAAAAACGAGTCTTCCAATGAAAAAGTGAATCCTACATTGACTTCCCACATCAAAATCCACCAACATATTTGTTTAGAACTGTTTTGGACTGTTTTCAGTTGTAAACAGTGTTTGATCTGTGCATATTGTTCTCTTAAATCAGACGAGAACAGCATGTATAGCATGATAGAGGACTCATGTTTTGGTCAGAGACAACAATAATGACAGTTCAATGACAAATGACAACAATGACAAACATGCAGCTTTTCAGTTCACAAGGTTTTTTTTTTTTTTTTTTTTTTACTTCAGAAGTCACAGTAGAAATCACAGTAATTGATTATGGAATATTGTGAGCTGTTTGGACTCTCATTGAAGGCACCCATTCACTAAAAAAAATCATCATCACATCTCCAAATCTGTTCCAATGAAGAAACAGAGTGAGTAGATTTTTAGTAAATTTTCAATTTAAACTATTAAACTAGTTAATAAAACAAAACCAAATTAACTGCGAAACAATATTGTCTCAACAAAATGATACTAGATACTGTAAATATGACACGTTCATATTTTAGCTACTTTGTTGAATGCTGTTCAAAGCATTTTTTCAATGTTGTGTTAATGAATGCCAGTAGTATCCCGAAGCCAGTTAGCTCAGGAATCTCATGGGATATTTAAATCTATGATTTTATTTAAAATGCCTGTGCCTTTTGTTAAGATAAATAACCAATTAAAATTCCTGAAACCCAAGGGACAATTTTTTGTTTGGTCTTTTTGAGCAGAAGAGTAAGGGAAACTTCTTGGCATGTACAGCAGAAATGCTGAGATTTCCAAGTTGAATTTCTCCTTCACATCACGGGTGAAATGGCTCACAGCCAGTGAAAGATACAGGCCAGTCTGTCAGGGACGGTTAGTGTTTCTGCAAGACAAATGTCTCTATCTATTCTGTGTATTTCCCTCAGTTGTCTCAACCTGTCGAGGAATTTATACTTTGCACTGCTTGGGGAATTATTTGCCCTACAGGAAAAATCTATATTCTTCTTTTCTTGATAAGTAGAATTTACTTGACCGAGCGTGTTTATTTTATCATTTGGTCAGTATAATATTTATAACAGATTTTCTGTCAATTAAAAAAAATAATAGGCAGCTGTTACCTTAAGGAACTACATGATTTAAACCCTTAAAATTACTTTTGTTGGTGTAACCTAATGTTTTCAGGTTGTTTTAATGATGTAAAATCATATTATTGACCTGAATAAAACTGGATATTGCTTGATGAATGACATATCTGGCAAAACTTTCAGTGCATTGTAGAAAAGTAGTTAGTAATTTTAATGGAAAAAGTATTGTTTGACTGTAAGTTAACTTATGGTAAAAATGATATTGTTCTTTAAAAGGCGGTAAATTCAATTTTAATGTAAAATATTGTTTACCCCTCTGATATTGTTCATTTGGGAGTCACACTGTTTGCATTGTTTATGGTAAAATCTGACTGAAGGCCATAATAATAATGTTTCTTATTTAATATTTTGCATTTTGAGTGTATTTCATGTTACTAATATTCATATCCAAATTATGGACTATTTAATGTATAAAATGTAAAAAAAAAATTCTATAAAATAATTTTATATAATTTTTCAATTAATGCAATAGATAAGTTTAAAAGTAAAGCAAAAGTTTTCAAAATCCATTGAATTGAGGCAGATTTGTTCCACCTTGTTGAATAAAATAAAGAAAATCATCTGTTATACCAGGGTGTAGCCACTAGATGCCTGTATAGCCATATAGCATGTATTTAGTGCCGTGTATTCCTTAGTTTCTGAGCAATGTTTTCAGGCATAATTGCTTAAGTTTTGTCACCCCTTCATTGATGTTAACTTTTTTTCTGCATTGTACCTGATTTGTAGATTGTACAAATGTACACCAGATGGTTAAAGTATAAAATTCAATGTTCTTCGGTATTTTGGCAGCAATTTGAATAAAAGCAAATACGCTAAATGTCACAAAATGGCATATTGTGAATGGCAAAAACATTTCCTTATCGTTGAAAGCGAATTTGCTCCTTTCCTGGATTTTCGAAAGATATCAAATGCATTATAATTAGAAAGAAATGTATATTTACTGTACGTATAGGCCTACTTTACATTACAATATTGTTATACTGTATGTATATGTGTATATTTTTTAATTAGTAGCCTACATCTCTTTGTAAATCCTGATGGTGTTTGTGTCTGTGTGTGTGGGCAACACTGCATTCTGTCTTTATGTTATTATCACAGTTACTGGAAAAACAAATTTTGATGAACTTTAAGTCATCATGTGGCCATCTGTTACACCACCTGCATCATTATCAGTGCATTTTACAATAACAAACAGAATTTATAGGTTGGTAAATATATATATAATTATATTTATTATATAATTAAAAAAAAAGGTAACCTAAAAAAGGTCTCATGAATTGAATGTTTTATTCAAGTCTGGTTTTATTCATTCAAAAATATTATTTAACATGACAGAACCAGCCTATATGCATTAACTTATGCCAACAAAAGTACATTTGTGACCCTGGACCATAAAACCAGTCATAAGTAGCAGAGGTATATTTGTAGCAATAGCCAACAATACAATACAATAGTCAAAATTATAGATTTTTCTTTTATGCCAAAAATCATTAGGATATTAATGTTCCATGAAAATACTTTTTTTAATTACCTACTGTAAATATATCAAAGTTTAATTTTCGATTAGTAATATGCATTGACTTCATTTGGAAAACTTTAAAGGGTGATTTTCTCAATATTTAGATTTTTTGCACACTCAAGATTCCAGATTTTCAGATAGTTGTATCCCGCCAAATATCGTCCTATCCTAACAATCCATACATCAATGGAAAGCTTATTTATTCAGCTTTCATGTTATGTATAAAAAATTAAAATAAAAATAAAAACTCACCCTTATGACTGATTTTGTGGTCCAGGGTCACATTTTATGGGTTAAATCAGCTCTTTAAGATAACAACTGAAGGTCACCACATTTTTCACTTTAAGTTTAACAATGTACTTTTCCCAGTGAAAACTCAGAGCTGCAATCAGTCTCAATCATTCCAAAGACTGATTCCTACAGCGGAAATTTATGCCGGAAAATGTCATGCAGCAATTGTAGCTGTGAACTTTAAAGTTCATGTCTGCCCAACGTTTACTTGATATCTTTAGCGGTGGAGTTCATCGGGTTTATCGTCTCAGAGGGGCGACGAGGGGAACACTGGTGACACTGACCTAGAAACACATGCTTGTGAGCAGGTCTCACATGATGAGAGCTGAAACCAAATCCGTTTGTGGCTCGGATGCATGAGAAATGCAGACTACAAGAACGATCTCCTCAGGTTCGAATTAGAAAACTTCACGTTTCAAAAGCTGGATTTGAATCCCACTGTATTCCCGGGGGGATGAAACTGAGATCTTTATTTATTACGTAGCGCAAATTGTAAGGACGTGATTTGCTTGCATCACACTCTCGGAGGGAGACGGGCCCGCGCCTGGGAGCTGTCCCAGGCAACATGGTGCTGAAGCCGCAGCGAGAGCAGCATCCTCCGGCTTTACTGATGGTCATCATCATAACAACTCGTGTTAGATAGATCTGCACAACGCATATCGTCACGTGAACCGCAACGCTTTGGATTACCACGCAGCATCCACTTCAGTATTTTCCCAGCAATTTGATTCAAAGGAAAGGCGCTGGATGTGACAAAACGACGGACTGTGGATGGCAAAAATATTTCCTCATCGTCGAAAGAAAATCTGTTTATTCTCGGGACTGATTTTCGAAAGACATGTTTAAAATTACACGGGACAGTGAGCTAAACTGCCTTAGGATTTCTGCAACAAGGGCTGGGTGTTTAAGGAGATAGGCTGCCTGCACTAACGAGACGTTGGCACCTTACATCTTTCAGAAGGGGACTTGTGCAGGATGCATTTGTAAGCGGTCATACCTGAAACATGAGATGAACGACAAAGACAATTGCTGGATAATTGGCATGATTGTGGCTGGATTTTATTTCACGCAACACACTTTGTGTTTACATTAACACCATTACACGGTAGTCGATTTTGGATGATGGCTAATAAGCGAGGACGGTGTGAACTGGAGAACAGAAATTGTGAACTGTGTGTGTATATATGGTAGACTTCAAATTGTTTAAATATTAAACAAACAAAGGCTGCCGTTTGTATGGCTCTGCTGACGAATAGCCTGTTTTCCTGCTTTTGATGAATAGATAGATGCCACTGGCAAGGGTACCTCAGGGTAGGAGCTCCTTTGTCAGAAGCTGTTCGCTGGAATCCCCGATATTTTTAATTCAAATCGGGTTATTTGTCCGCAAATGTTCGATTTGAGTATTTGTAAGTAACGTTATATGGCCTGTTGTTGTGAACGCCCTATAATTAATGTTTTGTCAGCTAACCTGAAATATGCTTCACGTGGTAACATCTGAATGAACTAGTTTTCTTGAGGTACTCGAGATGACTGAATCACCATTGGGTTATGAACAGGGATACTAAAGGGTTACCACTTTTGACAGTTACTATAACATGTGCGTACGATCGTCAGCTTCTCAATGCAAACACTAACGCGATGATGTAGCTCTTATTAGAATAATAACTGTTGAAAATAAACACCTTCTCCACGTTCAAACGGCCAGTTTGAGTGAGGCGAGCAGAAAGCGGAGTTGCTCACGAGACTGAAGCGGCTGCACAGGTGTCTTTCCTGGTTGGAAACCAAACAGTAAGTTTTGTTATGTGACCTGCTGGAGTCCAGTAACAGATAGCCTTAGCATTATAGGCCGTTTAAAAGCATAGACCGCCTTTCCATTATTCATAAGACGGGCACATGTTGTTGGCTATCGGTGTCATTGTATGGTGTTGGGGATTGTTGAGTCGCAGACCGATGCTGCGCCGCCAGGGCAAGCAGAAAGGCCGCTGTTGCGTCTTGTTCAGTGACCTGAAGGTTTTCCTACTCAGGCCACCGGCACCGTCGGCATCGCCACCTGCCTTCACACCCATGAACGAACTAAACGCGGAGGGCAATGCGACGAGCAGCGCCACGGAGAGCCACTCTTTAGCCAACGGACTTTACCAGCCGGTAGCAGGTGAGGCTGTGGACACACGAGGGAGCGAAGACTGGACTCATAGCGGGGTGGATTCGCCGAGGACTCTGGACTGCTGCAGCTCATCCGAGGATTGCTCTAAGGAGAAGCTGGACGAGAGGTTATCTCTGAACAGCTGCACGGACAGTGGAGTCAGGACTCCTTTGTGTCGGATCTGTTTTCAGGGCCCAGAGCAGGTAAAGTGTCCACATGCAGCTACACATTTTGTGAGTGCTCAGTGTATGGGGATTGTTTGTTGCACCTATTTGCTCATACAGTATACTACACTTGGACAATTCCACCTGCTGTAATTAAGATGTCTAGGTTCTGGTGGTGCCAAAGTGACACCCAGTGATAAGTTCACTGCACTCTTAAGACCACTTAAAAATATAAGTTAATTACTGATGAAGAAAATCGAGCTGAAACTCTGACAGCAATTATTGTGTCGCATTAAATGGATAAAAACAAAGATTTTGCTATAATAGAACATTTTCACACACAATTGCACTGTATGAATGTCTCTGCATATACAATGGACTCAAAAAGTATTTGGACACTTGAGATAAATGTAGCTGCATTGAGTGATGAAATGTCAAAACAAGAGCCAAGTATTTTTAAAAAAGAAGTGCACTTTGCACACACACACACAAAAAAAAAATCAGTTAATATTCAAAATTACTTAAAGTGTTACTTAAATCAGAATTAACAATGTATGAACGCGAAGTGACATTTATTTTCAAAACAGAAAGCACAAGCTTTTCAAGTAACATTTCATTATAAAAGATATACTGTTCAAAACGAAGACAAAGAAACACTTGTCAAAAAAATGTATAAATGTGACCAGATTACATAATCTAATATTAAAATCAGTGGCATTTATTTAGCAAAAAGGTAGCACAAGCACATTTTAAAGCACAGAGAAAAGTAGATAATACTGTTCAAAACTAATGCAAATGCTTTTGGATACTTTCTTAGTGGACGCTAGTTGAAAATGTTCATACTGTAGTTAAAGGGGTAGGCTAGTTCACCCAAAAGCAAATATTCCATATTTATTTTCTCATACAGTTCTAAATCTCATGATGTTCCAAATCTGTATCACTTATTGTTTGACTTATATTTCAAATAACTGTTTTTGTCCAATCAAAAAAGTCAAAACATTGGATCCAATTGACTTGATTGATCCAATTTTATTCATTGAATGAATAAAAAAGCACTCACATTTTCAAAAATATATTCATTTTTTTCCAACAGAAGGAAAAAGGTCAGATTTTACATCATAAATAACAATCTGACTTCATAATCACCAAAAGTGCAGTTTGCAAAAGTAATGGGGAAAATGAAAAGTGAAGGTAGTTTTGAGAAAAGCACTCCAGTTTAGCAATGAATTTCTTCCCATTACACTTGATATTTTGTTATCCAAATGTGTCTGGATACTGCAATTGAGATTCCACATCATTGCTGCTGTTCTTGAAGTGATTTGTTCCATAAATCTAACTGTTACTCTGCCCCAGTGGTTTTGTGACAGTGGCATTTATCCACAGCTAGGTGATTTGTTCTAATGGAATGCACCACATGACTGAAAGGTCAAGGGTTTGAACACAAAACATTGATCAAATATTGAGCAGAACATTAGGCTATATGACTGGCATATGGACACGTTTGATGTTTGGCCTTGTTTCAGCTGTTTGTTTTGAGATCATATGCTGTAGGATAGTTTTGCGTTTTTATCAGCAGAGAGTTTATCGCTCTGTCCTCTTCACAGGCCAATTTAGCCCATAAATGCTTGTGAAATTGTTTTATTTTTTCTTTCTCTCCCCCACGTCCCATCATTCTCTCTCTCTCTCTCTCTCTCAGTTGTTTCCTGTCTCTCTCCTTTCCACTTTCCCCACATCTCTTTCTCTTCCCTCTTTCCATTAATGTGGGCTGTGGCAGAGTTGTGTGGCTGCGGGCTGATGGATGGGCCTGTGAGTGTAATGAGAGCTGTGTAGAGAGCAGATGGGACTGAGGAGATTCTCTTCGCTCTGACTGAGCTGTGTATATGTCTCCAATCCAGACACACACTCCCTCTCTTTCTCACTCTCCTCTCCACTGTATGTTTCGACTTTCTCCAGCTTCCTCTCCCTTTTTCTTTCACTTTCAGAACCCCAAGTAATATATAAGGAAGGTCTTCTTTTTTGGATGGTCTCATTTTTTAGGTTGAGAAATGTTGGTGTGTTGTGTAAGTTAATCTCTTGTGTACACAAAACATGCAGGAACAATTACAGGCTTGGGAAAAGAAATAATAGTTTTCTCTTTCTCCACCTGTCCTCTTGCTCTCTCTCACCCACAGAACCACTGAGGAAAAATGCCCTGGACCTCCTATGGTCTCATTTTAATCAGTGTGAAAACAAGAAATGGATTGTCACAGATGCTGGAGGTGATCTGAGTAGCCTAACTCTTGCACCCTGTTGTGAGAAGCCACTTACATGGACATCATTTCACCTTCATCAGAGAGAATAATTGGGCAACATGCCCATATTATTGGATACAACACTGTATCTAATGTAGCATTATTAAACTGTATGAAGTGGGCATGTGGCTTCTTTGGCTTTATACAGAAATATTTTCTTCTTTTTGTCTTCCATACCCAACCTCTTCTAAACGTTCGCACATTCTTTCCTTCTATTCCATTTGCTCTTTCTCTCGCTTTTTAAAAAATACCGTTCTGTGCACTGGTGCTATAGAATGCTGACGATGTAAAATCCCTGTGTATCCCACATTAATATGTCATTCATATGAAGCATGGTCACTTACCAGAAGAAATATAAAAGCTTTAATTTACAGTATTTTGAAAGTGTTGTTATTATACATCAATAGTGAAAAATAGCTGAAACTGACATAGTCAGCATGACTCAAATTCCTTTTAAAGAACTGAATGCACAACAGTCAATGTAGAATAGTGTGGCCATGCTGAGCCTTTTTGTCACCCCAAAATGAGAGTCAGTCTCTGTGCCAGAATAAACCCATTACGTATCTGCACCTAGTGGTCTGGCCATAGGGAACACCGGGACTATTCTCAGTGTGCCAGTCAGCTTGTGGGTCAGTTGTCGAAACCAATTTAAACATACAATCATTACACAAAGGAGGAATAGTTCTGGCATTCATGACGTGTGTGTGTGTGTGTGTACAGAAAAATCATTCACAATAAGACGTATAGATATATATATCTTGTATTTGGAAATATGCCAAATTCATGCTGACTTTTAGCCACAAGTGATGCTGTAATTTAAGTCTTTTCTTTACAGTGTAAAACAGAAAAAATATAGTCAATAGGCCTAAATATCAACTAGATTCAGTTCCCTTCAGAAGTCTGGAAAACACTAGACAAAGTGGGGTATTGTTGGACAGTATCACTTAAAAATCATTATTTTTGGAGTAAATGCATCCAAATATATTTTAATTATCATTGTAGATCTTCTTTCTGATTAGTGTAGAATGAGTAGGCCTACAGTTTTTTTTACCTTTTACTGCAGAAAAAGTGACCAGAATAAACATCTCTAGCAAGAATTTTTTTTTTCCAGGTTTTCAGCGTAGAGGCTGATGTAAATGTGCACATGGATGATGACAGTTTGAGCCTGCATGAGAAATATTTACAGTTCTACAACTGTACTCTGGTACAGCTGTACCCTTCATAATAATGGCAATACAGTGGGAAATGCCCCTCAGACAGCTGTGATGCCTGATTAGTGGATTAAACTTGGACCGTGTTTCATTTTTTAAGAGTCAGCACACTTTTAAATAATATCACACTGGCAACAGTGTTAAAGGGGCCATATGACAATGCTAAAAAATAACATTATTTTGAGTATTTGGTGAAATACATTGTGTTTACGTGGTTTAAGGTTCACAAAACACATCATTTTCCACATACCATACATTATTGTTGCTCCTCTCTGGCCCATCTTTCTGAAATGTGTTAATTTTTACAAAGCTCATCATTCTGAAAAGCGCTGTGTCCTCTGATTGGCCAGCTATCCAATGTGTTGTGATTGGCTGAATACCTCAAGCATGTGATGGAAATGTTACGCCCTTTCCATATTTGGAAACACACGACATCTCCTGGACATGGTGGCAGCAGCAACAATACTACAGCGAGAATAAAAGTTACTTCTTTCTTTGTGTAAACATTTGGGTGGTGTTATGCAAATCATCAAACACAGTGACACAGATATGTGGGGGCATGTAAATCAGGTGTTTTAGGAAGGTGTGGTGTATTGATTTGAGTGTCATAGATCACAGTGACACAGATATGTGGGGGTTTTATACTTGCCTCAGGCATAAGAAATATAGGCCTATCTATAGAAAGAGAAATATCTGCTTTTAAAACTAACCAATTCAGATGGAATACAACTATTCTCAGATTATGTCTACATACTATATCTGTATGAAACATTTATATAGGCGCATTCACTACTGAGAAGGAGATCGTCAATTCATCACTGCAGCCGAATATACAGCAAACACTGGTTTATCAATGAATTCTTAAAATTTGAAGGCAGTCTCCTTGCAGTTTTTCCTGTTTTTTCCATTACTTCTGCCAGTGCGCTGTGTGGCAAACCTTATTCGTGTGCTTGAGCGCTGATTAGGCTACATAGGCTATTAAACGCTCATTACTATGATTTATGGTTTATTAATATAAACATGCGATTAGTCAACTAACCGCTTAACATGAACGACTTCTGGTTGACCAGAAAAATCTTTGGTCGAGTGAAAAACTGCGTTAACACGCGATAAAATAATTGTCAGCATTAACTAACTAATGTGTTACCACGATAATAACACGTTAACTTGCCATTATTCTTTCTCCCATTTTATTATTACCTCAAATTAAGGTTAGAATGGCAATTATTATAACACTTTGATTCTGGTTGTTGTTTATATATTTCTCATAATTTTATATTTGTCAGTTTTGGTCATTTTATTATTCATTCTAGAATACATTATTTAGTTACCATAGATCTGTACACAATTAATTAAGGTAAGACTATATCTAACTAGAGGTAATGACCATATAGAACCAAGTTGACCAACTTAACTCCCTCTAATGGTAACTTTATATAATCATGCGGTGATTTCTCACATACACTTACATTGTAAAACCCGATATGTTCAGTATACTCGAAATTTTTTGTGGACACCGATTACCTCAAAAAAATTGAAGTCAGCCGAAGGTGTGCCTTCTCAATATTTTTAAGTTAACATTAATTATAAATAACAATTAAGTCAAACTAAAAAGCTTAAATTTGTTTTTGCTTAATGTATAAGTGCAGTGTACTTAAAATTATTGTTTACCATACATAATGTTTTTTTTTATTTACCAATTATTTTGATGCAGTGGTGCTTTATTAAATACAAATACTAACTCAAAAAATACACTTATGCATAAAAACACATGCACAACTGTGGCTATACAATTGAGTTTTTTTAAACTGTGTGAACTGTGTATTTCTGAATGTCAAACACTGGAAGATCATCTCGTCACAACTGCAGTGCTTGCAGGACTTGTAGTGGTTTCATTGTCCATGATAACAAAATCAGCAGGAGAGGTGTTTGTGTCAGTGATGTCTGGCTCACCCAATTCCTCCTGGAATAAGCACAGAGGGTAGAACTTAACTTCAGAGACTAAAAGTAAACATTATATTTACTGCCAATAGAGTGGGGGAACTATAATGTCAGAACCCGGAAGAGTAATTTGCCGTGTGTTCCTTCTAGATTTTCCTGTGGGGTTTTATAATAGGGTTTTTCAGTTAAAATAAAGCCTGTGATAAACAGAACCTGACGATGCTTTCACGTTTTGTTGTACAACGTAAATTACACACATCCATACCCAAAATACAAATTTTGAAGCAGCTGTGTTCATTTTTGAAAACGTATGTTTTTAATAAGTAGTTAGATAAGAAGGTTTAGGCTGTGAGTGTGTGCAGTTTACACTGTAGAAAAAAAAAACTGTTTTGGCTTGGCTTTACCTTCAGTTGCTCTTATTACAGTCAGATCTGTGGGCAGAAATTTGTTCACCTGTTTCTGAATTGTCTGTTTGGCAGCTGTTGTCTACAGATGCAGATCTCAGTGGCACATGAAGACTAGTGGTATTTTGGTCTGATGCTTAATATTTTTCACCCCCCTTTTATTATTTTTCTAGTAAAATAAGAAGATCAAATGGTGTTATGTGGCTACTTTTAACTTAGGCTATGTGTAAATACAGTCATGCTCTAAAAAAAGGAAAGGAAATTTTACAATTGTGATGTAAATTTGGTCCTGTTGCTGTAACGGGGAGCCAGCCTGAGAATGTGAGCATGAGGTGAGATCTGGCTCAAAATACTTCCACATCAATGTTTTTTGTTAAGGACCAATTTTTTTTTAAGGACCAAGATAAGTTGAATAATTCATTGATTTTTTTTTGTTTGTTTTTTTTTTTAATGCAGTCTTTTTTTTCTGATTAGATTTTTTTTTTAGTTGGTGCACCCCAGCAAAGGATGAACTGGTTCGCTATCACTTGTGCCACACTATTGAAATGAAAACACACCTACACCTCCTCCCTTTTGGTACTGGGTAGTCTATCAATGAACGTTAATGATAAGGGTTATCACCTTTCTTCATGTAATGCCATGCTTGGTGATTATAATATAATGTACATTATAATTTGATGTATAATACAATTATATTAAATTAAAATAGTATAAATTAAAATAATATTATTTCTGGTCTCTGCAGAGTCTTTGGAATAACAGGGTTGTCAATGTGTTCATTTTGGACAAGGCCTTCTTGTGATTTCGCCCTGTAGTCACAGCACACATGTATATTGGATGTATAACAACAGGTCAGGCTTAAAGCCAATGAGAGACTCTGTAGTTCTTAACATCCAATGACTGCAAGCACATTTGGAGTACATGGTCAAATCACTACTCATGTGAGAAATTTTCCATCTGCAATAAGGTCTAAGTTGCATTCACGTTGTTAATTCATTTGAATATAAAAAGGTGTTGAGGAGCTGGGCAAGCTCAGGGCTGGTGCAATGCAAAATCATTGCTTTTATATTTCAAAGGCCTTAGTTCATTTAGTCTATTTAAAGACTAGATGAAAGTACCGTGACTATCTTGTTGATATGTAAGCTGTGGTATACTATTTGGCCAACTTCAAAATCTTAAAGACCTCTACAGCACAAACTAGCCTCGTTTAGTGGACAGCCTTTTTTTTTTAATCTCTGTCCTTACATTCTGAAACCCTGTTATCTCATTCATACTTACTCCCCAGTTCACACACTTAGATATTAACATCATTTGGTGGACAGGCATTTTACATCCCTACATTCTGGAACACTATTCCCAAACACATACATGACCTCTCATCCCTACATGATTTTAAACCATCTTAAAACATATTGTTTCTCTGATTCCTGTTTCTCTGACCTGATTCCTCTGGGGATACATTCACATAGTCAGCTTCTGGGATTGACAACGGCATTTTCTTTACATCAAAATGTTCCGTTCACACAGCAGCTTACAGTTGTGTTTAAAATACTGTCTGTATGAACCTGCAATGGAAGTCAAGCCCGTATTCCTTATTAGTAACCATAACTAAAGTGACCAAAGAAGATGGCGATGTGCATAAAACTGAAAGTGTTATCACTTTTTGACATGACAAGAGTCCAATCAAGCCGCATTCCTTTCATCAAATCTTCATTAATCGACAGCAGCTTTTATATTTGGTTGGAGAGTGGAGCATTTGAATCGCACGCAGAATACAAAACTGATGGGAGCGGCTCTGGTGGAAAACTGACAGGATTTAAAATGTTCAGATGACACGCAGCTAATTTCTCCATCACTGTAAGTTACCGAAAACACACATGAAAACATGTAACACACGGTAGACATGCATTTGTGTGGCAGAGCGGCACCCTCTCGCACTGTATGACTTGACAGAAAACAAGTTGTCCAGTCCAATTCCGTTCACACAGTGCATGTGTTCCGAGAATGCGGTTGAGTCCTGAAAATTTACAGGTATGAGTTTGGTTACAGAATGTGGTTGTCATTCCCATAAATTACTGAACTGTGTGTGAACGTAACCGTATTAAAGGTGTCATATGATGAGATTTCAAGTTTTCCTTTCTCTTTGGGGTGTTACGAGCGCTTGGTGCATAAAGAAGATCTGTAAAGTTGCAAAGACCAAAGTCTCAAACCCATTCTTTATAAAAGTTAAGACTCGTCCACGCCCTCCTAAAACGGCTCGTTCTAACACACCCCCACATGTCTACGTCACTGTTATGAGCTTGATGTTAAATAGGGATGATGCCGTAACATTTAATTGGTACAAGCGTTACTGGATGTGGTGTGGATCAAAAATGATACTAAAATGTATTTCAGAAAGACTTTACTGAATGTCTCAGAAGAAAATACATGTGGTTTAAGTTTAACAAAGTCTAACGATAGAAAAGAAAACAAAAACAGGAGTGTCACCCAAATAAACTAAAACAAAACAATTCTTATAACTAACTTCTAAACTAAGTACAAAAATAAAGAAATATGAAAATAAAACTGTAATCTTCAGTGTATGCGATGCCCGAACTAAACCTCTCATAAACTACAAACAAAATTACAAGAGTGGCGTAAAACTCGCAATCCTAATTTAACAGAGTACAAACTAACATAAATAAAACAAAAAAACTAACAGTATTATAACAACGACCGACTAAGTATTCGAATCATCACAGAAATACAACTAAATAGCTGGATACACCAACATGCATTTTTAACTTTGAACTTGACACATAATCAGGCTGGAACTCTGAAACCGACATCCGCGATATCTTTTACTAAGAATTCAATACAGGTCAATGGCTAAGAAACAAATCTATAAATAGAGCAAACCCCACAACACAAAATAAGACCCCCTAAAACAAGATACATGTAGCATCAGCAGATCGTGTTGGAGCACGAGGTATGCTGGCATGGTACACACCCACACAATCAGCTCGGGTCCTCGAATAAAGCTGGCACATCAGCAGATTGGCAGGACACTATGACGTCATAATGATGATTGGCAGTCACATCAGCCAGTCACGACCTAGAAGCGGAGCAACAACACAAAAAGGGCCGGAGAGCGAAAGAAAAGACACAATATACACAAAACATACGTGGAACGTAACAGTCATGAGGTGGGAAGATTTGCATAATGCCGCCCAAATGTTCACGCAAAGAAAGAAGGCGTAACCTTTGATTCTCGCTCTTGCCGCCGGCTCCATGTTGTGGAGACGCTGTTTCGTTGTGAAAGCGAAAATACTTTGTTTGGCCTTCCAAAAGAGGACACAACTAAAAATCAATGGTTAAGTTGTATTTACAACACTGTTCCAGAACAGTCCAACCCAAATATTCAGATGTGTCCAGCACATTTTATGGAGGTCTGTTTCCTGATCATGGGAGAGTAGACTACAATGCCGGCTGTTCTGACTCACAGTTTGTAGGTACGTTTATGTAAAGGATTTGCCACTGATGTTTCAAACGTGAGTTTTGAGCAGTGTAAGTAGCGTTTGTTGTTTGTCGTTTCTCCGATCACAAATGCAGACATGGTTTTATGTTTATGCAGCATGATGCAACACAATGCGTAAAAACACAGTATAAGTCATTATAATCCGTAATTATGTCCCCACTGGATGCAACAATTGGCTTGTTTGTAATTGGTGTTATTAGTTTTGTCTTGTAGCGCTGGTGTTCTGACTGGGGCACGCATCATAGTATGGCAAGAGGAGTAACATTTCCATCTCAGGCTTGAGGCATTCGGCTAGTCACAAAGTACTAGAGAGCTGGCCAATCAGAGCACATCTCGCTTTTCAGACGGATGAGCTTTGTAAAAAACGATGCATTTCAGAAAGGCAGGGCATAGAAGAGAAACAATAATGTACAGTATGTGGAAAATATTGTGTTTTTTTAACCTTAAAACCACATAAACACATTTCATTACACCAAATACAAAAATTAATGTTTTTTTAGCAGCATCATATGACCCCTTTAAGGACTCAAAAACAAGCCTGACAACCGTATTCTGCTGCTGTGTGAACGTGGCCTGGAATTCTATTCTCAAACACATCCGTGACCTCTCATCCCTACATGACTTAAAACCATCTTAAAACGTATAGTTTCACTTCTTATTTCTCCGATTTATGGCTGTCTGAACATAATGTTTATCCGTATTATTTCTTTGCTGTCATGTTTACACTGCTTTGTGGCAGTAGGCATCAAGAGCTGAGATATAATTCTGTACTAAATGAAGCTTTTTATAGCTCTTTTTATCTGTTGTGATGACATCACTCTGTTTTGCCCAACTTGCTATTCATATTCAAATGCATTAAGTGAAATTGACATCCATTTATCCAAGTTTTCCAATTGATTAGAAATTCCAAATTTATATTATGTTTCTTCATTATCATTAAAATATTTCTCATTTGTTACAATGAGTAAGACAAAACAAATAAAGTAGCTTGCAGATTAAAACTTTAGGTTCTAATTTACGACTCTGTTGAGTACCAGAAAGTAATTTGGATGATGGTATTCCAATTTTAAGTTTCATCTCTTGTTGCTTAGGCAAACAAGGAGATCTTAAAATTTATAGCAAACAATGTCTTTTCTGATCTATGCTGCCGCTATCATGTCCCTGATAAGCAATGTGGTTTTGCCTAATTCACAAGCCCCACCGGGTTTCGGTCTCCGGTCTAAAACAATGGGTATACTGACCCATTCTAAAAATGTGTCTATATGGGATGTGTCTGACTTTCCCTCAACACTTCTAAAAAACAAAAAAGAATTGACTTATAAACATAGCTGAAAAGAAGAAGATCAAACCTCTTGGTTGTTGCAAATCCCAATATTCCACTGAAAAGATGGTACTCGCCTGAGCTGGGAGATCACGCATTTGGCCCAAGGAAGGTATCCAGTGATGGCTGAAGGTTCTTTGCTTGTTCAGTCTTTTCAGCGCACAAAGTTATTCAATTTAGGTTTAATTTTAAATCTGACTCCATTTTATTATGAACTGAAATTTAAAGCTGAAATGCCAATCGTTGTTTGTTCATTTCTACTTATTATAATTATTATTATTATTCAGACATTTGATTATTCTCTTTCGCTCTTTAATCGTATTGAATCTCATTAATCTTATTCCTATAACAATTTGAATCTCGTACTGGCCGTGTACAGATCTTATATTCACAAACTCGTCAGGCTTGGTCATTAGACAGAGGCATTTGACTAATATTCTGGATGGCTCGTACAATACTTAGCTCATTCTAGAATATTTTATTAGTCACCAGAGATCCATAGATACTTTATTAAGGCAAGACTATAGAACCAAATTGACCAACTTAACTTCTTCTTTATATAACTTTATATAATCATGCCTTGATTTCTCATGTACACTTGGTTAGAATAATGTTACAGTAATCAGAAGTTGAGGCTGACTTGAATTTAGGTTGGTCAACAACACACTGTTGTTCTAAACAGAAAAACCCAATAGCCTCTACAGTCTAAGTATACATAACTAGAGCCAATGTGTTAGCCAGAGCTAAGTCGTTTTAGTCTGTTACTAACCTGAGCACAGATTTGCAGTGTTATAGACTTAACATAATTAATTACAGTCAATAATCTCAGAGTAAGACAGAATAAATTCAAATGTAACAATTTATTATCAGTCAGGTAAATATGTATTATGCCAATTACTTAGTCAATTCAGAATATCAAATCAACACAAATCTCAAAGATAAATCTAAAAGTAAGAAATGCATACCTGACTTTAGAAAGATACGAGTGTTGAGACACACCACGCTACGGGCTTCTGGCTACAGAATCGCCCGATCCTCCTGCCACATTTCCTTAAGTAACCTCAGATCAAGCCACACATCCTCTAAAATGGAGACAAGAACTAACAATTTGAATTTGTATTGATTAAGGCGAATTAACACCTTTTGGGACAGAAGGTAATTTGCATGAAAGGCACTGTATTACCTTTTTATGGCTGTCTGTCCTATTGTAAAGAGAATGAGACCTCTTTACCAGACACACAGAGACCTTTCAAACAACATCAACCATGAACAGCTGCATTGTTATAAACTTTGATTAAGAATAGTGGTTTCGGTGATCTCTGTAGTGTCCTGTGTTTAGATGGAAATGAGGGGAGAGGGGGAAGAGTGAGTAAAGAAAGTGGATGGATGAGAAGGAAATTCACTCACATCTTCTCTGTGAGATGTGGAAACAGATGTCTGTATTTGAATACACTATGTGTGTATTGTCCATCTCAGAAGATCAAAGTATCTGAGGTTCTATAATTATTACATGACCATAGGCAATCACAAACATGCAGTAACAACAGTTATATAATAAACAAGAAGTTGATGAAGAAACTTTTCATTTACACAGAATATTGCCAGTTACTTTGTTTATTTATATGGCTCTCTGCACATGATGTGAGGGGAAACAAGATATTTTGGCCATGAAATAAGAATTTGTTCCAATAATGACAGTATTACTAAAATGAGGGACAGAGTCAATAAAACTGGGCCACAAATGAATAAGTCATGGGAACAAATTTCTTTTTTTCTCTCACATGCGGGCTTCTTATGCTCTCCCAGTAAAACTAGTTTAAAAACCACAGCAGAATTACCATTCAGCATCTTTGTGCATTCTGCATGAATGAATCAGTGTTTCTGAATGACTTGACTGAGTGAATGATTCAATGATTTGCTCTTAAAATAAGATAGATGATTCATTCCTGATCGAATCAGTGTTTTTGAATGATTTTAACAGTTGCTGTACTTGATTTGTTCCTGAATTAATTATTGGTGGTTTTGAATTAATCTGTTGAGCAACTTTTAAATACACTGTCAATCCAATCAAGTTTGATGACTTGAATTAACTGTTGTTTACTTAGAGTTGGTACGGTAGGCCACACAACATACAGTTTATAGTCTGTTTATAAATAGTTATGTTCTGTATTCAGAATTCATAATTTTTAGTGTTGAATATTTTTTATAGTTTGTGTTCCTTATCAATGCTTAGTTATGTAATGTGCGTAGTTTCTTTACACTTTACAGTTCTTACCGCTTGCTGGCTCATGGGTTCTTGGCTTTGTTGCAAGAAGGACACCGAAGGGGAGCACTGCAGATCATAACACTTGATTTATTAAACATGAAGAGGTGAACATCAGGAATTAGCCACATCCGATTACACAGTGTACATCATCTCTCTCTCTCTCTACCTCTCACAACTCCGCACAGACCATTCTCTCCCACAATCCTAATCTGTTCTCGCGATATTATCTCTAGATCTTATTTAAAGTTATAGAACATTAATTTTAACCTTTAATTTCACTCCCTACAGTCATAATTTACAAAATCCTACTTTACCTTGGGAGTTTATAAACTTTTGGAGGACACTGTAAAACGAAAGGCACATTTGTATTATATGCAAACAGTTTCTACTGGGGGTTGTTCTGTACCGGTAAACATCTCAGGCTGTTTTTTAGTCCCAGTCCATCCTTGACTGCAGCCACTTTTACCAACTACCAACACTGCATCCTTAGCAGGGTGTGTGTGTGTGTGTGTGTGTGTGTGTGTGTGTGTGTGTGTGTGTGTGTGTGTGTGTGTGTGTATTTAATAGAAAAAGATCTAGGCTAAAAAGAATCACTTAAAATTTGCATTGCAGTACACTTTTAGAAAGCACATTACACACAGTCCAATGCAAAAAAAAAAAACCTTCCTACCCTTCAAGTATGCTAATGACAGGATATATGATTTATTTTATCACTGCTCAGGGCTGTTTACAAAGATTCTCTCTTTCATTTCTCTCCTTCTCACACTGACCTAGGCTTGCTGTCTCTTTTCCTGTTTCTCTCCTTATTTTCTGTCCCTTCGTGCCTCTCTTTAACTCACAAAGTCGTGGATATGTAGTGCATCCTTCTCATTATAAAACACCATGCTCGGTTCTTACCGAGTGCTTGTTTCTTTCTGCTTCCATGAATCAGCTGCTGTGTAATGATGACCTAACATCCAGCGCAATAAATTGAGGCTGCGCTCACCACTGAAGGCTGTTAGGGGTTGTGTATAAAGGATCAGCCATTCAGATTGTATTGATAGTTCTGCTTTAATACCACAATTAGATAAAGTGGCCTCTTCTGATCTCCCATCACACATCTCTGCTGCACAACGTATTATTACAACCCCAAACCATCCAAGGTTTTGTATAATTACTGTAGAACAAATCAAGTGAATCTGAATTTACTTGACAAAATGAATGTACATTCAATTCCAAAATCTCCACGTCCTCGGATTAGATTCATTATAATAATGTCAAATGAAATCAGTTGGACTTTATGCTGGGAATTAGCCACATTCAGTTTTTAATGCTCTGCAGTATGGATATTTGATCACTGACGAATCAGTCGAGTGAATCTGAATAGCAGCGTCTGCGTTTGATACAGGTTTCATAACTGTGTAACTAAACTGCATCAAAGACACAGATTTACCCAAAGCTAATGTAATCTGTTTAGAGCAGAGACTAGTGCTGAGATTAAGGCCTAACATGGTAATCATGTTAATTTTGTTCAGTTTGTTCAGAAGTTTGTTCATGACGAATGAAATTACACACACATTCATACTGTGTTTGTCAACCTGGAGTCTCGTAAGAAAATCTAATCCTCTCAAAGAGAGAGGAAGTGACAGAGCCAGCAGTGAAAATGGCCTTGACACAGAACACACAATACACATACAGTATAAGCATAGCAGTGGTTGGATAAGTGGGCCAATAACCAGAAGAGTGTGGCTTTTTAAGCAAAATCCAGCTGTTTTTCCACTGTAAAACAATTTGTTGCATGAATGTGAATGCATACTTACAACCTAGAGGTGTGTTCTCATTAAAACTGGTTTATGTAAACTTTAGAAATCCTTTTTATTCATGGACTTTGACTTTTGCACATAACATATCTTTTCATGTTTAGGATGTTTGAAACAGTAATATTCAAATGTTTTTTATTTTTGTAATTAATACTTTTATTCAGCGAGGACACATTAAACGGATCTAAAGTGACAGTAAATATATGTAATGTTGAACTTTCTATTTAAAGAATCCTTATGATATATTTCACAGTATATGAAACAGTTTTCATCATTGATAATACTAAGAAATGTTACTTGAGTAGCAAATCAGGATATTAGAATGATTTCTGAATGGTCATGTGACACTGAAGACTTGAGTAATGATGCTGAAAATTGAGCTTTGCATCACAGGAATATATTACATTTTTCAATGTATATTCATGTAGAACACACTTATTTTTAATTTTAATAATATTTCACAATATTACTGTTCTCTTGTAGTGCAGAAGAGACTTGTTTCAAAAACAAAACAAAAAAATTACTGACCCCAAATGTTTGAATGATAGTGTAAGTCTGGCTAGTATTTTATCATAGCAAAGATTTGGCCATGAGTTTCTTTTTAATACATTTTCAATTATTATTCCAGGTTTCACTGAATGAATACATGTTTCATTATGTTGATTATCACAAAATTAATATGTACCTTTTTTCCTTCACAAAAAGTAAAACTTTGTGTTACAGTGAAGCAGTTAATATGTAAATGAGGTCAATCAATAAATGTAAAAAAAACACCTTACTGTTTTAAAGGAGAATCACAAGACATAAACAGTATGCATGTTAATTTGATTTTAGTAATCTTTTATATTCAATTCAATTCAATTCAAGTTTATTTGTATAGCGCTTTTTACGATACAGATCAGGACAACCACCTAGCAGTGCATTACAATAGTCCAGTCTAGAGGTCATGAATGCATGAACTAGCTATATGGTTTCTACAGCCAGTATTTATCTACAATGACAATGTTTAGCAGAAGAATTTTTATAAAATTACAAACTTCACATTTATGCTTTTAAATCCTCCCAAAATTGACCCATCCATTATAAGTGATTCTCTGTAACCTCGATTTTTGCGTAAAAAAATAAATCAATAAAATGATTTGTTGTGGTAAGTAATGTGCTACAAATGCTGTCAACTGCACCCAGAATATTAATTTAAGCAGAATCTCTATGGCTAGCTATACAGACTTGTAAAGATGCATATATGGTTGAAGCACGGGTGTAGGGCACTCATAAGGAGCTGTGGTGCTCATGGGGAACAAAGATCAAGTCCCCCCCCCATTTCTCCACTGTCCTATATAACAAGGCAAAAAAGCCAGTAATTAAAAAAATGCATATAATTGTAAAATATGTATAAAATTTACACCATGCGAAGTTATTCATTTGTCATAAATAGTTCATTTATAATAAATATGTTTAAGAACTTAATAGCAAAGCTTGTGTTTAGTAGAATGCATCAGAGGTTTATAGTCAGAAATGGTCATCTTTTCCTGGAATGACACAAACATACACCCACACACAGTAAGTTCAGCAACAACATCAGCAGTGTTACAGACCACAGTATGTAGTCTGATGACTACTGTACATTTAAAAAAGTGTTCTTTGGATGCATACGACATATTCCTAATATGTGAACATGTGGGGAAATATAGAATATACTGACTAATCAATTTATGTATAATTTATTAATTAATTAATTTATATTTGTAGTATTCCTACAGCTGAAATGGGTTTCCAATAGGTGGCAGTAGCCAGGAAGAGAATCCCCAAGTAGATCTAGAAAAGAAATAAAGATACACTTTACATTTAGCAATACTCTAGTTGTGACCTGTGTTGGGAAGGTTACTCTGGAAATATAATAGGTTACAGATTATAAATTACCCTATTTCAAATGTAATAAGTAGTGTACCTATTTCAATTACTTTATTAAAGTAACTGATAACGTTTGATTACTTTTTGATTACTTTTCTCAATTCTAACACGTTTTCAACTGTTAATCATTTTCAAACATTTTAGCCAGGCAGGGCTAACTTTACAGTAGCACTGATTATGACTTTCAAAATCCTTCATCAGTTTAGATTATAAAAATTACATTTTAAAGCATCAGACTAAAATCAAACTTTAACACCTATTTTTAATTTGAGATCAAATACAGATTATTTATATAACAAGAAATAGTTTAATAGCTATGATACTGTTTTTTAAATCAAATCTTTGCACAGATATGGCGGGAAGTACTGGCATCTAACAGTGCCTTGGAAAAAACAGTTAAGTTTAGAAAATAAAGCACATAAACCTAATAGGAAATAAATCAGTTATCAAATAAGCATATTCTGTGTCCTAAACTCTTGAAACATTGGTGTCTCAATGCAGTGAATGAAATTTGGGAAAGAAATCAATTAAATCTGTATGTGTGTGTGAAAATATTCAGATATAACCCCCTTTGTAATCGTTAACATTTTCATAAGTAACTGTAATTTACTGTAATTACCCTTTTTTCTCAGTAACTGATTACAGTTAATTTATTGTGTCATTAAATTGCATAATGCTGTTACATGTAACTAATTACTCTTCAACACTGGTTGTGTCCATGTCTGTGAATGATCACTCAGATGATGCTGGCTAAATAAAAACCCCAAAGCATATCACACTCTTATTAACCCCTTCCTTCAAGTATGCTACATATGTGCTTCAGCATAGCGAGAAACTTGACTCTTCTTCATGAAGGTAGACAGCTGTAATGAGCGTGTGAGATATCACCCTATCATACCAGGCCTGTATCATTATTTGATGGAAGTATAAACAGCTTCAAAACACATACGGAAATGAATGACAGTAGCAGCAATAGCTCAGAGTGCCTAGACTGTCAGGACGGATAGAAACACATTACAGAAGCTGGGGTTTAAATGTTCACACATTGCCAGTGTGTCAGAGATAGCAAAGGCTGACAGAGAGGAGGTGAGAGGTGGAACCTTGACAAGGAGAGGATGTGGAAACACTCTACTCTTTTATTCTAGAGAATAAATGTTTCTGATTTAATCTTGAATCTTGATGTTAATGCAGAGAAGTGATAGACAGATATACGTTACATATAACTATTTTGAGATTTTCATATATCCGCTTGGTCGATTAAATGTTACATTTGTCACTTATGTACAAAAAACGTATACTGTGGTTATACTATGGTTACCACACCTCAAGACACTGTTCCGATGATGTATTTCATTTGTCAGGTTTTTGTCCAATAAACACTCTTGCGTCTGTGAATTACCTGAGTGTGTGTTTCTCAATAGTGTTCAGAAACAGCATCTCTACTAATAGTTTAACTTCTTCAAGAACAGTGACGTTACCACTTTGCTAGTGAGAAATGTCATGGAGCTTTTCAGCTGAAAAACTATTTTATTGACAAAGTTGCAGGGCAGTGCTGATAAGTTTCTGTCTGGGTGTTTACATGTGTGTCTGCTTTCCATTAAAAACAAAACATAAATTTATGGGGAAAAACATGGAAATAGTTTGTCATTTTTAGGGCTGCAAAACGATTACATAGCCTACTAAATTTGTGTGTAATGTGTATATTTATTATGTATATAAAGACACACATATATTTATATTTAATTTATATTATATATAACAAATATTTTATATATAAATCTAATAGATTTTTCCTTGATATATACATGTATGTATGTGTATTTATAATAAATATACACAGTACACACACATATACAGTATGTAAACATAAACTTTTATTTTGAATGCGATTAATTGTGATTAATCGTTTTGCAGCCCTAGTCATTTTTATCCTATTGTTGGCTTGGTCAATGCCTTTGTGGGTTTTGGATCTTTTGCAGTTTTAAGGTTATAAGGACCTTTGAAATAACTGAAATCATTTGGCGAATTGATGTGGAACTGTACGGCGGTCAGAACCTGCCTGCTACTACGTTGACTGTGCATTTCCTGAAAACTAATTGCACACCTTAGTATGTTGCTGCAATGTTTATTTCAGCAATTTTGTCATTTGTAAAATGTAAAGGCAGCTATATTTTAAAATTCATTTATAACAAAAAACGTAATGATAAGATGACATGTTGTTTAAAAATTAAAGAATGTATTTAATGGTAACATTTTAACATTTATTCAGAGAAATAAGTATTCTCAGGGACAGCGACTTGTCGTGCAACATCTTACACAAACTCAGCTGTTAATGGACAAATGAATGCATACATAACAGTTCAGTCTTTTTACATCATGTTTGGACTTAATGTGTTCGTAACATTGGCAAATGTATTCTGGTTGTGGTTTGGCACTGGTAAAACTTCCGTGACACTTTTCTAAATGTGTGTTTGGACTCTGCATATAAGTTCCACAAGAGAAACTTATTTGCATAGTCCGCAACACCATCACCCCCACCCACCCACTCCGATGGAAACAGCCAATCACAGCATGGAAATGGAGAAGCACCAGACTGCAATCTCCTCCTCATCAGAAAGAGATAAAGGTACCTTCCTAAAAGACATTCCTTGTTCTGAGTCTCCGGCCTACGAAGGTGAGACTGTAACAGCCACAACTGTTCAGAGTCTGAGCACCACATGGGTGAGACAATAGCAGATCTACCTCCATTCTGAGTATGAGTCCTGTCAGGGAAAGGACTTTAATAGAGCAAGTTCTGAGTTTCCGGCCTGCGTGGTAGGAGATAGAAACATATCATTCATGTTCTGAGTCTGAGTCCTGTTATGGGGAGACAGCATCCTATAAATTCCTTCTGAGTCTGAGTCCTGCAAAAGAAGAGACACTAACAGATCAACAAGTTCTGAGTCTTTCATCCAGAGAGACTGTAACAGATACCCGTTTGGAGCCTTTGGCCCACAACTTGTAAGGCAGCAACAGATGCAGCCATGTTCTGAGCCTCCAGTCTGCGAAGAAAGAGATAATCTACGTTTATAGTCTTTGTCCAGCGAGACAACAACAGATGCTGCACATTCTGAGTCTCCATCCTAGAGAGACATAGTGGATTGACCAAGTTCTGAATCTCTAGCCCAGAGAGGGAGAAAACACACAGACAATTGCAACAAGGTTTAGCTCCAGGGAGCAAACCTTCACTTCAAGGTACTTTTGCTTGCGTGTTCCAGGCAAGAACCTTCTGCACCTACTCCAGGGCCACATCTGCAACCAACATTGCTTTGAGTTCAAGATTGTTGAATGGGATTCCTGCTCCTTTTCCCACTGCATTGTAACTATCACTTCTCCAAACCTCTTCCAAAGACCTTGGCATTGTTGTGTATTATCAGTATATGATTTTTCCTAATTTACATTAGATGTTATATAGCTGATTGCAGTTGATAACAAATAATCTTTCACATATTTGTTTGATGCATAATAACGTTCTTCACCTTATTTGTTTCAGAGTAGCAACAGTTTATCTTTCCAGATAACATAGTTCTGAAGTAGTAACACCCAACTCACTTGCATTTTATGCATCTTATGCATTTTATTCCTTTTTCATTCATGGCATTCTTTTTAGTAGTTGTTGATTACTCTTGTCTATCTTTTGTTAAAGGGGTCATATGATGTGATTTCAGTTTTTCCTTTCTCTTTGGAGTGTTAGCCTTAGTGTAGCTCTTGGTGCACGAAGAAGATCTGTAAAGTTGCAAAGACTAAAGTCTCAAATACAAAGAGATATTCTTTATAAAAGTTAAGACTCTGCCACGCTCCCCTAAAATGGCTCATTCAAACACGCACCCACATCTCTACGTCACTATGTGGAAATATTTGCGTAATGCCGCAAATGTTCACACAAAGAAAGAAGGCATGGTTTCAGTAACCACATTCATGTCAGGGAGATTCTGTGTGTATCTAGGCGAAAGCAAAAGCACTTTATTTGGCCTTCCAGTAGATGCATTCAGGAATCTTTAAGATTACTTATAACAGAACAGCAATGCATTTTATGGACAACCGTTTTGTGAACCTAGGAGAGGCGGTCATTCTGACTTTGCTGCGACAAGACTTATTAGTTTAAGTATTTGCTATTGACTGTTCAAATGCAGAGTTTTGCACGTGTGTGTGTGTGTGTGTGTGTGTGTGTGTGTGTTTGTGCGTGTGTGTGTGTTTTGTGTGTTTGTTTTTGAATGTGTGTGTAAGAGAGAGAGAGAGACAGGGTCACACAGTGGAGTCAGCTGTCTTAACCGTCCGTGGCTTGTGTACTGCAATCACATACGAGATTCATCACTGTGTCTGTCACGCGACTCTGTTCCCCTTTTGGGCTTGAACTAATGGTAAACTAAGTACATTATTAATTGTCTTTATTTTGAAAAATTAAGCTTTCGATTAGGGAAAGGGGGCGTTACATTTCCAACGAGTGCTTGCGTTGTTCGGCCAATCACAATGCACTGGGTCAGTTGGCCAATCAGAGCAGACTGCACTTGTCAGAAAGAGGGACTTTGTTGACGCGTTTGACAAAGGCGGGGCATAGAGGACCTATAATAATGTACAGTATTTGAAAAATAATGTGATTTTTTAACACCAAAGCATGTCAACATATTCTGTTACTCCAAATACACAAAATAATGATCTTTAAAAAAAAGCATCATATGACCCCTTTAATAAAATCTATTTTATTAAACTTGTGTTGATGATACAGAAAGAGGTTCTACAAGTAAGAGATCCCACCAATCTTTCTTATGTGATGTACTCATAACCACACCTTAAGTGACACGTGATCCAAAAAATCATAACGTCATTGGTTATGTGGGTACCCATCACTACACTATTTCGTCTCCCTAGGTTGGCAAAAGCAAATTCACTACACATGAACTAACAATGAGTAAATATATTCAAATTTACAAAATGTTTATATTCAAGTTTGTTCACAGTGCATTAATTAATGCTAACAGAGACAACTGTTAATCTTAAAAATGTATTATTAAATGTTAAGATTACCATAACTAAGATTAATAAAAGCTTTAGAAGTATTGTTCATTCTTTGTTAATGTTAACTAATTATAACAAATTAATCCTTATTGTAAAGTGTTACAGATTTAATTTATATTGTCATTTTACTAAAGCCAAAACAAACTATTGAAAATTTATACATTTTACTCAAATTTTACATGGACTTCCTTTAGGCCACACACTAGATATTTCACATCAGCTATTAATATTAAATAAATGAATGATAATATATTGACCTCACTAATATTTAATGATTCTGATCTTGAATTGTGAGAAATAATTTTTTCTGATACGCTGATAAAACTACATACTGGCATGGTACAGTGAGATTAAATGTGGGTAGTTTGCCAGTAGTTCTGCTTTCTGTAGTTTTCTTTTCAAATTATACCTGGATCATTTGCCACACTGAATTGCAGTAGGTGTTACAGTGTGAGCAGGGAAGTGATGTGTGAGTGAATGTGTGAGCATGTGTGGGCATGCATGTGTGTGTTATGAGCCATTATGTGCCTGTACAGGAGATTAAGAATAGATGAGCATTTCAAATTTGCATCAGTTGTCAGAGGGAGTAAATAAATCAACTATTATGCAGAAATATTCATGAATGATAACCTGAAACCAGTGGATGAGCACTAGTGTGTTGCAACCCAGAAATGTGTTGTAGGTCTGTTCTGATGCAGACAGCAGTAAAAAAAAACAAAAAAGCAATAGGAATGGGAAAGGAATAAAATGAAATGTAAGGTTGATATGATGATGGATGGATAAATAGTTTCATTAACTGGAGGGGAGAGGGGGGTGCTTTACATGTTGATGTCAAAAGAGCATGCGATTTTGTCAAACTCTAAAATTCACAAAAGTCACAAGAGTATCAGCATTTGTCAATGTTATATCTGGGTCCTGAAACAAGATCCACTGACCAAAACCATCATGGGTTGTGAGCAATCGGGCTGCAAGGGCACCAAAATAATTAAATAGCGAGAAAATATAAAACTCTATTCAACTAATCAATATTTTATTTATTTATTTATTTTATAAATGCAAGCTTATTCAAAGCTCTGAAAGTACGGAAAACTATGTTCCCTTTTGTTTCTGTAACTACCTAAATGGACTTTAAAATGCACTTTGAAACCGTGATAAAGGTCAATCTGGGAGAACACAAAGATAAATGTTCTGAACAGGTCCTCTTTACATTTACACCAGCCTTGAATAGTCTGGCCCAAGTCTAGACTGGAAAACAGTCTGGTTTTTATAAAGAGGTCTGCAGAAATACTGTTATGACCTTAGACACCAGGCTCTTCAACAGGTTTCTTGCAGGGACCAGAAAACTTGCATGGGAACAAACATTTTCTGATGAATAATTCCATTCTAACTCTTGCATTGTAACTTGTTAAAGGAATAGTTCACTCAAAAATGAAAATTGGCTGAAAATGTTCTCACCCTTAGGCCATCCAAGATGTAGATGAGTTTGTTTCTTCATGGAAATTTATCATTACATCACTTGCTCACCAATTGATCTGTTGCGGTGAACGGGTGCCGCTAGATGATAAAACATACAGCTGATAAAAACATCACAGTAATTCACAAGTAATCCACATGACTCCACTCCATCAATTAACATATTGGGAAGTAAAAAAGCTTCATGTTTGTAAGAAACAAATCCATCATTAAGATGATTTTAACTTCAAACCCTTGCTGCTGACCAAAATACCAGTCCATAATCCATAATAACATTCCTCCACAAAATGATGGATTTGTTTCCTACAAACACACATATTATTACTTAACAAGAAATTAATTGAACAAATGAGAGCAAATGAGACACGTTTCACTCTTTGATCAGGGACAATAAAAGCACATTCTTGTGTTCATTCTTCTTTGATGGTTAAGTTCTCATCATCATTTTCTTTTGAATGACACTTTGTCCTTGTCCACAGGAGCTGGCAAACTGCTGTCTCATCCCATTTTTGTCTGAGTATTTGTCTACAGCTTAATCATTTGCATATACAGGCAATGAGATTCAATCAAATATGTAGGCCTAAATGTATTTGAGAAAACTAGTGTATCTGGACTGTTGCCAGACAAGTCTTGAACACACTCACTCCAGTCTGGATCTGGACCACAGATTGCTAATTGATGACCTCAGCATGCTGTTGAACTCACCGCTGAGTTCTCTGATGTATTGAGCAGCACAGCAATATCATCGAAATCAATTGGAGAGACATAAAAATGATCGACTTTCTACTAGGTGTTTCTGCACCTTACAAGAGTTTTGTTTTCTTGAAAATAATAGCTGTCTCTTTTGAAGGCTGCACCCTCCAGAGGTCGCATCTGTTGGCTGCATATGTCATTGAGGATGTCTCATTTCAGAAAACTAACCATTATAAAACTGAATGTTATTCCTTGTGACATGTAAATTTTTATAATTTCTTTCTTACTTTGGAATATAATTGTTACTTTTCTCAAATGAGGCAGCTTTGATGACGTATGCAGCCAAGTAATGCGACCTCCGGAGAGCGCAGCTTTTAAAATGAGAATGCGAAGTGAAACACATACACACACAGAGGTGGGGTCATGTATCCCTACCTAGATCTTAAATTTAATTACAAATCCAAAATTCATCCTTAAGGGCAGATTTACTAACAGCCAGCGCAAACTGTCTTATGGCATTAAAATAGTACAGCTAGGAGTTACCAAAGACACGCAGTGAAGAATTAGTGCTGAAAAGGCATGGATAGTTATTTTTACACCTGACCTTATTGAATATGCATTTGCAGAAGTTTCCCTTTCAGATGCAAAACTTATGGGAGGAGAGTATTAAAATGAATCACGCAATGCAATTTACTAACATTTGCGCTCCTCAAATTAAAGGTATTTGCACTATTATTTAATGCCCAAAAAAAGCATGTCTTAAATGATTTTGCACTTGAAATGTTGCTAGGAGGAGGTACCGCAGTGAACAGAGAGCGTGTGGTAGAAGGAAAGGAATTTTTTCCACACGTACAGTATTAATTTATTTGGAATGCCAGAAGAACACATTATCCGAATCCGAATATATCCTTACGTTAATTCACGCAGTGCTTGGTAGATTGTGGTCATTATGGAAATTAGATGTTTCCTGAAACCAGTTCTTTCATCTGTGTTCTTTAATTTGCATATTGTCAGTAAATTACCCACAAAAATTTCCAAGCCCAATGGCGCTATTTTGGAATTGCACTATCGCGCTACTTTGCCCTGTTTAGTAAAACGGCCCTTACTTATAGTCACTTACAGGGAATTCAAGCTACATTGGGGAAGTCGTGGCCAAATGGTTAGAGAGTTTATCTCCTAACCCTAAGGTTGTGGGTTCGAGTCTCGGGCTGGCAATACCACGACTGAGGTGTCCTTGAGCAAGGCACTGAACCCCAACTGCTCCCCGGGCACCGCAGGCTACCAACTGCTCTGGGTGTGTGTTCATGGTGTGTGTGTGTGTGTTCACTGCTGTGTGTGTGCACTTTGGATGGGTTAAATGCAGAGCACGAATTCTGAGTATGGGTCACCATACTTGGCTGTATGTCACGTCACTCACTTTTTTATTTTATTAATTTATTAGTATATGGAAGTTGAACCCATGACCTTAGCATTGTAATTACTAGTGCCATGCTCACTTAGAAAAGCTATGCATTAAAATATCAAATTATTTAACTTTTACACTATATTTGACATGTTCAAAAACCATACAATACACTTATAAAGGAACAGACAAAAAAATATAAGATTTACTTTCTCACTTAGACTTGATTTGTGTCAATAAGAGTAAAACTGTAAACTGCAGCAGTTTGTACCTGGAGCTGCTTGAATGTGAGCAAGATCGGGACTGTGTTTTCAGCAGTTTGTCAATGAGCCTCATGGTAAAGAGTTGGACATAACCCTGTGCATGTAGAGCTAAATGAGTGTGTCAGTTCAGTGAGGGACATCAAGCCGACTGCTGGAAACTATGCTCATTAGCACCGCTCCTCAGAGCTCCAGGGCAAAGTAGTGATCTGCGTTTTCTTACAATGCTTAACTTGAAGGGAATTTGAGTTGCCATCCTGATCTCTCCCTAAGTATCTCCTTCTGAGAACGCTGTGGGTAAATAATTCATACTTTATGCTGATGGAAATTCAGTACCCCTTATATAGGTGATAAACTGAAGCAATCTAAAAAAGATGGTGCAGCAAATCTGATCAGCACAGGAAGGTCATTTCTATCAGTGCCATAGGGATCAGTTTGACGCAGCTCCAATCAGTGAGCAAGTCACAACACACTGTTGCCAGGGACCAAACAGATGCTTTTATCTGATCATCTCTCATTATGGTGTGTGTATGTGTATGTGTGTTTAAGACCAAATGATAGATGCCGTCATTGTGTCTGGTTTGTGTCTGATTAATGTTCGCTCTAGTGTAAATAGTACTGGACGGATGTATAGATATACTTCACACTGGTTTAATGAGCTCAAAATAAACACGCTGGATTAGGCAACTATTTGTCACCCACACAAATCTCACTAGAGGCACGTTTGAAACGTGTGCTGTTGTGAAACATCGTAAATACTGCTGTGAGGCTTCTGTGAGGATGTTTTGACATGCAGCACTTGAAATGTTTAAGCCTGCAGTAAGATGTGTGATTTTGAGACAGTGGGTTGGTTTATGCATGATTCACATGAACCGCAAAGCAGTAATCAATCAAATTATGTCCCTTTGCTGCTGAAAAGGAGAATCTGGAGTTTTTATTATCTATTGAAGTCAAACTGGTCACAGTTTTTTAACAAGATGTGCAACACTGTTAAACCATCTTTCCCAAATGAATGCCCCATGGGTACAGTTTTTGTGAAGGTCACTGGGGTTTGTCCCAAGTAACTCTTAAGTGGTCCTCATTAATAATTTGTACAACTAATGGATGGGTCAATGATGTGATGCTCATGTTTTGGACTGGATCTATTAATTTGTATAAAAATACATTAATAATGCAATTCATACATAAAATGGCTTGAATATACCTCTTCTATGATGAGCATGTTTTTGAAGTCTCAATTAAAATGAATTTTAATATTTTTGGTGGGGAATATTGTTAGGCTGATACAACACTGTCCTGCCATAATAATGATGTTGGAACTGCTTCACTGCTTATTATTTGAAAAAACTTGCCAGGAAATATCAGACAATTTGACCTTTTGTGTTGTGACAAAGCAAGGTTAGCTTAGGTTGTGAAATGTCACCTGGTAAGACTCTCCAAAAATTTAATATTTATGAATTTATAATTCAATATATTTGTAAAATAAAATAAAAATAAAAAACTTACCTTAATAAATATTTTAAATACATTTTTAAATAGCGATTAAAGAAAGTCCACTGTGATTTTTCAGTAGTGTAGCCGTATAAAGCACAACTCACACAGAAATCACTTTCAAGCCAAGCAGCTTTCTGTTGGCCAGCTCAGCGAATTGACAAACTTAAAAACAATCAAAATCTGTAAGGTGAACTTTTTTTTAACTCCCAGTGGTGTGAATTTCCTTTAAAAATACTTTATTTTGTAAATGTGATGAAAATCTTTAAGGTGATCAAAATCTGTAAGGTGAACTTTATTTCTTCCACACTGTGATTTACGACAGAGTATAATGGATTATTGAAAAAGGGTGGGGATTTGGTTCTGTACATTGGTTGGTTGGATTTTGAGATGAGCGTAAGTTTGCAGGGGCGGGGTTTAAGAAAATGAAATGATTGGAGTCCTGCATATGTCACCATTAAAAATTACAAGGTCAGTAAATGGAGAAATTCCAAGAGGGTCAGAAAAGAAAGAAACTAAAGGAAACATATGCACAAATCATATGCACAAGATCAATAGCAAACATTTAGAAATTTTTAATTTCATCCTCACTTAAAGATTTTGAATCTTTAATTGAAATAAAATTGCTTATAACCTTTTTCTCACAAAAAGACAAAAAGTCAGAAACGCAAGACATGAAATAAGAACTATGAGATATAAACATGCAATTTTGAGAATTTTGAGAAGAAAAAGAACTGTGAGATGAAAAGTCAAAATTCCCTTTTTTATTTTTTTTTTCTGTGGTGGAAACAAGCTTCCATATCTTTAAGTGAGCATGAAATTAAAATTTTCTAAACTGCAATATGTTAATTCAGAATTTAGAGAAAAAAAGGTTAATACTGTAAGAAAAAGTCTGAATTCTGAGTTTATATCTTAGAATTCTGAATTTTTTCTCAGAATTGCACGTTTATATCTCGCCATTTTGACCTTTTTTACAAAATTGCAAGAAAAAGGTCAAAATTTTGACATTAAAAGTCGCAATCAACGTTTTGTTTTAATCTCATACTGGAAACAAGTATTCATACACTCACATTTATTCAGATTGTAAGGAATGTTTTGTATCTTATCTTATTTATCATTGAGCTGGGTGTTTATGTACAGTGGTTTCGGGATCATTTCGGGGGAGATTAGCTTCTGCTAATGTAAGCATGTGTTGTGTCTTGCAGGGAGAGCTGCTAAGCCCGTGTCGCTGTAGTGGTTCTGTTCGCTGCACTCATGAGCCCTGTCTTATTAAGTGGATTAGTGAAAGAGGATCCTGGAGCTGTGAACTCTGCTACTACAAATACCAGGTCATCGCCATCAGCACCAAGAACCCACTACAGGTAACTCACTGCCTGCCTGGGCTTATGTGTTAAAAGTAAAAGCACTGATCTATGAGTTCCTTATTATTTATTATTTTATTTCATATCCCTGATTGTCTTACTATAGGGGTCTATTGCACCAGTTACACAGATAGGATAGAGTTTAAATAGGTTAGAGCTTGGTCTGACATTATTGATAATTTTTACAAGTCTGAATACTTGAGCTCTGAGGATCATATTACTCCTGGTTGGCTCATTTTGAGTCAGACAAGACCAATTCAGTGATTTGAGACTTGATCAGTCCGGATCACTGAATCAGTGAGTTGTGAACTGCTGCAGTCGAATTGATGAATCAATGAATCATTACATGTGATTTAAGAATCAGTTAATTGAAAATTGGCTCTAAAGAATTATTTGTTCCCCAATCAGACATTGTTATAAGGTCTCAGAGGAGGTCTCAAATTATTTACTTAAAAAAAAAATTGGAGGTACCCATACGCAGGTGTGAAATACTGTGTGTATACATTAAATGTCCATATATTGATTATATTGTCACATGAAGTCAGTTTTTTTTAACCCTATTAGAAACTGGAACAGTTTACGTTTCATTCAGCGCGATCTCACAGCAATTCATACATATTTCACGAGGTGGCTAATTCGTAAGAATTTGTACAATCCCACTCGTACAAATTCATATAATTTGTGCTAAATTGTACGTATTTTACAAGTTGCACAATTCGTATGAATTTGTATGAATGACCTACACCTAACCCCGCCCCTAAACCTACCTGTCACTGGGGTCTAGACAAATGGTACAAAATCGTACGAGTGAGGTCGTACGAATTAGCCACCTCGTAAAATACATACGAATTGGTCGTGTGATAGCGTTGGTTTCATTTCTGTCCATTATTGGTATTCTTTGAAGTACACTGCATGGCCAAAAGTGTGTGGACACCTGAACATGACACCCACATGTGTTTATTGAGCAAACCATGCAATTCATTTCAAAAGCAGGGACATTAATAAGCCATCAGTCCTCTCTTCCACTCTTCTGGCAAGGCTAGGCAGTGGAACGCGGCTGCAGGGAACATTGCTCTCGTTCAGACACCAGAGCATCAGTGAGGTCAGGCACTGATTTTATATGATGGGGCCTGGCTCACAGTCATCCCAAAGGTGTTCAGTGAATTTCAGGTTGGCGTTTTGTGAAGTCCAGCCAAGTTCTTCTATACTAGAGTCAGGAAATCTTTTCCTCATGGATCCTGCTTTGTGCAGAGAGCACTGTTATGTTGGGAAAGAAAATAGTATCTCCCATTTTTCGGATATTACATGACTGTATGCTTGACTTTGGCCATGTAGTGCATCTTGGGTTACCATGTATGAGATATGAATATGGTAGTCATTCAGAACCATGAATATAGCCATCCGATCACTGTGCCATTGTACCACCACAATACTCAGAGCAGTAGTGGTGTGTTTATCTTATTCTTTTCATACTGTGTGAGCTCAAGTAGTTTATATGCTTCTCTGGGTTCAAAGCTTCTGCTCTCACTGATTTTACTTTCTGTCTTTTTTATTTTCTTTTGATCTGACCTTCAGATGATAAATAAGCTATTTTTTCTTTGTTTTAGTTATTTTAAAGGTGCACCACAGAACTTTGGTCTCTATATTGCCATCTGTGGTTGAAACATATAATTACAAATTACTCACAGATTTGTTTAGTTGTGCTTTTCTCTGTTTGATTTGCCTATGATTAGATCTGTCATTCTATACCAAGATCCAGTGACAGCTAGAAGAATGTCTACATGACATGTAGTATATATGAAAAAATATGTATCACCGCTGATTGCGGCCATTCTAGTCAATGCTTGTGTTTATTCCAGCCACACCATGCACATTTCTGAAGCGGCTCTCTCTGCTGCTTCTGTAAAGATACGGGCATATGCCTCCTTTGAATAAATATAGCCAAAATGCATCAAAATCCCACCAAAACCCATTGCCATGACTTATCACGAGAGGCAAAAGTCTCGTTTTAGTCACGTAACATTGGTTAATGGAAACGCCGTCATTTCGCAATACTTTTTTATCGACATTTATAAAATATCACCCTAGTTTAGCACAATTCTGTAATGGAAATGCACCTATTGTCTTTACTGTCACTTTTGATCAATTTAATGCATACTTGCTGAAGTATTCATTTAAAAAAAATTACTGAGCCCAAACTTTTGAGCCATAGTGCAACTTTTTATATTATCATTCTCTATAATTCTGACTGATAAGTCACTTATATTACTTGTTTAATGTAGAAATGTTTAGCAGTGTCTTCTTGTTTTTTTTTCATGTGTGCTGAAATGTGGTGCTGGTACTGTACTGTCTGTTAGTTCACATTTTTGTGTCTCCAGTGGCAGGCCATCTCTTTGACGGTGATAGAGAAAGTACAGATAGCTGCAGCTGTTCTGGGTTCCCTGTTCCTGATAGCCAGTATCTCCTGGCTGGTCTGGTCCTCTCTCAGCCCATCGGCCAAATGGCAACGGCAGGACCTGCTCTTCCAGATCTGTTACGCCATGTACGGCTTCATGGACCTGGTGTGCATCGGTAGGTCATCCAATGCTGTGTTTTTTATGTTTGCTTGTTTACCGGTCTGAGAGTGTCAGACAATGTCTGAAGGAAGAAAAAAAAACCTTTGAGTACATGGTGGCCTCCCTGGCAACCGACATATGTTGGAACCAGCTGAAAGTGAACAAGACATGTTGAATTACAAGCCCACTTTCCTTTTAAAACACAGAAGAATGTACAAGCAGAACTGAGAGGATTGTATTTTTCAGGCAAGCCACAGGGAGCCATGAGTAACTGCTTCATTTCACTTAATATCCAGCTTTTTATGTACAGTATCTACTGAATAAAATGCCTAGCAAGTGAAAGACTGAAAATTTGAAATTGATTCCTGCATAGATGTGATTCAAAGCCACTTCCGATTCAAAATGGTCACAATACACTGGCTGTCACAGCTCCCACAGAAATATTAAGCAGCAACTGATTTGTTCATTGTAGTTCTCTAAATGTCAGATTTCTTTCTTTAGAATTTATTAGCCTGGAATTATGTTTTTATGAAACTAAAACAATACTTATAAGTGAGGGCTTAACAGATGCATAAACCATATATTGATCTGCCTGTCTTGAAAGCTTTATGTAGAAAAATCTATTTCTCTACTGAGAAAATAATGGATTTTTTACTTCCAGTATCCCATTGTTGCTCTCTGTTCTAAATGGTACTTTCATTACTTGCTCACTCTCGTTTGGAACAAGCCTCCAAGTGAATTACTTCACAAAGGGCTCTTAATAAGGCTATTAGAGTTTACAGACAATCATGCCTTCAATTTACATGATTTAACCATGCATTTTAAAATGCTCAATTATTCTCATGCACCCATAGACTTTCAGAAGAATTAGAGTTGCACAGACCCAAAATTTGATGCAAAGATGTATTTTCCACAACAATCTTAACAGCTGAAAGTGATACATTAATATTTCCATTTAAAATGAAGGTTGATACATATGATAGTAATGGCCCCTCATTTCAAGTGCTTTGCCCTTCAGAGGGAGTAGGATGCATTTTTGATTGAAATTCACCTTGTTTGCAGTTCAAACATTTCTGAGAAAGATATAATGATTGTGATATGTAATTTGGAAATGGACAGACCAAATATTTAGGACTTTCCGTGGTATGTAATATGTTGTCACTGGTCCAAAGCATTAAAGGCAAGGATATGCTGAGTTTGATCTCTGGAGGAAAGGCAAGACAATGAGAGGGAGTCTAATGAGGCCAGCTTAAGGAGTGATCGCTATAAGAGAAAACACACTGCTCCCTCACGATCTGGATACAATTGAGGCAGTAAATAACACACGCACACACATTGTCTCTGTCTTTTTGTCTCTCAGAGGAAATATGCTCCTAATTAAATGATAAAATTGTGTTTCAATTAAGCATCAGCTGAACAGCTTAGAGTTGGATTGCTGTAACAAAACCACTTTCAGGGAAGATGGGAGGTTGTGAATGCCGCAGCAAAAACTAGAGCATCACTTATCAAAAAATAGTTCACTAATGCTTTTCCTGAAGTATTAGAGAACAACAAAGATAAAAACTATGTGGGAGAAAAACAGAAATCTGAAATTAATGGTGGGTTAGTTCACTCAAAAATGAGATTCTGTCATCATTTTCTCACCCTCATGTCATTCCAAACCAATTAGACTTTTTTTTATTTTTGGAACACAAATGAAGATATTTTTAATATACTATATTTTAATATTTTTGTCAATGCATTAAAAGTCTGCATTTCAAAAAATACATAAAAACATTGTAAAAGTAATTCATAAGAATCAAGCTGTTTAGTTCAAGTCTTCTGAAGAGAAATTATCACTTTATGATGAACAGATGGGTTCATCGGATGCCCATTTTCCACAAGTTGATATGATTCTTTAGGATCTTAATGAAAAGTCTGTAACATAGTTAGGGTAAAAATTTCTCAATGGTAGTATAAAACAACACCTTTTTTATCCTGTCAAAAACAGCTCTTTTCAAAGCATTTTCCTTTAAATGCTAATGAGGTTTAACATTTAAAACTCTCAGAGAGACTGTTTACTTAAGGCTGACCACACACTAGATGATTTTAAAGGGTTAGTTCACCCAAAAATGAAAATTAGGCTGCATTTAACTCACCCCCGAGGAATCCTAGGTGTATAAGACTTTCTTTCAGACGAATCCAGTCGGAGTTATATTAAAAATCATCTTTGAGCTTTCAAGCTCTATCATTGCAGTCAGGGGGTGTTGCATTCCTTCAGTCCAAAAGAAATGAAATAAAAAGCACCCTTCCATAAATAAAAGGCCTCCTGTAGCGAATCAATGTATTTTTGCAAGAAAAATATCCATATTCAAAATGTAATAATCACGTGAATCTAGTTTGCGCTTACTGTTGTAAACGGAAGCAGTTCCGGGGGACTTACATATGAGGTCAGCTTTGTTCACCCCCACCCCCCGGAGCCTTGTGAGACACTTTTTCTATGGAAGGGTGCTTTTTATTTCACTTCTTTTGGACTGAAGGAATGAAACACCCGGTGACTGCAATGGTAGAGCTTTAAAGTTCAAAGATAGTTTTTAATATAACTCCAACTGGATTCGTCTGAAAGAAGAAAGTCATATACACCTAGGATGCCTCGGGGGTGAGTAAAACGCAGCCTAATTTTCATTTTTGGGTGAACTAACCCTTTAAGTTCTTTAACTAACCCACTTTGTTCTTTTTCTGTTCTCTTTTGTCCAAACATTTAGCTCTGTCTTTCTGATAACTCAAACTATAGCCCCTTTCACACCGCATAGTTCTAGGAACCAAGTTCTAGGAACTAGCCAGTCGGGTCATTTTCCTGGTTGCATTCGCACCACCAACAGGAGCTCAGACGTGACGTAACCTGGCGGACACCAACGTCAATTTAGCACAGCATTCAACAACGTAAACAACAAAAAGATGGAGGACACCGTGATCAGAGCTGTGTTTTTTATGTATATACTGGGTTTCGTGATAATGGAGATAAAATGTATACGTAGAAGTATGCGACACTAAGAGCAAATCAGAGGACTAAGAGATGAAATCTACTATGGCAACTTGCATTTCTCGAGTCGCTATTTTCCATCTTGTAGCCTACTCTAAACTGCTCTGTGGATAATAAACTGTTGTGTGTTTATCCAGCTTTTTAAAAATGGCGGTGCTGGTGTTTTCGCACATGCGTTCGGCCAATCAACGTACATTACACTTACGTCAGTGGTAGTTCCTATAGCCCGGGTTTAGACCCTACTCTGAGTTATGAGCTAATTTAGTTCCCATAAAAGGAGTTCCCAGAACTATAATAATCATTCCAAGTTCCTGCAGTGCGAACACACAAGCATCCAGGTACTTCCGCCAGTAGTTCTAGGAACTATGAAAAGGTTCCTCCGGTGCGAAAGGGGCTCATTAGAGATGCCAATAACCAGGGAACTATTCACACAGCTGCAGAATATAGAAGTCAGTCACATTTTAGAGTATGTTCAGTTAAAAACGAGAGTAACAAATTTGTTGTATAGAGAAATTGACTTAAATTTTCTTTGCTCACACCTGAATTTAATATTTTGGTTAAGCTGTGCTGGGTAAAAGGAATCACACTGTAAAAAATTTGTTTACATCATACAGTGCTACTTTATAACCAGTCTACACTGCTTACACACTAGACGTGTGTATTTCACATATTCCAGTGGGGTATGAGTTATTCCAGTAACTGTCTTCCATCGGAGCCTTTATCAGTTTTGTGGCCTGGGTCCCTGCTGAATGCTTTTCTCTACACTTAAGAATTCGAAGCCACTGTTGGATAATGGATGAATTTGTGTCTCTGTTGAGCTTTGTATCAAATAACATCATGTTAACTGTAATGAGACTTTCCAGCATTATGGAAGTCACTATTTTTGATATTTATTATCACTGTTAGAGGCATTATTCACAGCTATTGCAAGAACAGAAAAGGGCCTTAACATTAGCTATTACTTTGTATACATTCAGAACGTTTACACATTCAAACTGCTTATGTAAGCTGTGTATGAACCGTGTGGCAACCTTCCGATCTCTCTCGTGAAACCATCACGGAAGTGACTAAAACTGCAATTCATCGACCGGCCGCTAGAGGCTGGCTCCAAAAGAGAGTCAGACCCATAGACTCCCCATATTAAACTGCCCAAATTTACAACAGAAAAAAAATGTGTTTACAGACTGGTACAAAAAGTGGTTTTGGTTTATATACTGTAGCTAATTTTGCCCTTCATAACAACTGTGAGGGGGGTGAATTTCTTTATAACTCATCTGTTTAAATTATATTAAGCCTTAAAGTTCTGCATAATTAAGGCTGTGGCCAGCGACAGGTGGATTGCCGCTGCTGTCACCGCCGTCGAGCTAGGTGGCTGTGGTGTGACGCGCATTGATGCACTGCCAAGATGCCAATGTTTTTGTATAGTCTATGGTATGAACAGGATCATTGGATAGTCACACACTTGCCTTCACACTTGGTTCAAATCCTTGGCCCAAGCCAGACTTCGGCTAAAATGAATTCTGTTCACACTGTATTTTTGGGTCAGAACCACGGTTGTGTTTGTATCAAAATAAATAGTGTTACTTGACTCACTTTTGTGCTTCAGGCTTTTGAAACTTTGGGCTTTGTTTGCGAAGTGTCAACACTAAATGGCACTTGCATCTTTCTGCTGTGAATGTAGTGCAAATGTTCCAAACATGCATGCAAAATTTGACAAAATTATGTCATTCAGCGATTTACTTCCAGGAATTAAAATGATTACATTCATATCAGCATATTGTACGCTGATGAGATGAGCTCTCAGAACAGATCCTCAGTGAAGACCTCAGATAACCGCCCAGTCCAGAACCCTATGGCCAGCTATTATTGCGTCATTCCAGGACCAGCTGCAGCTTTTGCAAGGTTTTATCAACAGGATGCTTATTGTGCTTAAATGCTTAAAATGCCAAAAAGTATTCACCCTCTTGTCGTTCCAAACCCATAAGACCTCTGTTCATTTTCAGAACACAAATTAAGATATTTTTGATGAAATCCAAAAGCTTTCTGCTCCTCCATAGACAGCAACACAACTGACACGTTCAAGGCCCAGAAAGGTAGTAAGGACATGTGACATCAGTGGTTCAAACTTAATTTTCTGAAGCTATGAGAATAGTCTTGTTTACAAGCAGAGGAATACACAAGCATGCGTCATTGGACTGTTGTGAAAATGCATCGAAGACTGACACAGAAGAGAAATGTTTTTTTAAATAAAGTTATTTTTGTTTTCTTTGCGCACAAAAAGCATTCTTGTAGCTTAAAAATTGAGCTTAAACCACTGGTACTGAACTGAACTGAATCAACAATGAACTGACTTGAACAAAATAATGGCATTGCTGCCTTTTGCAGAACTGCTTATAGTTGCTGAACTGAACTAATTGCAGATTGATGAACTTAACACTGTTATTGATTTGAACTGAACCTACATTTGAAAAAGCCCTTAAGTATGTGAATATATTAAAGCCAGTCACATTTACCACTGTTCAGGCATCTTTTGTCAACAAAATCCAATAGGAATCATTTGAATCTGGAATTTTGCATGAGAGCTAAAGATCCACATGCAGATTTTGCATCGGGCTTATGTGGTCTATCAAATTTGCTGCAGTGACCAAAAGAAAGCTCCTTGGTTGAAAAATCTATTGATAATAGAAAACTGACATTTTTGCTCGCAAAACCTTGCTTAACCGTTCCTAATGTGACTGCATCTTAAGTCTGTCTCAAAGCAAAAATGCATATGAACAACTATACTCACCAATAATAACTATCCTGCTGATGTATGAATGTAACCATCTGAATAAATGCACAGGTATTGGACAAAACACATGGCACTAAAACCTTAGTGTGATGTACGAGGTTTAGACAGCTCACAGATCAGACATAAAGTCAAATGGAAATTACAGCAAGAGCGTCAACAACTGCAGTCATCCACAAATGACAGTTGCAATGTAAAATTACTGCCGCCTAGTGCCTGCTGTATAAATGGGCATCACAAAGCTGTAGAACCTGAAGTGGAATGACTGTTTCGTCTCTATAGTGGCTCAGAGGGAATAATGAGGTTTTCTCAGAGCAGAGCTATCTTGGGTAAGCGTTACTGCAAGAAAAAAGAGAGAAGGTGAATGGGACAGAGCTGAACAATAGTGATGTCGGGATTGTTTTAGTGGCTCATCCGTTTGTGCGTGCGTGTGCTGTAGATCAATGGCAGAGCTCCTCAAGAGTTTCTCACCGTGATGTATCGCTCTGTCTCAATAAGCAGCCAGACTGGGAAGGAGAGGAAACAAGAGTCCATTCTGTCTGATTAGGTGGAGAGAATGGAGATAATGCCTAAAGGCGATCGTTTCATTGAGAACACTAATAGCATTAGCCTTTATTATTTCCCCTCCCGACAGAGAGGGGGCATCAGGTCCTCTAAGAATATTACAAGCAATGCATCACAAGGTATGCTTTTGTATCAATGTATGCTTTTATCCAAAGTTTGTGTTTATAAAGTATTTTGGAAAATTGCTGATGATTTCAGTTACAATTAAACTGAACTATCATCTCTTTTTAAGTATTTTTTTTTACCAAGTTTAAAATCTATTTCACAGAATTCTGCATATTTGCGTCAACAATCATTGTGAAAAATGCAAGATAAGTCCACAGATTGTGTCTGGGGTTACAAATAAGTAATACAATATAGCATAAATAATATTATAAAATATATAATACATCTTAAGCTGGCAGTACCAAGAGAAGTGGCACAGTGCAAAGTTTAAAAATTCCTCATAAAAATACAATAAATACATAAAAATACAAGCTACAACAGAGATTAAAGTGTTATCTATCCATCCATCCTCTTTTATATTTTTCTAGAATGCATGGATTCAATAAATTTGCTGCCAACATTTGTTTCAACAACATTATAGTTATATAATATAGTTTTTATATGGTCAATAAGTTTTGTAAGGAGAGTGTCATCATCTAAGATAGTTCAGCTGCTTTATCCAAAGTAATATATTAATAGGGTTCACAAACAAAGTTAGATCTCCATATCTGTCACTTCTTGTGACAGTGTAATCATGGGCATAGCCAGGGTTTGAAAATCAGAATTGTGCTATAATAACCCCTACAAATACAACTCATTATATACACTAACACTTTAAAAGAGACAGACATGTATATGTTTGTGAAAGATGTTTTCTCTGTTTTGGAGGGATGAACACTGTTAAATTATACCATATTTATTGCATCAAAATTTGTTAATAGTTAACTATATGTCAGGGGTGAATAATTTTATCAGTTGTTTATTAATCATGCAACAATAAATATACTGTACTGTTTTAGTTTTCATTAATAATCATTGCTTTAAAGATGATAACTTTGTCTAGTGCTCTTATGAATGTTTTTGAAAATGTAACTATACTGAATGACATAACAGAATTATTCATGGCTAGTATTTGAGTAGGCTATTTTATTTCATTCTGTAACCTACTTCTACAGATCTGTGTACTAGTATTAAATGGTACTGTTTTTGGCATTAAAGTTAAAAATGCAGTTTCAGTGCAGCTTCAAAGGGCTGTAAATGATCCTTGCTGAGGAATAAGAGTCTTATCTAGCGAAACGATCTGTTATTTTCTAAAAAAAAATATATATATACTTTTTAACCTCAAATGCTCATCTTGTGTAGCTCTGAGATGCATAAGTGTACTCTGTGCACTCCGGTTCAAGACAGTTAAGGGTAGGTCAAAAAACTCCCATCTCATTTTCTCCTCCAACTTTAAAAACATTCCTACATTGCTGTTTTAGCCTTTTTTGTATAGGGCATTTGACCTTTTTTACCTGATCACGTTGTAAACACCAGGTCGGTACTTCTGCACCGAAGTAGGACGATTTTGGAGAAGAAAATAAGTTGGAGGAGAAAATTTGTTTTTTGACCTACCCTGTTTCGAACTGGAGTTCACAGAGTATGCATATGCATTGCAGAGCTTGACAAGATGAGCATTTGAGGTTAAAAAGTATATAAATTGTACATTTTTTTTAGAAAATAATTTCACTAGAAAAGACCCTTATTCCTCGGCTGGGATCATTTAGAGCACTTTGAAGCTGCACTGAAACTGTATTTTTAACCTCAGTCTGTTGAGCACCACTAAAGTCCATTATATGGAGAAAAATCCCAGAATGTTTTTTCTCAAAAAACTTAATTTCTTTGTGACTGAAGAAAGAAAGACATGAACATGTTGAATAACATGGGAGTGAGTAAATTATCAAGAAATTTTTATTTTGGAAGTGGAGTATTCCTTTGAGTGGAAAAGACAAGTCCAAAAACGCTTATAATATCTAGATCTGGCAACTGCACCCACACCCTCACTCACAAGTCTCTAAAGACTTGTTCACTCCGCCAGTGTCTCGCAGCGAACATTTTCATACCACGGACGCTAAACATTCTTGCAAACTGTACAAGCTGAATTATACATGCAAACATTCATAAGATGAGTTTTAAACAGCAAATTAGTTATTCAGAGAACAAATGTTATTTTTTAACATGACAAATTTACAGAGGTCCGGTGACCTCATAGCTGACTACAAGCCTGAATGCAATAAATAAATAAATAAATAAGCGTTTAAAGGAGTCTCATTACAAATTTGCAATTTATGATTTATCACCCATTAGTGATTTGTTTTAATATTGCTTAGGTGGGATGAGATCTTGCTCATACAGTGATCGGTTTAATATTAAAATATGACAGAATTTTGTTCCTAATTATAGTCATTGGTTTAAAATCATCTCCCATAACATAGATTCATCTGAAAGGAAAGGGGAAAAAAAAGAAAGGAGAACGAGAACAAAATTTAGAGTGAAGCTAAGAGAAGAGACAGGTGGCTAAGTGGCTTTTCACAGCCGAGTCCTGTTCCCATCCACTGTGGGACTGGTTGGGAGCCAAAAAAAAATCCCACACTACAGCAGAAAAACTGCTGATAAAAATTCAAGCTTTGCCCTGAGAATTTCCTTCAGCTATCCTCTCAGCTCAAGGAAAATGTGTGTGTGTGTTAAATCAATACACGTCTCACATTCTCTCCTTGTAATGAGAGGATGTGCGGTCCAACTGGGGAAGAGTGACTGAGAGAAAGAGAGTCTGGAAAATCAGGTTGCAGCAGCAATAGGCATCTTCATGATACTGAAACACTAATAAACTCCTCCGCAACCTAATTTCAACTTGTACACATTTGCTCCATATAAGTGCCACTGTGGATACATTAATTCTGCCCTGTGTACTGAAACTTCAGTTATCTGTTCCAATAAAGCTAATAATAGTAACCACTACATCATCAACTCCAGGATTAGCGCTGTTCCCCACATTTAATCGAACAACTGTGACTGATGTGATATAAATGTTGAAACAAATTCAGTGCATGTATAGTTTTCTCAACGTTGGGGCTTTGGTTTAGACTCTTGTAGAAAAGTCAATTGAAAACTGTGGGTTAATATTACCTTTTCACACACTGCTTGATTTAGTGGTCTGCAGTGTACAGTGATAACGTCGGTTAGTGGTCTGTCTCATTGATTCTGGAGCAGCTAGAGTTAGAGGAGAACCTCAGGGCTCTAGGGAGGACACTAGCCTTTCACAGCCATCCGAGATCGCTTTCAACTCCACTAGAATCAAGCCTTCGTAATCTAACATTTACAGAGAGCTGGTTTGTAAAATAAAAAAGGGAGCTTAACTGTCATAAGAGCTCAGAGAGTGAAAATTGAAAGAGGGAAAAAATTGTCTGGTGCCTGTGAAAAAAGAAGAGTAGAGACATTCAGAGGGGAACCCAGTATCACATAAAATATTAATGCAGATAACTGTTGTCTTTCTATTTGGACCTCTCAAGAAACAAATACAATGGTGTGAGTTAAACCAAGCCAGATGGTATAAAAGTACAAAGAAATCACACTGACAACACCTTCACACTTTCCAAAACAATTGTTCTTCACTGTGCAGTGTGCACTGCAAATTTTCATGATCCATGAGGTCACTGAGATTTCAAATGTTGCAGTTAAAATGCTGAAGTAAACTGTTTTCTGTAAGTGTGGGGAAAATGTCTGTATTAACCTTGTAGCCTCAAGACACACACTGTTTGCTAATAGTGTAATTACACTGGATTCAAGAGGTTATGAAATGCCAAAATTAAATACAAAAATTGTGCACTGTTCGCTGAAGTAGTTATTTTGAATAAGCATGTGATTAAGTATTACTTAAATGTTAAGTCAGTTGGCTTGTAAAATGTCAAGATGACCTGTGAAATATGCACTTTGGAAAGCTAAATTAAATGTGAGGAGTAAAAAGTGTAATTATTTAGCCTGGGAAATGTAATTGAGTAAAACTACAAGTATTCACTCTCAGTGTTTTTAAATAAAATAAAGTAGAACTCCATGTATTGTGAACACAAGATTCTGATAAGTCAATCTTCCCATTAAATAGTGTGGTAATTCGGGTTATCCAGACATCTGAAACCAGCCCTGCTTTTTATGTCTCTCATATCACATCATGGACTCTAAAGTTTAAAGTATCCAGTTGCCTATCAAAAAAAAAAATGCAATACACTACATTGTTTTTCTGTGAAAAAAAAAAAGACATTAATTGTTATTTGAAAAGTCTACTGTCCAAACTGAGAGTTTAATAAGATTATTTTAATGTTTTTGAAAGAAGTTTCGTCTGTTCACCAAGGCTGCATTTTTTTCTACGCGGGTATACTGCAAGTAAAATGTAATATATTCCTGAAATGCAAAGCTGAATTTGCAGCAGCTTTTACTCATATGATCCTTCAGTAATAATTTGAATATGCTAACTTGCCAAAAAAAAAAAAAAACATTTCTTATAAATATCAATGTTGAAAACAGTGCTGTTTCCTATTTTTGTGGAAACTGTGATACTTGTTTTCAGCACAAATATAAAGCTCAAAAACAGCATTTATTCGCAATGTCTTTACTGATCAAATGAATGCACCCTTGCTGAATAAAAGTATTTATTTCCTTTAAGTACCCATTAAAAAGTCTTTCAGCAAATGGAATCCATTTGTTCATGACACTGCCTGACTGTACATTATCCCTCACTTAGCAAATCCATCTTTCCTTCTCTTTTAGCTTTGATTGTCCACGAAGGTCCCTCCGTATTTCGCATCTTTAACCGCTGGCAGGCTGTCAATCAGCAGTGGAAAGTCTTAAACTACGACAAGGTCAAAGACAATGAGGAGCATCAGAAGACCGGTGCTGCATTCCGGACCTTCTCTCTGCCGCTGACGCACCGGATGGGGCCGACCGGCACGGAAGGTGAAGCCTCCACCTCCACATCCTCCCTCATGGCTATGGCTGCAGCGGCCGCGGCGGGCACCGCAACCCCCACCACAAACTCCGTCCCGTTGGCAGCAGGTGCCACGACAGATCCGCAGGACTCGTCTGAGCCCAGCAACGGGCAGCCTTCGCTGCCAGACCACCACTGTGCTTACAACATCCTTCATCTCCTCAGCCACCACCTGAGGCCCCAGGAGCCACGCGGACAGACCAGCAACAGCAACCGCGAACTGGTCATGCGAGTCACTACAGTGTGAGGCCTTCCATGAGGCCTAGTTTACAGTTCAATCTCTGCATGCAACGTATTTACAAGAAAGGAGTCACTGATGAGAATTGAACAGTGTTACCCGAAGACCCAGTGCAGTGCTGTCCGGGTTTAAGGCGTTTGTTTTTCTATTTTTTACAGTACTGAATAAAACAAGGAGGAAGCAGTTTCTCTCACAGTGGTTACAGGAAAGATTCTGGCCTTTAGGTTTCAAATGTGAGCAACTGAGGAAGGTCAAAGGTCAGTGGGGTGGGGTGGGGTCTCTGAGTGTGTCCTCGCGTGTGTAATGAGTTTATCGTCAGCTCAAGGCCACAGTCAGAGCTGTGATCGTTCTGAAGCACAAGCGTAACAATGCAATGCAAGAGTGAAGAACAAACCCGTTTGTATGGAAAACATGCAACATCACACTACTTTTATGATTGCTACATGTTGTATTTTCAGATAAAATCCTATTATTAATGTTACTTGCGAGAATAAGCAAGTCTAAATCTGTTTCCTAACAAACCAAATGTGGTATTGAAGCAGCAAACTATGTGTTTGCACTCACAGGCAGTATGTTTTTTAGTGAAATCAATCCTCTCTGGTTTTGACAGTCTTGTACATCAATAACAGGAAACCACGTTACAGTGGACACAACTCGCAGCAATCGAACACTGCTAATAATAACATACAAAAAAGTGGCCTAATCTGAGGAAAATTCTTGGTCAACTGACTTTGTTTACATTTATTAAACTTGTGAGAGAAAAAGGTTGCTACATTAAAAAAAGACAAATCAAACTGGTTTAACTGTTTTATGCGTCTGTTTCTCTTCTGGAAATAGCTGCTGCCACACAGCATTCAGTCAAATCATTCATTTCAGTAATGCATTTCATGTATTTCACCCAAGCCTAGGGCTTCAAGCAATCATGAGCACTTGGAATGTTTACATTAATCCCATTTTTATTATAACACTTTATGTTTTCTCAAAACAAGTACAGACAGAAAGTGGATCTAAGTGTCTCGGTGGTAAAAAAAAAAAAAAAAAAATGGACACAGCACCAGTGCCTCCTCCAAACCTGACCACAGCTGTCTGTTTTGGAGTAATCATATCTGCTTTCTCCTTCTGTTAATGGTCCACTCCTTCCGGATTCACAATTTTAGAAAGAAAGGAAAAGACTGAACAATTAAAGCCCAAGCAAATGAAGTGTTTGAACAGTGCACCTACAGACCTAAGTGCAGAAATAAGCACAAATTGAGTTTAATGCATTTGATGACAGAAATTAGGTACAAGTTCTATGAAAACACTTAAATAGATGAGTGTGGGATTGGTGATTTGTAGATGAAGAGTGAATATATATTATGCTTGAACAATCATGGAGCAGAAAAATCATTGCATAATATAACCTTATAATTAAAAATGAGTTGTAGCAATACAAAACATTCACAGAGAGAGTGTCAACTGCATTTGAAGATGCGTTCAAACTCATTCACTGTTGCTGATGTCAAATTGTGGTTTGTTCCATGTGAAATGAAAACACCTTCAACGGAGGCCCAAGGCACGAGAGAGTGTAAGTGTTTTGACATTCCCTTCACTGGAATCCAGCTAGATTCCAGGGAGATGGATACATTATAGTGATCATGTAAAAAATCAGTAAAACCATGAGGAATGTTCCATCTACTCTTCTAATGTCTTTGAGTGCTTATCCACAGTGACGTGCAGATGATCTGCTACTCCAGTTCCACCAGTAGATCTCCCTCTCCGACTGTATCTCCAGCTTTACAGTGCACACTCTTCACCTGAACATTAACACACATTTAATCAGGAAAGTCCAACATTTCTGCATCTGAAAAAGTTATTTGTGTTGAAGTCCGTAATGTCAGTCAAACACACTGGACACAGGAAGCTTTGCAGAGAAACAATGGAAAAAAACTATTTAAACTAACTAATGCTTCCATAAATATTCCATATTTGGGCCCTTAGGGTAATTTTAAAGTAATTATTTATTTATACTTTTTCTATAATTGATATTTAGATTTTAATAATTTTAAGACTTTTTGGATACAACTTAGTGATTCTACAAACTACTGAGATAATACTAAGGTCTTTGAGTCCAAAATCTGTTTTTTTTTTTTTTTTTTTTCGTATTCGTCATCCTTTCACATCAAAATGCTTGCTATGGATGCAAAAACGCAGAAAATCGAAACTGATCCGAATTCTTTGTTATGACGGACGAAAGTTTCGGAGGCAGTGTGTAAACGTGATTGACAACGCGAGGTCATATTTATTTTTTAACATGCGAAAATTTCGGACGAGAATTTTTGTAAAGTGTGCAAAGAACTTTATAGAGTTTTCAGTAATATTTTTAATGCTATATTTCTATATTTTGCATTTTTACCTTAGTTTTAATTTATTTTTTATGTCATATAGTTTTTTTTATAGATTTTTAAATTTATTTTTATCATTAGTTTGATGAGAAATGAGAAATGTCTTGGCAACTAGCTAAAAAAATAAATAATAATATGTAAAAATGTTTTCGATAAAAAATTTTTTTTAATGGTTTTAGTTAATATATAACAACCCTGACATGAAGTACAATAAAATATCCTGCCAACCATCAAATGAACCATAAACCATAATCTGGTTTCTAGTCAGACTTTTTACAGTAGCTAAGTGGTCTGGTCAGAATACAAGTGTGGATAATGGCCCGCCCCCCTCGCTGTCTCTCCCTCATGGTGTTGGGTATTGTAAAGTAGCTATGTGCAAGAGTGTGTTCTTATGTCATATCGATTTATGATGCACAGAGTAGCGAGGAGGATTATGTATCAACTTATGTATGTGTGTGAGTGAGCTCACCTTGGCTGCCTTTGCTGCGGTCATGCTGTTCTGCATCTTCATGGCTTCAATCACACAGATCTCCTGCCCCTCTGCAACTTCAGAACACCAATGAATGAATAAACCTCAACAGCTATTCCACAATGAATACTTTCTAATAACTTCTTGAAGCACATGACTCACAGAGCATCTTCCCTCCATATATTTATTAATTTCATAGACTCGTGCAGGTCTAGTACATAAAACGACCTCAGCACAAAGAGCAGGGGAATACTGTAATATAATTTCATAAAGGCGCATGCATTAGAAGAGTCGTAACCGTTAACAAACACACAAAGCTCACTGTAACGCAAGCGCAAAATCAATAAATAAACCTCTGTTTCTATCTATCAAACTCTCCATTAGGGAAATGGATTATGGAAATAAGCGAGCGCTGAGGAATTGCTGTTTCCCTCCATCTACAAGGTCTCATTTCTGTCTTATCGATACAGAAGTGCCGAAATCAGGTGGTGTGAACGTCACTGCTGTGTGTGTGTGTGTGTGTGGTGACTAATCAGTGTGAGAGCTCTTCATTGCAGTGCTCTTGTGTATGTGACGTTGCTGAGTGAATGAGATGTTTTACTGGAAGGGCTCAGATGTATTAGCCGGAGCCAGTCGGTCTGTGCATTTTATATATATCATTACATATATATATATATATATATATAGCATTTTATAAGTCATTAAGAGACTGAGTCAGGACACATTCAATTCAAGTTGACAGCAACACGCACACACACACGCAGACATTTTGTCATACTGACAGCATACACTGTCAGCTTTACAAATTATGTCATCCTAATGCAAATCACGTTATTTAAAGCAATAGTTCATTCGAAACAGAAAATTCTGTCCTCATTTAAACATCATTTTAAACCTGTATGACTTTCTTTGTTCTGTGAAACACAAAAGGAGATCATTTAATGAACACCTGCTTGGGTGAATTTAACACAATGACAGCACATTACGACTCACTTAAGCAACTGCACAAAGTGGCTTGTTGGAAATGCTTAAATTGTTAAAGGGATGGTTAAGCCAAAAATGAAAATTCTGTCATTAATTACTCACCCCTGTGTCATTCCAATCCCATAAGACCTTCGTTTATCTACAGAACACAAAGATATTTTTGAAGAAATCCGAGAGCTTTCTGACCCTAAATAGACAGCAACGCATCTGACACATACAAGACCCAGAAAGGTAGTAAGGACATTGTTAAAACAGTCCATGTGACATCAGGGGTTCAACCTTAATTTTATGAAGCTACGAGAATACTTTTTGTGTATTCTCGTAGCTTCATAAAACTAAGCTTGAACCACTGATGTCACATGGACTATTTTATGGATGTCCTTACTACCTTTCTGGGCCTTGAACGTGTCGTTGCTGCCTATGCAGGGTCAAAAAGCTCTTGGATTTCATCAAAAATATCTTAATCTTAATATGTCCTCTTATGGGTTTGGAACGACATGAGGGTGAGTAATTAATGATATAATTTTCATTTTTGGTTGAACTATCCCTTTAAGTTCGAAAAACAACCCAGTATTTAAAGCTTTACCATGTTAATGTTTTTTGGTTAAAATTAGCTGGAAGTAATTATTTACAGTTAAAACGTCTTAAAGGTGCTGTATGTAGGATTGACACCGAGTGGTTGAACTAGGTATTGCAGTCAAAATTCAAAATATTACATTACATTTAGTCATTTAGCAGACGCTTTAATCCAAAGCGACTCAAAAATGAGGACAATAGGTTTTTTCACCCGGTCCTCCTCCTCAGACACACACGCAGGTTGCCAGATTGACGACACAAACAGGAACGAGCACACTTGACGATGAATGAAATGAAATGCGCTGTTTTCCACCAACTGGCGGGTTTCACAAACCAAAACAAAGATCAACATGCCAGCCCTGAACACACATTTTCAAAAGGAGAATAACTGACTGTAGCCTTGTTTTTCAGATAAACAAGTATGTTAATTCAGCATGTTTCTTCAATATGTGCAAACATTTTGTTTTTTTTTTTTTTTTGCTTTGGTAGTCAAAATCTTATATACAGCACCTTTAATGATGAGTTTGTTTCTTACAAAAATAGCTTTTCACTTCACAAGATATTAACTGATGGACTAGACTCTGGATTATAGTGATGTTTTTATCCGCTGTTTTGTACTCTCATTCTGGCGGTAACCATTCACTGCAAAGGATCCATTGGTGGACAAGTAATGGAATGCTTAATTTCTCCAAATGTGTTTCTGATCTCAGATGGCCTGAGGGTCAGTACATTTCCTGGAAATGTTCATTTTTGGGGGAACTATTCCTTTAAAAAATGAGTGAGTACAACATACATCCATCTTCCAAACTGTGTTTTTGCCTTATCCTGAATCACAATAGTAAGCCTATAATAATTAATTTTATTTTAGAATTGTCCAGGCAGATTTCAGTGTAAACTGCAAACTTTCGCCATTGGTCCATACATATTTGTGTGCCATCTAGTGCTTTATACTCCAGTCCAGGGGGTGGCAGAAATGCGCCATTTCAGATTTTCGTCAGATTTTTTTTTTTAAACTAATATAAAAGGGGCATTTTTACTGTCCATCTGCTACAATATCAGGCTGCATTTTTAGTCAATATTTTTCTTCAAGCAAAATTATTCAGAAAACATGTAAAATTATATATCAGCAATATGTTTTATGCTTTTTTTTTTTTGCTGCATGAAGATAATGATTAAATGACGACAGCATTTTCATTTCTCAGTGAACTATCACTCTGTGAACTAACACAAGGTAAAGTGTACTTACATACTATGTGTATTGTTAATATCAAGCTAACCCTTTTCATCTTGTTTCTAAGTGCCTGGCATTTGACTACTATCAGCTTTCTTAAAAGAATTACCCAGCGACCTCTGAACAATCCAAATTTTTCGGGGGAAGTTGTGGCCTAATGGTTAGAGAGTCGGACTTGCAATCCAAGGGTTGTGAGTTCGAGTCTCGGGCCGGCAGGAATTGTAGGTGTGGGGGAGTGCATGTACAGTGCTCTCTCCACCTTCAATACCACGACTGAGGTGCCCTTGAGCAAGGCACCGAACCCCCAACTGCTTCCCGGGCACCGCAGCATAAATGGCTGCCCAATGCTCCGGGTGTGTGTTCACAGTGTGTGTGTGTGCACTTTGGATGGGTTATATGCAGAGCACGAATTCCGAGTATGGGTTACCATACTTGGCTGTATGTCACGTCACTTTCACTTTTTTCACTTTCATTAAATGTGAATCCATGTTAAACTGGGAATTGGGGAGAACTATAGTTCTACTGATTGTGCAGTGCATTTGCGGTATTTCCAGAAAGTGTCTTACATTATCTCCTGGTTTAACGGACACAGCCACCACAGATCCTGGCATGGGAGAGCGGAGGATACTACTGGTGTCTTCTGGAACCTTCTCTGGCATGTGCTTACTGAGAGATGCTGCCAGTTTACTCAGCACACGCAGCTTAAACTGAACACAGGAAACACAGAGAAATGGTTAAACAGATACCTCAAATTAAAGAAAGAACACGATGATAATACAGACAACCAACTGAATGACAGACACTCCAAAAGACTACCATCAAACCCACACACAAACACATTTCACCCATTTTTTCTTTTAGATTGAATTTATTTATTTATTTTTTGCAGTATAATGTCTAGTGCGCATTATAACTTATTCAGACCAAGATCAATGATAATTTAATAACAGCACTGTATGCTCATTTAAATAATACCACAGAAGCCTAGAAAGATGGCACATCCAAGAAAATTATGTAAAAAATGACTTGCTTGCAGGGCTTTTGGAAACTTGGAAATGCTGCAGAACGTACTCATGCATTGTGCCCATGTAGATTTCATTCTCTTGCTTTAACTACCTTTAAACAATTATTAAAATCTCATAAATTTTGGTAATTCCACAAGTGTAATTAATCTTCTGAAACATGACTTGCTTCCAGACTCATCAGCCATCCTTATGTTTGAAACGGCTGATTTTCACCAGTTCTCGTCATTTTAGTGTGTAGTATGTATCAGACAATGTGTGATGGTTTATTTGGTTATAATGACCCCATTAGACCCCATTGTTAGATCCTATAACTGAATCTTTTCATTGATGGCCATTCAAAATTATTAGTGTATTCTGAATGCAGTTTTACAAGAAACCCCAAAAGTTTGGGGCTGTAAGATTTTTAAAATGTTTTTGAAAGAGGTCTTTTCTGTTCACCAAGGCTGTATTTATTTTATCGAAATACAGTAAAAACAGTTATATTGTGAAGCATTATTACAATTTAAAATAACTATTTTCTATGTAAATATACTGTAAAATGTAATTTAATGCTGTGATGCAAAGCTGAATTTTCAGCAGCCATTACTCCAGTCTTCAGTGTCACATGATCCTTCAAATAAATCATTCTAATACAATGATTTGCTGCTCAAGAAACTTTTATTTTTATTACTAATGTTGAAAATGTATAATAATTTGATAGATTTTTTTAGGATTCTTTGATGAATATAAATTTCAAAAGAAAAGTATTTTAATTTAAAATAAATTTTTGATATATTTGATGTGTATTTTCTGAATAAAAGTATTAAGTTTCTTAAAAAAAAATTAAAAAATATATCTTACTGACTCCAAACTTCTGAACAGTATCACCAACATTTCATTTTACTATAACATGCGTTTCACCAGTTCCCAGGTCTTTTTTTTTAATGTCACAGCTCAAAAAAAAAAAAAAAAAAAAAAAAAAAAAATGCTAAGAAATGGTTTGAGATTGCATTTTACTCATGCAAAACCTCACGATTTTCTTCAGAGCTTCCCATCTTCACCTTTAGATGGCAGCACAAATCTGCATCCAATCACATGCTGGGCAGCTAACAGTTTATTTTTCTCTGTGTCTCAGACAGATGAAACGCTCTGTCACTGCCCAGTCTAATTCAATTAACAGACGAGTGAAGCCTGGTCCTCTGCACTGCTCAATGAATGTTAAGCAGTTTTGTCAATTTAATGATTATCAACGCAAACACACACAAGCTCTCTCTCCCTCTCACAGCAGCAGCAGAATGCCAAGAGCATCCGCCCCCTGCTCTCCATACAGACACTAATGGAGAGCCATTAGCTCATAACAGCGTGCAGAGCAAATGAAGAGCTAATTAAATACAGTCACATAAAGAACAGGGCACTGACACTACCAGGATGGGGGGGGGGGGGGGGGGGGTCATACCTCCAGGGCCGTTTTCACAGCATCAATTACAAAACTCAAATGCTTGGAAAATAGCTTCATAAATGATATATAAAAAGTTTCAATGCTCTGACGGTCCCAATGCTGCCATCTGAACCTTGGTGCACACCAAACAAGCAGACCGACGCTCATATTTTCCACTTCCAAACAAACTCGTGAAGTTCAACTGAAACATGAACGCAACGTGGACCAAAGACATCTACACTGCTTTTCAAAAGTTTGGAATCAGTAAGGTTTTTGATGTAATATTTAGTAATAAAAAATTACTAAATATTACTAAATAAATTACTAAATAAAAAAAAATAAAAAAAAAACACAAAAAAAACCAGTAATATTGTGAAATATTATTGCGATTTCTAATATTGGTTCCTTATTTTAATATACTTTAAAATCTAATTTATTTCTTTGAAGACTGGAGTAATTGCTGCTGAAAACTCAGTGTCACATGATCCTTTAGAAATCATTCTAATATGCTGATTTATTATCATTGTTGAAACTGTTGTGCTGCGTAATATTTTTTGGAACCTGTTATACTTTTTTTTTGATTCTTTAAAGAATAAGTAAAAAGAACAGCATTTATTCAAAATAGAAATCTTATCTAACAATATACGTCTTTACTATCTACTGAATACACTTATACATTTCTCTAAAGAAAGAAAAAAGAAATTTACTTTGTTGTATATTGTAACAAAAAATTTCTATTTTGAATAACACTGTTCTTTTTAACTTTTTATGTATCAAAGAATCCTAAAAAAAGTATCACAGGTTCCCCAAAAATATTAAGCAGCACAACCATTTCCAGCATGGATTATAAATCAGCATATTAATGATTTCTGAAGGGTCATGTTACACTGAAGACTGGAGATGATAATGATGCTGAAAATTCAGCTTTGCTTCACAGGAATAAATTATATTTTAAAGTATATTCGAATAGAAAACTGTTTTTTCAAATTGACAAAATGACAGTTTTCTTCTGTATTTTTGATCCAACAGATACAGCCTTGATTAGCATAAGAAACTTCCTTAAAAAAAAACATTAAAAATCTTACTGCTCCCAAATTTTGAATTGCAGTTCAAACGATCTAAAAACATTTTCTTCTCAACATTGTAACTCATAACTCGTCGCCATTACGGTTTAGTACAGGCATCGCTGTCTCCTTGCAGCGGATCTCCATTTGTGCAGCAATTCTGCCCATTTCTGCCACTGTGTTGATTTCTTTTATAAGCTCTTTGTGGGTTATAGGCTGGTAAAAATACCCACATATGTACACACATCCAGCGAACACATTTAGCCCAGGACACAGCATTGTTTTGGATGTTTAGCTCGGTTTCAAAATAAACCTCATAAAAGCTGTCCAGTCAGGTTGTGGCTGTATCCTTGTGCCTTTTATTTTACATCTTTAGGTTCTGTTTTTTTTAATGATGGGGTGGTAAACGCTAAGTGAAGGAGTAAATGGATGGATTTTTTTTGTGAATTTGTTGAGAAAACTACAAGTGTAAACAAACCCTACAAGTTTCTCACCCTCAGTGGCACTTCCTAACCAGCACGTCATTGTGAAGACCCCCTTGTATTTTAGTGATGTCATTTCTGCACTATATTTAGCAGAAAGGAAAAGGTGGCTCACTCATTAATCACTGGGTAGCTCTCTGAAGGGAATATGTCTGCTTTCCAGGAATTCAACAAAGGAAGCCTTACATCATTGTGCTACAGTCAGGTCAGACGGGCTAATGAAGGGTGTTGATTCTGTGACCGGGGTCAAATCACTAAATCTCCGAGCAAAAAGGTGAAGTCAGAACTGAATTATTTAGTGGCTGCCAGCATGTGCTTAGGAGAAGTACCACAACATAGTTGTGCACTTGAATTTAAAATGTATAAAGACAAAGACTGGAATTACTTCAACTATTTTTCAATTATCTTTACAAATTATATGACCAATTTACGACAGATTTTTTTTAATCTTTTGATTTTCCATGCTTACCAAAGCTACGTTTTTTTTATCAAAAAATACAGTAAAGACAGGAATAATGTAAAATATAATTGTTTTAATTATTTTAAATAACTTAGCTTAAATAACTATAAATATATATATTTTTTTATGTTTTCTAATGTAATACAGGTGAAAAGTTCATTTATTTCAGTAATTCAACTCAAATTGTGGAACTTGTGTATTAAATAAATTCAATGCACACAGACTGAAGTAGTTTAAGTCTTTGGTTCTTTTAATTGTGGTGATTTTGGCTCACATTTGACAAAAACCCACCAATTCACTCTCAATCTCAACAAATTAGAATATGGTGGCACGCCAATCTACTAATCAACTCAAAACACCTGCAAAGCTTTCCTGGGCCTTCAAAATGGTCTCTCAGTTTGATTCACTAGGCTACACAATCATGGGGAAGACTACTGATCTGACAGTTGTCCAGAAGACAATCATTGACACCCTTCACAAGGAGGGTAAGCCAAAAACATTCATGGCCAAAGAAGCTGGCTGTTCACAGAGTGCTGTATCCAAGCATGTTAACAGAAAGTTGAGTAGAAGGAAAAGGTGTGGAAGAAAAAGATGCACAACCAACCGAGAGAACCGCAGCCTTATGAGGATTGTCTAGCAAAATCGATTCAAGAATTTGAGTGAACTTCACAAGGAATGGACTGAGGCTGGGGTCAAGGCATCAAGAGCCACCACACACAGATGTGTCAAGGAATTTGGCTACAGTTGTCGTATTCCTCTTGTTAAGCCACTCCGGAGTCATCTTACCTGGGCTAAGGAGAAGAAGAACTGGACTGTTGCCCAGTGGTCCAAAGTCCTCTTTTCAGATGAGAGCAAGTTTTTTTTTTTTTCATTTGGAAACCAAGGTCATAGAGTCTGGAGGAAGGGTGGAGAAGCTCATAGCCCAAGTTGCTTGAAGTCCAGTGTTAAGTTTCCACAGTCTGTGATGATTTGGGGTGCAATGTCATCTGCTGGTGTTGGTCTATTGTTTTTTGTAAAAACCAAAGTCACTGCACCCGTTTACCAAGAAATTTTGGAGCACTTCATTCTTCCTTCTGCTGACCAGCTTTTTGAAGATGCTGATTTCATTTTCCAGCAAGATTTCGCACCTGCCCACACTGCCAAAAGTACCAAAAGTTGGTTAAATGACCATGGTGTTGGTGTGCTTGACTGGCCAGCAAACTCACCAGACCTGAACCCCATAGAGAATCTATCAAGTACTGTCAAGAGGAAAATGAGAAACAACAGACCAAAAAATGCACATGAGCTGAAGGTCACCGTCAAAGAAACCTGGGCTTCCATCCCACCTCAGCAGTGCCACAAACTGATCACCTCAATGCCATGCCGAATTGAGGCAGTAATTAAAGCAAAAGGGGCCCCTACCAAGTATTGAGTACATGTACAGTAAATGAACATACTTTCCAGATTTTTTTTCTTTATATTGTATGTAAAGAAAATTGTACATTGTATACATTGTATGGGTCAAAATTATCGATTTTTCTTTAATGCTAAAAATCGGATGTTAAGTAAAGATCATGTTCCGTGAAGATATTTTGTGGTCCAGGGTCACATTAATTATAAAATATAATTTATTGCTGCCATGCAAGGCTGAAGCATAATTACTCCAGTCTTCAGTGTCACATGATCCTTCAGAAATCATTTTAATATGCTGATTTGCTACTCAAGAAACATTTCCTATTATCAGTATTGAAAAAAGTTCAACAGGTAACCAGGTTTTTTTTTTTTCATGAACAAAGTTGTCATCTAGCATTTATTTAAAATCTCTTCCACTTTTGAGCAATTAAATGCATCCATGGTGAATATTTTATTTTAATGTTCCCGAGCATATGACATATTAGCAGTATAAAAATTTGAGTAAAAAGGTGAATAAAAAAAAACATGAATTTTAAACAGCAGTCTTTAGATACGGCAGATCTGTAATCTGTGATAGCAAAGCCCTATTTACAACATACAAAACACTGTTAAATAATCCTTAAGAAATCATTATTGAATTGGTATTCAAGACACATTCTTATTATCAGCACAGCTGAACATAGTTGCACTGCATAATGATGTGGAGACCACAAGACAGTGTCTTTTTTCAACTGCTAAAGCACTGAGTGCACTGAAGTCCTTGTACACTTGTGAATCAAATTTTGATTTTAAAAATGACCAAAAAGAAACCCCTTTAGAAACCCATCAGTCCATACGCTATTGCTGTTTTGGGAGACTAAGGCTATTCCAAATACAATCTGCAAAACAGTGAAGAGTTTCAAAGAAAGTATAGGAATAATAAAGGACAGATGAATCTCAGTATGAGGTGTTCATCTGCAAGGTTCACGAAGTGCCCTACAAGCCTATCACACATATGGGAAGTGCTGCAAAAAAACATGTAATGAAACTGCACCTGAATATTTTAATAGAATGCACAAGGTCTGCACAGCTGTCACATGGAGGCTTTCTACACACACTGAAGAAATGTAAAGCAAACTGTCACGAAATCATACTCCATTCTAGAGCAAGGGGTTGTGGGTGACAATAACCCATAAAGCATGCAAATATGCACACGTCAAAAAAAATCTACCAGAAACATTATACCATGCAGGCACCACTGACATAGTTTTCAATGCACTGTGATTTGGGACACACTAATATTAATCTCGCATGCCATTTAAGATGGACAATATGCTCATTTGGGATGCAGCCTATAAGATCAAGCTTAAGTTTTGATTATTGTAAAGTACTGTTTCTGGGACTTTTTACTCAGCATGAAATAGGTTAGGGAAGGCGGTTTGCGGCATGAGGTGCTCTCCTAATGGTCTCACAGCATTTCTGAGCGGCATTCCTGAGAAGAAACATCTATATTACTTTTCTGACAAGAGGAAACCGTTAAACTCTGGTTTCTGCTGGACCTGATGGAGAAACAGACAAGCGCTGACGACCACAGCCCCACTGACCTGTTAACACAGAATGAACGGAAGGCATCCCATAATAGCCGTGACCCCAGGAAAACTTTGAAACGAACCCCTTCAGAAGATCTTTGAAGCAGAGACCCCCCATGAAGCACACGCGTGTGCAGCCTGGAAGCCGGCATTTCCTCTTCTTTTACAGAGTTACTGTGTTTTTAACCCTGTTTGTTTGTTTAAGCTGGTGAAACGTTGATGCTGATTGTTTAGGTGGCTTTGAGTAAATAAAGAGGGGATGGCTTGAGTTGATTTGTAGTTGGGTTGAGACACCTGTGCGTTGCTTTGACCACACAGAGTGTGAGAGTCTGTGTGTTTGCGTGTTTGGCAGATCGACTCGAGTGTAAAGACAGGATACATGGCTTTGTGAGCGACATTATATAGCATATATCACCCAGCATGAGGTGCACAGAAAAACACCACAGAGTGCTCATGAACACAAACATATAGTAGTGTTAAGTCATGTCCACGGCAAAAACAATAACTATAACCAATTAATACTTTTTTATTATTACTATCAATATTATATAAATTAAATGTATTATTATGAAATACTTTACAAAAAAATGTTCTGAAAGTGATTCCAACGCTATTGTTTCTCTGTCATTATTATTATAGCTGTGGTGTGGACTTCACTATTCCCACTGAATTGGGAATGATTATTAATGATTAAGAATGATTATTAAAACTATATTTTTTGTACTCGGTGTGACATCAGTCATTGTTGTATAATTAAAAAAGCAACTACTGAATAATTCACCCAAACAAAACTTAAGGATGAACTACAGACATATAACAAACAAAAACATCTGAGAGTAGAACGGTCTATGAAGACCAAACATTTGGATTAATATGACCCATTGTGCTTCTGTGCTAGGTCATCACTTCATCTGTAATCTGGGTCTTGAACCACTGACATAAAGTTCATGCTACTATGAGGTGCTTGTAGACTTACTGAAGTGCCCAGATACTGCAGGGTGATTTCTCCAGCCGCTGTCCGCAACAGGCACTGCATTCAGAGACAATAAATAAATAATTTAATACAGTTGAACAATCAGAAACAAATACTCCAAAGAGACGCTTAATAGGTTGAATTATTGACTCTGGATCAGTGGCGAGGCCAAATATTCTCCAAGTTGAGAAATGTTTGCTGTATATATAATGAATGAACAATCCCAATTAGGGTTACAACATCAAAGTCAAAAGAATACATTTATACTAAATATACATTTAAAAAAAACTTCATAGTTTAAGACAATAATTATAATAAAAACGACATAAAATCCGAAATTGGGACTTCAAATGCGTTTTTGGACATTTAAAAGAACCATTCGAACAAACCAATTCACCAGAATGAATCAGGCTTTCCAAGACTACAAGGGGTCAAACTAGTTAGGTAGAATGAATCAGACTTTACTGCATATGACAGAAGTCTGTTTAGAACAAGAAAATTCACTAGAATCCAACTTTCTAAAGCTAAATATGACAGAAGGATCAGCATTTGCGACTAATCGATTTATTAACAGTGCTACATACAAGCAAGTGCAACAGAGTGGTTGTTTACCTCCATTCACTTGGCATGAAAGTAATAAAAACGTGACATTTAACAGTCAATCTTTGCGATAACCAAATAATAATTCTGCACACTCTTGTGAGCGGATCAGCAAAAAATAAAAATAAAAAATAAAATCTTGTATATACGCATTTATAAAAATACACTTTCCAATGTATACACAACAGATGTGGTTAATTTGCATTTTTATTTCCACACCATTGGTATATTCTGGCAGCTTTGATTGATTGAGTGGACCGATCAGCAATCTGGGTGGGCCAGAATCACCCTGGCCCTTATGTGGCATCTGGACAGCTGGAGTGATTGGACAGTTGCAAAAATGCATGTGTAAATATTACCACCTCAGGTGCATTACTTATCAATAATTCATCATAACTTTTCAATAAAGGACCAGAGTCAACTATTCCCTATATATGCATATGCATGTTTGTAAACCTGGAGAGTCCTGTGTTTGCCGTTGATGGTGAGGGGCAGCAATGCTGAGGCCAAGTTCCATTCTCCAGACACTTCAACCTTCTCTCCATCGATCTCCACCTAAACCAACAAACACACACACACACACAAGGTAGGAGTTAGATGGAGGACAACAAAAGTCCATGTTATAATGGAGTTACTCTGTGTGTGAGAGAAAAGGAAAAAGATACAGTAAGACAAAGAAATCAAATGCAAGTTTCTGAACTCATGTAAGGTCAGTCAGTAGTTTCTGCACCCAAATCCACCTGATGCCTTTTAGGGGAGGTGGGGGGTTTCATGTTAGTCTTTCCTTTAAACCAGTGTCTCTGGTCAAACAGATTACCCTCAGCCCTCAAACACTTGTCTAAACAACAGTTCTGAATAATCAGTTCCATTCCCAAAGCATGCTGGGACACTGGAACCTCCAGGGCCCTCTCTGGAGCAGGGGGTCCAGTTTGATGTGCAGTTCTGGGAGAGAAACACACATCCAGCCTTCAGCTGTAAGAGAAAGAGAGAGAGGGGTCCACAGAGATCAGGTGAGGCCCCTGAACCCCCGAGGCTCCTTTTATCCCTGACTGAAGGGCCACAGGTGTCTAAACACACAGTTAGTGAGTGACGTCTTAGGGAAAGTGTGAGAGCGGCCGCTCTGTGAGGGTCTTTCAGTAACAGAAGAGGAAGACACACAGATCCTAAAGTGATTTAGACTCAAGAGTCAAGGGATTGATTTCAATGCAAATATCACCACAAAGAACATGGGCATTAGCGAGGGAGCAGAAGCACTCACTGGGAGTACTATAACAGAAGCAGAGAACATACCTTCTCACAGAAATCAACTGAATAACAGATTGAGTTATGACTTAATGAGCACAATATTTGTTGAAATTGTGTGAAATCTGACATCTTTGCTTATTGGAATCACAAAAGTTTGTAAGTCAACCACCTGAGCCACAGAAAAATGGCTTTAAAATGAAATGAAATAAAATAAAGCTGGCAAGAGCACTTTCAAATTAAATGTAATTAAATTAGATAAAATAGAAATACTGGCCAATCTCCCATGACCATACACAGGACAAGTGGTTTGGAGAATAGATAGAAATAAAAAGTAAAATAATATAATATACAAACACTAATAAAAAAAAAATTAAATAAAACAAAACCAACCCAAACCAAAACCAAAACAACTAATCAAGACCTTAAATACACTTTTTACACATCTACATTTGAATGGTCGTACTGGAAAGATAAGGTCCAGACGGTTTAAAAAAGTGAAAGTGACGTGACATTCAGCCAAGTATGGTGACCCATACTCAGAATTCGTGCTCTGCATTTAACCCATCTGAGGTGCACACACACAGAGCAGTGAACACACACACACACACACTGTGAACACACACCCGGAGCAGTGGGCAGCCATTTTATGCTGTGGCGCCCAGGGAGCAGTTGGGGGTTCGATGCCTTGCTCAAGGGCACCTAAGTCATGGTGTTGAAGGTGGAGAGAGAACTGTACATGCACTCCCCGCACCTACAATTCCTGCCGGCCCGAGACTCGAACTCACAACCCTTCGATTGGGAGTCCGACTCTCTAACCATTAGGCCACGACTTCCCACTTACTGTGTGGAACCTGTCTAAGCCTAAAGCTTGATCCCTAGCTTAGGATAATGATGTAAATGGGACATGACAATTATTTTATTATTTTTAGGCTTTGACAGGGGCGACAGGAAATTATTGAAGAAAGAGAGAGAGAAGGAACAGGATCAGGACACTACATCCCAGAACTCACATGAGCTAATGTATGAAGTCTTGCACCACAGCTCCTACTAAGATGTGACAAGAGATGTAATATTTTCAACAATTTCACTCACTGTATAGTTGTTTCCAGACCGAGACACTCCCAGCATGTGAACGCCTTTATCAAGTTCCACACACAACTCCCACTGTCTGCTCTCTGCAGGAACAACGGACACCCTGGAACACACACACAGACGCAGAATGTTTATCATTAGTCATAATGGGTGCTTCAAATACACTGTCCTTCTCTCTATTTAAGTCAATCACAAATCTCTCTGTAACCACACTATAAAGTTTCTTTTCTTCACAGATGAATTAAACCCCAACCAGCACACACACAAGCCACCTGGTTACCGGCTGTTTGACTGACAGCTAGGAGACCTAAAGTAAATGTATTAGGAGGAATGCAATGTTTTTCCACTGTGGTGGGCTGCATTCACTACAAAGAGAAAGCCCACCCCCCACCAATAACTTTTGGAACACAAAAAAAAGAAAAGAAAAGAAAGAGACAGTGGAGGGGGAAGCTGGAGAGATGTTTAGACAGATGGCCTCTCTGCATCTTTTTTTCAAGTGTAAATTGGTCGCCTTTTTCAGATGTAAGAATAATTATGACTGTTGCATAAGCCGAGTTCGAGGGGTACATCGGCAACCAATGAATTTACAAATAAAAAACTGTTACATTAAATACAAGTTCTGTTTTGTGGTTATACTTTGAAAGCAGTTTGATGAATGTACTAAATGTTTATTCCCAGTGCTGTACACTTGCCTGCTGGGCTTCAACTGTAAGCAGATTACTGCCAAGCGCATTTCCTTTTTGTTTGTGTTGTCTGAACCTTGTATTTAACCTGGGTTAGTGTGTTAATGCCTGGAAAAGTAGAAGGGGGGATTTACACAGAAATATAAGGAGACATTTAGAACATGGTGCCCCTGAAGCATGAGCTTTCTTTTACAAACACAGTGAGATACTGGACTGCTGCAGATGTTTGGAACTGTGTTTAATAGAACTGGATGGAGAAAAAGATCCTGCTAGATTATTCATCAATACAAAAGGTTAACCAATAAGGATTTTGTTTGCTGGCACTTTCAACACCTTTCACACATTTTCCAACATTTCTCCAACACAAAACTGGTCTTTTTTCACCATTTTTGACAGACAACTCTATTTATATTTTTTGTTATATATTGTTACCTTCAAAAATCCTTTTATTTTTCCTTTGCAATAATTGCTTGACTATACAGTTACAATGTAACTAATGTGATAAACACTTTTGAAACATGATGCCATATGGTGCAAAGTATTGTAAATTGTTTCGAAGTTTCTGATGCTACTAAGACTACCATTAGTTATACTCACAATTTTGCCAAAACATCATCATTTATGTGAACTAGCTACACAGTTACCTACTTGCAGCAGCAGAACAACACGTGTGCATGAAATTAAGATTGTTGTCAATGTGTTGTCATTGTGGAGGAAGCATTATTATGGATTATGGACTCATTTTTGCCCAGAAGTAGCAGTTTGAACATTTACAATGTCTACACATGTTAATTAATGGACTGGAGTCGTGTGGATTACTTGATGTTTTTATAAGCTGCTTGGACAATCTGACGGCACCTATTCACTACAGAGGATACATTGGTGAGTGAGTGTAGGAATGCTAAATTTCTCCAAATCTTTTCCAAAGAACAAACAAGCTCATAACATCTTGGATGGCCCGAGGGCGAGTTTTCATTTTTCATTTCATGTTTGCATGGAAAAATTTGGTTTTTCATTACTCCTAAAATGAAAAGTAATATCCACACCACAAGTATGCTGGAGGATGTGTGGTCAGTTTGATGTTGGCCACCTTCATATATTCTGCACAAATGTTACCTTTTTGGAACATGGTCTTGTTGGAGTTTAAAAAGATTGTAGGATATAAAATACCAAGAGATTTCACAACATTGTATCTTTAAAATTTTACAGGCATTGTGTTGAAGGAGGATTTATATCTTGTAAATATATTAAGTGTAGCATGTAAAAAAGAGCATTATCAGGCATTGGTATAAGCAGGACACCCCCTCACTTAGTGAATGGATAGAAATCCTTAAAGAAATATACAACATGGAAGAACTGACATATTTTGAGACTTAAAAATGACTTATTTCTAAAATACTGGAAGAAATGGATTGAATACTGTAATGTAAATAATCATTGATTATAGATATTGTACATTTGTAAATATATATTTACACACTTGTTAAAAAGTGTGTATTGTATTGTTTTGTTTGTTTTCTGTCATTTCTTTTTGATGTAAAAAATGTTTTCTTACAAAATGTCCCATAAAAATAAAGTAAAAATAGAAAAATAATTTTTGGGTCAACTACTCCTCTAATGGTCATAGAGAACTTGGAAATGGTAATGTGACCGCTTAACTAAATGACAAGTGTGTCGGTGTGTGTAATCCAGATGCCCCATCTGTCTCTCACCTCAGATCTCCCAGGAACTTCTGAGATCGGAGCTGTGCTGCTACATAAAGAGCCGCAGCCGTAGCCAGCAGCTCCCGTCGCTCTCCTGCTGTTAACATGTGACCTTTGAACCCATCAGGATACACCTCCGGGAGAAACTTAGTGCTGATATCACCAGACACAAACCGAGGGTGAACAATGATCTCTCTCAGTAAAGGAATGTTATGGGTCACACCTGTGCGAATGAGAAAACTGGAAATGTAAGAAATGTTGTGCATTTGAAAGATTTTGTCATTTAAAAGTTATTTATGCAATGTACCTCTGATGACATAATTATCAAGTGCTTCTTCCATTTTCTTCAGAGCTTCTTCACGTGTTTTACCATATGTGACCAGCTAGCCAATGTAAACAATAATAAATCAGTGGACTAGTCTGACAGTTTAAATGAAATGAGACTGCCAAGATGGTCTTACATTACTATTCTATTACCTTCGAAATCATGGGATCATAGTAGATACTGATGTCACTTCCTTCTTCAATTCCACTGTCTACTCGAACCTTTAAGAGAAAAGCAAAATAACAATTATCATTCAAAAATCTAATTCCCAAAAACATCATGCATGAACTGGCCTGCATGAAGAGCTTTAGCGGTATTACTAAACGCATTTAAAAAATATCATTTTCATACTGACTGCATTACATTTGATTTTTCAAAACAAAATCATCTTTAAAGAAAAAAAAAAATCAGCAGAACAAAACTACAAATAACCACTGAACACATCACACAATGTTATCTTTTTGGCCCTGCCTATAAATGAAAGAATCATTTGTAAATATCCTCAGTGATGTTTGCTTTCTTTAGACATTTAAACCTCATCCGTGTTTGTCTGTGCGTGTGTTTCTGAAATAAAAACATTTTGCTCATCCTGTCCTGAGCAGCTCCCGGAAAGCAGCCATCTTTCACTGAAGAGGATGTGTCTTCCTGTTTGTCCTTTATTGACTGATGTGTGAATCTCACACACAAACACATTTATGGCTTTATGGCAAAATAACTAGAATATAATGTTACAATTATCCCCAATCTTGCAACCTAGATCCTTAAATATATGTCATTATCATTGTAAATAAATATCCATGTTAACTTATAAAACAAAAAATGAAATAGATACAAATTTAAAGGATTAAAAAGAAGCAAACATACCTCATATTATACCAATTACAGTTCACTTCATGTGAAGCAAATACACTTCTTTTCCTCAGGCAGAGAAAAATGTAATGTTTTGAATAAGTGTCATTACTCTGGCTTGGTTGTGATTTAACATGTTCCTATTCTCCACAACACACTCACACACAAGAAAACAGAAAAAAAAATTGTCCAAACAGATCTGAGTACTAACATTGCGCAGGTCGAGCGGCTCCTGGTACTGTGACAGTCGGCCGATGGAGGGGAGACCAAATGATTTGTATGGATCCTAGAAAAAAATAGAGAGATAAAGAGAGGAAACATTACTTCTCAAATAAAACACAGGAAACAAGTGGTCAAGTGTCTGTCTTTAAAGTTCATGCTTTAGACACGGATTAAGGTGAGTCCAGGATTAAGCAGATCTGTTGAAGGAGTAAAAATGCTATGCATCCCACCTAATCTATTTTTTAACTAAAAAATAACAGAAAATCATCTTAAAACTGAACGTTAAAGCATTCAATGGCATTATATGGCAGGATAATCCATCATCTAAAGCTACTGAAGATCATACACAATTATGTTGGCAAATCTGTCAATAACATGTCCAGATCATGAGGTTTCACCCCAAAAATAGAAACAAATGTCTGAAACTTAATGGTCATGATTATAATGGCACACAAAGTCAATTCAATTAATTTAGGATCGCTAATGTAAAACAATGTAGCTTTTCCTTATTTTTTCTGGGGTGAAATGTCACCTGGGTATGTTATTTACAGGATTCATCAGATTATTCTATGTACCAAACAAATGCTCTGAAATCCCAGATATGGGTGATAGCTAGAGAACAGATAGATGCATCAGTATGAAGATTAATTTATATATATGCAAGTGTATCTTGTATATATGCAAAAATTTGATTTGACACTTTGACCTGGCCATGTTTTGTTACACACCTTTCTATCAAGGTTATCGGAGATCATCAAGATGAATTTGTTCTGACACAGTTTAACTCTGAGTTTGTAATATTTTATTACCATTTTCTAAACTATAACGAATGAACTGTGGTAATGTCTATATTATATATATATATATATATATATATATATATATATATATATATATATATATACATATATATATACACACACACACACATATAATTTTTAACAATAATATACACACACACACACATATACACACACACAAATTAGTGCTGTCAAATGATTAATTATTAATATGTATGTGTACGGTGTATATTACATATATAGAAATACACACACACACAGTATATATCTTGAAAATATTTAAATGTTTATACATTTATATATTTTTGTATTTTTATTTTTTTTATTTTATATTAATTTTTTGTACATTTAAACAACATCTTTTTCTTAAATATATACATGCATGTGTTTGTATTTATATATACATAATAAATATACAAAGTACACAAATATATTATGTAAACAAAAACTTATTTTGGATGCAATAAATGTTTGACAGTACTTATATATATATATATATATATATATATATATATATAAGCACTGTCAAACAATTAATCGTGATTAATCGCATCCAAAATAATAGTTTTTGTTTACATAATATATGTATGTGTGCTGTGTATATTTATTAAGTATATATAAACACACACCCATTCATGTATACATTTAAGAAAAATATGTTAGATTTATATATTAAAAATATTTATATATTATATAAATTATATTATGAATATAAATATATACATGTAAATACATTTAAATATTTTCAAAATATATGTTGTATGTGTGTGTATTTATATATTCATAATAAATATACACAGTTCACACACATATATTATGTAAACAAAAACTTTTATTTTGGATGTGATTAATCGTTTGACAGCACTAATATATATTTTTTTATATATATATATATTTTATTTTGGATGTATATATATATATATATATATATATATATATATATATATATATATATATATATATATATATATATATATTTAGACAAGTACAATTTCTTTTTTGTACTAGCGCACAAAAAAATGTAAATAGCCGTCTAAAAACAAATGTTTTTGAGAAGCACATAATGTGCATAGAATATTTTTGACTTTGTGTACACTACTGTTCCAGTGTTTGGGATCAGTAGGATTTTATTCTTATGATCAAGGCTGCATTTAGTTAATCAAAAGTACAGAAAAATTAAACCGTTCAGAAATCATTCTAATATGCTGATTTGCTGCTTAAGAATTTTTTTTTCATTATCAATCTTAGAAACAGTTGTGCTGCTAAATTGTTTTGAGGAAACTGATACATTTTGTTTTTTGAAACATTTTATTTGAATATGTTTGATAATAGAGAGTTTAAAAAACAGCATTCATTTAAAATATTATTTTTTTGTACCATTACAAAATGTCTTTGTCTCTTTTTAAGTATTTTTTTTTTTGCTAATTAAAAGCATTATTATTCTTTTTCTAAAAGCATTATTATTTTATTCTAACATTTGAATGGGAGGGAATATTTAAAAGATTCACATATGACAAAAACAATTATACATTTAAAAAAAAAATAATAATCACAAATGAGCAATGTACAAAATTGCTAAAACTATATTTTGCACAATAATAACTCAATTGGCCTATGACTGATCTCAGAAATACGAAGACCTTTAGTCACTGTATTAACTGTTGGTTTACCTCAGCATAGACTCTGCTCTCGATGGCCCAGCCATTTATGGGTATGTCAGACTGTTTGTGCTGGAGTTTGTAGCCCATTGCAATGCGGATCATCTGCTGCACCAGATCCAGTCCTGTGATACACTCAGTGATGGGATGCTCCACCTGAGAGAGAAAGACATACTCACAACATGAATTACTGCGCACAAATGTAACTACATGCTGCATCAATCTCATTTTACCAAAATATGCAAAAATGGGAATCTATCACCAGAATTAAAAGGCCACAAATTACCTCCCACCAAACGCACTCAAACACTAACATAGGTGTTCGAGAGTCTTGTTAACCAGACAGCGCCTCTAACAACTAGTCATTAACCCTGAGCGGAAATATTAAACCTTTTTCCTGCCCATGCCACCCCTCCTCATTCTGCGTGTTTTCCTTTGGGAGGTCCACACTAATGAGCTTTATAGACACTTTGATGTCCTCTGTGGCTCTGGGTTCTAGTGAGGTGGCAAGTGAAATGATGATGAAGTTCGACATACTACACTTCCTAGATACTAGTGTATGTGCTGTGATTTTCCTAATTTCAAAAACCCATATCTCAACAGAGCAAAAATGGTGCGTTTCAAACCTACTCCTGCACATACAAACCTGTAGACGTGTGTTCATCTCCAGGAAGTAGAAGTTCTTCTTGGAGTCGACAAGAAACTCCACAGTGCCAGCTGAGGAGTATTTCACTGCTTTGGCCAGAGACACAGCCTGCTCTCCCATTGCTCTCCGGGTGTCTGGGTCCAGAAAGGTACTAACCAGACATACAAACACAAACATATAGCAATTTAGGTAGTTGCATAAGGTTGGTAGTGTACTGTCTGCACACAGCTCTCAACAGAATTCACTGCCTACTTTGTGTTTCAAATTTTTGCTGACAATTGTGCGCCGCCATTGTGGAGAATACCACAACGCATACAGCTGCTTCCACATCATGTTAACGATGCCTGCACATGGTGCTGCTGCTTACATAACACGCACATGCATTTTACGAGCTATTTTACCGATGTCCTTGCTACGTTTCTGGACCTTGATCTATTAGGACCCTTGCTGTCTATGTGAGGGTCAGAGAGCTCTCGGATTTCATCAAAAAAAATCTTAATTTGTGCTCTGAAAATGAACGAAGGTCTTACAGGTTTGAAACGACAAAAGGGTGAGTAATTAATGACAGAATTTTCATTTTGGGGTGAAGTAACCCTTTAACTAAAGGGATAGTTCACCCAAAAATGAAAATGCTGTCATAAATTACTGATTGTTTGGTGTTTACACTTTGATCTGAACGTATATGCATCCATACGTTGCATACGTTGTTTCTGTTCAGTGAATACTCTCCAAAATGGCGCCAAGGTGACATGGAGGAGACAAATTGTTGAATAAAGTAAACAAAAAGTATTTTCGTAGCTTCGTAAAATTACGGTTGAACCCCTGATGTCAACTGGATTATTTTAATGATGTCCTTACTACGTTTCTGGACCTTGCTGTCTATGTGAGGGTCAGAGAGCTTTCAGATTTCATCAAAAATATCTTAATTTGTTCCGAAGACAAACAGAGGTCTTACAGGTTTGGAACGACATGAGGGTGAGTAATTAATGACAGAATTGTAATTTTTGGGTGAACTATCCCTTTAAATTCATTTTTATGAAACATGGTGTAGTCATATGTGTATACCATATTTTTCCCTGTTCTTTCGCAATGACTGTCTTGTAATTGTCAGGTTGACTTCAAATTTAAAGAAAAAAAAACTGCTCAAACCTGGGGGCCTCCTCTACCACCTTCTGGTTTCTTCTCTGGATGGAGCACTCTCTCTCGTTCAACCACAGAGCATTGCCGTGTTTGTCTGCCAACACCTGCAAACAACAACAGAATCCATTAGCACAAATATCCAAAATGAGGCCACTCAGAAAAATGTTCTCTGTAGAGAACAAAATCCATTATGCATTCATTATCCATTTATTCATTCTCTGGGAATCAAACAAATGACCTTTGCATTGCTAGTGCCATGCATTACTGTCTGCGCTACAGGAATGTTACTGAATCTAGAGGTTTTATTGATAATTAGTTGAGTAGAATGTGCAACTCAAGGTAAAGCTCTTTAGTCAAAGATAAACAGAATGATTTTGTGGACTTTCCTGAAGCTCAAACATTAGAGCATGGCGCTAGCAACACCAAGGTCATGGGTTTCGATTTCCAGGGAAAGCAAGAATTAATAAAAATGTGTATGCAATGTAAGTCACTTTGGATAAAAGTGTCTACCAGACACACACATGCAAAAGTGTGGCTGAAAATTAACTTAAATTGTAAACGGTTATAAAGATGAGAAATGTAAAATTACTATATTGTGCGCTGTTCTATTCTATTCCACATTTTGGGCAACAATCATTATATTTTAGATGCTTAGTTTTAGTTGCCACTCAATAGAATGAATTTCGATTTGTGACTCTGGACCACAAAACCAGTCATAAGTAGCACAGATATATTTGTGGCAATAGCCAACAACACATTGTATGGGTGAAAATGACCGTTTTTTCTTTTATGCCAAAAATCATTAGGATATTAAGGAAAGATCATGTTCCATGAAGATATTTTGTTAATTTTCTACAGTAAATATATCAAAACTTCATTTTTGAATAGTAATGTGCATTGCTAAGCACTTCATTATTACAACTTTAAAGGTGATTTTCTCAGTATATTTCAGATTTTAAAATAGTTGTTTCTCAGCCAAATATTGCGCTATCCTAACAAACCATAGATCAATGGAAAGCTTATTTATTTTTTTTTTTTTTTTTAATTGACCCTTATGACTGGTTTTGTGGTTTAGGGTCACATTTAAACTGAATGAACTGGTCTTAATACAGCTAGTGCCCATTTAATTGCTTTTCAGTAATCAGTTATGACTATGGGTGGCCGAACTGTTTTAATCTAATTAATATTCATAAGCCAGGCTGAGACTATTTATAACTACATGTGTCCAGCAGATACACTACCACTCAAAAGTTTGTGGTCAGTAAAAATTATTTTAAATTGTAACAATATTTCACATTATTGTTGTTTTACTATATTTTTGATTAATTAAATGCAGTCTTGGGGGGCATAAAAGAAACATTTAAAAAATCTTTCTGCTCCCAAATTTATTTTTAAATTCTTTCAAGACTAATGAAAAAGCTTCTAAGGAGGATCTCTCATTAGCCTAGCTGAAAGAGTGGAATCTGGGCGGAATCTAGGCATGATATTTTGAAATAGGAAATAAAACAACATTTGAATGTAAGTCTTTAAATACATGATGACTACACTACTATTCTAATACTATAAAAGCATTCAGAAAAAAGTTAATGTTTACACAAGTAAGGTGGCGATTATCCAATAAATACCTGAATCTCAATATGTCTGGGGTTATCTATGAACTTCTCAATCAGTAAACGGTCATCTCCAAAACTTGATGCTGCTTCCTGAGAGGAAAAACGAAAGCCTTCCCTGAAACAAAATATCAAAACTTCATAAGACTTCATCGCTTTATAAAATTAATCAACATTTTTAGTTCAGAATCCTAAAAGAATCCACATAATTGCATGTTCTTATAGTCAGATTTGATTATTCATCAACTACTTGTGCATTATTAACTTCTGTTTATTGTTAGTTTAGGTTTTTTTTTATTATTATTATTATTATTAACATTAACTACCATTTCTGTCTGGTTATAGAGAAATGACTGTGAGACGAATGACTGACTGTGAACTACCAGATCTTACTCCAATTGGCTAAACAGTGTGGATCTCAGGTCAAGTGGCTGTTGTAGGAGAACTTGACATTTGTGGCAAGAGGCTTCCTCTTTAGCAGATAAGCATCTATTTGCCTGAGGACTCTCACTCTCTCTCTGTCTCTGTCTCCACTGAATTGCATGAAGCTTAAACAAAAGCCTGGCGTCAGCTTACGGCAACAAAAGACACAATTAACAGCAACATGTTCCACTGAAGTTTTTATTAATAGTCTCAAGAACCGAGGAAGATAAGGAGGGAGGCAGAGAGAGACACACAGAGAGAATCTAAGAGCTTGATTTGTAAATGGCAATATGTACAGTCTGTCTCTTAGTTTTCTAAATATAAACGTGGATTACAAAATGAAAAATGACAACACTCTGGTCACTTAGTTTGTTTCCATTCCTGATTCCTCATACCAGTGACCTAAAACCAATTCATTTAATTCATTAACTAATTAGTCTCATAAAGCTTAGAACTACTCAAATAAAAACATTAGAGTTCTTATTACACAGGGTCTCAGGTTCTGATAACTGCTTAAAAACATCCCTAAATCTGCTTTTCTCACGTCTCACCTGGTTTCCTCATCATTCCAGGCAATCCTCATCCCTTTCCCGCCTCCACCAGCGGACGCCTTTATCATGACAGGGTAGCCTAACAGACGGACACGAATTCTCAGTTTGATTTATCACATCACCTTATTCTTGATAGATGAAAACTACTATAAAATTAGTCATACATTTTAATGACTCTTACCAATTTCTCCTGCAATTTTCACAGCCTCTTCCGCATCCTGAAATAATAATAATAAAAAAAAACATCACCTTGCTTAGTAAATGCATATCTGTTTGTGAATTATGGCCGGCAGCACATAAGATAATTCAGTTCCTCATCTTGTCCAGCAGGGGGAGCAACATAGCATAGTAGTTTTTATTACCTACTGTAGACAGTTTTTGTGATTGAAGGTTAAATGTTCAGATTTGACCAAAAGTCACCTGATTAGCAAATCACATTGATGATCCAAAAGACTGGTGTGTGTTTCTCGACCTATGAGCACTTCAGGGTCAGAGTTCATTTTTTAAATAACAACTATTATGATTTTGAATGTAATAATTTTATGACGGATTTTCAGTTTCAAAATTAAAAGCTTGGATCTAGGACAAAAGTTCAACAATATAATCTGCAATTACAAAAGTAGGACTTTTTAAAAAATAAATTAATACAAGGGTAAAAAAAAAAAAAAAAAAATAGTTTAAAATTGGAAATTGGATTTTAAAGTTTTAACACTGTGTAACAAAAATAAATTAGCTGAATCTGGTTTGTTTTAATTGATATAATAATAAATCAACACCTGAGACAACAATGACTGAAGTGACTTGAAGAAACCCTAATTCAAATCTTATACTTGTATAATACCTGAAACAGCATAAGTGTCACTATGCTTCAAGGCAATTCATTTGAAAAGTTCATCTAGGAATTATTTAATGTGCTTTGTTGTATAAATAACATTACAAATTGATGAGTGTTAAGGCCCACTGTATCATTTCTGTGACACAAGTTTTTCCATTTTCTTGTGAAAAATAAAATAAAATAAAATAATAAAAACAATGTTGGATATTAGAAATGAATAAAAAAAATTATTTCAAATGCTTGGAAGACTGTCATATTTACTCTAAAACAATGGGCAATTACTATGTTATGTGTTTTTTGCATGCAAAAAAAAAAAAAAAAATATCAAATAAATAATTTGTTTAAAAAATAAATAATAAGTTTGGTGACAATAGGTTATATTTAATCGCTTTAAACAATTTACAAATTACAAAATAATTGTTTACAAACAATTACTGAAAGTGAAACAACCGTTGAAATGTTCTTTCTCACCAGATGTCAAAATACATTAACAGCAGAGATCTACACTAGCATTAAATGAAGTTAAGCTAAGGTGAGAAATCCAGCAGAAGGGACTAAAGGAGAGATGTTGGCGTGTGTGTGAGAGTCAGACTGTGATCAGTGTGCTGATGTTATCAGGGTCGTTGAGGAGGTTCACAGATGCTAATGCCCATACAATCAGAGTGGCATGCGGCACATCTTTGCTTTATAGAGCCCTATCAGCTCAGGAAGTGTCAAAACGGCCACTACACACGGCCATTAAAAGCCATTTAAACAGCATGCAAGAGGAGGGGATGGAAGGGGGGAGGGAGAAAACGAATAGAGATGAGATAGTTGAGTTTAAAGACGCTTTACAGGACTGATGTGTAGCTTTACTGTAGTTAAGAGCTTTTTTATATGCTTTGCAACCAAGCACATATATGTATAACACACTACTGTTGAAAAAGTGTGGGGTCCGTAAGATACTTGAAAGGTTTTTGAAAGAAGTCTCTTCTGCTCACCAAGGTTGCATTTATTTGATAAAAAAAAATGTAATAACACTAATATTTTTAAATATTATTGTAATTTAAAATAACTGTTCTATGTGAATATAAAGTAAAAATGTAATTTATTCTTGTGATGCAAAGCTTAATTTTCAGCAATCATTACTCCAGTCTTTTTTCCAGGTAACATTTATTATTATTAAATTAAAATCCTTGTATTAGTTATTGAAAATAGTTAATATGTTTGTAGAAACTGTGTAATACTTTTTTTTCCAGTATTTAATGAAAAGAAATACTGATTCAAAACAGCAATCTGTTGTACATCGTAAAAAAAAGAGTGTAATTTTAACAGTAAAATATTGTAAAAATGCTAAGGGTAAAAAAATAAAAAAATTAAAATAAATAAAAATGAATAGGTTAACACTAGGTTAGTTCCTGTACTATATACAGGGGAAAAAGTGTAAAAGATCGAATCAGATATTTCATGTAATTTAACAGTAAAATGCTGTTAATTTTACAGTTTTAAGAAGTAAAAAAGAACAAATCAACATACACTTCCAGTCAAAAAAATTTGAACAGTAAGATTTTTAAAGAAGATCACCAAGCCTGAATTTATTTGAGCCAAAGTACAGCAAAAATAGTAAAAAATATTTAAATATTTTTACCATTTAAAATAACTTTTCTATTTGAATATGTTAAAAAGTAATTTATTCATGTGATTTCAAAGCTGTATTCCAGCATCATTACTCCAGTCACCTGATCCTCCAGAAATCATTCTAATATTCTGATTTGCTGCTCAAAAAACTCATTTTTTATTATTATTGTTGTTGTTGTTGTTGTTGTGTTGAGAAGAGAATCAGTGGAGAATTTTTTTTCTTTGAATAGAAAGTTCAGAATAGAAAGAACAGCATTTATCTGAAATATAAATATTTTGTAACATTATAAATGTCTTTATCATCACGTATGATGAATTTAAAGTAGGGATGCACCGATCATGATTTTTCATGGCCGATTCCAATTTCCGATTTTTTTTTTCTTTAAGCAACAAACAAGAAAGAAAGAAAGTATACATAAACAAGATGTTTATTTGGTATTTAATAGGCCAAACTGGCTTTTGGCTATTGAAAACAATAACCGTAAACATCTGAAATTAACGGTAAGTAGCCTACATTCAATACAAACATAGATGGTACAGACATCAGCATTTAGCTTTTGTTTTTGAATTGGGTTGAAACTACATAGAACTGGCCTTAAATGAAAACATTAACTGTAACCATGTGAAGTTAAAGGCAACAATACAATCAACACACATTCAAGAAGATGTTTCTTAATCAGCATTCAGTATGTTTTAGTTTTTAAATTTGGTTTTAAATAATAAAAAAGGTCTTTACCAGTGAGACTAAATAAAGTATGCTATATAAATAAATTATTCCAAAATGTTAAAATCAAATAATGTTGGTGAGAATAAAACAAAAATGCAAAGTGTTTCATTCATCCAATAAAAAATAAATAAAAAAAAATTAGGGTAATGATTCACATCTATATGATTTTACTTACATTTTTTGCCCTAAATTTTTTTAATTGGATGAATGAAACACTTTTTTTCATTTTGCTACAGCAGGTGATTTTTAAATCAAATTAAGTCAGTGTAATTTTAAGGTAAAATAAAAATAATCATATACAGAACTGACATTTACTTCTGGCTTTTCAAACTTGTACGCAAGTTCTACTTTACAAAAAATAAAATAAAAAAAGAAATTTCGGTTTTGTCACAGTTTAGTCCTTTTCGTTTCTCATCCAACACGCGAGAAGTTTAGCTGAACATCCCTTCACTGTCTAGTACGCTTGTGCAGGGCGCGGACAGGTACAGTACGCTCGCGCAGCTTCAGTGAGCACAGGAAAGGGGCTCTTATTTTGTGCAGTAGGCTGTTCGCTTCCTGCTATCTGTGCCTCAGACATGTAGCTCTGCACTTCCAGTGCTGAACGGCTGCCCGTGTCCTGCGCACAGATTTTGAAATACTTCCACACAAATGACATGATAGCGAAAGATTACAATGCAGCCTGTGCACGTGGCTGCACTTCCGGAAAAACCAGCCGATTGCCGATCGCGTATTTTAAGCAAAAACCGTCCGGTTCCAATTTATGGCCGGTCAATCAGTGCATCCTTAATTTAAAGCATCCTTGTTAAATAAAAGTATTAATTTCAATAATTTCTTTCCCCAAAAAATTGATACCGATTCCACATTTTTGAATGGTATAGTGCATAATGTTACAAAAGCTTTTTTATTTCAGATAAATGCTGATCTTTGGATCTTTCTGAAAAGAAAAAAAAAGGAAAAAAAAAGGAAAAAAAAAAAAAGAAAAAAATTGTACTCAACTGTTTTGAATATTGATAATAATAATAATTGTTGTTTGAACAGGAAATCAGAATATTAGAATGATTTCCGAAGGATCATGTGACTGGAGTAATAATGCTAAAAATTCAGCTTTGATCACAGAAATAAAATACATTTTATAAATATATTCAAATAGAAAGCAGTTATTTTAAATAGTTAACTTTTTTCACAATATTACTGTTTTTGCTGTATTTTGGATCAAATAAATACAGGCTTGGTGAGCAGAAGAGAATTCTTGAAAAAAACATTAAAACTCTTCAAAAACTTATAACTGGTATTATTATACAATTTACAGTCAAAAACTGTAAACTGATATTCCCAGATTTCTCTGTGACACTCCACATTTGAAAGTATTTTATGTAAATAATCATGTTTCTTTTTGTTATATATATATAAAATCCACACCACATATGTACTGTATTTCTGTGTTTTATCAAGAAGCTGTTTGTTTAGCTCAGCTAGAAGAGTAAAAGAAAATGGTTTTGATAAAGCACCCATCATGAAGCTGGCCAAAAGAAAAAGTGTTTGTGAAAATGCTTTTAAAGATAAACCGCATAAGTATGTGAGAAGTAATGGATGGGAAAAGACTGAGGACAAAAATAAAAATAGATAAATAAATAAAACATCCCAAATGTTGATCTGACCTTGACCACCCCATCATATCCTGGGATGGTGTTGACTTTGGCAGCTTTGGCGATGAGTTTGCTCTCGATCTTATCCCCCATGGCCTGGATGGCATGCGTGTCAGGACCAATGAAGGACACCCCCTCGGCCGCCTGTAGAGAAGGAATTCATAATACGGCATATTTTATGTCATCAAAGTTATTTATTCTGAGCAGATGCACATGACTACATGCATCAAATCTATTAAGACAACCATCAGAAAATGTCACGTCACGCTGCACAACTCACATGACTCAGAGATAATCTTACTGTACATCATAATACACACCCACAGGTTTTATTCCCACATCAAACCCCAACACACCTGCAACATTACGTGATCCAGCTGTACTCTTCTGGTCATAACAAACAGCTGTGTATAATGATGATCTGACTCCACTTTTCTTCACAGCACCAGTCAAAAGTTTGGACACGCATGACTGATGTATGTCTCTTATGATCTTAAATCAGTAAGGTTTATTATTATTATTAAAAGAAATGTATACTTTCATTCAGCATGGATGCATTATATTGATCAAATGTGAGATTAAAGACAGTTATACATTTACATTTATGCATTTAGCAGACACTTTTATCCAAAGCGACTTACAGTGCATTCAGGCTATACATTTTATTTAATTTTTTTACCAGTATGCGAGTTCCCTGGGAATTGAACCCACAACCTTTTGCAAGGCTAACGCAATGCTCTACGCATGCTTTACATTTCAAATAAATGCTGTTCTTTTGGACTGTATATCTCAGTTTGCACAAAAATATGAAGTAGCAGAACTGTTTTCAACATTGATAATTAAAATAAATGTTTCCTGAGCTGCAAATCATGTCAGAATGATTTCTGAAGGATCATGTGACACTGAAGACTGGCATAATGGCTCCTGAAAATTCAGCTTTGCGTCACAGGAATAAATTACATTTTATGAAAAGAATACTCAAAATTAGTTTTGTAGACAAATATAAATCTTATTTATTTGCAAATCTGTAAATTTATTTATAAAATTATCGTCGCCATATATTATTATGTCTGCAGATACAGGTTAACTCATTTGACATTTATTTTTTTAAAACATACCTTTATAAAACATATTTACTATAAGCACTGGCCATGCACAGCATTTTGAAAATCTAAATCTCTCATCCTCAAAGAGGTAAACGACCATAATTTTGTTGCCAGGGGAATCAAATCCCTTCACACACAAAAAAAAGACCCCCGGGGTATAAACTTTGGTGAAGTAAAGAAAGGTAGCTTCAGGTAATGCCTGCTGAAACATACATACTAAATAACGAAGCCAGAAAAAAGCATGGGAAAAAGGAGATCTGTTCTTTTCTTTGTTAGTCTCGAGAATCGGGAGGCTATTGCTTCCTGGCTAATATACTACAGATAGTATGCCTGAGGCGCGCAGAACCCACGGAGCTCTGTAATTAAAAGAGGGATTTGACCCCATGACTCTTTCAGCTCCAACCGGACCCATGGTGTCATGAGATAAAGGATAAATCTAAATGAGGCCAAAAAAGTGATCTGTTTGTTCTTGACAAGTGCTTGGGAAAAGAAACAAACTAAGGTGTCAACAAAATCAACTTCTGTTATCAACTAAAGTAATTACAAATCACTAAAACTAATAAAGTGGACAAATACCATAGGGGAGTTTATTTTTCATTGAATCAGAAGTCTGCAAGCCCAAAAAAATTAAAAGATTCACAATTCTCTCTTCTGTTTATTGCCAAATACGATAATATGCAATATAAAATATAAAATAATGTATTTGCTTGATTGAAACAAATGTGTGCAAACTGTTGCAACTAACAACTGTTTTATTATCTCAAAGAAAAGAACTCCAGAGCAAAAAAACAAAACAAAAACACTAAAACAAAAACAACTGAACAAAACAGCACAAACACACTAAACAAACCAAAATAAAAAAGAAGAAAAGAAATCGAAAGCAAAAAAAAAAAAAAAAAAAAAAAACACAGGAGAGTAAACTAAACAAAAAAGAACAAAATAAAAAATAACCCCAAAACAAAAAGAACTTTGAAACAAAATAACAAAAAAATATCCTCCCAACATAGCAAACACAGAAAACAAAACACTAAACGAATAAAAAAAAAATTACAATAAAACACTGCAAAACACATCAAAAACAACTCAACTAAACAAAAAGAACTCCAATACAGAACAAAATAAACAAAACAAAAACAAATAAATGAAAAACTAAATACACAAAAGTTAACTAAACTAAAGGGGTCATATGAAATGAAATACATAAATGGGACACAATATCATGGTTTAAATACACTGACAAATTATGGTGGCCCCAGTCACGCTAGAGACCTTTCCCTCAAACCCCTGTCAGTGTCTCTGCAGAGTTCTGGAAAATTAAATCCAATAAAACGCTCGGGCCTTTCAGATGTCACTCAATCTCTCTCCTCCTCCTGTTCATTTGTATAAGTACCACATGCACAAATGCACATGAGGGACATTCAAAGGGACAGACAACCAGCAAGCCGGCTACAACTACAGTAAAAAGAGTGTGAGCTTCTAGAAGTGTCAAGAACTTGTGTACAACTGTGTATGTGAGCAGGAGAACACTAGGATAATGAAAACATCTTGTACAAGACAACATCCAGAGAGTGAAAAGGCATGAAAACACACACACACACACACACACACACACACACACACACACACACGCACACTCCACTCAAACTCAATCTCCTCTCTGCTATTGAAAAGCGCTTCTCTTTTAACATGCTAAAGAGGCTGTAGAGGTAATCCTAACAGAGCTCTCTAGGCTGAACTTGCGCATGCCCAGGGGCTCTGGCCAATCGTTTGTGCTGCGTAAAACTGTACTAACAGTCGGGCAGAGGGGGCAGCTATTCAGGATGGGGGGCTCATTCAACTCTTATTCATGTGGGGGGTATTGCTATTCAGCTGCTAATGTAATGACATCTTCATTTCCACACACACACAGAAGGCAGTGGATGGCCCACTTTATTCACAAAGCAGACACTTTTAACAAAAGCATAGGATAAGTGGGACAAAAATGTCTGGAAAAAATACAATAAAGGATTAAAAGCAATTAAAACAAAAACTATAATAGCTTAATACTTAACAACATGAGGCTGACACATGGTTTAAATTAATTGCTTGTACACTTTCTGTAAGTGTGTGAATCATTGCATTTACTATTTTCTGTAAGCGATGCATTACTAAGACCAAGTATATATATTATTTTTGCATTTGTTTTTGTGTTTTTTTTGTGTGTGTTATTGTTGAATTTGTTTTATTTAACATCATACACCCGACGGGAGCTTTTGGATATCGGTGAGGACTTTTCCAACAGTTTTATCACCAATCTTCGACTCATCCCTGAGATCGCCAGAACACCCGAGGCTGCGCACTCTACCCGGCCGGGCGGAAGTGCTCGCAGGCGGCGTCGAGATCGTAAACAAAGGTGGGGGGGGAAGCGCGGAGGTCTAAGAGCTAAGCTAAAGCTAACACCGCTCCGGCTCTCTTTACCGAGCATTTTTCCTCGCTAATGTGCGGTCACTGGTGAACAAAATGGATGAGTTACGACTTCGCATCACCCACAGTAAGAGTATTGACGACTTAAATGTTGTTTTTTTCATATGAACATGGCTACACAACGACGTACCCGATAATGCTATTGAGCTAGCCGGACGCTACACGCTCCGGGCAGATAGAACAGCAGATGACTCCGGCAAGACAAGAGGTGGTGGATTGTGTGCATTTATGTTAACAAAGCTTGGTGTACGAACACTGTCATTGTTGGGAGACACTGCTCAGCTAACCTAGAGTTTCTCATGGTTAAATGTAGACCTTTTTATCTGCCGCGGGAGTTCACTTCCACCATAATAACTGCAGTCTATATTCCACCGGATGCTAATGCCAAGCTTGCTTTGAACGAACTTCACGCAGCCATTAGTAAACAACAGACTGCTCACCCGGAGGCTGCTTTTATTGTCGCGGGTGATTTTAATCACTGCAAATTAAAGACAGTGCTCCCCAAATTTCACCAGCATGTTTCCTGCCACACCAGAGGAGACAAAACTTTGGATCATGTTTACACAAACATTGATGGAGCTTACACCGCGACCCCCCTCCCCCACCTCGGACAGTCTGATCACCTTTCTTTGTTTCTCACCCCCAAGTATTCACCCCTCATCAACCGTGTGAAGCCATCAGTGAGGACCATCAAAGTGTGGCCAATTGGAGCAGACTCTTTACTTCAGGACAGGTTTCAACATACACGGACTGGAGTATGTTTGCTTCTCAGGCTGCCTGTGGCTCTCACACGGACATTGATACCTATACCTCCTCTGTACTGACTTACATCAAACACCACCATTGACAGTGTTACATCAGAAAAACAGATCACAACATACCCTAATCAGAAGCCATGGATGAACAAGGAGGTGCGAATTCTGCTGAAAGCCCGCAACACTGCCTTCAGGTCAGATGACGTGCAGGCCTACAGTAAATCCAGGGCTAACCTGAAAAGGGGCATCAAAAAGGCCAAGTACTGCTACAAGCTGAAGGTAGAGGAACACTTTTCCAACTCTGACCCCCGACGCATGTGGCAGGGCATCCAGGCCATCAGTGAGTACAAGCCAAGCAACTCCACTCCAACGGTCACGGACGTCTCCTTCCTTAACGAGCTAAATGACTTTTATGCTCGCTTCAACAGCGACAGCAAGGAGACGGCCACCAAAACCACACACTCAGCAGACCACCAACCTCTCAAACTATCCTCCTCAGATGTCCACACTGCATTGAGCCGGATCAATGCACACAAGGCTGCCGGCCCGGATGGCATTCCTGGACGTGTGCTTAGAGCATGTGCAGAGCAGCTTGCAGGGGTCTTCACAGACATTTTCAACCTGTCCCTCACCCAAGCAACTGTGCCAACATGTTTTAAGTCCACATCCATTGTGCCAGTACCGAAACACTCCTCCCCGATGTGCTTAAATGACTACCGCCCTGTAGCACTCACACCCATCATTATGAAGTGCTTTGAGCGATTGGTCCTAGCACACCTCAAAGACTGCCTCCCACCCACACTGGACCCACATCAATTTGCCTACCGCAGAAACAGGAGCACAGAGGATGCAGTATGCACAGTGCTGCACTCTGCACTCACACACCTGGACAGTAACAACACATATGTACGGATGTTGTTTGTTGACTTCAGTTCAGCATTTAACACCGTCATTCCCTCCAAGCTGACCACAAAACTTGGAGACCTGGACATTAACACCTCCCTCTGCAACTGGATCATGGACTTTCTGACCAACAGGCTTCAGCATGTTAGGTCTGGCCACACCTGCTCCTCCACCATCACACTTAACATTGGCGTACCACAGGGCTGTGTGCTGAGCCCATTTCTCTACTCCCTCTACACCCATGACTGCAAGCCTGTGCATGGATCCAACTCCATCATTAAGTTTGCAGATGACACCACGGTGATTGGCCTCATCAGTGACAACGATGAGACTGCCTACAGGGAAGAGGTACAGCACCTGGCCACATGGTGCGCTGACAATAACCTGCTCCTTAACACCAGTAAAACAAAGGAGCTCATTGTGGACTTCAGGAAGAAGAAAGGAAGCACGCATGACCCCATCCACATTAACAGGATGGTTGTTGAACGTGTCTCCAGCTTCAAGTTCCTGGGAACCACCATCTCGGAGGACCTGTCCTGGACCACAAACACCTCCAGCCTGGTCAAGAAGGCTCACCAACGCCTCTTCTTCCTCAGAACACTGAAGAAGAACCAGCTGTCTTCAGCCATAGTGGTGAACTTTTACCGGTGTGCGATCGAGAGCATCCTGACCAGCTGCATCACAGTCTGGTATGGGAACTGCAACGGTGGCTGACCGCAAAGCACTGCAGAGGGTGGTGAAAACTGCCCAACGCATCACAGGGACACCACTTCCTGCTATTGAGGACATCCAGAGGAGAACGCTGTGTACGTCGAGCTCGCAGCATTCTTAAGGACTCCTCTCACCCTGACCATAGACTGTTTAACCTCCTGCCCTCCGGGAGGCGCTTCAGGAGCCTCCGAACAAGGACCAGCAGATCCAGGAACAGCTTTTTCATTACAGCTGTCTCCTTGCTGAACTCTGCCCTCTGACACCCCCCACACCATACACACAGACTCCTCCCCCCACTTCATCACTACATCTGACTGCACAAGTCATTAATTTTATTTATTTATTTATTTACAACAAGCAAAACAACAAACTTGCTATTACTTGCACTACTGTCTACACTGAATAATCCATTGCACACTGAAATATTTTCTATGCACTTTACTTTTCATTGCAATAGTTTAAATTGTTCATATGTTCATAGTTCTGCCTATAGTGTACATACACTTCACATATTCATCTGTATAATATGTTCATAGTACACCTATCTGTATATCATGCTGATAGTATTTAAAATCTGTAAATTTTGTCCATAATACTTATCTGTATAGTTATTGTACATATTGTAGACTTTGTATATTCTGTACTTACTGCTTATTGCACTTCTGGTTAGATGCTAACTGCATTTCGCTGCCTTGTACCTTACATGTGCAGTGACAATAAAGTTGAATCTAATCTAATCTAATCTATGACAGTTCTGTCTTGTTTGTAAGCCCACACACAATCTGATGATTTTTGCACTTTTTTTCTGGACTGATGTAGGGGGAAATTTAGTGGGATTTGATCAGGGTAAAATTCTAGGGGGATTAAATCCAGCAAAATATGTTTGTAAGAGATGAAAGTACTTTTATTATTAGCTAAAAGTGTATTAATGCTACAAAATTGAATCATATTTAAAGGTGAAGTGTGCGATTTCTATGCCACTAACAGCAAACAGAACCATGAACAAATGATTCAATTATTTCAGACATGTTTTACTCCTCTACCATCTGCCATTATCAACACAGGCTCATTGGAAATATGCGTCTCTAAATATATTTCTACAAAACTGAAAAAACATACCTATACACACAAATCGCTGCAGTTTCCAGTTGAAAAACACTAGAGGCTATAAAATTGACAACTTTTATTCCTTTTCACACAAAGTATGATTTGCAGGTCCAGAGTTTCGATTAATAAAGCCTAATTTTCGCACAGTTACTTGAGGAATATCATGTTATGAATTCAAAACAATTTTAACATGCTGCAACAATTGAAAACTGATACTTTTGAACATTAGCGTCGCATATCTAGCTTCATATTATGGGTTTTTATATTCATTAGGTTTGTTCGGTATAGCTCACGCAGTATAGAGATCGACTTGAGAGGTGAAGAGCTTGGGTAAAAATCCTGTGAAACTACGGTTCCAAAAAAAACTGTTCAAACCAGCATATAAGAAAGATTTGTATTTGTTAATGCTATCAGGTAGGTTTAGCATTGGGTTTGGTGTAGGGGATATTTCCTACATGATAGAGCAACACTCCTCGGATATTGGAATTATGAATCACCGCAATACATATCTGAAGCAACGTAATAAAAACACATCAATACGTGCCAGTACCAATGTGATAAAAATATGCCAGGTAATGTCTTGAACCTGCGTTTTAGTGCCACTCTGCCTTGAAACGTTCAGTAATGAACTTAATAACGGTGTTGCAGAAATGTATTTAGAGGCACGCATTTCCAATTAGCCAGGGTTGGCAATTATTCAAGTTAAACAGGTATTCATCCTAAACTCACAACACTGGTCGAGACAACGCTGTTATGGACAGTCAAACTGAAATAGAAAATAAAGTTCCTTAATAAAGTTCTATATAAAGAAATTTTGCTCTTTTTAAATGTAATTTTATGAAAGTATTTTGTGTTTGAATAGTTTTTTAACCGAATTTAGCTGAAATTGTTGTTGGTAGGGCAATCATAGTAACAAAAGGTATCCCTTTTCCCAATGTCTGTGCATTTACATATTGATTCAAGCCACAATAGACGTGATAGCAACTAAAGTGTACCACAGCAATGATGCTTAAAAACACTAAACTATTTAGTTCATTACACTACTGCTATCAGCCGTCAAGTAAGGATTCTCACTGGCTGTATCTGAAATCTCAGAGTAGATAGGACCTACCTCTTTTGAATAAGTACTTCTTAAATGTTAAAAAATCCATTCGATAGTATACAAGAATGTCGTATGAATTTAATCTGGCAATACTACATCTGTCGTGTCATTGTCATGCGACCTACAGCATAAGTTGCCAACTATTCACTGGATCCACACGTCAGTATCTTACAGGAAATAAGTAGGTCACTGGGTGCTTTTGGCCTTATGTTTAGGAATACTACTCTTTTCATATACTGTTGTTTGTAGGGAATATATAGGGAAATATGCATATTTGGACGTAGCCAAATTTCTTTATTCTCCTTGGTTGGCTGTGGAAAATATTAACCTCAAATCTGCCTAATTTAAAAACTGCTTTGAAGAAAAATAACAGATAATACATTTTGCAAAGTCACAGTCCATTCCGGCCCATGCAACCAATGCAACACTTAGCAAAGGATTGGTTGGTGCCCTTAGTGATGCAGAAATTCCATACTTCAACTTTCAGTATATTTTCATTTATAGTAGAGTTCTGCTATAACATCAAACATCACATCAATAAACATGAGTTGGAAAGCATTTCCTGGAGTAGATGCATAGCTCCAAAACAAAACCAAAAAACATTAAACTATAAATAAAAAACAAAACAAAAACAAAAATGCCAAAAATGAAAAATAAAACAAAAAATTATAGAAAAAAAAACAAACACACCAAAGAACTCTAAAAGGCTTCTATTCATTAGTTGCTAGGCAGAATTTCCTCATAAAGTCGATGTAGATTTTAAAAAGAAAAAAGAAGTAGTTTGTGTCTCATTCACTGCAGGATAACAGTCAAATCAAAAGGTGTCCTTTACATCAATGCAGTCGACAACCTTGAAGAGACATGAAACAAATCTGGGTTCAGCTGAGCTGATTCAGGTCCCTGACTGCTTAATATTTAACACTTCTGACATGCTGATGAATTTTTAACGGGCTCTGTTGATTACCAGTATGATGTTCTACCAAAAGCCTTCGAAACCGCACCAAAAAAGCTCATTTATTTTAGATTTTTAGCTGAAAATTTTATCTGAAACTACTTCTAGGCAACCTATCAACGTGAGCCCTCCGTTGCTGTGACAACGCCCCATGTGTGTTTCCCTCCTGCCTGAATGTGATTTATATCAAAGGAGATCTAGCAGCACATCAGCGCTGCTGCCGGAAACTCTGCCAGGAGAGTCTCACGTCGTACTACACTAAAGAGAGTAAGACACGTAACGCATGATACACGCACCAGAGATGTGTATATTGTACAATAAATAACCATGATTGACTACTGTGGACAAAAGTAACAAGGAAACGAGAGAGAAAAAAAAAAAGAGAGTCATGTTGTCTTCACTCATCTCTATTCTAAAATTCTGTTTGTTCATCTTTTCTCTGTTCTACAATGCAGCAAACCAAGCAAAAAGAAGATATCTGGCAGAAGAAATCTGGAATCCTAAAAAAAGTGAAAATATCTAGATCAAAAAAAAAAGAGAGTGACGGCCCCATGCGAACTCTCTGTGTGTGTTTGAGACCTGCCGTGACACCAAGCATGTCCTTATTTAGTCAGAATCGATTGAAGGGTTAAAAAAAGATGGTAGCTGGAGTTTAGTTGCCATGGCAACACTAAGGCACAGCTGGATGTTGGCACATGCACTTGTCAGTACTGGAGAGCTTGGCTTAATTATTTTGGGGCACAGGGTTAAAGGGATAGTTCACCCAAAAAAATTAATTCTATTAAACATTTGTACATTGTAATGTTGTTTTAAAATAGTTTTACTTTCTTCCATGAAAAACATAATAAACATTTTTTGAATAATATTCTGTATGTTCTTTTACCCCCCAAAAGAAGTCCATAGCATTATTTATGAAAGTCTTCTGAAGCCATACAACAGTTTTTTTTTTTAATAAGAAACCCTCCGAAATTCTCCACATCCACCCTAGCTTTCCATGAGGGATTACGAGAGACTTTGCAATGGCTAATTCTTAAATGAATCGTACTTTTAGAATCAAGCATTTTTTAATGAATCAGTTGATTTGATCTGAATTATAACAAAATCAGATCAACCACCTACACTACCATTCAAAGGTTTGGGCTCAGTACAATTTTTTTTTTTTTTTTTTTTGGAAGAAATACCTTTACTCTGAAAGCTTGCATTAATCTGCTCAAAAGTGACAGTAAAGACATTTATAATGTTACTAAAGATTTATTTCAAATAATCTTTTGAACTTTCTACTCATCAAATAATCATGTATTAATATAAAATGGAAAAATGTATCATGGTTTCTCCAAAAATACTGATATTAAAACTGATATCAATAAGAATTTTTTGTTGAGCAGCAAATCAGCATATTAAAATGATTTCTGAAGGATCACTGGAGTGACTGCTGAAAACACAGCCTTGCATCACAGGAATGAAATACATTTTAGCATATAATCAAATAGAAAACAGTTATTTTAAATAATAGTAATATTTCACAAATAAATGCAGCCTTGGTAAGCTGAAAAGACTTCTTTTAGAGATATTAAAAAAATCGTATGACCCCAAACTATTGAATGGTAATGTAAATTCACTCAGTATCACGTAAATGGACTTATACAATCAGAACTGGTTAAATTCTAAGAGATACAGCACTGTCCTTAAAAAAAAAGAAAAGAAACGAATGTGAATGTGGAATGAGTCTCTTTATCAAATTACCCTTTTGGCCTTTCTGCCTTCATTTGGGTTGCAAATAATCTTCTCACCTTACAACTCACACCTTTAATTAAATTACTACTGGGGGGTCCGAGCTGTTAATTACAAAAACTGTGTGTGTGTGTGTGTGTGTGTGTGTGTGTGTGTGTGTGTGTGAGGGAGGGACACTGGCCAATGTAGAACAATAAGTGAAGGGGCTACTCTGCCCCCAACTTCGAACACAAACTCATTTAAATATTTCTTTTCTTTAACTATCCACATTTCTTTCTCTTTCAGGGAAAATGCAAACTCACCAGTCTCTTGGCAAACTGCTTATTTTCAGACAGGAATCCATAGCCAGGATGAACCTATAAGTGAGAGAAAGAGAAAAAAAATATTTACCTACATGCATCCATACAATTCATGCTATACAAGCAACATTTAACAGCTTCACTGCATCAACTCCGTTTACAGATAATAACACTGTCCAGGGCACCGTGTTAATAATATATGACCTTGTTTACACCAACATGGATTAGGCTTCAACTGTGCTTAAGTCCCCTGTGTTTGACCTTACACATAAACACACACACACACACACTCACAGCTTGAGCTCCAGTCTGCTTGATGGCGTTCATGATAGCATCCATGTTCAGGTAACTTTTATTTGTAGGGGCAGGGCCAACACACACAGCCTCGTCAGCCATCTTCACATGAACCTGGGGGAACAAAAACACACAGGAAAATTGTTGAAATCCTTATGTCACATTGCGTTTTTTGAACTGTCTGAAAAACTGGTTTGCTTATGATTTATGTGAAGCAACTGAGCTGACAGAGTGACAGACTTCACAACGGGAAAGCATTAATACTGACAACTGCAGCAACAGGGGAGGCTTGAAACAGACTCGCTAGCCAACTGCTGCTTCTCTGCTAATGTTTTCCACACATGTGTAAAAAGGGAGACACAAAGTCGTTTTCCCTCACGTTTAACGAGGGTGACGCAAACAGAGGTGGAGGAGTTTGCAAGACACTCAAATGAGCCCAAAGGACAGACGCAGACAAACACAGCAACATCTAACTTTAAGGATCACCTACCAAAACAATTTCTTAAAATTAAATAAAATGAATTAAAATAAACTCACTTGGTTTTGAATCGCACAGACAAATCTAGATGTGTTTTCACTGACACTGAGTTTAATGAGTATGCTGTCTGAGCCTTTTAATGCAGCGCATAACTTGACGGCTCCCTGCCATTTGTTTCAGAAGCCTAATAAACTTCTTTTTCTGTCAGCACCGACCCTGTTAACTAGAGGGTACGTGAGACAGCCTGTGGGTCCTGTTTGCTTTTAATGGAACACTTTAATGTAAATGCTAAATTACTAAATAAATACATTTATCTTTCATGATGTTTCAGAAAATGACATTAGGAAATATAAAAGTCGAGCTGAAAGAAAGAGTCTGCATTAGGAGTGTGTTTGTGAAATATTTCAACACATCAATCCCGGGGTCAGTATATGGACTTCTAATGTCAATTTGTTTCCCCACACAGAGTCCAGCTTACCCCCACTGCTCTGTTTAAACATCTTCATTTAGATGCTCTTTGGAAGCTGCAAATCAAATGCGAAAGATCCCCACCTCTAACCTCCCCCCACTCTCCCCATCATTCCCACAATCCAGCACAGAACACAGCAGGGGGACGAGCTGAGTTTAAAACACTGCCTCTATCAAACTCTCATGCATATGGAATAGGAGGGGGTGAAAACTGACAGCTATCAATCATGGCAACAGAGGATTACACTCCATGGAAAGATAAAGGCGACAGGAGCAAAAGCTTTGGTTTATCTTGCAATGCTTGTAAAAGTGTAGTGGGGTCTAATTTAGATATTAGTTCTAGACTGCCTCCAGATGACTAACCTGCTTCACCCAATCTATTTCTCATTTCAAATGCTTCACAGTCTTGATGTACAGTATATACGAGCTGTTGTAATAACAATCTCTGCTTTGATATGTGGAAGTTTTTAATGAATTATCAAACATAATATACAGTGGGGCCAAAAGGAAATTATGTTTCTAGTTTGCATTTTTCTCATTTAATACAAGAATTTTAATTAAATGATATTAACAGCATACCAATTTTAATAAGAAGATTAAAAAAAATTAATAGTTAACACTTCCAAGAAATCCCAAACCTGTTTGACCTTTTTTTTTGCCTCTATGGAAAATAAATGGTAACCAATTTTTAGTTTACCAGCATTCTTCAGAACATATAGGACATACAGCTATGAAACAACATGAGGGTATGTGTATATGGGTGTGTGCATATTTTATATATACATATACTGTATACACACATACATATATTATATATTAAATATGTCTGAAATGTCAAAAACTTTTGCTTTTTATTTTTTATGCCATTACAGCACCAAAGGATAATTTCATTATAAGAACAGAATAGTTTCAAACATAATGACAACCAATGAATAAACTCTTACATCAGAAACTCTTATGGCCAAAATTCTAAACTGCTTCCTGGTAAGAAAGTAAAATCTGCTGAGTCCTACTGAAATGACATGATGGCGGTTCTTTACCTTTCAGCAAAATACGAGTGAGTCTTAATTAGTGAGAATTAACAAGTGAATGATTTTCAACTTTAAATTAGTTTTTCAATCAATGTGCTTTCAGACTTTTGAACCTCAATGTTTTTGTCCTTTTTTAGAGTACATCTGAATATTCATTTCTCTTACCGCACTGGAGTCCACATCGCTGTGAACTGCGACTGTCTTGATGCCCATCTTCTTACATGTTTTAATCACCTATGAATGGAAACAAAGAATGAATATGAATGTTTTTCATTTCATAGTAGCAAAAATGTACCGAATGTTACATATACATCTAGGACTTCATCCTGATTTAAAATGAAAATGGCCTTAAGACAAATCTAATGTTTTGCCTTAAACACACTGAAAGGAACGTCCTGGTGAAGAACACACACACTCACTCACCCTGCAGGCGATCTCGCCTCTGTTTGCAATGAGGATTTTATCAAAGGTCTGTGGAAAGGAAAAGGGAACAGGGCGATTAAGACATTTGTTTTGTCCACAGTGTGTGTCTCTAACACTCACTAAAGCTCAACTCATTTAGCTGTAAGTGAAAGCTTTACAACACACACTGCTTTTTAGATGACAGAAGACAGAGAGAAGAGATAAAGACCTTTGAGATCAAGTTCTAAGTGCAGAACTGAATATACATAATGATCATAATTAAACCCGTATCAGGTATTTATATATACTTATATACTAAACTACAGTTATCTATTCCATGAAGTGTTATAAACATACACAAGTTTAAAACGAAGGAGATCTAGATGATTGTGACTGTTACGGTGGATGTAAGTGTGCCTTAAAGATCAAAGCATTAAGCTTTGCTAATGTTGTCTGCCACGTGTAAACAATTTATGGAAAAACTGAAGGAAGTGTCTGCCTATAAACCATGTGTCAAGATGAGCCTAGGGCCATGTGTATACAAGAACACATTCTTAAACTCAAAGCATATTTCCCCATTTGCTCATATTGCTACACCCCCAATCTCACAACACAAACACAAACACACACACACACACACAGCTCCAGGCAAAGGCTGATTGTGGGAGAATAAAACATCAAAGCTTCATGGATGCAACAGGCTTTTGGGAGTGTAGAGGCTGAGAGAGTATGCAAAGAGAATCTTGACCTTGATATACGGGGTGTGTGTCAAATAATAGGCTTCCTTATTTCTTGTATGGATATCTATGTGTAGATACCTCATTCTACTGCTCCAGACACATCAACATGTCCATCATCTTGACTACTCATCACCATCACTAACCAAACCATTCATTTTTATTGGAAATGCTGCAACAGTTTGCAGCCTATGGTTGCAGGAAGCATAGATATCTATGATAGAGTTTTCTAACGGTCAACAATTGTGTTGAAAAATCTAACACTAATGATAAATTAAATGAGCTTGTAAAGATTACTGTTGACACAAATATTTATACACCATCAGTCAAAAGAATTTATTTTTTTGAAAGAAGTTTCTTCTGCTGACCAAGGATGTATTTATATGATTAAAATACACTAATATTGGGAAATATTATTACTGTTTTCAGTGTGAATATATGTTAAGATGTCATTTATTACGGTTCCTGAATTTTCAGTAGCCACTGGTCCAGTCTTCTGTATCATGTGATCCCTCAGAAATCTTTGGTGTCAGTGCTCAATTATTAATAAAGTTTCTTGTTATCAATGTTGAAAACATTGCTTTTGTTTTTGCTGCTCAACATTTTTTTTTTGAGACTGATACATTTTTCCTGATCCTTTAATAAAATAAAAATAATAATTTATTTAAAATAGAATGTGTGTAAAATTATAAATTATGATTATAATTTAGGGCATTTTTGCTGGAGAAAAAGTGCAAAATAATAAATAAATATGCAAAAAAATAAAAATAATCAGTGTACTATAACGATTTTGAAGGATCATGTGACATGATACTGGAGTAATGGCTGTAGAAAATGAAATATTTCACAATATTACTGTTTTAATTGTAGTTTTGATCAAATAAATGCAACTATAGTGCACAAAAAAATACTTTTTTTAAAAACATTGCAAAAGTCTTTTGACCAATAGTGTCCATTTGAATAACTAGGTTTCAAATGCAGTCAAGTAATCACTGCTAATATGGCATTTATGTATAGAAATCAACGGTTTCCTCATTCATCCCAAAGGACATTTCAACTGACATAAAAGATAGTTGATACTGTACAAAGTTTTTTTAGTTAGTTTTTTCTTACCCAAGATCTCATTTGGGTCCTATCATACAAACTGACAGACAACAACTGCATAGAACCACAGTAGTGTTCATGCACTAAGATGTAGGAAAGGAAACAAGAATGCACAAGTAAAGAAAAGTGAAACATCAATCAATATCAAACACTCTTATAAACAGACTTACCTTCTCAGTTGGGTCATATACTGTAGAGTACCGGCAGATTATAACACCGCACCTCTGCTTGCTAAAACAGACATGCTAAAACACAGAGAGACGATTCTGTCACCACCACTGACTGAATGAAACAGAGGCGTCCAAACCAGGACCAGCAGACCAACGGTGACACTTGATGACCTTTGCCATTGGAGAAACATCCAATTGAAGCATTTCTTCTTGTCTAATTAATCATTTTGGGATTTATGTATTTATTTGGTTATTTTTATTTATTCTCCATCTACCTTTTGCATTGAAATGTAAAAAATATAAGTGAATTTGATTTTACAAAAATTATACATTTTATATTTTAGTAGAATATAAATGGATATAATGGGGAATTTACTCTCAACCCACAACCGTTTGTCCCTTCATAGTAAAACGTTTGGGTACCTCTGGTTTATAACTTCATTCAAAACAAGTGACAGTGTTATAGGACCACTAGCATAGTGTTCAGGTACAGTAACGAAACATGAAAGACACCACCATCAACACAGATTATATATATATATATATATATATTTGGTTTTTACTTGAATTGGCGACTGAAACTGAAAGCTAAATAAATGTTTTAGTGGATAAAGCTTGTCTGTTTGCTTATGTCACTTAACATAAGGTTACTAAACTCTTCTGACTAATTTTTAAATTTTATAATTTAGCGGTTTTGTCAACTAGATATTTTTCTCTATCAGGCAAGACATAGTTTTCGAGGGTAACACTTTACAATAAGTTTTCATTTGTTGACACTGATGTATTAACTAACATTAACTATGAGCAATACATTTGATACAGTATTTATTAAACTTTGTTAGTTAATAAAAATACAGTTGTTTGTTGTTTGTTCACGTCACAGTGCATTAATTAATGTTAACAAATACAACTTTTGACATACATATATACACACACACATATATAGACATATATACATATATATATAGTCAGTAATAAAACTGTCTAAATGGCATTTGTGTTTAATTCATATGAAATCTACTATTAGAACATGGTTTATAACGACTCAAAATGGACAATGAAGGTTTGTGATTTACAGTTTGAATCAGCAAAAACTATCTGACTGACTGATTGTCCTTGACAAAAGTGGAAACTAGATCCAATCAAAAATATAAACTGTTTTCAAAGTTGTTGCTATTAGGAATCTTTTAATGAAATATTCAATACATATTCTCTGCACAGACAAAACGTCTTTAAATACGTCCAGCACAGCTGCATCTGCTAAACTCTTCATGAAATCATTTTGACATTGACATGAGTTCACAATCATCAGTGATAAAGACATCTGGTCGTGATTTCTTCAACGACAACAATGAAGGACACACCATACACTTATAAGGACCAAGTGATGTTTCATAAATAATACTTGACAGTTACGAATCAATCAAACTGTCCGTGTGTCGTGATGAGTCAAGTGAACATTCTTGCGGATCTTTTAAGACAAGTCAGAGCGCTTGGTCTGATAACAAATCAATGCTTTGTTTACAATTCTCACAAATCAGCAGATTCGTTGAATGAATTATTTTCCTGCAAGAAGCGATTTAAAATATCAAAAGCTCACCTTAACAGCATGCAGAACTCTTTGAAAACCTGCAGCGCTTCTGTAAGCCGCCATGATAACCGCAGCTGCCGAGAGTAGGGCGGCGCGCTCTTATGACGTAATACACAGAGTTTGGGGGTGTTTGCCCTCTCGACCAATCAGATGTGCTCAGATGTGTCAGAGACCGAGACGGGGGGACACGACAGGCTGCTGAGAAAAACCGTGACCTTGAAGGCTTTTCTATTGCATCTGCACGAATCTCTAAATTATGACTATGCATTAAACATTATTTTAAATATTTTACTAAAATGGGTGGCAGTTGTTAAAGTTTTTTTGTATTTATTTTTTTATTAATTTATTTGGTAATTTATTTATTTTATTTGGCATGTAGGCTATTTTGTATTAAAATGTTTTCAATTTGGAACAGATTAAACTATTAAGGAGGTACAATTATTCATCACATTATAATTTTTATTTATTTGTTTTTTATTGAAACATTTTCCTGAAAGTAAACATCCAGAAAACCAATGCTGCAAATGATGGTGACAATAACAGTGTATTTCTAATTTCTATTTTGTTGAAGATGTAATGGCAATCATACAGCTATACTCCCTGAAACTTTTGTATGAGGACTTTCAGACCATTTGTGTTTGTGAATGTAGTCTAGCTAGTATGATGCGGGGAAAAAAACAGCCAAAGATAACCGCAAAGAATAATATATAGGTCATTATGTCATTTTGAATCACAGTTGTTCGTATCATATCCTCCTGGGGGAATTTTTTTTTTTTTTTTTTTTTTTTTTTTTTTTTATTTATTTTTTTTTTTTTATTTTTTTTTTGTGAATTTAGTATTTGTTCATGTCATTACAATTTTTAGAGCATAAGAAAAAATGGAAAAATAACAACTTTGAAGAATGATATTGTATGCAAATGTTATGCTGTCCTCTGTAGATGACACCAGGACTCAATTTAATTAATAAATCAATAAACAAACAAATAAATAAATTAAATGACATGAATAGGCAAAAACAATGTTTTTTTTTCTTTCTTTTTTTTTTAAATCACCAATACATTTTTAGGTTTCAGGATTTTTGTTTTATACCAAACTTTGTACAAAGATGATTCTCAACTATGTTATGAAAGATTTGATGTACTATTTTGCTTTATGCAGTATGTGTGTAAAATGGCCATAAGAGTTTTTCCCATTATATACATTGTATCTACAGGCTACACCATATCTAATTTGCATATTAATGTGTTCGTGGGGCAGCATGAAAAGAAAAAAAAAAGTGAAGAGTTCATATGCAAACTGCCTCTAAGTGCCATCTGAAATTTTCTTCAAAATTTTCCTTTTTTTTTTCAGGCTCCTATATTTATGGTCAGTTATTTATGTTCTGAACCTACACATGAGAGCCTGGGAAAAAATGCTAATTTTAGAAGAAAATTTCAGATGGCACTTGGCTTCTGAATCTTCAAGTGTAATAATGGGAGTAATAACTGGCAAGATTTTCATAATAATATCTAATATTTCATATGTTAACAGAAATATTATTACAATTAATTTAAAAATGAGTCAGATTTAAATTATAATAAAATATTATCATATGCAGAGCGTTAAATTTGATCATAGACGTCAGACATTTTTAAAGAATAAGGAGAGGGCGTGGTCATAGTCAAACCTCCAAACATTTGTTATCTCTGAAAAGCCCTGAATTATGTGCTGTGACGTGATGAAAGATCTCAGAGAAAGTCACTCAAAAATAATGTCCACTACAGAGGAGAAAAGTCTGGGTCTGTGAATTAACGAATGAAACATTTGGTTTTATTTTTTGTTTCCTTTTATTGTCTTTATATATTTTCCTTCATTTTACGGTTTGGCATTAGTTATCGCAAGAATTTACATCTTGAACTGAATAACAATGTACAAACACTTTAAAGGTAACAATTCTGTACACATTTTAGTCGAGGAGTTTTTCATAAATATTTAGTATTTTTAATCAAGTATAGGCTACCATAATTTAAAAACAAGAGGCTTTTCTCAAAATTATTCGAAGTGGATGATTTCCAGATATCTGTAACATACATGGAAATAATTCTTACAATAACATACATTCACATAATTGTGTCCATTTTAACGCACAACATTTGACTTCGGCACTTAGGATCCCCGTTAATACTTTTATGGTAAGACAATCATGTAACGTCAAATACTCTATATTCTAATGACAGGAATATTGTATTCAAACATCGTAACTTGACACGACCTTACTGTAAAACATTTATACAGTCAGAAAAATACATCCATCATTCGTCTTTGGCAAATTACCAAAGGAAATTTTATTTTTCATATAAGAAAACAGCCTTCATTTTAGTCACATAATACTTTTTCTTGAGTCACAGTGCAACACTGAATCTTCGACATGCTGAGAACATAAACCCTCATTTATTATTTACAAATAATATTTTCTTTTATATGCAGTTCTTGGCGGAGTCCTTAAACGTACCACTCGCTAAAATTGGACGCTAAGCTGCCGTGACCGCTGCTGTTGAGCGCGGCAGAGTCCGGCGACATGGTGCTGTGCGTTTCTGAACACGGAGAGATCAAGCTGGAGGGAGTGGAGGACTCGTACCCGGAGCTTCCGGCAGGAGAGGAGTCGGCCACTGGAACTTGATCGTCGTGAACCTACAAAGGGAATAAAAAAACTTAGAATCAGTTCATTCTGACTAAACCATGACGTGCACGGTAATAGATTGGAGAACAGAGAATATCTGTCATGTGGTTTGAATTCTCACCTTCATGTGTTTCCTTAAGGAGCTGGGATGAGTGTAAGACTTGTCGCACAGTTTGCACAGATATGGCTTGTCAGACGTGTGAACGTGCATGTGCTTCTTCCGGTCACTGCTGTTGGCGAAACGTCTGTCACAGCCGTCGAAATCACACTGGAACGGTTTTTCTCCTGAAAGACAAAATATTTTCTATTTAGATGTATGTTTTACCACACTGGTTAGAACTTTACATACAGAGTCAGTGAATGCCACTACAAGTAGCCTACCCTCTCAGAAAAGTGGGCTGATGCTGCAAAAGGGGTGATGGCGCAATCGTAGCTATTTACGCATTCAAATTCAAGAGCAATTCATACTTACAGAAGCATCCGTTTTTAATTATAAAACATCACTATAGGATTTCATATCTTAAACTAACTTGTCTTGCTATTGTTGAGACACCAGTTCGTAACAAACGTATGCAAAACGAGTTTTACTGAAGAACAAGGTTAAAGTTCTAGCTTTGAGACTGAAATGGCCATTTAAACTCAAGTACTGCGCGATTCAATAAAAAGCCATGTTTAAAAGAACTTCACTAAATAATCACCTGTATGTGTCCGTTTGTGTATTTTGAGATTCTCTGAGCGCGCGAACACCTTGCCACATCCCGGGAAGGGGCACGCGAATGGTTTCTCTCCCGTGTGCACTCGGATATGATTCACCAGTTTGTATTTTGCCTTGAATGGCTTGCTCTCCCGTGGACAGTCCTCCCAAAAGCAGACGTGGTTACACTGTTCTGGGCCGCCGATATGCTCCGTGGACACATGCGTGACCAGGTCGTGCATGGTGCTGTAAGTTTTGCTGCAGCATTTTTTTGGGTCACCAAGCTCCGGGTCGATCCATTTACAAATGAGCTCTTGTTTGATGCACTGTTGTCGCATGTAGCGGAAGAATGCGCCGGGGTGGTGCGCCATGTTCATACCCATATTTAGGCCATACTGACCGTAAGGATCGGCCCGTGCATTGGGCACTTGGTGATACTGCTCCGTTCGCCCGAAAACCTCACCGGGTAATCCAAGGCGCCCGTTCAGCATGTTTGGAGAGCCGTGGTGGGACCCGTGCTGCTCGTGGATTCCAGGGAAAAGTAGGTGACCCTGACTTTCCGGGTGAGAGTGATGGAGAGGCCCTGCTGCGGAGCTGAAGATGGGGTGTTGTCCGCTGCCCGGAGTCGAATCCCCAAAGCCTCGGCTGCGCAAGAGAAACTCCCTGGTGGAGTTAAACGTGGAACTGGCATACGAGGCAGCGTGTGCCGCCGCATGCGCTCCAAGAGCGGCCGCGGAATAGCTGGTTGCTTGGGGCGCAAAAGCTGCGCTCTGGCCCGGGGACAAATCGGGGTGGTTCAGTTTGAACGCGCCCATGTGTGCCGATTCCATGAAACTCATATCTCTGTCCTGCGTCTCGCTCACAGCCGAGTGATGCCTTGTGAACGTGCCAACCCCTAAACCAGAGATTTGGTGGCCGGCATCCAGTAACATCACCACGGTTTTTGATTACAAGATGCGACTACACCCGCGTTTAAAAAGGAAAACAAAAGTAGGATATAAATACAATGAGTGGCTGTTAATTGCTCGTAATACGGCTATAACTAAAACTCATACCAAGTGATGAAGTTATAGTCAAATCAAATAAATCCTTTTGACACGATGGAAAAGCTGCAAAAAATGTATACAATTTGTACATCGGTACAATTAGTGCGCCAAAGTGAAACTAGTTGCGGTTGCGCAGGTTCTCTGTGCGTCGTGTATCCAACTGAGTGTTTTTGCGCTCCTGACTGCGCTTATCTCTGGGGTCTCTCCAGGGCACCCCACGCCCCCTCACGACAGTAACCCCGTTTCCCAAATCTAAGAATGTCATTGGTCTGTGTAACTCCCAAATCCTGTTCACTCGTCCAATCAAACGTTTACTCACCGCGAGTAATCAGGGCTGACGGTTCTTGTGGCTCCGCCCAGTTTTATGCGTTTACGAGGGAATAGTCTGTGCTGGATGTGAGGGGAGGGGGAATGAATGAAATGCAAAACACTGTATTACAATATTATTTATTATTAGGTCATTATTTGGTTTGAATGCAGTTTCTGTATTTAACACATCTATTTAATAAGTTATAAGTTAAACGTGTAGGTCTCTCTTATTTAGCTACTTCTGTAAAACCTATGAACAGATTCGATAAATCGCTCACTGTGACATTTAATAATTTTTCCAGAGTGGAGGTTTCATTTGTGAGCTCATTCTATTTGAAGCTTTTACTATAAACTATAACGCGGTCTTTCCTTCTACAGCATGCACATCAGTGAAAAAGGTTTCAAATATATCACCGGTTTGGGTGCAGATTACTGCAGTGCGCGCGATTGCGTTATGGTGACCTGCAAAACGAAGTGTTGACTTCGTCCTCGTTTTTATAGGCTATAGCCTATATTTTGTTCATCACCAAATTGCACAGCTGCATAAAACGTGATCTTTATAAATGAAATATTTAACGAAAATGTCTTTATTTCGGTCTCTTGTGTCAAGCTGTGGGAGTTATTTTTACAATTTCACAAAATTGTAAAGCCACGTTTTGAGCTGTGTTAAATAGAACACCTTTAAAAGAGTAGGCTAACACTAATTGCAAATTGCCATCTGAAAATTATTTTTAATTCGAATCCTACACATGCAGTGGTCACAGGAACCTAATTACATTTGATATTTGATCTTAATCTAACCTATTTTAAGAAGTTATTAAGGCTATATTCGACCTTGTTGTAACAGAATCAGCTATAATATAAAAACAGTGTCCCTCTGCAGCGTCTCCGAAAACCAACACTTTTGTCAATAGCTTATTTGGACAAGGGCTCGAGCCTTAGGTCTCAGAATGAGCAGTCAAAGAGAAGGAAGGAAGAGACATGAGAGTGTTGTAAAGAGGTAAGTCACCGGCTTTGAACTGAAACTTATTATGGGCTCGGATACCGCTCGGGTTGTCCTGACAACGGTGGTGAGATGGGAAGTCTCTCCATTGTGGATGAATTGTTCCTCTTCAGAGGATATCTAACCTTTAGACACATATTTACGTGGCCAGTCTTGAATTGGTGACATACACAGACGGAGAGACGCCGCTATGCCATGAGTATAAAACCAACAATGCCAAGAGGTTAGAAAGAACAACTGACCCTTTTCGCCTTTTCTAAAGCGCACAGAACAACTTCATGAATAAAATTCAAAAACATTTACTCCACTGGTCAATTAAAATATCTCAGGCTCACATAATAAAAAATATATTCAGAATTATTTTGCGTTGATCATTCTTCGAGGGATGAGATTTATGAAGAAACGACAAATGTTAGGCTATAGGTTATATTTCCTGCATGTTTCAAAAATGAAATGGACGCCCTTAAAATAAGATTTAAATGTCAGCCAACACATGGTCTTAACAACTGACCTGTAAATGAATTCGAAATAGATTCATTAAATCAATTATCATGAGCACGTCATAATCTTTCGCCCAGTGAACCGTTTTGAACATATTTCAAACTTTTCAAAAGGGAGGCTAGTATACTAAATTGGATTGTTCATAAAAAAAAAAAATCCTGCATGACATCAGTTTGTTTTAAAGGACCATTTACATTTAATACATTTACATTTTTATGATTTTAAAATTAAAACCAGATTGTTTGGTTGTTTCAAAAATATTTTTTACAAGGAGGTTATGAGGCAATATCGGTAATGGCAACTTGTTTTCAAACGAAAACACTTTTAGGTTTGAAAAATGTTGCTTTTACTTTTAGAGGTTTTTCAGCGAACTGCAAAAAATCACCGCCTCTCATTTTTTAAAACAAAATCTGCTTAATCTAAAATATTTTACAGATGTGATTTATTTATAAATAAAGTATTTATTTAGTGACATATTTAGTATATTTTACCCACTGTGGCTCAATATTGTGAAATGAAAAGGGTAAAATAGCTTACCAGTGATGGAAGAGGGCGGTGAGCATTTAAAAACTCAAAATGTATTATTTTTATTTTATATTTATATATTTAAAAAAATACTTTTTCAAATAATGCTATTTAAATAATAATTAATATATGAATAGATGTATTCATTTAGAGAATTAATTAAAGCCTTTAAAATAGCCTAAGAGGAGAGAAAACTTTTTATGTTGAGCAAAACATTTTCGATGAGTATGTCATGAACAAGAACTTTGGAACAGGTGGTCAGTTTGTTTGTTTGTTTGTTTTTTACATTTTGCAAATCCTGGAAGGACGCCAGTTGTACGAGAACGGCTAGTCAACAGAAGTTTTAAAACAACTGCATAAACTCAATTTCGCCTAATTTAACTGATGTTTAAGGGCTATCTGTGTAAATTGTAATTTTGGGTAATGATCCCGGATCTGTTAAACTGCGTCTCGACAGTCACTGTACACGACTTCCTGATATTGAACAAAAGGTGCAAAATGTCCCATTAAGCAATTTACAAAATGTGTGAACCCACACAACCATGCACACACATTTGCAAAGCTGCATGCACAATTATATAGGCCTACGTGTGCGTGCGTGCATGTGTGTGTGTAAATGAGCTCATCATTCAGTGAACTGGTCTGTACAACACAGATATGCACTAATGAGCTGAATCACCCATATGCTGTTTAATGTTTCTGCACTGTCAACCAGATCTCCCTCCTTCTCTCTTTCTCTCTCTCTGTCAAAATCTGTGTGGGCAAAATCAGTGGGGGAACCTCAACTCTAAAGTTCTGAAATTCTGCCATTCAGAAATACAAAAGCCCTTTTTTTTTCATTCACTGGGCTGGAGATTTCTTTCAAAGTGAGTGGCAGAAAATGAAGAGAGCGAAGGCATGGAGCCCCTTATGACAGAGAACAAAACGAGAAGAAAAACAAACAAATCTTACGTTTGACACATCTAGTTTGTGCAAACTAAAATAAGATGGCATCTATCTGACTAAACACTGACTTATCAAAAGAGGATAGAAAAGATGTCCAGTCAGCTGTAGTATGAGGTATGGTTAGCCAAAAACAAAAAAAAAAGCATTCAGCAGAACTCTGACACTCTGTTCATGGGAAATCTGACTCGTACATCTGACAAATTTGCATGAATACAATGAAAAGAGTTTCATAATCACAGTTCATCTCTTTTTTTCTCTGTCCCTTTATCTCAAAGACACACATACACATACATTTTTGAGGTTTGAACCCCAAAAGCCTCTACAATCATTTGAAGTTGCTACTCCCCAGGAATAATGCTGCTATGGCAACCATATATATAAAGGGTAGTGTGGAGGGCTTAGCATAATATCAGCACTGATAGACAGGACGGCACAGAACCACTGCAGGGAGAAACAGGAAAGTGTGTTTGGTCCTATTGAAACAGCAGCAGCAGGCGTCACCGCCTCGTCCCACCTGCATTTCTCAGGAGTGTATGAGCTCTGGCACGATGGGGTGTCTGCAGTCCACTATCTTTATTACAAGCTTGTGATAGAATGCCATCTATATGCTTTTTTTTTCACATAATTTTAATTACACTTCCTTATATTTTAAGTATTCATATTAAGTAAATGTATTCATTATTCATTACACTTTAAAATATTAACAACTGTCTATTTAGAAGTCTAGAGAAGCTATACAATTTGTTCCCTTTATTAACACATTTAACTATATATATATTATATGTAACCCTGGACCACTAAACCAGTCTTAAGTTGCTGGGGTATATTTGTAGCAATAGACAAAAGTATATTGCATGGGTCAAAATTATTGATTTTTCTTTTATGCCAAAACACATTAGGATATTAAGTAGAGATCATGTTCCATGAAGATATTTTGTAAATTTCCTACTGTGAATATATCAAAACCTAATTTTTGATTAGTAATATGCATTGCTAATAACTTCATTTGGACATCTTTAATTGTGATTTTCTCAATATTTACATTTTTTTTTTTGCACCCTCAGATTCCAGATTTTCTAATTGTTGTATCTCGGCCAAATATTGTCCTATCCTAACTAACCATACATCAATGGAAAGCTTATTTATTTATCTCAGTTTCAAAAAAAATGTAACCCTTATGAGTGGTTTTGTGGTCCAGGGTCACATTTGCTTTATCTCATGTTATTCTATAACAGACACTGCACAACTGCACATGAAGGGTAAAGCAAACGAATGACTTTGACTCATGAGCAAGAAACACTCATGAAATACATTAAAATGACTTTTTATTATATTTTTATATGTTTTTGAAAGAAGCCTCTTCTGCTCAACAAGGCTGCATTATTTGATCAAAAATATAGTTGAAACAATATTATTGTGAAATATTTTTACAATTTAAATTCAAGTACAGACAGTTTCAAAGCAGATCAGCAGTGATTAAAAAGTAATTCAGTGATGCAAACAAAACTCAATTCAGCTGTAAAGCAGCTCTAAAGTAACTACTAATATATGTCCAAATGTAATTTATTCCTGTAATGCAAAGCTGATTTTTCAGCATTACTCCAGTCTTCAGTGTCACGTGATCCTTCAGAAATCATCCTAATATGCTGATTTGCTGTACATTTTATATCAATATTAAAGCATATATATTCTCAAGATTATCTGATGAATAAAAAGTTCAAAAGAACAGCATTTATTTGAAATAGAAATATGTGTAACATAAATAAATAACGTAACAGATGCTTTTGATCAAATGAATGCTAATGCATCATTAATGAATAAATGTATAAATTTCACAATGTAATAAAACCAACAAATTAAAGCTATACAATGGTTAAAACAACAACCACATTCATTTTTATGCCTTTGGGGAACATCTAACTACTGTAGGTTAATTCAACTCACCCACTGTGTCTGTTTGTTCAACTTAAAATGATCTGAGATTGTATAAGTTATGTATTACAGATATAAGCTGTTAGAACTTCAAAAAAATATATATTACCATATTAAATACAAATCTCCAAATACTTTCCATAAAATAGAGTGTAAATTAGGCTGCACACTTTTCCTTTACAGAAACAATCCAGCTTGAATCACTGTAATGCTGTGTGTCAGTTGTGGCAACCGTGATCATCTGACCATAACCCTTCATAGCAGTGACCATAGGTGTGGGACCAGCTTCAGTTAATGCTCTCTGCTGGAGACAGAGGCACACAGACTGAAGGGGACAGATCTCAGGAGATCTTTTTTTAATTAACATGGGGGGAGATCTGAGAGAGATTATGGAGAGAATGTGGTATATGACATCTAAATCAACATATGTACACTCTCAGAAAAAAAGGTATAAGCTGTCACTGGGGCGGGTATCTTTTATGTACATATATATGTACACTTTAGGTACTTATATGTATCTTTAAGGTAGCAGTATGGACTCTTTATGTACAAAGGTGTGCCTTTTGAAAAGGTACCACCCCAGTGACAGCTTTTGTACCTTTTTTTCAGAGAGTGTAACATTAAAATCAACATTATTGTCTAATAATATAATTTGGTCGACCTTGAATCATTTTTGAGAATGTTATTATTTATTAAACCCTTTTTAACCATATTAAAAAAGTGTTATAACATGGGTATAACATCTTTATGACCTATTTTGACTTAATGTATGGTTTCTGCAGGTTTGGTTTTATGAGGGTAAATTTGAGACATTTATGACCTTTTTAAAACCATATAATGAAATTTTAAGAAACAAATTAAAAGTAATAAAATACATAAATGAAGAGTTGCCGTCTGAAATTTTCTTCTAAAATTAGCATTTTTCTCAGGCTTTTATCTTCACTTTTTTTTTTAGTTTAACGGCAATGAAAATAACCTATTCATTGCCATTAAAGTAAAATGACTGAACCTACACATAGGAGTGTTCCTATGTGTAAAAATAAAAAAATGCTAAAAAAAAATCCTCAATTTAAAAAATGCTTAATTTAGAAGAAAATTTTAAATGGCACTTAGAGGTTTTTGCATCTGAACTCTTCAAATATTGTCTCTAAATGTAAATGTCTTGTATCAGCAATGCTTCAAAGTTTGAAATCTACATGTAACAGAGCTATGATAGTTTTTAATTCATTTTACTAAAAAACAAAAGTTTAAACAATGAAAGTATGAATAGGAGCTTCAAACCAATGTGATGTTCTTCCTCTGCTTTGTGTAAATGTCTAAAGATTCTTAAATCAAGATGAATTACTTGAGAAGCAAAGTGACAGAAAATAGTCTCGTTTTCTGTGAAATCAGTCAAAATGGAGTTTAAAAAATATCTGCAAATGGGCTCATAAAAATCGACTTAATTCAGAAGGAAAAACAAGTTTTCACACACCATTGACAGATATTTGTTCTTGTTTTAAGTATGAACTCACTTAATTTGGTTGAGTTTCTGAGAAAACAAGATTTAATTTGTAAATGTGCAGTATCTTAGATATTTGAGGTGAATTCAGGTAAACTGGGAAAGTTTTAACCTGAATTCACCCCTACCAGAAAATAAGACAAAAATTATGTGGAAGACGTTCATTTTTTTTATTTTTTTATCTTGCAATGCATGCAACATTCAGTGCCATAACTTTATGAATTTAAGACTTTCTGCTCCGGTTTAAAACATTTGAATATCATAATAAACAACACACCAAATCACACAATATGAATGTAGAATATGTCTCTTAAACGATTCAGTTACTGCGAATCACAAGTGAATCACAATTCTCCTCATAACTTTATCACCTGTTGCTAAATGACCAGGTCACAGCACTCACAGCAAGATATCTATGATGACCCCCCTCAGACAGAAGAACTGATGATCGGGCCGAAGAAGCTCTGAAGAGGCTAAAGGTCAGGGAACAATGCCTATAGAAAGAAGGGTTACCAAGATGGACAACACATGGCCTTAGGCTGTCCACAGTGGAGGAGGCTCTCACCCGCCAGGCATCTGGACAACAGGTGATTGAGGACAATACAATAGTGTTTCATAGACTTTAGTTCAGCATTATCTTCACATAACCACAAGTTAACACAGACTAATGCTGAAGCCACAGGCAAAGAGGACACTAATGAAGTCTCTAGCTGTGAAGATTATTTCAGGTCATAACGCCAATTTCTTTCCAGGTTATTATGGGTTCGCACAGTGGAAACTTATATGGTATGCTTATTTTAAATGTCTGGTTCACTGCTAGGGGATGACATGACAACTGTGTCATGTATGATGTATGATATTTTTGTAAGCGTAAACAAAGTGAAGCCAGAGGGTTGGAGCATAAAGAGGTCCATCCGTTTTAGATGTCACACTGAGATTCTATGATGTGCACAAGTTGCAGAGTTTTTCTCTAGATCAAAGCAGATCGTCATTGTTACTTAGAAATAATGCGTATAAGCTCAATTTATTTCATATTTTATGGCTACATATTTGATGAAGCAAAAGAAAAAGAATCCTCAACAGACATAAAAGGCATGGAAAGAAGAATAAATAAATAATGGATCTATAGATGGCTGATAACTAAGAAAAAACTATACTATTTTAATTTTAGAAACTAAAATCAATGGTTTAAATTAATAATTATATTAATAAAAGATTTACTAAAAAAAATCACATTTCTATTCCCCCTCAATATATTTCTTTAGAATAACAAAATCAGAATTGTCAGTCTTATAGAATAAATTGTGCAATTAATTTATGGGAATACATTTTTTAAATTAGGTTTTAAATTAAATTTAATTAAATTTCAAATGAATTCACACATGCATGTATATATATATATATATATATATATATATATATATATATATATATATATATATATATATATATATATATATATAGATATATATAATATATATTGAGATTGGCAAAAGATTACATTGAACAGCGTTATTTATAGTTTTAAAGATTAACTTTTAGTGAGTGCTAAGTGAAGGCAAAAGTAAATTTAAAATGTTAAAATATGGGAAATGAACATGCACATTTAAATACCCAATATCGTCCAATACACATCAATTTAAACCTCTATAATATCATCTGATAACCGATATGGTATTAATATATTATGCATCACTACAGAACATTATGGAATAGAATAGAATAGAATGGAATAGAACAGAGCTTTATTTCCACAATCAATTATACTTTGTGTTGAAATCAACAGAGAACAGAGAATAGATAAACTACACTTAAGCTGGGATGATGGTAAAAGTGAAGGATGCGTGTTCTACAGCACTTAAGAAGCTTTAAATGAAGTAGTTGATAGCTGCTTCTCTTGAGGGTGTCAAGGATCCTCAGTGAATTCAATAGGGTCTAAATCCCATCATCCACGCTTCCAACCGCCCTCCAGCGTCAATCAGAGTGAGACTTACTGGGACTCATTGCATAATTAACCCCAAGATAGAAGAGAGATTAACTGTACATACTGACCCCTATGACATTCCCATTCTGATTTACACTTCAGTGGCGCCATTTCAGTCAAGTCTCAAAGTATTTGAATGGAAAACAAACCTCAAAACTACAAAACAATATCAGAGGACATAAAACAGGTTTTAGTGGAGTCATTAGACAGGATTAAGGCAGTGTAGTGTATGAAACAGGATAAAGTGGGATTAATTATCTTTAGGAGTCTAATCTGATCTCTTCTAAAGGCCATTTCTACTTTACCAAAAGAACTACTACACACATCTGCAATTACTCAGCATCATCAAGTGTTATAATGTAGGGGAGAACAGTCGAGTTTGGTCTAAATGTTCACCAAGAGATGATTCTACCGGGATGGTTTGCGCATGTAGTGGAACAAACATCCAAATTCAACAGATGCAATGAGTCAGTCCTCTTAATTAGTGAATAACCACCATCCATCCTTCTTCATAAATAAAGCAAGAGAACACAAACGTGAGACAGGAGGGTCTGATATCAGGGAGTACAAGCTCTGGGAGGGGTTTGCAAGCTAGACGGGGTCATCTTTTCAAGGCCTTGCGTTTTTATTGACTCCTGGCAAACCAAATAACCAGATTGTGCGATCCGTTATAGACACAGGGACATTGTGGGGTGAGTGAGGATTGGACACGGACACGCTGGCATTCCACGGCCCTATTGTGACTCGACTGAAAGAGGACAAAGAGACACCCCACTGATCAGAATCTGACGGGACGCCCCAAGAGACACAGGGCCACAACTGACCCTCTTTTCCAGGTGAAAAGGGGGTGAAAGAGTGTGAAAGAGAGGGACAAAAATAAGAAAGACAGCAAGAGACAGAAAAAAGGGCTGAGGGGAAAAAAGGAGAAGGGGAGTGACGAACGTCTGCAGTGTGACGGAGGGACAAAGACTCCAGAAGAGCCGTGACGGGAAAAAGAGAGCGAGTGGTTGTAGTGGGCGGAGGAAAGAGAAAGAAAAAGATAAAAGAGAGAGAAGAGGGACAAAAAGTGTTTGGTAAGGCAAAAAAGCAAAGACAATATATGCCAGTTGGTCATTTCCGGTGCTACCATGAACAATATCCATAATCTTGATTTATACATTTTGACGAAGTTATCCTAAAGATTAAATTGACTACTGGCTATATCAATATAATCAAAGACCATCATCACTGCATATTCCTCATATTGTCTGTTTATATATATATATATATATATATAGGGTTGGTTATAAGATTGATTGAGAGAGAGGATTAATCGTTTGACAGCACTAATATATAAATATATATATATATATATATATATATATATATATATATATATATATATATATATATATATATATATATATATATATATATATATATTAGTGCGGTCAAACGATTAATCATGATTAATCACATCCAAAATAAAAGTTTTTGTTTAGATAATATTTGTGTATTGTGTATGTTTATGAGGTATATATATATAAATACACACATACAGCGCATATTTTGAAAATATTTACATGTACTTGACACGTATATATTTATATTCATATAATTTATATCATATATATTCATATAATTTATATCATATATAAAAATATTTAATATACAAATGTAACATTTTTCTTAAATATTTATTACATAATTAAACATTATGTAAATTATTCCGTCTTTATTTGACCCTCTAAACTCTAGCACTCTCTATTCTAATTCTATTCTAAATTATAATATTTTTGTATTTTATCTAGTTTTTTTATTTTTATTTATTATACAATTAACAAAAGCAAAAAAAGGCCTCTAACACTATCTTGCTGTATTCTTTTTCTATTCTATCTATAGAATTTATATAACTAAAAAAACCTTGCTAAGTGCACTGCATTAAGCTAACTGAAACTTGTTATAGCACTTGTTTATCATTGCTCTTTTGCTGTTTTTAATTGCTTCAATTGTCCTCATTTAAAAGTCATTTATATGTCATTTATATGTCCTCATTTCGGAAGCGCTTAATTTCGATTAATCCTTTGACAGAACTAACTTATAAATATATATATATATATATATATATATATATATATATATATATATATATATATATATATATATATATATTTTTTTTTTTTTTTTTTATTAATTTATTAATTTATATATATATATGTGTGTGTGTGTGTGTGTGTGTGTGTGTATAAGACACACCTCAGTGTTTGAGTGAACATTGGCAAATTACACACAAATAAACCTTTTTTCCCACTCAAAAATGGAGGCCTGTGCTAATTGAATGAAAACAATTTGGGGAAAAATAGTGAAAAATTTTTTTTCATTACTGGTATTGTGTATAATGCTTTGGCAATGTGTATGTAAACACAATCGTTCCAGTAAAGTACTTTAAATTGAAACTGAATTGAATTGCAGACAAAAAAAATAAAAAATTATCTGAAAAAGGCTTAAAAACTGCATATATTTAAAGTATGATGGTGAGTTGATGTTTTGGATTATGAAAATAATGAATTGTTATATTTTATTTGATATTTAATTGAAAGATCAGAGTAGCACATCTGATGAGTCACTGTTAAACAGAGCATTTTTCATTTGTGTTATGGCTTCAGAGTTGGTGGTTTTCAAGTTTCAATTATTTTATTCACGATGGTTCATAGTCAAAAAAACTGAAGTAGTGTTATAAATGTACCACATTTTGAGAATGTGGCAAAAAAAGATTAAACAGCAAATCACTTCATCAAAGCTGAGGTACCACAAAAAGAAAGAGTGGGAGAACAACATAAGGAAAGGAGGAGACAAAAGAGAGTGAGGGAGAGAAGAGAGAGAGAGAGAGTCTTGGTGTCACTGGGTGACCGACATTCTTTACCTTTTATGACCTCATCAAAGAGTCCGTAGTGCTACGAACCGTGACAAACTCCATTATTTAATTTGGATTGATTTTCTCAGGACACACTCAAAAAAGCTCAATGAAAAAGACAAGTATGATTTATTAATTTATGTGCCTTTGTAATAAAAAAAAGATCATTGATGATTTTTTTTAAAGACATCTGTTCTGTTCATCAAAGCAGTGTTTATTTGTTAAAAATACTGTTCTATGGCAATATATTTCAAAATGTAATTTATTCTTGTGATGAAAAGCAGAACTTTCATCAGCCATTACTGTCACATGACCTAAAAAATGGTAAATGGTGGTATATTACTAACAAAGCATATGATATGCTTATGTGAAAAAAAGGAATTTGAAATGATGATTGCTTGTGACAAACTTGAGGTGTACCACGTGACTATATTGGTTTACACACAAACTGAACAAATATCCATGGCCAACAGGCAGAATAAAAATGGAAATTTGCACAAGACATCATAAAACTCTGCGTACCCACTAGGGGGCGATGTATAAATACTTGAAGATATCAAAGTTTACGTAGTATAATAAAGCAAGACTGAAAATTTCACTGCACTGTCCAATGAGAATAAAAATAGACAACTTTTCACTGTTCAGAATTCAGGAACCTTATGAGGAGGTTAGGTTTACTTACAGCTTCTTGAGTCTTGATGCTATCTACGTTTGCAAGAAAACCCCACAAAGACTCTTTATCATGCTGAATGTGTTCATTAAACAAAAGAGACTGGTGTTATTCACTCTTAAAGCCGACAACACAGATGACTAACACTGAGCTGTCCAGCAGACAAACTCTCAGGAGTTTTTATTTCGTCCTTAAAGGAAACCACTCAAGCCTTTGATCCAATGAATAGACTTTCCCTCATTTGGGTGTCTGAATACGAACAAGAGCCCCAAAATGAAGCGTTTAGCAAGCAGGATTAGAATAGAGAGTGATTCAGCCGTGAAAATCCCCCGTTTTAATGGCTGTTGGGAGAAGCTGCACTTTATAGCAGATTCGAGAGCATCTGAGAATCCGTGGGACCAAGTTAAAAGTTTGAATTTGGAAAGCATCAGCTGATCTCGGATCAGGACCCTGATGGAAGCCGGAAAGTGATCATTCAGATGGAGTGAGTTTGAAAGAGAAAGGCTGTCCACCCACACTATTTACGAACCACTGCCACTGTCAGCCATTGTTCAGAGAAACACGTTAACAAGAAAGGATGATGGAGAGGAAGGATCAAAGAGAATCTTGAAAGGAAAAATATATTACTGCTGATAAAGCCACTTCACTACCACAAACCTTTATATCTGTATAAACATATATGTACACAAAACAAAACACTGGGTAAACAACAAAAAAAGAAGATATAGGTAAAAGATGGAAATGGACTGAAATAATTTAGACACTTTACACAACTTCTAGGCAAACATGCAAGAAATAAACAAGTCGAGAGATACCAATGGTCACTAGGAAATAGTCATATACTGTTTAAATGCATAATGTACCCTAAAGAGCAATTATTTCATTATTTTATTTGGTTTTAGATGCAACTTAAAAAGAGGGGCTAGATGTAGTGTTTGATCATTAACATAATCTAGTCTACTAATATAGGCTTAACCTGTGTCTTGTAGTGTTTTAGGATGATGCTTTCCCTCTTCAGTGTGAAAATTTGTTTCCAAAAAGGAAAACATCAAGAAAAAGAAATTCATAAATTGTTTTGCTTAGAACAATACATGAAAACACACACAAAAAATGAATATTAAAATGTTTTTGTTTGAAATAAGCTAACTGCATGTCCTGTTTTTGAGAGACAGTTATATCAGTGAAGTTCTCCTTTAGCTGTGATGACTCAACACAGCTGAACACTGTGTGATGCCAGGAAATGGCTGTTATTCATCAAAGTCTTCATTGTGTTAATGGTAGTATAAAAGTGAGCAATGTAGATTTCTGCAGTGTAAGTGAGTGAAAATGACAAGAATAATTTAGCAAGCAATCTGTCACTATAGAGATTTCGAGGTACTGTCTGACTTGCCTTTCTTGTAGGATACGTCTTTCTCTCAAAGCTGGTTGTCATTTTGTCAGGTGTGGAATATAGGCCAGACCCATTACGAGAAGCCATAAAACTCTCGTCTCCTCCAAAAGAAAAGAGCACAACAAAAGATTGGCTGAAACAGCCATCTGGAAGAGATAAACAAACAAGGCACACACACACACACACACACACACACACACACACACACACACACACAGAGCATTAACCATGCAAATTTTCATATTACTGATGTGGTGAGTCGCATCAGAAAAATGCAATGATTAATTACCCACACACACAAAAACAAACAAACAAAAAAATCTATATGTACATTGCAAATTAGTGCCTTGTTCTAGACTAGACTCTCTACAAATCCTAATTGAACATAGTGACACCTGCTGGTCATTCTAACGCATTTTTATTTACTCCCACTTTTTATATTAAACACATTACTTTTTTTTTATTTTCGACATTTTCTGTGACTTACATCAGTCTTCTTGGCCCTCTGGGTGCTGGACAGAAAAATGTGCTTCAGCAAAGCTCAGGTACTCACAACTGTAATGATATTGAAAATAAACAGGACAATTGCGAGTGATTTTCCTAATTATGAAATATTTAAAATAGAAATTTCATTTTAAACATAATATTTACAGTTTCTCATTTTATTTCGCCAATGAAGCCAAGACATAATTGGTAAACAGCGATTTTTTTCCGTGGCCCTCTTCTGAACGCACTGCGCAGAAATTTTGTTCACACCTATTATGGCTTTAGGACTCCATAGTCAGACTCCATTTGTTTTGAGTGACAAAAATTCACGCACACGGTAACATTCCTGATTGAAACAATGTTTTTTAAAAGAATCAACTGAGTGAAGAACTCACTTGGTAAAACTTTTTACTTAAGTAAAAATTCTAACCCTAACCCTAACCTAACCCTAACTGAAAAAACTGGAACTACAGGTCCTTCTCAAAAAATTAGCATATTGTGATAAAAGTTCATTATTTTCCATAATGTAATGATAAAAATTTAACTTTCATATATTTTAGATTCATTGCACACCAGCTGAAATATTTCAGGTCTTTTATTGTTTTAATACTGATGATTTTTGGCATACAGCTCATGAAAACCCAAAATTCCTATCTCAAAAAATTAGCATATTTCATCCGACCAATAAAAGAAAAGTGTTTTTAATACAAAAAAAAGTCAACCTTCAAATAATTATGTTCAGTTATGCACTCAATACTTGGTCGGGAATCCTTTTGCAGAAATGACTGCTTCAATGCAGCGTGGCATGGAGGCAATCAGCCTGTGGCACTGCTGAGGTGTTATGGAGCCCCAGGATGCTTCGATAGCGGCCTTAAGCTCATCCAGAGTGTTGGGTCTTGCGTCTCTCAACTTTCTCTTCACAATATCCCACAGATTCTCTATGGGGTTCAGGTCAGGAGAGTTGGCAGGCCAATTGAGCACAGTAATACCATGGTCAGTAAACCATTTACCAGTGGTTTTGGCACTGTGAGCAGGTGCCAGGTCGTGCTGAAAAACTAAATCTTCATCTCCATAAAGCTTTTCAGCAAGATGGAAGCATGAAGTGCTCGAAAATCTCCTTATAGCTAGCTGCATTGACCCTGCCCTTGATAAAACACAGTGGACCAACAGCTGCAGCTGACATGGCACCCCAGACCATCACTGACTGTGGGTACTTGACACTGGACTTCAGGCATTTTGGCATTTCCTTCTCCCCAGTCTTCCTCCAGACTCTGGCACCTTGATTTCCGAATGACATGCAAAATTTGGTTTCATCCGAAAAAAGTACTTTGGACCACTGAGCAACAGTCCGGTGCTGCTTCTCTGTAGCCCAGGTCAGGCGCTTCTGCCGCTGTTTCTGGTTCAAAAGCACACGCCTGTGCACGGTGGCTCTGGATGTTTCTACTCCAGACTCAGTCCACTGCTTTCGCAGGTCCCCCAAGGTCTGGAATCGGTCCTTCTCCACAATCTTCCTCAGGGTCCGGTCACCTCTTCTCGTTGTGCAGCGTTTTTTTGCTACACTTTTTCCTTCCCACAGACTTCCCACTGAGGTGCCTTGATACAGCACTCTGGGAACAGCCTATTCGTTCAGAAATTTCTTTCTGTGTCTTACCCTCTCGCTTGAGGGTGTCAATGATGGCCTTCTAGACAGCAGTCAGGTCAGCAGTCTTACCCATGATTGCGGTTTTGAGTAATGAACCAGGCTGGGAGTTTTTAAAAGCCTCAGGAATCTTTTGCAGGTGTTTGGAGTTAATTAGTTGATTCAGATGATTAGGTTAATAGCTCGTTTAGAGAACCTTTTCATGATATGCTAATTTTTAGAGATAGGAATTTTGGGTTTTCATGAGCTGTATGCCAAAATCATCAGTTTTAAAACAATAAAAGACCTGAAATATTTCAGTTGGTGTGCAATGAATCTAAAATATATAAAAGTTTAATTTTTATCATTGCATTATGGAAAATAATGAACTTTTATCACAATATGCTAATTTTTTGAGAAGGACCTGTATATGCTACAAAAAGCTGAATAATTTCTGGAAAATCACTGTCTTATTAATTGTTGACATTTTTCTGAAGTGAAATAGATAAAGATGTTGCGCTGATGGTCTCAAGGTTGTACTTGTACAGATTTCTACCCTTTTTACTGGTCATTTAACAATATAAATGTTTAACATTATGGAAGAGCAATATACAAAAAACACTGAGAAAAAAAAAAAAAAAAGGTAATTATTAACACAGAGAACAACTTCAAACATTAAAACAAGCGAACTGCTGTTTTGGAGACAAGTGGGGTTTATTTCTAATATTTTTTTATTGTTTTTCTTGTAATTTCATTACCTCAAAATCAGAGAAGACAAAATCAAAACTGAGCAGCCAACCAAGCTAATGTAGTTTACGGACACATGTTTAAATGCTGTGCGCATATATATACAAAGAAAATCATTTCACTTCAGGACCCCTGTGTATGGACGGGGAACTTCACATTTTCACAAACCTGTTCTTAACCAAATAAAATGGTCTTGATTTTCCTGTGATAGTGAGGCACGCATTGAGTTGAGGCATGAACAGAAACGAGAAAAAAATGACCAAACAAAAAGTTAAATAGACATTCCCCCCACTGGTTATACACAAGAATGCGCAAGCAGAAATTTTACAGTATCAACATGATGGAATGAAATTTCACACAGCCTCACTCTTAAATCAACTCGTAGCGAATTCTTTGCATTTTTAATCTCTAGTTTCTTTTTTGATGCATTCAAGGAAAAAAGGCTATTTACAAAATCATACTTCTGACACCATGAAGATTCAATAACTGGAGCTAGTTTTCTTTGTAATTTATGCATTACCCTTTCATTTCATTGTTAGCAAAAGAAAAAAGCATGTAATATTTACAAGGGAAAACTCCAAATCTTAATTACTCGTCGCAGTGGCCAATGTGCATGTTTGCTGTATTCCGTTCCAACTAAAGAAGCAGATGTGTCGATTTCTTCAAATGGTTGAATATGCACTACTAATGCACACGCAGAGCAAAGTAAATGGAATTTGTTGATTCAGAGTTGTTGGTGTAAAGCAGAGTCGCCGTGGCAACAGATAAACAGCGCTCAGAGTTCAGTCTCATATGAGACTGCTTTCATTTAATCCACTTTGACCACACTGTAGATCTTGGTGACAAACCAGAAGCAGGCAAAGAATCCAATTGTACCTGGAGGCAAAAACACACAAGAGATCCAGATTACTAAAACACTACACAATATCACCTGAAGCATTATTGTTTTTCTGCATTCAAAACAGCACATAAAGACATCATATGTTTGGAATCTAAAACTTCCCACTTCACTTTCTGGAATCATTACTGTTTAATAAATTCGGGTTAATTCATTTAAATGTATTGATACTTACACTTTCAGTTAAAAAAGTTCTGAAAATAAGCAATGTTTTCATAATTACAACTGAAATACAGGTAAAAGAAATATATGATAATACAAAAAAAACGACTTCGGCCCCGTCCACACGGAGACACGTATAGCTATATATGATTCAATTTTGTATCGTATAGGTGTTTCGTCCACACGGATCCAGCGTTTTGGGAGAGTGAAACCAGGTCCCAGAGTGGATAAATCTGAAACTGCCACCCTTGTGTTTTCTTGTGGACAACGAATCTGTATATTTTCTGAAACGATGACGTCATCAGCCCACGTCTCGTCCTTTGGTGTGGACAGCTAAGTTGTGTAACCAACAAAAACATGAACAAAACCTGAATGATTGTCTTTTTATTAACTAACATTAACACAGACTAATAAATGTATTGTTCCATGTTCGTTTGTATACCGTGCGCAAGAATTATGCATAGTCCAAGTCTTCTTCTTCATTTTAAGTGCATCTCTGTGGCAGAATTACAGCGCCACAAACTGGTCTGGCATGTATACTACATCGTTTTGTGTCGGTTTCGTGTGGATGCAGATATTTCTTAAGACGAGGGGGAAAAAAAAAGATTGGATAGGGAAAGCTCTGGCTTTGTGTGGACGTAGCCTTAGAAGTGGATGATATAACCAAAATCTTGTACCACAAGATCTGCCATTTTCTAATATGGTAATGACATATATCATGATCTAGTAATATAACCTGTAAAACTACTTTGAAGTTTTGTCTATTGAAAGTGCTGTGCAATTTTCCATGAAAACTCTGTGACAAAATTCTATGATTCCAGTTTACAAAAAAGTTCATGCCAAAATCCAGTCTTTCTAATAGGAATATGTGTGATTGGGATTTTCACTCATTTTCAAGTTTGTCACATGAATTGGCAGCATTGACCAACAGAAAGCTGCTTGGTTTGAAAGAGACGTCTGTGTGAGCCGCGCTTCTGACAATGGATCTCTTCTGCCCACAAAATTTCGTCGCAGTTTCTCTAGTGACTGTACCTTAACTCTACACACATACAGACCTGTGAAGAGGAAGAAGATGAGTGCCATGATCATGGTGTAGCCGAAGTAAAGAATGGTGCTGGCGAGTCCACTAATCTGCAGCTTAGAGAAGAAGTAATGGATGGCGTAGACCAGGAAATAAACAGCTGTGAATCCGCTGGTGAGGAAGGAGCGCCACTGCCAGTGATAGTCCTGAGAGATGGCATATAAACAAAACAAATGAAGAAAAAAAAAAAAAAAGACACAATTCTCCAAAATATGCATACTGTCACACGTGTGCATATGTAATATGGGTTTTGCTGTGTGTACTCTTACCTCAGCACACAGGTGGAAATAGCAGAGGAGGATGGTGGCCTCAGAGCAGGTGATGAGCAGGATGATGAAGACCAGGAAGAGGAAGCCAAACATATAGTACATCTGATGAGACCTGCAATATCAATGGTTTACACAATATTTCATTAAAACTGTAAGTGCTTTTAAAAAGGTTTGATTTCATTTGGGTTCGAAACCTAAACCTGAACTTTATAATTTGCTTTTGTAATCATAGCAACTGTTAATCATCAGCACTAACCAAATGCTGTTGAGGATGAAAAACAGCTGGATGAAGATGCAGCCGAATGGCAGGATTCCACCCATGACGATGCCAGGAAGAGGTTTGGTGTAGAAGGACTGCTCTGGAATTTGTCTGGGAATCTGATTGGTCCGCACAGGATGTTCAATGCCCTGAAATTGAACCAAAATTACACGCATATATAACTATAAGTAAGAGTAACAGGGATAATTGGATTTTTTGACACCAGAAGTTTTAAAAAAAGGCTTCTGCGAAATGATTTGAAAGTAAAGAAAGCTTACACTCTTCTTAAAACCGAAGTATGCTCCGATAAAGGTGAGGGGCACTGAGATACAGAACCACAGAGCCAGGATGGCCACCAGAGTGCCAAAGGGCATGGCAGCTGATGAACCCTCGCCCCACAAAATCAGATTCATTACGAAAAAATCAGCAAACACCACCCTGAAAAAGCATGTAAATGCATTATTCACATTCACATTTAAGGTACACATCACTGCACAAGATTTCAAAGTGCAAAATGGTCCATTAACTGTTACATATAACTGCTTAATGTACTGAAACTTAAATTCAAAGGAATTATTTATTTCTTCATTTACCCACCCTGGACAGAGAAATGCTGTCAACAGAACATTGGTCTTCCACTTCTCCCCACCGAAGGCTGGAATGAGAAAAAGAGACCAGTTCACCTCACATTTCAACAAGGAAAAAAAAAAAAAAAACCACACACAAAGAGAAAATGCAGTCAATGTAATACAGTTGTGATACATCAATATATCAGACTCATCAAAGTTCTACTATTTGTAATGTGTTTTGTTTTTTATTACTGACTTCAAAGCAATTCATTAAACTCATTAGCATTCTATCAGTTACCACCTCTAGATTCTAACACTTAAAAACTGTCACGTTCTTCATTATTTTATTTTTATTGATTTTTTTGTCAAAAGAGAACAGTCACAATTTCCTCTTCCATTGCACAAGGTCCTGTGGATAGTATTAGATAAAAATGCATACTGCATACACAAAAAGATGATTAAAAAATCAAAATCAAAGTACACCATCTATTTCACATTTAGCATACTGTGTTTAACATACTATTTTATTAGATTTTTAGAGCACTAATGGTAATCTCATTTAGGATTTGGGTTGTAATGTATGTCCTCTCTTCTGACTGATTCTGTGAGATGATTGCACTATTGTGAGTCAAGCAATGAGGCACTGAGATACTGTCTAGGATTTACCACAGTCCTGGGCATCAAGACTGGTGGACGACAAAAAAAAAAAAAAAAAAAAGGGTGTTGTAACGATTGAAAGTAAACTCACAAATGTCCATTATGATTCAGTTTCTAATCAGAGAGGACAATTACACTTCTGTAATACGAACGATGTTAAAACAAAGCTCAGCAGACGGATCTACAACTCATATCATGGTAAATAGAAGAGTATGTTCTTATTGTACTCTGCACGAGCTGTAGAGCACAACTAAAGCAAAAAAGCAGCAGGGGTGTGTAGCCTGCCTGTTCTTGTAAAGGGCTCCTCTGACACTAATTAAATCTAACGAACTGCAGACAGCCCTAATGAAGGAAGGATAAGAGATCAAAGGTCAATCCTCTGCTGTGCACTTACATTTGTAGTAGCGGGCAGCCACATAACCAGCTGGAGTACCCAGGAGCACCCACAGCACCACTGCACACGTCATCAGAGCCCCACGATTAGCAGGTGACAGGAAACCCAAACAGGCAAAAACTACAGGGAGAAAACATGTTGTCAAGTTCAGGGTTACATGAGTTCAGTATCTAAAACAAAACAGAATCCTTCAATATCATATTTTAGATAAAGCAAATGCAAAACTGTCCAGGTTCACATGCACTGATTCAGCTATCAAAAATTGATGTAAGTAAAAATAGTAGTATTTTTGGTAAAATTTTTTAAAGGGGTGGTTGATTGCAATTTCACTTTTTTAATGTTAGTTAGTGTGTAATGTTTCTGTTTGAGCATTAAAAATATCTGCAAAGTTGCGGCGCTGAAAGTTAACGGAGATATCGTCTTTTAAAATTCTGATAGTTTAATGGCTACAAAAAACGGCTCGTAGGGACTACAAAGAGTTACTTCCCGGGTTTGTCATCACAAACCCAGACAAACCCTGCCCCCGGGGCCATGCTGCGCTGCTTTAGAGAAGAGAAAGAGAAAACAAGGGGTGCACGTAAAAATCTATTCATATATGATTTGCGATTCTGTCTTCTAATGATTCTAATGGATTCACAAGTTTCAAAATCAATGTTTTAAAGCAGCGGTTCTTAATACTTTTCCTCGCGTCCCCCCTGCTCTGCACACACCCTCTCTCTCTCCTTCAGATCAGCTCCAACAATCAACTGTTCCATTTATACACTTATTTTCACATAGATATGAGAAGCGGTAAACATGGACACGCGTGCGGTTGCCGTACTGTATTAAAGCTTCAATCAGTATAAAACCGTATATTAAAATCTAACAGAAGCAGTGGCATTTACAAATTACAGCGTATCAAAAAGTATGAGACAACAACAAACAAAAAATATACCATTAAAAGCCATGCTTGCATAGGTTCTGTGTGATCCTTTTCACTAATATCCTCTGCGTCTCAATTAGACTCAAATTGATATAGACGACAGTTCTGTTTACAATACAACCAGAGCACATGCTGCTGAGGTGAGGGGCGGGACGCACTAGAGGTGGTTTAACCAATCACAACACTTTGGACTAGTTAACAAATCAGAGCCCATCGCATATTTCTGAGGGAGGGGCTTCTTTTTATGAGGAAGTGGTTTGATTGTTTATGGGAGTGGTGACAGTGTTTTTTAGAATAAAGGTAAATTATGTGTGGGAGTGCACCCCATAAACACAATCAAGCCTAGAAAAAAAAAAAAACCTTCAACCACCCCTTTAAAACATTTACCATAAAATGTATGTCAAAAAAAAAAAAAAAAAAAAAAAAAAATTCGGACTATACTGGTCAAACTGCCTTTTATAAGGTTTGATTTTTCAAATCTCACCATTTCTCTCTTAACAACACTCACATGACAATGTCATTTTTTTATGCCTGCTTATGTTTTTTTTAAATATGTATATTTATGTCAAATCTTTGCTACTAGTTAAAAGTTTGGGGTTGGTAAGACTTTTTAATGTTTTAGAAAGGTCTCTTATTTAACAAGGCTGCATCTTATTAATTAAAAATACAGTAAAAACAGTAACATTGTGAAATATTATTATAGTTTAAAACAACTAATTTCTATTTCATTTCGAGATAAGATACAAAGCTGAATTTTCAGCATCATTACTCCAGTCTTCAGTGTCACATGATCCTTCAGAAGTCATTCTAATATGCTGATTTACTGCTCAAGAAACTTTCCCTACTATCATCAATGTCGAAAACACTTGTGCTGCTTAATATTTTTGTGAAAACCATTATACATTTCATTTCTCAGGATTATTTGATGAAAAAAAGAACTTGTTCTCTAAGCTTACTGCTTTTGATCAAATGAATGTTTCCTTGCTGAATAGAACACAACGTTCTTTAAAAAAATGTCTGACCCCAAACTTTTGAATTTTAGTGTACATTTATTTAACATATATGTCTTTTTTATGCTTTTTTTTAAGAAAATTTTTTAAAGCAAACTATGAAAACTATGTTTTGTTTTGATCTGGCACTGGTCTTTTTCTATCAATCAGGGCTTGAATTTTCCTGTTTTGCTATATTGCTCAGCTGCCTATACACTTACAGAGAGTAACAAAGGTCATGATGAAGATCTGAGTCCCAGACCCCAGGAACACAGACAGCAGCATGCCTTTCCTGGGAGGCCTGAAGACGTCTCCGTGAACAAGCTTCCAGCCAAATTCCTCCTGGGCATCCTCCTGGAAAAGATAGAGTGGAAAAGCGAGGCTTTAACAATAGCAGGAGCTAACGGAACCCCGTTCAGGCATGGGTTTGGGTCTACAGCCCAATTACAGCTAACAGAGATCAAAGGAAGGACGCCGGCTGCTGCTCAGACCAATGATACACTGTGTCACTCTCGGTCTGTCCTTAATGAGTATGATGTATGAGGACGGGGGAGGGGCCGCGGTGAAACACAGGAAAGAGAGAACACGTAAAAGCAACAGATGTGTGTATCACGCCTGAGCCTGTCTGACCTCTAACCCCGGATGGGAGGGACCAAATATACGATATATAAAGAGATCTGAATGCGAAGTGTATTCAGGATGACTCATATCAAGGGTGAAGGCAGATTTGTGTGTGCACTTGTCTCTCCTCATCAGTGTGCCCCTCACTGTTGGCAGTAGACAATCCAACAGTTAACAGTACATTAACACACATTCTATAAGTTACAGTCATTAGCTCAAACTTGGCTGTATTAAAAAAAACACATTCTCACACACACACACACAATATAAGGTCATAAGAGAGACTGATCACATATATCAGACATTGACATGTGACAGTTAAGCTGAACTCACCACAGAGTCCATCTGGTTGTATCTGGCGATGTCTTTATGGAGCGTTCGGAGCATAATCATAGCAACCATCCCCGAGAGGAAGAGTACGATGACCAAAGAGTTCATGATACTGGTGGCAGAAAACAGAACATCTTAGCTAAACATATTAGGACATATTCGCTAAAATACTTCATGGGTTTATTAGGATATGGACCTTGGGCCAAATGACAATCTCAGCCCCTGCAATCCAACTTTTGTGACTGTTAATCAGCATCATCATCATCAATACTTTATTACTTTAATATTATAAATAAGACTTTTATTTTATTATTTAAATTATAAAAATTTACCAAGAGAGAAATATATTACTATATTAATTGTAAAAAGAACTACTGTACTGTAAATTAAAAATGAGTATTTAATTAACAACAACAATTATTATTACTCAGTGTATATTTATATTGATACTTTAATAATTAAAACAATAAAGAAAAATTACTACAGCAATACTATTTACTTTTACGCTACTAGTACTATATGAATATAATTAAAATAAAAAAACTATAGAAAATTAGTATTTAATAATAAGAACAATAAATATTTTTTTCAAAACAACAGGAATATTACTGAAATTAATTAATATAAATAGTCTTTTTTTGTTGTATTTGGCAGGAGAAGTTTTAAAGCTTCTCCTTTGTTGACAACAGAACTATAAATGGTCCTCATTACAAATTTGGGAAGATGGTTGGCATGCTGTGTTTTAGAATGCACATTCCAAGACACCGAACACACCGGGTCATGAGCTGCTCATGTGTAAATGAACACAGAGTCATGCATAACTTTACTTCAATCAACGGTCAGTTATTGGCCAGCTGGTAATCATCACAGTTTCATATAGACGCCAACTCAATTTGTTCCTTGCATTTGCCGCTCGTCAAGCTATTTTGGACCCTGTCTGAGGTTGTTCTGTAGACAATACCACAATATGGTGCCGCTAGCTCAGTTGTTGGAAGCTATGGTGGTCCATTCATGAAATTCATGGATTTTATAATATTTGTAGAAAATATTTATTTACTTGAATTTATGGACTTCACATGGGTCATACTTTAGTTTGCTGTAAAGCCCAAACCAAGGTGGGCTTTGCAAAGGATGCATGTATAGTGCTTCGCAAACGCTTAGGGAAAGTTTATGAGTACACATATCCACTTTGAGTGTGTCATTTGGGACAGGGCCATAGGTGTGTAATATGTACCCTCACCTAAACCACTGAATGTTGGTGTGCGGCATAGACTCAAGAATGTAATCCCATCTAGAAGCCCAGCGAATCGTTTTGTCCTCCTGCAAACATCAAACCAGCAATTATCCACAAAAAACAAGAGCTCTGCAGAAATACTGATATAATAAATCGCTTTACAGCAGGGGTCTACAATCTCTTACAGAATAAAAGCCGCCCTTGGTTGATATAGGGACAGAGCACAGACACTTACATATTGTATCGAATTGATTCATGCATTGTAGGCCTGGCCTATAACAACATGCATGTAAAGCGAAATGAACATAACATAGTTTGTTATGATGATTAGATTGCAAAGCTTTTCAAAGGAAAATTTTAAATGCAATGATCATATTATTTTTCATCCACCTAGTATGAGATGAACAATGACACTTTTAGCTGAACTTTAGCTTTGGTTGAAGTTCATGTAATACTGTAGTTTTTATATTTCACAAAACAGAGTTATATTTATTAGACAATAACTGGAAGATCCCCTGCAGGAAACCCCAAGTGGCATGAAACCATTACGCCTCCTTGTGGAAAAACACAGAACAACACTTCTCAATTTGAATGAAGAGGAAAGAGATGCAAATGATTTAAGCTTTTATGTATATAAACTACTATAAAAACACTTTGATTCAGTTTAAAGAAATCTAAATTCTGTCCTCATTTTCCAAATTGTCTTTTGTTGATCTTCAGTACATAAATGAAGGTATTTTAAACATGAAAATAAAACATTTTCAGGATAAAAAAAAGCAGTGGGCAAATATCGGCAGACATTGTGCTTAGTAAATCAAGAGAAGCAGATATTGTGATAACAATTAAAATATGAATCCTTGTGCAGCCCTATCTAAACAGAACCAACACTCAATTGACTGAAGCTGATGAATGACACTATTGTGTTTTAGAGCTGCTTTACAGCAGAATCTGAACTGTCCCCATAGTTGATTTTCCATAATTCATTCTGCTATTGTTTCATAGTTGTCAGACAAGCACACACGATTGAGCTTATGTGTTCTATATACGTGTGGTCAACAATGTTTATAGGCAAAAAATCAATTGTAAACTAAAATCTGTGAGTCTCTGTACACAAAACTTGTTTTAAATGGCTTGATCTTCATGGATTACTTTTACGTCTTAATGTACTTTTTGAAGTTTGAAAATGTTGATTGGCTAGGCTTTCAATAGATTAAAAAGATGATTTCACAGAAATAATGAGAGACTGTTCTGTTCCAAAAATGAACGAAAGTCTAATGGGTTCGGAATGATGTGTGTGTGAGTAAACGATGGCAAAATGTTCATTTTAAGGTAAACAAACTCTTTAAGGCTGATATGGAAGTATCTTAATCACTGACCACAAACTTGACAGAGTAAGTGTAGGGAATCTTGATTTCTCCACTGAACTTGTTGCCCAGACTCATGGGAGGTCCTGTGCAGTCTGGTTTCTCCCAGTTGGTGTGCTTATAGCTTTAAAAAGAGACAAGAAACATAGTCCATATTTACATATTAAATCCAATATCCTATCATTATGCTTAATTTGACAATTAAATATTTAAATATATTGTTGCTTTTTTGTTAGATCTTAATTGGCCAAATTGCACCCTTCTCTGCTGCCTTATTATTGGTTAGAAGAGCCTCAAATACCTTTTGGGCTCTAATTTAGCTGCAACCAGTCTGGCACCAGCAGCCTCGTTCTCCACCACGTGGTAGAAAATGGTGATGTCCACATGGTTGAAGATGTAGAAGGTGTCTTTGTCATTGAAGTCAGCCTGCATGAAAATGAAACCACTGTGTGAACAAATTGCATTAAACAGAACAATCATATGGCCTTTGAAAAGTCTGGTAAGTGTTACTCACATTGACCACACAGGCATCTTTGGCCCGTCCCGTATCTGTGACATAGCAACCAATGGGGAATCCTGGATTACAGAACTTCTGATTGTCCTCCACATCATAACACCAGGTCACCGGCATATTATCCACAATCCTGAGAGAGTCAGATAAGTGATGAGAAGCTATGCTTCGTTATAGTGCTATGTTTCAGCACCGAGAGATACTGAGCGACTGCCTCACCAGTGGTGTTGGTAATTGAGGAGCATTCCCTTCTTGAGAAATTCCAGCTTGGCCTTATCCTCTGCTTTCTCTGTGTTGTAAGATTTAGGACAGACACTCTGGCATTCCATATTCTTCTTGAAGGAAAACTAGAAGAAAAACAAACAAACTAAATAAAATGCTATAATAAAAAGAACATTTCAATAAAGACAAAGTCAGAGGCTTTTATCCAAGGTGATAATGTGAACACATGAGAAATAGGCAATATTATTAATATTATTAAGGTGTATTAGCACCATTTGCCTTTAATATAGCTTCCATCCTTCTTAAAACAGATTCATACAACTTTTGAATGTACAGATGAATGATGTCTATCAGAACATCTACCAGCTGTTTCAGAGATTTTTGAGACTCTTCTCTCCAAAACTGCCCACTGTGGTTTGATAATATTCAAGTCTTCAAGATTGAAATTCATCTTGGTGCTTCAACTCTCCAGGTTTTATGATCATGACACTACATTTTAGCATTTGTTTCTGTAATTAAAATTTTATCAACTGCAGCTCTTTCATGGGTGTTGGCTTTGTGAAATTCTTGGTGGTCGGTTTTTGTGGAAACAGGGTCTTCAATGTAAATACTGAGGTTTGCTGTTTGCAGTAGTTCTGTGTTATTTGGACACTTTCATTTTCACCGACTACTCTTCTTCACTGGTGAAGTCTTGCCATGCTTTGTGTACACAATAATAATCGTATCTTTGTTCTTAGAACACCAAAGAATTGGGCTGTTGCAAGCTTTCATGACTTGTCCTTTTTGGAAGACAATCGCAACATTTGTTTTTCCACTGTACACAAATTATATTAACCCCTATAGTATAATGAGTGTTCACGTTATTTACTATGTTACACTCACTTTATCAGTTCATGCATTCCCAAAGCATTGAACCCATGGCCTTGGTATTGCTAGTGCCGAGCTCTGAGCTACAAGCACATTGTGTAATATACCTTGTACGGGGATGGCTCGATTCTTTCTCCAAACAGCACCTGACCCAAGTTCTCAGATGGACGCTTCTCGGACTCATCATAACAAAAATCAAACCTGAAAGAATAAAAATAATCAAGTTGTAATCAGAAACAACCAAAACAATAATCAAAAAAATTTTAAGAGCACAAGCAGAAAATTTAGGGGCACACATTAAATCAGCCTGCAATGCAATCATTCAAATATATATATACACACACACACACGATACAATTACTATTGTTTTGCATAAATAAGTGCGGTTACTAATACATGTTCATTTCTTGTTTATTTCATGTTTATACTAGTGCTTTCAAATGATTAATTGCAAATCGATTAATCGCATCCAAAATAAAAGTTTTTGTTTAAATAATATATGTTTGCTGTGTATATTTATTATGTTTATAAAAACACACACACATTCATGTATATATTTCTGAAGAATGTTGTTTATATAGTCAATTTTTTTTATATATATTAATTATATTAATATAAATAGACATGTAAATACATTTAAATATTTTCAAAATATATACTGTGTGTATGTATTTATATATACTTAATAAATATACACAGAACACACATATATTATGCAAACAAAAACTGTTATTTTGGATGCTATTAAAGGCACAATATGTAAGATCTTTTTATTAAAATATCCAAAAACCGCTAGAACAGTGTTATGTATTTTGCTGACTTGTGTACTTTATCCCAAATGTTTTGAAGAATGTTTAAATCCAGAGAAATAAGCAATTTTAACTAGTGACACGGACCGTGTCCATAGCGTCATTGTGTCGCCTGCCAATGACATCACCCCTCGATTCCATGGAAACACCAAAGACGCTTTAATATGTTGTGCATTTTAACAGACCGGGGACGACCGCACAGAGTAGCATTCGGCTGTAGGGATGAAGATGTCAACTCCCATGATTCCACACTCAGTCACGGCGTCATCAAACTACGCTACCTGGTCTTTGTTTATTTAGAATACGTGCCCTCTAGCAGAGAAAAATTACATATTGTGCCTTTAATCGCAATTAATTGTTTGACAGCACTAGTTTATACACATTTGGCAGTAAAGCACTGAGCTTGAGTTGGGAAGCTTACAAAATTTATTTCATTAACAGCAACAAAATCTAAATTTTCTGCAGAAAAGATATGTAATGTACTCTTATTAAATGTACCATTATTCTTCTATAGTCTTATATGGAACTGGCCAACAACTTATGAGCACAAAGCACTTTGTGACTTTTCTTACTTCATACACAAAAAAACTGAAAATAGCCAAATATTGTCCTATCCCAACAAATACATATCCATACATCAATAGAATGCTTAATTATTCAGCTTTTAGATGATGTATAAATCTCAATTTCTCAATTTTTTTTTTTTTAAGTCCTGGGTCACATTTTTTTAAATATATTCTTTTGTGTTGTTAAGATTTGGTAAATGTATTTATTTTTGGGATCACATATATATATGGTGAGCAGAAAACATTTGATAAATGTCTAGAATCTCAGGAGTCACCAATTAAAACAAGCTCTGAAGAACAAGATTGATTTTGTGATCATGGCTAACCAACAGTACATTATTCCTTATACATACACAATATATTTATCTATTTGATTACACCTGCAGCTAGCATAAGACATTATGGTTGTATTAAACACCAGACAAGGAGACTTCTGCCTACTTCCCTTGAGCAAAACATTTTCACATTTGGTGTTTGTTTTTGCTATTTTGGATGGAAAAAAAAAAACAAAACAAAAAAACTGCCGTGTGTACTCATGTTAATTCAGATACAACAGCCTTGGGAGCTTGAGCACACAGTAAGTGCAGGGCAGATTAATAATTCAAAGCTTATGTCATATTGAATGTCTTGTGAGGAAGACTATGCCATTCCAGCCTCCATTCGATTATACAGCGGGTGGTGTGACTGAAAGGCCTCTGTGTTAACATAACTGCAGTCCCTCCTCAGTGTGCAGACCGTCTGAGCACAAGTCTCCACATTCAAACTTTCCTCCCCTCCCTCTCCAGCGTCTCTCTAGTGTATCCACGACACCCTCGCTACACTTCATCCTCCTCAGGTTTTCCCTCAAACAGTTACTAAAGCAAAACTGGTTAACCATGCAAAAACAGCTTATCTTGAGCAAAACCATGCTAAAAGGGCAACTTCTTCAGCATTGTCCATTACAGTGTTGATATCACTAACTAAAACTCAGCTGTTTTTGGAAATTGAAATGAAGCTGAAACAAACTTAAATATTTATACTAGATGTAAATCTCAAAGTAAAAAATTAATAAAGATTTTTTTTAAAGAAATAATAAACTAATAAAAATGACAAAGGCATATAACAAAATTACCAAAACTAAAATAAAAAATAACTAATAGTAGTTACCAATAAATTTAATAGTAAATACTAAGTAATAAATACTATAACATACAGTATAATTTATACTCACGCTGTGTATTCATAAGGCAAAACTGACTCCACAGAATCCAGCCTGTTCACAAACAGCTCAATTGTTGACTGTCAAAAAAAGAGAAGCATCAAAGGTTATGGCAATGTTGTAATGTCCACAGTAATCCCTTCTTTCCGTTAAAAATGGTCACTCTTTCGTTTATAATAACTCATGTAAGGGCATCTTTAAAAAAAAAAACAAAAAAAAAAAACTTGATGGTAGCAAGAAATTTGCCACAATTTCAAGCAATCAATTATATTGTTCAACATGACACTTTAGTATGAAAATATAGAGTTGTAACTTTTGCATGCTTGTTAACGCAGTATAATGTTTCACCCCCACATGAGAATATGGAAATAAAGGGGAAAACACGTCACACCTGTTGAACCAGTTTACATGTCTACATATGTTAACAACTACCTGCGATTCCCCTCACGCACCGAGATAAACAGATCATATTAAACATATGAATACATTACACAATTCAAAAACAATATAAAGAATATGACGTCGTGACATCATTTAGAACTAGTCAATGGGATTTATCCACGTCATTCGTGAACCACTTTTATTCATAACCATGCAGATTAAGTTACTTTTAACTGCTATGCGCTCACGCAGCTTTATCTCGGTAATATTACAATGAAAACTGAATTAGGACTGAAGCTGTCAATCCCTAACATTATTCCTAACGTCTCCTTTAGTGTTCTGTATAACAAACGCAGTTTGGGAGCAAAATCGGTTTAGCAAATTAATGCGCTGTTTTATTTCTAAGGGAACCATGTTATTGCTTTACAGTCAAGGTCCAGTTTGAGAGAGTGACACATGTTAATGAATAAAACATATAACGTTAGACTTGCAGGTTCACAGACCTGCGAAAATCAGTTTTATGGAATAATAAAGTTTTTGAAAGCGACAAAATAAGCAGGTTTAGCCGTTATCTTTATCAAGGTAACAGCGTTTCCATATCTGACGATCAGCAATAGCATTTCGAGCTAGCATCAAGCAGCATAGAGACACTATTACAGAGAAACACGACACATCTCATACATTTTAATGAAATCATTTATTATGCGTATTAATATGAACATTTACCTTGCAGTCTGGCACGTCGCTGTTTTTGTCGCTCTCTCCTTTCTCACAGAAGCTAACCGGGGCCAAACCAGGAAGATAGAAACTCAACGCGTCCGGCAGCGACCCGCACACAAAAAGCAACAAAATTACAACACGGACACGGTGGAACGCGACCATTTTGCCTCGACCGACTACGTAAGGATTCGGTAACGTTAGATGTATTTACATGCGTGAAATGTAGATTTGTGTGTCAGAATTCAGACATTTGGTGATATCTATGCACAAGCGCTAGCGAAACTGCTGCCTGCGTAGCAGCATCTGACTCCTCAGACACGTCACCCGTCACGAACTGCATGATGGGATTGTAGCGGACTTCAACGCGGAAGACAATGGAAACATATACAAATCTTGAAAATGATGTCCCTTCTATTGGCTTCTATTTTAAATGTAACCAATAATTTAATAATCCCACGTTTACTACTAATGTAAACCTAAAATGGATTGATTTTTATTTTTTTTACACATAGTAGGAATGTAATAAAACAACATCCTGCTTCCGTAATAACTTTATAGGTTTATAATACAGATACCACTTTAAAGCCACAAGGTTGAAACACTAAATCGCCTTTTCTTTTTGAATCATGTTTTAATAAAACAGGGAATCACTGAGAACAAGAGTGCTGAGACTGAACACAAATGTTTTAAAACAAAACTGAAAACCAATGGGAACAGAAGTTAGGTGCACATAACAAATACAGTAATTTTAATGTACATCTTCGGTACCCATTGTATATCCTACAAACATTCAGCAACCGTTGTTCACACATCTGACATTACAAAAATCTTCTCTAAAACAAATGTAAATGACAAAGTTCTTATGTAGTACATGGTTATCACACGTCTGCTTCAAAGTTCAAGGGTCGTGAAACCTTAGACAGTATCTCCACAGGCTAGTATTTCCAGTCTCTGTGGTTCTTCTGAGGTTTAGGCCAGCAATCCTCCATCAGTACTGACTTGAACAGTTTCAGTATGTGAAATGAATGGGGTTGACGGTGATCTGAGATCAGTACTTTCAGACTGTACTCACTGAGTACAATCAGGAGACGCACAGCTCTGCTGGTGTGCTGAGCTGTTGGGCTGCAGGGGCTGAATCAGTCTTCTGTCCACTGGACATGGCCATTTTCTTTTTAAAGAGACGTAAACTGCATTGCATAAGTTCATTGTCCACCACTGGAGCGCTGGTGTAGATCTGCTTGGTTGTGCCCTACATGATGAGGAACACAGAAGTATTAAAACAAATACTGAATCATGTATTAAACACAATGCATTAAGAGCCGGGGGGTGAAAACTTCTCAAATATGCAAAAGATGCTGGAAAACTGAAGAATCTGCAGGACCTGGAGGATTTTTCTGAAGAACAGTGCTCAGTTTAACTGTTCAGAACAAACAAGGGACTCATAAACAACCATCACAAAACAAAAAAACATTTGTGGATCATCCAGGTAACCACACACAGTATTAAGAACCATGGGTTCACAAACTTTTGAACAGGGTTATTTTAATAATCTCAGCTATTTTTTTTTGTCTTGTGGGCTTAATGTAAACAACTTTTATGTGAAATATCTTACTCAGGAAAGTACTAAATAAAAAATAACAGGCATTTAGTATGATCTCTCTTATTTAGTTAAAATTATTAGTCTGCAAAGGGTTCCCAAACCTTCAAGTGGCACTGTATATAGATTAGATAGATAGATAGATAGATAGATAGATAGATAGATAGATAGATAGATAGATAGATAGATAGATAGATAGTGTTGTCAAATGATTAATCGCATCCAAAAAAAAAGGTTTTATTTGCATAATGTTTGTGTGTGTATTGTTTATTTATTATGTATATATAAATACACACACATACAGTATATATTTAGAAAATATTTACATGTATATTATAAATATATTTAATATACAAACATATTTTTCTTAAATATATACATGCATGTGTTTGTATTTATATATACATAATATACACAGTACACACAAATACATTATGTAAACAAATTTTTTTTAATTGCGATTAATCATTTGAAAGCACTTTATATGACTATGTATATACACACACACCCATACACACAGTGGAAACGTAAACTTTTTTTTTCTCAATTAAACTGTTCCAGTGCAGCAATTCCCATAAATTTTTTTACCAGATGCTGGTATTAACGGAAACAGATAAATAAATCACAGATAAATAAATCACAATATTACAGTCCATGAAAAAGTTATGTGTAGTAAAGTGAAATGACAGGAAAAAAGTATTGAACACGCTGTTGAAACTGTATTCATTAATTAGTGGAAAAGTCTTTATATGCTATGACAGCTTGAAAGTTGCTTCCTGTATGAACCATGAATCTTAAATATTCTTGGGGACCCTCTTGTGAATCTTGATCTTTAGTTTCTTCCACAAATATGCTCTATATTGTGTTTAAATGTGGTGATTGCCTGGGTCATTCCAAAAACTTCATTTTCTTTCTCTAGGACCAATTCAGATTCTCCTTGTCTTATTCTAATCATCCTGGTAGATGGCAACAGATTCATATGAAGAATTTCCCAGTACATGGCTCCATTCATCTTTCCATTAATAAAATGGATTATGCCTGTACCATGTGAAGAGAAACAGCCCCATACCATGATGCTTCCACCTCCAAACTTCACTGTTGGCATGGTATTTTTTGCCATCTCTGCTCCAGACATGGTTTGTGAAATTTTAGCCAAATGTTTCATTTTTTTCTTGTCAGAGCAGACTATATTCTCCCAGTAAAGGCCCCGATATACTTCAAACGAAGTTTGTTTTCGTTCTTCGTTTCGGGGCAAAAAGAAGTTTGAAAAGGCTGAGCGAAGGTATACTGTTAACAAACTTTCCAACACCCCCGCGCTGCTGGAGGCGGGGTGTAGATTAATGTAAACGTGTCACGACGCTGGAGTGTATCCCCTAAACAAAACAACGATGAAATGAAGAAGTGTAGGCAATCTGGGTGTGAGACAGGGAATATTATAGACAAAAGAATAATGTTTAGCAGCAATTCAGAGTCAAGTATCACATTTGCGATACAAAATTCCATAATCAGTCCTTTATGGGAAGTGTGAATGGCTCATAGTCTGAAAACTTTAGCATGATATGAGAAAAAAAATATTGGAATCAGATTGTTGCTTTATTTTATTAGTGTTCATTTTTTTAGTAAACTGGATAAATTGTTTTGATAAAAACAAAGGTTTATTATTGTATATTCGTTTGGCATTTCATTTACTGTATACCCTTTAAATTTGCTTATTGAAAGAACAACAGCAGCAGTTTGGTGTAACATTTATTTGAAACAAATTTGGTACTTGCTACCTTATATCTTTACTCTTTCCTTTCATTGCTTTGGAAAACTTGTCTCGGATGTTTCTCTGCTTCGCTTTTTGCATAACTGCGGGTCATCGACACCAAGCTTCATTGCTATTTCTTTCTAGGAATGAAATACTGTCTCTAAATCTTTAAAGTCTTTCTGCGAGTGATCGTACAGGTGCGGATATATTTGTGCAGCTCAGCTATTCGACACTCCAGTGTATTCAGGAGATGTTGCTCTCCTTAATGGCCTCCAAGGTATGAGGAACGAATGGGGAGTGAAAAGATTGAGAATATAGGATGGTGGAGTTTCAGAACACACCCACCGATTGCATAACCGCCACGGACCAATAGAAACTCAAAGGTGTTTAGGAGCCGAAACAAACTCCCCCAGAAAGTTCGCTTTGGTGAGCCGTTTCGAACTGCCAAAACGAACTTCGTTTTGGCCTGATTTTGTTCGAAATTATGTCATATCAGTTCGTTCTTCGATTTTGTTTGAAGTATAAAGTGACCTTAATTCAATTTTGTGTATCAAACTTCAAATTTGCTTCTCTGGCTTATCGTCAATATTTGAGCCGACCAGATTGAGTTTGCATGGAGGCTGTTGTGATGGAATGCGTTGCCTATTGTTTTTTACAGGAGTGTTTTCCAAGTGGTCCTCAGCTCTTGGTCTACTCTTCTGACTAACCGTCTTGACTCCCTGATCAGAAATCCTGCGAGAAGCTCCTGTGCATAGCATGTGCATGATTGATGGTGGAATGATGTTCCTTCTACTTGCGGAAAATGACCCCAATCATACTTTCAGGAATATTTAGTAGTTGTGAAATCCATCGGTAACCAGTGCATTTTTATGCAGCACAACAATATTGTTGCACAAGAGCTCTTTGTCTCTACCCATCATGAGATGTTTGTCTACTTGCATTCAGAGGTGGGTAAGCCTTTTTCTAACCTATCAACACACACTCTATTCTGATTCTAATTTCCCCTGGTAAGAGGTAGAACTACTTAGTGAAATCAGCTGCTGTCTTGCCTTGCCTGACCATGCCATACTGCTTTTTCTTAGTGTGTTCAATACTTTCTTCCTGTCATTCCACTTTATTACACATACATTTTTTTATGGATTGTAATATTAAGATGTCTTTATCTGTGTATATTTCTTGTGTTAATCCCAACACCTGGTAAACATTTCTCAGGCAGCTTATCACATTCCAGAATAAGCCCAGGTTATACAAAAGTAGTGCCTGTGATTAAAGACCATAAAAGCACCTTGTCGTTTTTCAGGAGCTGTCTGCGTACGGCAATGTCTCTGCGAGCACACAGCGCCTTGCAGCAAGGGCCCAGGCTCCTCAGTAGGTTGGCCCTCTCCATTCTCCTGTTGTATGCAGCCATGTTCAGAGCACCCAGATCATGCTCTAAGAGTTTATCAGCATCTATAGATAAATATGAGATTCAAGTCACTTGTTAACTAATCATGTTTGTATAACTACACTGATCACCAAAAAATAAATATTTTCTGATGTAATCAATACATATGTAGACACTGATTTGTAACAAAACTTTGCTGAAAATGATATCATGTCTTGTGAAGTCAAAAGGTGTGTTTCTAAGAAACACCTCCAATATTAAGATGTTTTTAACTTCAAACCATTCCCTTAGGCTAAAATATGAGTCCTCAATCCATGATAACACTTCCTCCAGTAAAAAAGCCCATACCCAAAATTGACCCTTAAGTTTTTTTATAATTTGGCTTATAAATTATGCTTAAGCTGTGCATATTTCTCTCCTGATTTGGACATGACAAAGTTTTTACTGGAGAAAGCAATATTATGGATAGAGGACTCATAGTTTAGCCAGAAGCAGCAGTTTGGAGATAAAACATCATGATGGATTTGTTTCTTAGAAACACATCTTTTTGCTTCTCCGGATGTTAATTGATGGACTGGAGCTGTGTGGATAACTTGTGGAATTTTTATGTTTTTATCAGCTGTTTGGACATTCACTGAAGATAATCCATTGGTAAGCAATTGTTGTAATGCTCAAGTTCTCCAAATCTGTTCCCATGAATTATCAAACTCATCTACAACTACATCTAGCCTGAGGGTGAGTACACTTTCAGAAAATGTTCATGTTTGGGTGACCTGTTTATTTCAAACTGGAGCATTAGGTAGATTCGCACATTTACCTTTAGGGTCTTCCAACTCTCTGGAACACACTTCTTTAACTCTGGCAAGGAGCTGAGGCCCAGCTAAGCGTCTGGACACTCCTGCTCTGAGCAATACAGCCCCTGGGGTAAATCGGAGCAGCGCTGCCCCAGGAGTTCTAGGCTCCTGTTTTTGCTTGGGCATCAAACTTGACCAATCTACATCAATCACATCTCGTGGCCCTGAAACAGAACAAGCAAATGGCATATTATAAACAACTGGAATATGGGATAGAGGAATTTTAAGACTATGATTACACTCTGCTTATGTCTTTGTTAGTGTTAGTATGGCCAGAGGTTTTTTTTTGTTTGTTTTTTTGGCTAGAACGTCCACATTCATTGTTATAGTCACAGTGCAAAGTTGACCTCCGATTATATTTTTCACAAGGGCAGTATACAAATCTGAACACATACTTTATGCAGACAACAATGAAAAACATGGCAAAGGGTGGCATATGCAAATTTGTTGTCTTGGTCACTGCAGACGCATGCGTTTTTAAGTGTTCTTGACCTGATTTAACAATCTGTTTCAGGAATTACAATTTTTTTTTTTTACTGATTTTTATTCCTATTCCGATTTTATGAGACAATGGTGGGTAGACCTCAGCCCATCTAGATAGGTCAGGAGTTATGCTCCCCCAGAAGAACATTGTTTCCATTTTAAAATTTAAATGCATCAATCTTGTGCACTGTGATAGCAAAGTTAGGAAATCCAAATTAAGAGCTTTTGAATGGAGTAGTAAAGAAGTCTTTTCATTGACTTGAAAAGTGGAATTTGTTGTGATAGTGTCTCGGTCCATATTGCTGCTGTTATTAAAGGGCACCTGTTATGCAAAATCCACTTTTATATGGTGTTTGGACATAAATGTGTGTTGGCAGTGTGTGAACAACCACCCTACAATGATAAATATCCACATACTCCTCATTTTTTAATCCCCATTAAACCAAGTCAGTCTCACTAGGCCTGCTGTTTTGATTCTCATGCTGTGTGATGTCACATTGCACAGCGGTGGGCCACAGGGGTTGATCAACAGCCCTACATTGCTATAGTTTCTCCCCTCAGCGGTTGTACACTGTCCTCCATTTTCTCTGTGCTCGAGCATCTGTAATGTCAACAAAGTCTCGCAAGCAATCTAGATGCTCTGTGTTTAAATTGCTAGACTAAACATAAGAGTCTTCCTTTTCTCACAACATCTGAGCTGCTGAGGACGCTGTCGACTACTTTTATATTTCAAGGTAATGTGCCTCAAAATCTACCTATATACGTGTATCACTCCAGATGTTTATCACTTTGTGAATGTCATGTCGTTATAGCGTTTAGCGCTTCAACCATATTTGTGTGCATACATTAAGTATTTTTTTACCCGATCAGCGGCACGCTTGTGAGATTAGTTTGCGATGTTCGTAGCGTGAAATTCATTCGGTAGCGCGGTCGCATGGCTCGGTCAATTGATCCACACCGATGACAGGTCAACATCGTGCTGTTTCGCCCCACTTTCAGTGCATTTGGCTACCCATATGTATGGCTAAACACCGGTTCTCTCGCTCTCTGTTATGTTGCTTCTACCGTTTGTTTACTGCTGTAGATATGCAATGCAGTGAGACGGATACGCGATGCACTCTTCTGGAGACAGGGCAGGAACATGCAGCTCATTTGCATTTAAAGTGATACACTCCAAAACAGCTCTTTTTTTTTTAGACACACCCCAAAAATGAAATTTTCCAGCTCCTATAATAAATGATCTGTTGGGTATTTTGGGCTGAAACTTCACAGACACTTTCTGGGGACACCCAAGACCAATATTACATCTTGTAAAATGGGGCATAATAGGTGCCCTTTAAAGAAAAACAATTCATGGTAAGTATATTAATTATTTTACAGTAGTAAAATAACAATATGTATGTTTTTCTTCATATTAAATCTGCAAGCTTTTGATTTGGTGAAAAACTGCCATTTTAAGTTTCTTTGATAACAGGTTTACAAACACTACTCTTCACAAATTATTGCCAATTTGAAAGTACCTGGTGCACATTGCATTCATAAAAGCGTATTAAACTCACAGCTCATGCAGAGATGGAGTTCACTGTCATTACTGCAGAACTGACTATATATTTAAATCACAGCCTTTTTTAAAAATCAGTTTTATAAGCGTTCTAATCCAAATCAAGATTTAAATTTTAGTTTGATTGACAGATGTTTTGCCAAAGCAATGGTGCAAAACACAAAGTAACAGATCCTATATTATTATAAGAAGTGTAAAAATATTTTCAGTTCACTGTGAAATTGTGGTGGGACAAATTAGACTGTGGCAGGCTGTTTGATTGTGGTCCAAGTGTCTTCATGGGATCCTGTTTTAAATAGTGTTACGTACCAGAAATCTTTTCATCATCTTGCTGTTCGTCCCTCTTTTGACTGTCAGCCAGAATCTCGTCCAGTTCATCATCACTGATTGGCTCATACTCCTCACCACCTGAGACAGCAGACTGCGCATCATCCCCCTTTCCATCCTCCTCTTCTGAGAGACAGAACAAACACACAGTAAATTTAAACAAAATCTTCTCACACATCAGGCAACAGTTTGAGAAATGGCGAGAAAAAAGTCCTACCATCAAGACTATCCATTTTCGGTTCAGATGCTTCCCCTTGCAGTTGTGAGTTGTCTGTTGGCTTATCTACATCCATGAGGGCTTCTCTGGGCAACAGAGGCTCATACTCTCCCCTCTCCATCTTAGTTTCAGATCTGCTCTTTGGTTCCCTGTGAGCCTGAAGGTCAAACGGAAGCATCCTTTCCCGTTCCCGTTCACGCTCACGCTCCCTTTCACCACGCTCACGATCCATTCGCTCATGTGCCAGCAGCCCTTCAGGTAAGAGTCGTTCCCTTTCACGCATCTCCCGCAAGTCTCTCTCTCTAATTGGCTCACGGTTGCCACGGAGGAGGGGCTCTCTGCCCCGCCCACCCCACTCACGAGGTTCTGGGTCCCAGTCTCGCTGTTGAGTTTGTTGATTTTGTATCTGACGGTGATCCTTTTTCTCACGCTCTCGATCCAACTGATCGCGATCTCGTTCCCGGTCTCGGTCACGCTCGCGGCTGTCGTAGGAGCCGGCTCTGGAGCGAACCTGACGCTCTGACTCTGGTGAACTACGACGAGAACTGTGACTCCGGGAGTCCTGCCGGTCTGTTGAAGCCGATAAAAGTATACGTTATGAAGAATTAAAAAAAGTGACAATAACAACTACTTAGGAATTATTCAACACATTATCCAGAGCACCAGAGTAAAGACTTTAATGGGCTCATACCATTTTGCATTCATATTGCATTTTGAATCTTTTTTTTTTTTGTCTTGGATGTTTCCGTGATTACAAATCTTAATGTTTAAGCATTTAATAATATTCTAGGGAATTGTGTGTTTCTAATTTTATAGCAACAGTTTGCACAGAACCCTCTTCTATTCTAACATGACAATGCCTCATGGTTCAAAAAGAAATGATTGATTCAGTCAGTGTGGAAGAACTTGACTCGTCTGCAGAAAGCCAAGTTCTGGTCCTAACTGAACACCTCTGGTGTGACTTTAAATGCAGACCTTGAGCCAAAAACCCATCACCAAACACCAATGACTTGTACATACACTATGTAGACAAAAGTATTGGGACACCCCCTTCTTTAGAACAGAAAAAGACACTTTCAAAACTGTGGCAACAATGATGGAAACATAACTCATGTATTTAAAAAATTGTATTTCCATCTCTGCTGCAACAGTTTTAGAAGTGTTTAAAATGACTGTACTCATATGTACAAGTACATTATTATTATTTTTAGATTTTTTATAAACCATTAAACTTAAAAGTAATATATAATAGTATATTTCTCAACAATACTAACAAAAAGTTTCTTTGAAACTCCGAGCTTTTATGAGGGGTCTCACCTGAGGAAGTACTTCGACTGGGTTCTCCTCTGCGGAGCTGATCAATCCTCGACTTCCTCTCTCCTCCCATCTGTTCACTGGCCACTGCCCTGTCCCTGTCTCTCTCTCTCTCTCTTTCCCGCTCTCTTTCCCGTTCCCTCTCTCGCTCTCTCTCCCGAGAATTGCCTCCTTGCATGAGTCCTCTGCGGGACCTGAGTCCCTGAGGACCTTCATCACGGTGGGCCGACTCATTGGAGGGCGAGCGTAGTCTTCTCACAGAAGCGCGGCTTTGGTTGCTGCCCATGCTACTGCTGCGCTGCTGCTGCATGTCTGCTTGCTGTGGTTTACGCAGCATGTGTTGCGGCAGTAACGGTTGTAAAGGAAGATGCTGTATCAGCATTGGAGGGTCAGGGAGCAGTGGGGCGATGGGGGGGTCTGTACGGTCCCGACCGCCACCACGTGCACCCCTTCTAGGAGCACGTTCAGAGGGAAGCAGCCGCTCCAGAGGCTTATCGGATGGCAGGGTGGCAGAGGAGGTCTCGCCTCGCTCTGGTACGTCCTCATCAGACCAGTCGCTGAAGTTGGCATCCATTTTAGCAGAGAGGGAACTCTGTCCAGCTGTTAAAGCCCTCTGGGAGGGAAGGTCATCCTTGTTGATCGGCGGAGGTGTGCGTGGACCTCGTCGCCTCTTGCTGAGGGGATGCTGGGTGACCAGCTCGTCCTCAGAAACATCTGACTCAGGACCTTGTGAGCGCTTGCGCTTCCTTTCTAAGGCTTTCTTCTTAGCTATCTTGCGAGGTGAGAGGAGAGCCTGGGGGGCTTCAGCTACAGAGGATGATGACGGGGGTTCTGGGTTACTACGGTCCCCTCCGCCAGATTCCTCCTCTTTACGGTTCTTCTTCAGAATTTTCTTCTGAGATTTAGTCTTTTTCTTCCCCTCTTCATGAACAGCTAATAAAGAATCTCTGTCATCTATGGAAGGAGGAAGAGGAGGAGTGAGGGCGGCAGTAGGGATGTCCCTCTGCTCTTTTCCTCTTCTGGAGTCAGAAATGCCTGTAGCAGAAATGTCTGGAGCGAGTTCTGCACGTCGCTCTGCTCCTCTTCCTGCTGCTCTCTCACCGCGGGAATCCACCTCCTCGTTTCGGCCGCGGCTTTCTTTTTTGTCCCCACGATGGTCATCATCTTTCCAGCGGTTGTGTTTATCAGGCGAGCGGAGCGTCTCTTGAGGACGGACCACTTGACTCAACAGTCGGTGCTTATCACCTGAAACAAAAACATACATCATGTTACAACATGTTACGTAAGAATATTCTACATATGTGAACATTAGAACTATGAGGAGTGCTACGGAGTGTCAACATAACCTTGCACTTGTCAGGGTTCGTACACATTTTTACCAATAAATTTTCAAGACTTTTCAGATAATAATATTCATAACCTAATGTTCCATTATTTTACAATAAGAATAAAAATCTGTTCAGCTTATCACAGCATATGTTAACTAAAAGTAATGGCTATTAATGCTAATTGTCTGCTTTAGGCTATGTTTGTTTTAGTAATAAGTACAAGCTGCAACTGCACCAGACATTACTCCACATAGAGAACATATCACATCACTGAATATTATCATTTATTTAACTCAGTTAAATGCAGGATCTGAATTTTGTTTTGGAAACTGTTCTCTTTTGCAACTATTTACATTCATTTAAAACAAAACCAACAGTGCTTATGACGGACCCTGACTTATTTACAGTTTCGGGACAATTTTCAAGTCATAGCTCAGACGTGGGCCGGGCATCAGGCTTGTTTTAGGCTTCCTCATAGTTTAGATATTGTGACGTGTGTCCCGAGCGCTCGTCAGCGTCGCCCTGGCAACACAGTGAAATCACCGGCACTAGCTCGTCACGGGCTGAGCGGCCGCACCTGCAGCTCATGAAGAGGCGTCTACTTCAGCCGGGGAGGAAAGCAGTATGGTGAGCAATGTCTCCCGACACAGAGCCTAACTCTTTCCTCCTCTGTCACAGAGAGCAGCGTGTGACCGTCAGCCCCCACCAGGAGAGCACCGCACGGGATCCACCACTCAAGACCCAGAGAGCACGAGGGAGTTGGAGCACTACGGAGAGCACCGTCTTCACTCAGAGCACAAAGTTATCAATAAATCCACCCTTCGGGGATTTTCTCTGTCCATCGGTTGTTGTGTAGTTCCTCACCTCGCCACACTGGTGGAGAATGCGGGCATAGTGGTAGGTGAACACCGACAACCGACCCCTGAGGAAGTCACCGTCACCCATTTGGTTTTCTTTTTTTTTTTGTTTGTTGACTTTGGTTTTTTTTTTTTTCCCTCTGCTCTGTTTCCACAGGGCGGCCGCCCTCCCCCCCGGCATGGAAGAGCTGCTTAAACACCTCACCGAGGTGAGCATCCGCCAGCAGCAAATAATGGAGCACATGGCCTCACGTCAAGGAGACGCCGAACGCGAGCTCGCCGCCCTCCGCACTGCCGCCCACCGCACGCCGCTGCCTGACCCCCGTGTCCAAGCCGTACAGCTGATGCCGCGAATGACAGCGCACGACGATGTGGAGATGTATATGCTAATGTTTGAGGCCACCGCGATCCGGGAGGCATGGCCAGAGGACGAGTGGGCCAGACTTCTCGCGCCGCTGCTGACCGGGGAAGCGCAGCGGGCGTATTTCACCATGACGGCGGAGAGAAGCCGGGACTATGAAGAGGTGAAAAAGGAAATCCTGAGCCGAGTAGGCCTCTCCCCAATCTGTGCGGCGCAGCAGTTCCATGACTGGGCATATCGAGATCGACAGCCCGCTCGCGCCCAAGCGGCAGAACTAACCCGGTTGGCCCACCATTGGCTGTTGACAGGGGGTCCCTCCGCACACAAGGTAGCTGAGCGTGTGGTGATCGACCGACTCCTCCGCGCCCTCCCTCGCGCGTTGAGGCAGGCGGCTGGCATGAGGAATCCCACCGATCTCGACGAGCTCGTGGAGGCCATTGAGCTGGCGGAGGCCGCCCAACACCGGGAGGTAGGGGAGCGAGCGCCGCCTTTTCCCCGAAGGGTGGTCCAGGAGCGACGCTCGCCGGAGGGCACCCAGCGACCCGTGAGCAGGCCTGCGGTTCCCGGCCCCCAGGACGAACCGATGCCCACCGAGCCGCCGCGCTCCCCAGGACGGATATGGCTAGCAGGCTGTTCAGTGCACAACCCGCCGCTGGAGGCACCGCGAGCCGAGGTGCATATCAATGGCCGGCCGTTCATCGCCCTCCTCGACTCGGGCAGCGGGGTAAGCCTGATACAACCAACTGTCCTTCCGCCCAGAACCGGTTCCAGAGCCCGGCTGGCGATAACGTGCGTGCACGGGGATACCAGGCATGTACCGGCACGGCGAGTGACCATCACCGCGACACCTGGTTCCTGGCCCGTCGAAGTGGTGGGAATCTTAAAGGACCTACCGGCACCCGTTCTCCTCGGCCGGGATTGGCCGGGGTTTGATCAGCTCCTCACCTCCAGCACACAGCCTGCTAGCCGGGCCGGGGACCGCCGACGCCGGAGATCAGCAAGGCGCCCTCGACGACGCCCCGTGCTGCTGACATCGGACAGCCCGCGAGGAGGTGAGTCCCCCTCCCAAAACTCTAACCTGTTCTTTGATGTCTTCCAGCAGATAGCGGGAGGGGGAACACTCGCCAACGAGCAGCGCGAGGACGAACGCCTCAAGCATTGCTGGTCTCAAGTGCGGGTGGCGGAAGGAGAGGATTTACAACCGGCTCCCCACCCCACTCCCCATTTCGTTGTCCAAAACGGCCTGCTTTACTGTGTCGCGCAGCGAAGGGGGGAGGAAAAGACGTTGCTGGTGGTACCACCGCGAAGCAAAGTCCAAACGGTGTTGGAACTCGCCCATGCCCACCCGATGGCTGGCCACCTCGGCGCTCAAAACACCGCGCAACGGATCCGGGATCGCTTCCACTGGCCAGGACTGGAGGGGGATGTCAAGCGGTACTGCCAAGCTTGCCCGACGTGCCAACGGACATCGCCACATACTCCTCCCCCCAGCCCGCTGATCCCGCTGCCTATCATAGAGGTGCCCTTCGAGCTCATCGGGATGGACCTGGTGGGGCCGCTGCCGAAGTCCGCCCTGGGGCATGAACACATCCTAGTTATCGTGGATTATGCCACCCGCTACCCAGAGGCCATTCCCCTCCGCAAGGCCACCGCAAAGAACATCGCACAGGAGCTCTTCCTACTGAGTAGTCGGGTGGGCCTATTGACCGACCAGGGCACTCCTTCCATGTCCCGGATCATGGCTGACCTCTGCAAGCTCCTCAAAGTCCGGCAGATCCGGACCAGCGTGTACCATCCACAAACTGATGGGCTCGTGGAACGGTTTAACAAGACCCTTAAGCAAATGCTGCGACGAGTCGTGGCCGAGGACCAACGCGACTGGGACCAAATGATCCCGTATGTGCTGTTCGGGATCCGGGAGGTGCCCCAGGCTTCCACCGGCTTCACGCCCTTCGAGCTCCTCTTCGGCCGCCAACCCCGAGGGCTTCTAGATGTCGCCCGGGAAGCCTGGGAGCAACAGCCTGCGGTAGGTCGGACCACCCTCGAGCACATCAAGGCCATGAGAGAGCGGATCGACAGGGTCATGCCATTGGGTCGGGAGCACCTGTCCAAGGCCCAGCAAGACCAGCAGCGCCTCTTCAATCGGGCCGCCCAACCACGGGAGTTCCAGCCGGGAGACTACGTCATGGTTCTGGTCCCCACCTCCGCCTGCAAATTCCTGGCACGCTGGCAGGGCCCATACACGGTCACCGAACGGGTAGGACCCGTCACCTATAAAGTGCGCCAACCAGGTCGCCGAAAAGAGGAGCAGCTTTATCATATAAATCTGTTGAAGCGCTGGGTGGGGACCGGACCCCAGCTCTCGACCCTCGCCACCACCTCTCCCGTGGTGGTAGACATGGATCCCAATCTCTCCGCGGCCCAGAAGACGGAACTGCAGCACCTGGTCGGTCAGTTCTCGGATGTGTTCTTCCCCCTGCCAGGGCGGACGACCGTCATCCAGCACGAAGTCCGAACACCACCAGGAGTTATCGTCCGGCAGCGGCCCTATCGTGTCCCGGAGGCTCGGCGACACGCAATCGAGACAGAGGTACAGGAGATGTTGAAGTTGGGGGTAGTTGAGCCCTCGCGGAGTCCTTGGTCCAGCCCCATCGTAATGGTCCCGAAGCCCGACGGCACCCTCCGGTTCTGCAACGACTTCCGCCGCCTAAATGAGGTCTCGGAGTTTGATGGCTACCCCATGCCCCGAGTCAATGAGCTCCTGGATAGACTGGGAAGGGCCCGGTTCATATCGACTCTCGACCTCACCAAAGGTTATTGGCAAGTACCTCTGTCTAAGGATGCCAAGCCCAAGACAGCCTTCTCAACCCCCAGTGGCCACTGGCAATACCGGGTCCTTCCCTTCGGCCTGCACGGGGCACCCGCCACCTTCCAGAGGCTCATGGATGTCCTGCTGAGGCCCCATATGGCCTACGCCGTGGCCTACATCGACGACGTGGTCATCCATTCCGAGACCTGGGGGGAGCATTTAGAGCGGCTCCGGAGGGTGCTGCTGGAACTCCGCCGGGCAGGGCTCACCGCCAACCCCCGGAAATGTCACCTGGCTCTCTCCGAAGCCAAGTACCTGGGCTTCTGCGTGGGTCGCGGCCTCATCCGGCCCCAGGAAAATAAGGTGACAGCTATCCTCTCGGCACCGCGGCCCACTACCAAGACCCAGGTACGAGGCTTTTTGGGGTTGGCGGGATACTACTGTTGTTTTATCCCTAACTTCTCCTCCTTAGCCTCTTCCCTGACAGATCTGACCAGGAAGGGGCAACCCGAGAAGGTAGCCTGGAGTCCAGAAGCGGAAGAGGCATTCCAGCAGGTGAAGTCAGCCCTCACCACGGAGCCAGTCCTGCGAGCCCCAGATTTCAACTGCCCCTTCCTGGTGCAAACCGACGCCTCAGACACCGGGTTAGGAGCCGTTCTCTCCCAGGTCCAGGACGGCGAGGAACACCCGGTGATCTATATTAGCCGGAAGCTGACCCCGACCGAACAACGGTATGCCGCCGTGGAGAAGGAAGCGTTGGCTGTCAAGTGGGCAGTCCTGGAGCTTCGATATTACCTCCTCGGCCGCCGGTTCACCCTGCTGACAGATCATGCGCCACTGCAGTGGATGGCCCGCGCAAAGGACACCAATCCCAGGGTGACCCGGTGGTTCCTTGCGCTCCAGGACTTCCACTTCACCGTACACACACCGGGCGGGGACAGCCAACGCCAACGCGGACGGCCTCTCCAGGATAGGGGCAGCTTTCGCAGGTCTGTCAGGCTCCACTCCCCACCCTCCCCATATCTCCCCATTGTTCCGCAGGCGCAGGTCGACGCTTAGGGGGGGGGGGTGTGACATGTGTCCCGAGCGCTCGTCAGCGTCGCCCTGGCAACACAGTGAAATCACCGGCACTAGCTCGTCACGGGCTGAGCGGCCGCACCTGCAGCTCATGAAGAGGCGTCTACTTCAGCCGGGGAGGAAAGCAGTATGGTGAGCAATGTCTCCCGACACAGAGCCTAACTCTTTCCTCCTCTGTCACAGAGAGCAGCGTGTGACCGTCAGCCCCCACCAGGAGAGCACCGCACGGGATCCACCACTCAAGACCCAGAGAGCACGAGGGAGTTGGAGCACTACGGAGAGCACCGTCTTCACTCAGAGCACAAAGTTATCAATAAATCCACCCTTCGGGGATTTTCTCTGTCCATCGGTTGTCGTGTAGTTCCTCACCTCGCCACAATATCCATCAATTATTATGGTGATGAAAAGGATTTGCCATGCTGGTGGAAACAACACAAGACTGTGCTACTGCAACTGTCAAGAGCGGCTCTGACGAAGTTTAGGATGCTGCTTGGAGAATTCTGTGTTGTGCACGCAATAGAACAATTTTTGTTTTCCATTTTAATTATTTCGCTTTAATGTAGTAATTTGAGTTTTGGTTAATTTTTGTGAAGTGGTCTTGTTCAGAGAGACAGAGACGGCAGAAAGCGCATCCTGTTTGTTTTCTAAAAAGCAATGTATGCTGATATTTTGAGTGCACAAATAACTTTTATTTGTGCACTCACCCCCTCTGCGGTTCCAAATGATGTATTACTCTTACCTTTATGAGCAAAAATTATGGCATATTTTAAGTTGTTTCCACTGTTATAAGAAAAAAAAATGCAAGTGATCGCGCTGGCGCCTTCATGTCCTGCAGAGCACGCGGTGCAGCTGAATCACTGTTTTGATCTGATAGTCCGTGTGGATTTATTTACTTATCTAACCTACAGTAGGTGGACATCCAAAACGTCGTTTCTTTCACCGCCGCTCGTACCGCCGCCGCGGCGTCTGTAAAGTGCATTTGCAGCTTTTGACCGCTGAGTGGCGCTTTAATCACAGGTTTTCAAACAAGCGCATCAAAGCACATTTTCGCAAATAGACGTCAGCTTTGCCTCACCGAAGTGTTATATTTGATTGCAGTCGGGGAAAATGAAAGAAAAAATATTTAATATTCACAGATGAAAGTTTAGTCCTTATGAAGATATGTGCGTTTCTTAGAACGAATTCAAGCAGGATAAATGTCTAAAAGCCTATGAGCCTGTGCTTATATTTTCTCTACACCATATTTTAGATTAGACACATTTAAATAGTGTGCAGTATTATTTATATAATATGAATTATGTGTTATATTATTAAAAAGAAAATGTGGTTTACTTTGCATCGGAGCATTAAAAGTGATAGCCTATTGTGAGCTAGGCTTGCGTGTTTTATAAATTATTTTCTTTATTTTAGTAAAACGTAAGGCACTGTATCATTTCGCTCCCATTATTTAGGCCTAATTAAAACAAGAAACTAATAAATTAAACCTGTACGATTTAACTAAATCATTGCAACTCTAAAGAATGGATGCATTAATAAAACGTCCTCACTTATCAACAAAGTGCACACGATGTAAAAAAAAAAAAAAAAAAAAAAAAAAAAAAAAAAAAAGAGCTTCATTAATTGACAACTTCAGTGATTTTAAATGGAGTCTTCTTTGCTTGCTTTCATATAATTTAAGTAAAGTAAAAATAAATAAATAAAATAAATAAATAAATTGCAGCCGCATTTAAATGCAGGTTTGTATAATATTCCGTAAAATATCAGTGCAAGATTTGCTCTGCATGATGCTGAGGTGCACGCAGCATTTATTCTTATTTGTCTACATATTTTATCCTCATTACAAATCTTGTTTGGTTTTATTTTGGATAATTGCATGTAAAAAAATTTACTTTGTGATGCATATGCAAAATGTGAATTATTATTTATATTCAAGTGTTTGTGCAAAAATTATTAATGCGCATGCATGACAGGGAGGCGCCCTCTCGATCACGTAATTTTTTTCCTAATAATGAAATAACTGAAAATTGTGGCGTCTCACATACATGAGAAATATATCTACAGAAAGCTTGAAATGTCTTTTAAACGAATCAATTCAAAACGAAAGCATTATGTAATCTGTGAAGGTTGTATTTCTGTTTAAAGGCGCGTTCATGTGGAGAGAGTCAGCACTGTGAATTTCATCTTGCAGCCGACAAGAAACATTTGTTTATTAATAAATAATTAATAAATAATTAAAATGTCTCCTTTTTATTATTAGGCTACTTCTGCCTGTGCTTTGTGACGAACTTAATGCATGTTCTTGAGCGTGGAATATATTAAGGCTGGATTATAGTTGTAAATTTAATATAAATTTGCGATTAGTTGAATAATGACAAATGAACGACTAGTAACTAGAAAAATCTTACGTGGGAAGCAGACCTATTAAATACCATCTAGACATCTCTGTTAAAGTTTTTAAAGCATTTTATACGCGTTTGCATAAATTCTTCCTTCAGAACGGTCTGTAATGGAGAGATGCCTTAACACTGATTTTTCCTCTGAAACACAAAAACGAAAATTGATAAATAAAATAAAATAAATATTTTATGTTTTGAAAATGATTGGGCTCAACCCTCCCCGCGCATTTGAGAAACGCTGCCGAGCAGAGTATGAGCGGAGCGGAGTGATTCTGACTGAAGAGAAGCGGATTTTTTAAAAGTCAGGAGCGTCGTGGTTTTCACTCGCTCCAGCACCGCTCCATCACGAATACAATTCATGCCAACAGCCCGTAATATAACTGCATATTTAGCAAGAATTCACATGATAAACATATTTAGCTATAGCTTGATACACATAATCTCTCCGATCAGAAGACTATAATGACGGCAATAGTCGAGCGGGATGTTACAGGCTAGTTCTCAAGGAATTTGTCTTCCTTTTACTGATTATTTTCGGGTTAAAGCATGATTTAAACAGATACAGCACATTCACATGTAATCGCTGTCGCAATAATGCATTCAAACAAATGTAATCTTACAGTAGGCTACTTCAATGAGCAGAAATCTGTAACAAATGCATTGATCTGTAGATAAAATAACTGACGAAAATGTAAACTGTTATTTTCATCGCAAACAAAATTTGCACAGCAGAAAGCAGCAATTATACCTTTTAATGCTGACAATTTTATTAGTTTGGCGTTTGGTACAAAAAGTTTGCACACAATAGCCTAATCCCCTTTGAAACTCTCCTGTAATTTTATTTGCGTGAGGCACCAGCGCGATCAAAGTCACAATTCACAATTATTGGTCACACAGTAAAGGCACAATTCAAAAATGCAAAGTGTTAGCAGTTTGAAAAATCAAGAATAATAACAGAGTTAATAAGAATTATTTGTAAATGCTGGACCGTTCTCATTTCGCTCTGCAAATGGAACCTGAAGATTATTATTATTATTATTATTTTTAAACCAAGAATGAACCGAAATGAAAACATTTTAATCTGTATATATATATATATATATGATGACTGTTTAAAAACAATAGCATGCATAAGAGCCTTTGTGTAAAGGTTTTTTTTATTTTTTGATGAGTAGACTGTAGCCTGAGACTATCCTATTTTTAATGGCTTTTAAGGATGTTATAATGTATATTATAATGTTATTGTTATTGTTGTTTTACGTCTTCCTTTCATTTTACAATTACATTCAGTTCGCAATCCGTCCCTTTGCGCCACCTGGCGGTAGTTTCACGAATGATTTTAACACGCAACTGATTTGCAGTTAACGCCGCGGCCCTGCGGCGGCGGTACGCGCGGCGGCATTACTCATTTTGGTTGTCTACCATCTGTACATGTTATATTGAATGAATGTGTTAATTTTCCTCATTTTAAAGTCTAAAGCAGCAGGAATGAGTAAAACTATGTAGCCTATGCACAGTCCCGGACCAAACTCAGGACCTTATTAAACATAATTCTATTCTTGCTCAGTTGAACTCCTACCTTTCTCCTCAGTGCTGTTGTAACCGTCACTGTCTGCAGGGCTCACATCTCGCCCTCTTTTAGGAGACGGCCGTGGACTGGGAGTGTTCTCAGCACGATGTCTCTTACGACTGCAAACAAAGCAAAAGGCAAACATTGTTGAACACCTGAGAATGTCAAAAGTCTCTAGTACTTGTCCAAGTTGCATTTATTTGATCAAAAATACAATATATATATTTTTTTTTTAATAAGTAATATTGTGAAATATAATTACAATTTAAACTAACTGTTTTCTATGTGAATATGTTATTCCTGTGATGTAAAGCTGAATTTTTACTGGTCATTACTCCAGTCTTCAGTGTCACATGATCTTGAGTGATGGGTCTTTAGAAATCATTCTAATATGCTGATTTGCTAAACAGTTCTTCTTATTATCAATGTTGAAAACAGTTGTGCTGCTTCATTTTATTTTTTTTTAGGAATCTTTGATGATTAAAAAGTTTTAAAGAACAGCATTTATTTCCCCCCAAAGTTTTGAATGGCAGTATAAGGCCCAATCCTGTTTCTACCCCTTAGCCCTGCCCCCTTTCACAGCCCCTCCATTTTGCATGTTCACGTGTAGGGGTAGGGGTGTCTCGATTCCCTTTTGGTTGGAGGGGTAGGAGTAAGGGGAAGGGCCAGATATCCCTTTAAACAAAGATGTTTTCAGGACCACACTTCAAACGAAAGAGTGAGACTCATATCAGCATAAACCAGCTTCAGCAGCAACATGGCTGCCCAAGTGAACAAAAAGACACAGATATTTAAGCATTTGTGGCCTTAAAAAAGATTTTAATGAAAATTAATCATTTGTTTGCAAAAAATCACTAGTTTGCTAAACGCATATCATTACTGACTGCACGATAGTGCCACAACATATTTGTCTGATCAGAGCGAAAACCTCCATAGACATTGAGGGGGGCTAGTTCCCACAATAATAAGAAATCGCTAAACCTTTTTCTCAAATATTGCGAATTCAAAAGAGTGAATTTCTCTCTTTACAATGAGTGAGTTTACTTAAAAAACAGCAATTTTATCCTCTCGTTGCTGGAAAAAATAATGTAGCGATTCTATATTTAAACTGTTATTAATAAAAGTCGTGGGGCAGCGTTGACAAGTTTCTTTGCTCCTGGATGTGTGAGCTGCGCGATCAGCTGCGCGTGTGTCAGTGAGCACAGCTTCATTAGTATAGAACAGTAAGGATCTAATGCACACCAGTATAAGTGTATGTATTGTAGGAGCTAGACAACGCAGATGACGTGTAATGGTATAGTAGTGGTGTCCCAATTCTTAGGGGAATATCTTCACCCCTAAATTTTTACAATTTCAATTAACTTTGGAGTCAGTTGCTCAGTGCTTTAAAGTTATTCTTTAAAAAGAGTAAAGGCATTACTGCAATGTCTAAATTCAGTTGCAGATTTTATTTTTTGTTTTATTTTTTAATGTACTCAAAATAAGACACATTTAAATTAAAAAGAGACTGACCAACAACAATGGAGCACTTACGTGTTCTTTCTCTCTTCATGAGCATCTCGAGTGGAGCGGTCATCTCTTGAATCATCTTTTCTTTCCCGCCTCTCTTCCCTCCCTTTTTCTCTCTCATCCCACTCCCTCTGCCGTTCTCTCTCTCTTTGCTCCCTTTCCCGTTCCCTCTCCTTCCTCTCTCGTTCCCTTTCTTTCTCCCGCTCTTCTCGCTCCTTTTCCCGCTCCTCTCTTTCTCTTTCTTTTTCCCTCTCTCTTTCTCTCTCTTCCCTCTCCCTCTCTCGCTCTCTTTCCCTCTCTCTCTCCCGCTCCCTCTCCCTGGCTCTTTCACGCTCTCTTTCAGCCTCTCTTTCCCGTTCTTTCTCCCTCTCCCTCTCCTTCTCTCTTTCCCGTTCCCTCTCTCTTTCTCTATCCCTGTCCTTCTCTCTCTCACGGGTCCGGTCATCTCGTCTGTCATCTGCCCGATCATTCCTTCGATCATCTCTTCTCTCTTCACGATCAAGGTCCTCATTGCGGTTTTGCTGGCGGACAGGAGAAGGCGCTCTTTGTTCTGTTGAACAAAAACAGATCAATAACACCAAGTTGTTCTCCATGTCCTGTGATGTGAAACAAATTGTTCACAGACTTGTGCACCCCGTTTAAAGTTTCCTGAAGTGAAACAACGTAAATTTCTGTCTGTTTCTTAGACAAAGTTACTGAACGGCTTCAGAAGACTTGAACTATTACAAACAAGTCTAATTTAAATGGTACATTTTGTTGCTTTTTTGTCATTTTAGGAGCTTGACAGTCTTTCTTTTGACAGATAGGGGGGCTGAAACTCACCTAAAAAGGGTTTAGGTGAGTTTCAGCCCCCCTATCCGCCCCTGGTATAGCATGCATAACATAAATATATAACCAGTTTACCTGATTCAATGTTATGGCTGAGCGTGTTTCTGAGATAACAACATGGCAATCCGTGGTTGGGTTTCCAACACGGCTAACCGTAAATCATCTTACACTGTCAATAAGCGTGACTGATACTCGAACCAACTCTGCTCTACCTGTCAACTAGCAGTGGGAGTCAGACTGCCCCCTAGTGTAGGGCTGGGTGATATATCGCATGCGATTCTCATGCGCATTTCTTTAGTAAAGCAGGTTTCCTGATTAACGCTAAATCTCCATCACCTGCTTTCAGATGGAGCAGCATTTAATAGACAGAGCAGTAGATCACTGACAAGCTACACAATATCTCGTTCATTGTCGTAGACGATTCATCTGCAATAATGAACGCGATATTGCGTAGCTTGTCAGTGATCTACGGCTCTGTCTATTAAATGCTGGTCCATTTGAAAGCAGGTGATGGTGATTTAGCGGTAATCAGGGAACCGGCTTTACTGATGAAATGCGCGTGACAATCGCATGTGATATATCGCCCAGCCCTACACTAGTGGATGGCTAAAGATTTGCTAACTCATATTCATAAATCCTCAAGAGAATGTCTGAATTAACTGATGCTCGCCCACAGGTTGAAAACCCCTGCTCTAGAGCCAATGAGGTTGCTATCTCCCAATAATAAGAACATATCTTGCTTATCCTTCACCTTTTTCTCTGTTGTCACGGCGGTCTCTCTCTGCATGTCCTCCCCGTCGTTCATCTCTGGGCTGTTCTCCTCTCTGTCTGTCATTATCGTAGCGATCACGATCAGTGTTTCTCTCTGAGCTCCTCTCTCTCAGACCAATGCTGCGGGACTCCCAGCTATCATGCCCACTAGCACTGCTAGTGTCAGCCTGTGACGCTCTACCAGCACGAGCAGAACCTGAAACACAAAATTTGTTTTTAAAATTCACAAAATGTTTAATTCATGTTTCAAGCTCTTATATTATTGCAATCCTCCTAAAATGCAATTAATAAATGTTACAATTTATGAAAAGTAAAATTTGCATTGATTTTTACTAGCATTTTCTAAGTCTCCTCTAGCTTTTTATGCTTTAAAGTGGTATTTTTGATGTTCTGAATTTTTAAACAGCAAAAGTAAATCAGCAACAGATAGTGCTGATCAAAAGTTCCTTCTATATGCTTTTGTACAGTTATGGCCACTAATTCTAATTCCCTGCACTGCATTTGTAGTGACCTTCTTTGGCCAAAAAAACAAAAACACAACCTAAAAGTTAAAGATAAATTTGACTGATATCATTATTCCTCTATTTTCCATAGATAATCACACTAATATTGTTACTGTGAATTTGTTTGACCATGAGTAGTGAAATTTTGATAATATTGTGATAGCCTTTTTTTTTTTTTTAGATGTAGCTGACAAAGAATATGGCTCATCGTTATCTTCTCACCTTTGTCTGGGGCATCCCCACGGCCCCTTCCTCTGCCTGTTCTTTCAGCTCGAGATTCGTTCCTGTTGTCCACTCTACTGTCATTTCTCAATTCCTCCCTTCCATGTCCTCTTCCATAATTCCTTTCCTCCTGGGCTGTCATTTCCTCCTTTCTATGGGTTTCGTTTCGTTCTCTCTCTCGTTCCCTCTCTCTTTCTCTCTCCCGGTCCCGGTCTCTCTCTCTGTGCTCCAGGGATTCTCGTCCTGAGCGGTCTCGTGTCTCTCCTGCACGGGTATCCCGAGTGTCTTTGACCTCCCCGCGGAGCTGGCGCTCTTCCCGGACATCTCTTCTATCCCGTTCACCGCGCCGGTCTCGGCTATCCCTGGCATCACGGTCATCTCGAGAAGAGCTCTGCTCGATCTCATAGTCTCGCTCGTCACGGCTGTTGTCTTTCTCACGCTTTCCGCGGCTCTCTAAGGGCAGAGAGGAGATTAAGTTAGCAGGTCTGTCAGTGACTAAATTCTTCAATAGCTGCACATGGCCAAAAGTATGGTGGAAACCAAACACAACACCCATACAGGGCTACATGACAATTAAAAAATAAATGTTAAGTCTAGCTGTTAAGCTGTGTAATGGTTCCAACACCTAAACTACAAATTATTAATAACACCACTACTCATTTATTACAACAAAACTATATTGTGTATGTGCACTAGTGTTCAAAAGTGTGGGGTCAGTGAGTTTTTTGTTTTTTGGAAAGAAAATAATTTCATCCTGCAAGGATGCATTAAATTTGATACTGAAAACAAATTCAAGCACAACACTTACTGTTACTCTTACTGTTTTTGTTTGTCTTCATTTCCTTTAAATTCATTTAAGTTCTTTATTTAAAAAAAAAAAGAAATGGTCCCCTCACAATGTTCAAAACATGGTTATAGCCCTTCTCAGTAATTACTCTGTGATGTGTCTCTCACCGTCTCTGCGCTCATGCCGTCTCTCTTGCAGTACGGGACTCATGTCCCGCTCTGATCTCCCCCTCTCCCTTTCTCTGCCCTGGGAGCGGTGACGGGCACTGGGGCTGGACCTGCGAGGAACGGGTGTTGGTGAAGGGTCTCTCTGCGGGGTAAGCGGAGAGCGGGAGCAGCGTGAGGACTGAGTGGGAGGTGGTGAGGATGAAGATGGAGGAGGAAGGCCTCGGTAAAGAGGAGAGACAGAACCCCGTCTGTGGCGAGGAGATGGGGAGTGTCTCTGGGCCGAGGAGCCAGAGCGTGAAGATGGGGAGTGGTGCTGTCGGGAGGGAGGGGAGGGGCTGCGGCGGTGACGGGGAGGAGTTCTAGACCTGAGAACGAAAAAACACGTTAGATGAAGATGGAACTGATAGTTCCCCTCACAATATCTCTGAAACAATCTACTGATGCAAGTTAAATGTCAGGATAAGAATTTGACTGATATCTGTCAGGTCACATGATTTTTCAGAAATCATTCTAATAACTGATGAATACAATGTTCAAAAGAATATTTATATATATACACATACACACACACACACTCTAAGTTTTAGAATTGAATAATTTAATTAAAAAAATTATTTGACCAATGATTTGGTCCTTTAACTCATATCAAATTCTTTCAAAACTCATGGGTATCTCAAAGATATGTCAAAAGTGAATTTGCCCTTAACTGCGAGATACTGGATTAACAAATAATTATTTTAAGCGCAGCTCTTCTCACCTCTGCTGTGAGGACTGTTTTTGGGAAGTGGGTTTAGGGGAGGGTGACCTCCTTCTGGCTGGGGGTGACGCTTCCCTTGAGGGTGGGGAAAGACTTCCAGAACGTTCCTCTGATGTTACTGAGCGTTTGGCTTTATGGGAACTATCAGACCGGTCCCTGCAATAAAAGAAAGGTTAAAAGATTATTATGTTGTGTGACGAGAGGGGCGGGGCCAGGAGCCGTGGGAATGGAGCGAGGCCGGTGGAGTTAATGAGAATGTGTTGGTGCTGGGCCGGTGGAGTTTATGGGGTTGATCGGAGGTTTTTTTGATGGATAAAAGGAGGAGTATCAACAGTGTTGGACGAGAGAGGACCAGGCCTGGGTTTTAGTTTGTGTTTTGTTTCTGTTGACACGCAAACAGTCGTCCGCAAGGGGCTGTCGTGCTCTTTTGTGTTTGTTTTATTATTAAAGTTTTTATTTGAAAAAATAAATAAATTTTAAAAAAATGATAAAAAAAAAAATAAAACCCAGGTCTGGGGTCTCATTTATAAATGTTGCGTACTCACAAAATGGTCATAGAAGATATTTTCCACGCACATATCGGGATTTATAAAAAAAAGAAACTTGCCATAAATATGTACGCAACGTACGGACATTCTAGACCATTTTTTTTTTTTTTTTTTTTAAATAGGCTACTTTGTCAGTGACGCGCTGAGTCAGACAATTCTATTTACACTGCAATAAATATAGACTAAAAATAGCTAAAAGATGTTCACCTTATCAGCAAAACTGCATAAATTAAATTTGATTTGAATTGTTTAAAACAATTAAAATAATATTTGGCCAGTGGAAAAGAATGTTTATCTGAGAACTATTTTCAACAGTTTTGTTATTGTGGATTTTGATATATTTATGCTAAAACATAAGAATACTGGATGATTTTTACCAATTAAAAAGCCATTTATACTTCGTATCTCATATTTCCTTGATGTCTTTTACCTTTAACGGTGTTAAATATAGTGTCACGTGGATGGGGATATGCATGGAAATGATATGCAAATGAAGCTATGCATAGTAAGCTCCATATATGGTGATTTCTGGGAGGAGTCAGGGTGGAGATGCATGTACGCAAAATCTAGCTTTTGTGCATACGTACACTTTTAGGATGATATCTACGGAGAGTGATGTAAAACTGACACTTCAGCGCAAACATAAACATGCAGGGGAACATTTCAAAGTAGCCGTCTCTTAGCGGTTACCGAACAGACCAGAAAGTCTGGTATAGTCACATTTAGATAAAAAGTACACAATTTGTACCAAATTTCACTATTTTATGATACTTTATGTTTTATGGATTTCTTTTGAAGGTGACTATACCTGCGTTTTTCCTTTTTCTCTTTGTGTTTCTCCATATCTCGTCCTCGTTCCTTGCCTTCTTTAGGTTTGTCCTCACATTTCTCCTTGTTCTTGTGTTTATTTTTGTGCTTCTTCCCAGTCACTGGGTTCTCCACAGGGACAGGTGGAGGAGGACTGGGCGTTCGTGGCCCTTTTCTTTTGCCATGGCCACTCTTAGATGACCTGGTCGAAAAATTTAAGGGCAATCAAGTATTTAAACTGATAAACATCTGTTTAAACTAAATGCTGATTTGCATTCTCCAACCTGCTGTCTGTTTCCTCTGCCCTGGTCTGGTCAGAAACTGGAGAGGAAATGACTGAGGAAGTAGAGGACTTCTTCTCTTTCTTGCTGGAGTTCCCACCCTTCCCTGCTCTATGTTTGGGTGAGCTGGATTTACAGGGCGAGGGTGACCTCTTAGAACTGCTGCGCTCAGGGGAACCCTAAAACATATCAAGACCACACCAAAATAAAACCCCAGAGATAACAGTCTGTATTAAAAGCCTAAATAATACATAAAGTCTCAATTAATGTTCACTTTATTATGTCTTTGCTAAAATAACCTACCCTGTCCTTTGAAGTATTACTGGTCCTGGTCTTAGGGACAGGGTCCTATTGAAAACTATATGTGTTAATAAATTCAGGATAACCAACATTCACTTTCTTTCAATATTTGGAGTTTATGCAATATACCTCTTTCTTGATGACGATCTCCTCTCGTTTGTCCATGTTCTCCTGTTCCAGCTTCATCAGCTCACGCTGGATCTTCTGTCTCTTCATCTCAAGAGATAACTCGTAATCGTAGTCACCGTTATCAGAATCTAGTAAAATCAATGAAAAATATAAAACAACTGGACTAAAACTGGCAGGGAGACAACATAAGAAAGAGAGAGAGAGGAAAAGACTGTACTACATTCCAAACCCAAACCTCAATTACCCTTGTTTGCTTTCAAACACCCAAAAATAACAATTCTGATCATTTAGTCACCTGCATTCATCTTCAAAATGCAAATTAAGATATCTTTAATTTAGACTTTTATTTTAAGCACGAGAATCAGCAGTTCATTCTTGTGCATTAACCAAGTATGGTTAAGTTATCGTTTACCATATTTGATGTGCTCTATGTATGTGAGTCAATCAGTGTTTATATCTGAATAAAACCCTACATGTAATTTTTTTTTATATAAACTTGGATTACAATAGTATTCACTTTTTTAAAGAATCAATGTTTTAATGGAAGGAACTTTCTATGGAGGGATAGTAATCTCACAGGTTTCATTAAAAAGAAAGATTTCATTTGTGCTTTGAAGAATAACATTCTGGATTGGGGACAATATTAGGGAGAGTTATTAATGAGAGAATTAAAACTTTTGGGTGAACTGTTCCTTTAAATGATTTCTAATCACATACATAAATTTCACGGGTACTTTGGAGAATCTTTTACCTTCACGACTGGCTTCCCAATCTGCGGTCTCCTCCTCGCTAGCTGGAGTGCGTTCCTTTGTGATTTTAATATCCTCTTTCTCTCTGTGTCTGCCTCGGGATGAATCTCGCTGCTAATGAGAAAAACAATTTTTTTTCAATGTCAAAGAACTCCCAAATTTTATCAACAGAATGCAAAACTAATAAAAAAATTTAACTCCAAGCTGTTAAAGCGTCGTACTCTGGTTGTGGGTGATGTGGGCTCGTCTGTATCTCTTTTGTGTGTGTCACCATCTACATCCTGTCTCTTATTCTTCATCCTCTCCCGGAGATCCCCAGTGGGCCTCTCGGCTGACCTGCACAGCAAACACACGTCAAAACTCAAGCATTTAGCCAGGTATTGGAGCATGTGCACTTATAAAACAGCATCTCTTCAATAGATTCACACCTTTTGAACGTTCCAGAGAAGCCTTTTCCTCGTGATGGGGTTCCATGTGTGTATCGACACGTATTACCGTAACTGCAGTTCCCAGTCTTTAACCAGTTTCTACAATGAGTCTGCAGGGAAGGGAAATGGGGGTCATTCTTTTTCACTCATACACTTTACAAAAGGACTTTATCCAAAACAAAGTGAGCTACATAGACACAGTTTATACTGTCTAGTTAGGCAGCACACTAGGTTTTTAAAGCAGAACAATGGGTGACCAGTATCCCTACCTCTGCTGCATTACTGGCCGTGCTGGGCCCGAGTCTCTCAAACACGCTGGGCCTGCGGGAGGGGGTGGTCGTGCTACTGCTGCTGTCCGATATGGTCTTCGAATTCTCCACTGTAACCTTCCGCCTGATTTTGGACATTCTGCAGGGCTGTGTTAGAAAAACAGCAAGGCACCAGCATTATGAAGCTGAATGCAGTGTTGTACTCATTTGAATCAAAGTCAAGACCGAGACCAAAAGAGCATTAAGTGTGAGTCAAGAAGACCAATTCCATGACAAGAACAAGAAAATATGATCTTGGACTCGGTTTCAAACAAGACAATTACAAGACAATATGATTTTGGACTTGGTCACGTCCTCAGCCTACAGCATAAAATACAGATTATGTATTTGATGTTCTTCAATGAGTAGGTTTACACACTTTTCACCGGACCAATGAATGTCCATTACTTATCCAGCCATTCATGATTACTGCATATAGGCTATAAAGAGATTTCTGAGGAAGATTTATATCCAATAACTACACAAAAAAACCCCACAATGATATTCTACTTATTTGTGCACAAAAATAGCAAAAACAGCGATAAAAAGATTTATACGCAGACCAATGGATGATTATGCTTTCTGATCCTCCATGCAGAGCTATTTACTACCACCACACAAATTCCCATGTTTAAAATTGTATTACATTTCCGATACTATTTTCAACTTCCCTGATATTTCCTGGTTTCTCGTGGCCGCGGGACCACGAACATTGTAAACATTAGCACAAGCGCAACTAACGTTACATTCTTCACATTTGTACAAACGCGACTATACCAGCCTCTCTCTATAAAGCGCATCAACACTACCACAGTTATAGCTTCTAGTACGGCATACGAGATTTCACAAATAAAGGATAATACTAATAATTTGCGTGTTTTAAGCTGTCATGCATGTGTAGAGAGCCGCGCGGCCTACTCTGATAATACAAGCCTTCATAAAAACCCCTCTGTAACTGCTGCTGAAGAAGCCGTGAACAAATACAATCAAGCGCTTTACCCGAATATGAATGATGCGTCAAGTCCAGTTTCACAGACTATTGGGGATAACCTCCTAATCACATGCAAATATCTTGCAAAGCGGTCTTCCTTTTAGCCGCCTTCATGATGCTTGCGAGACAACGCAAACTCCACACACATACAGCTTCCGAAGCATTGAGGAGAGGAGGATTATGGGAAACTGGAGGTCTGGTCTTCAGATAGTTTTTAATATCTCAGGCATTAAACTATTAATGGTGGGGAAGAAATTAAACAATTTGATTCTTTTAACAAAATAAAATGATTGTGCCCATCCACGTAAACTGCATGTATTTAAAATGGACTTGTCTCTGTGTTAGTCATCAATGATAAATAACATTACTGACTAGTTTTAGATAGACTATTGTTTGTGAATGAGAAAATAAATATTGGCTTTACTGAAATGACTTTACTTTACGGATCTACAACAAAAATGTTGATCTAAAACCGTGCTTCATGAGGTAACATCTAAATTATTTTATCCAGAAACATTATTCATCACTCAATCAACCTATTGCAATGATAAAATTGATTAAGATAACAATGGTTAAGAGATATTACCACTTCTCAATAACTTCAGTTTTTAAGTTAATTTTGGTGGCCACCCTTTTAGCTTTAGTGCTGGACATCAGTTTATATATACAGACTAAGGAATCATCTTTTAATTGAAACTGATAATTTAATGTAAATTAAGGCTATATTCAACTACACAACTTGTACAGTTTAGTTAATTTTCCAGTACTGCATATGTAATAATGGCAATGCATACCTTATCTAGCTCTGTTCTTTTGCTTTTGCAGAATAAAAGACAACAGAAGATTAGACGATTTGTTTCATCTTTTAAAGAGCTGTTTATACATTCCAGTTCAAACCCTAAATGAAATATTATATGAAATATTAATGAAATATTATCAAAATAAAAAATTCTGAACAGAGATTGATGATATTTAAATTACTACACCACTGCAGTCACAATTCTGGTACAATTTGTGGAGGCTTATGGTACAATATTTGTGTGATATTATCGATATGACACAGAATTAAATTGTGCATGAATAAGTTAAGCAAAACAAATGTGCATATGTCTGAAAACCTTTTATGCACCTTTAATACACATATGTAACTGCAGACATTGAATACGTTGACAACCCACAGTGTAATGGAGAGTTTGCAAATAAACTTTTATTGAAAGATGAAGCAGTAAACTGTATCTAGGTATGACAGCGGCTACATATTGTATGTATATGTACATATGTATATTTTCTATGATGTAAGTTTTTGTATATTGCAAAACTCTTATATGCAAAGGAAACTAAATGTATTATATCAATATGTGTTTTACTGTGGTACAAATAGCTGTGTAGTAAACTATGAAACTACTCAATATATTTGGATACACCTATACAAACACACAAAACAATAACCTCACTCTCAATTTTTGTTGTTGTTGTTGTTTATTACTGTTATTATTTGTTACACCCATGGCATTTTTGACTATTGACTAACTTTTGCTGTTTAAGTTTTTAAGTACACATTTTGTTTAGTCAAGAGTAAAAGTTATAGTGTGCTCAGGTCGTTTATGGAAGCTCTTCATTGAGTTTCTTGATCACATGTAAGGCTGTGACCTTTGTTGCCAGTAGAGCCTCATTACAGGCCTGAGGGATAAAGCTGGGAGGAAGAAGAAACCCATATCGACCACGATCCTGAAGCTCAAAGGTGAAGGAATACTTTATCCCAAGATTATACGCCCAGTCATCAGATCCTCCTGGGGCTAAATCTAATAAAAGAAAAACACAGAATATTTATATAACGGGAAAAGTTCAAATACAGATTGCTGTATTCTAAGAATAGACAGAAAGCTTACAAATGGTTTTTGCACCAGGACCATATTTATAGTTATTCCTGTAATATCTGCGTATCTTTGCTGAGGCCTCCTTTACAACTTCAAACTGTCAGAAAGAAGCACATATTATTTTTATGTTTTTTTTTTTACTTTGGTTATTTACTAGTACAGCCTGCTACTGATGCTCCTGCATTAACTTCACGCACCAGCTCATTGTGGTTTGGAATCTCATCATAGGAACAGGAGTAAGGAAACAGGAGCATCTGAGAGTAGGAGTGAATGGAGAGGTACAGCTTGACTGTATCCTTATGGGAGCGCAGGAACCGTGCCACAGCCTGGGTCTCTAGTTCAGACTCCGGGAACTGACCGCAATATGTAGGATCACACGGATTATCGGAGGCCCCCTTTGCTGTAGAACACAGTGGATGAATTAAACCAGGAGAAATATCAGTTCTAAACTAAAATGTCCTTAAAAGTAAAATTAGAACTCTATTGCTGTGTCCCAATTCGAATACTACCTGTCCTAAATAATAGTTAAAATAAGAACTGGACTGTCCCAATTCGTATGTTGAAATTGAATGGTTTACTATTCCTGGTGAAAATTTGAAATGCAGATCAGTACACACATTAACAGTTAATATTGCCCATATCACATTGTGCTGGATGAGAATTTGATAAGAACTACAAACACGACTAAAGAAACTACAAACATGGTGAATATCCAAGACAAACAGCAGAGAAAGGGACACTTTTAAGTGCATTATTATCCAAACACACAGATTTTATTTTATTTTATTTTTTTGCGTGAGGAGAGTGCTCAGCATGTAAGATACATGGCAGAACAACGTGCCTCTTCATTTCATTCCAGTATAGTAGAAATGGAATAAAACAAATTGTGAATGATGTTAACTGTGACAAGATGATTGACAGGGCAGTTTAAATGGTGACAGGATGCATGTAATTAAGAAACAGAGCAGTCCATTAAATATATTATAATGATGAAGTGGTATGCCCCCAAAGCTTGTCTATACTATTGTGCTACACACGCAAAAGTATGTACTTTTTCTTCACAAAAAGTACATACACAAATTAGGACACAGCTTCTTTTTTTTTTTTTTTTTTTAATGAAGGTCCAGTATTTGGCACCTACTGCACCAGTTTGCATCAAAATTTCTGTTCAGATCTGCTCCCAAACAATCGCTGTCTTTGTTGTTTGAGCGGTTTTTCCTCCACATACGATCCTGTTTGGGTAAATAATAAATAAAAGCCATGAAGACTTTTAGAATTATTTTAAGAATAAGTACTGTGCTAAATTTAGATCAAGCAAAAGTCTGTTTTTTTTTTGTTTTTTTTTTACATTTCAGGGAAATTTAAAATGCACAACTACATGTACTACTACAATTCCAACACTTCAATAATAATAATAATAATAATAATAATAATAATAATAATAAAATAATAGTTTTATCATATTACTGTTGTCCATGTGTACTTGTATCCATCTGGGTTCATGACTGTCAAGATGTAAACGTCCATATTGTTCAAAATCTCTGTGATTTCAGTGTTCTGGTTGTAAAATGCTAGTGCCTGAAGAACAAAAAAACAAATTGAATTAAATTTCTAAATTTCTAACATGGCCAAATACTATGCGGCCACTCTAGTGCACTAACCAAGATCTTAAAATCTGCATCTAAGATACAGATACAGTTAGTATACAGTTTAAACATGCAAGCTCAAACAGATGTAGGTCACTTCAACACATGCAAATGGAAAATAGAGATTTGTAAAGTGAAATGGGTTAAGTACAAAGAAGTTGGAGAAGCAGTTGAGTATGAAGAAAGTGTGGTTTAAAGCACACCGTATGACAGCTTTAGTTATGATAATGCTGAAAGGAGATTAAACACTTACATATTTGACAAACCACATGCAAAAGGCTGGAGAGATCCACTCCCGTGCATGAATACCACAGTCTATCCACATGGCCCTCTTCACCTCATCCCTCCTGCCAGAAAGCTGCAGCATGATGACAGACAAACAGACATTTTAACTGTGAATGTGTCTGTAAAGTGTTCTAAAAAAGACAGATCTTCTCAGATCTCTAGTATATAAATCCACCTTAAATACAATGAGAGTACCTTCAGAACATAGAGTGGTCGTTTTTCAGAAGATGACCCAATAAGAATAACTTTCACCATGTCTGAATGGTCTTGCTTGGTCTTGTTTATCCAGTAATAGATCTGAGACAAAAGTTTGGTCAAATTGTGTATGATTTTCAAAAGAAACATTTTCGGTTAAAGTAATGGATAAGTTCTCAGTTCTCATTTTTGTCAACTTACATCTTCTAAAGAATGATATCTCTCATAAAACACGCCTCCGCTCCGGGGATCCGATGTATCATTTTTGATCTGCATCTCAATTAGTGCTGGTGTGTTTTCCAAAAGCATTCTGCAAAAATATCAAAAGCACAAATTGAGTCTTATGAATCAAGGAGTTGCTTGTCAACATATGCATCTCTTTGGTAATAAAAGTAATACATATAAATGTGAATAGACATTTAAATAATAATAACACTACTATTCTTCGCTTACAAAAAGTGTTCCTGTCGCTTCATATAACCCGGATTGCATGTCTGATGGCAGATTGAGTATTCTGATGACAACTTTCATACGTTTTATGGAGCTTGACACTGTTATTTACTTGGCAGTCTATGGGACAGTCACAGGCCTCACGGTTTTCATACAAAATATCTTAATTGTGTTCTGAAGACGAACAAAGCTTTTACGGGTTTGGAACGACATGGGAGTAATTATTAGTGATTAATAACAAAATTTTCATTTTGGGGTGGAGTATCCCTTTAACCCTCCTGCTGTGTTGAAATCCGGATGCTACTTTTACGTTGGAATCAAATTGAAAAAACCCCCCCCCCCAATTTTTTTTTTTTTTAAGATGATCAACTGTTTTTTTATTTTTTAAAAAAAAAAAAAACACACACACAAAAAGATTTTTGTAAACCACAAAACAAACAAACAAACAAACAAAAAAAAAAACTCTATTGAAGCTTGTGAAAAACTAATGTAATATGAGAGTTATATAAGAAATCCCATCTATTTTTATTGTGTTATTTATTGTTACAATTTGATCCACATATTTGTATATCCAAAATTAGGTACTTAGTTATGACTATTTAGTGTCTGAGGTACAAATAACTACAAGTATGAATAGTATCCAACGTTAAATACCAATATTGAATGGAATCCTTCAGTGTTGATTTTTGGCAAACTGCATAGAAAACAATGGGGGTCAAAGGGGGTGGGTGGTGTTAAAATAACTCCAACACTAAAGCTGTAACAGCACATCTATGTGTCAAAACTTTAAAATCATAACCCTTAATGAAAAAAAAATCACAAAATATTAAAAAGAAAGAAACAGAATATCCAGTTTTCAAGTAATTAATCAATTAAATCAATTGTGGGTCAAATTGACATCAACACAACAAGTTGGTTAGTTCCTAAAGTCTTCATTCCACCAAATTAACCAGCTTTACTTACCTGTACGTGATGCCATGTTTGCGTAGGAGTTCAGTGACAAACTCCACACTTGTTGACCGAATATAAAGGTGAACTTCAGAGTTTGTTGTAATGTAAATGGGTGAAGCAGGCTGCCACAATTCTGTCTGAAAAAAAAAAAAAAAAAATAGAACATGAGATTACATGTTAGCCGAAAAACTCACAGGACCAGCCTGAGGGTCAGTTCAATAAATCAGTTCAAAGGCTATATCTAAAACCATTCTTACTTGACTTAACTCAGAACCTAGAGTATTACATCTCCGAGCAAATTTGATATTCACAATCATGCTCTGACAGAATGCCAGCCAATAAATGTCAACAGTTAACCTCTTACCTCATTGTGACTCATTGTTAAGTTTTGCACTGCGTCCACATGTTCCTGTGTGGATACAGTGATGGTCAAAACCTGGTCACTGTGTGTGAAGAAAGAAACAGCTGCCGTCATTTATTGTAGTATCATCTACATCTAAAATAAAATCCTGATTTACGATGTATAAACATCAGTTCTTAATTCTAACAATTCTGACTTTTTCAGATGATCTACTTATTCATCTATTTGTTTTTTTTTTTTTAGAAAATTTCTCATCATATGATTTTTTTTATATACATATCTACTTATACAGTACTACATAATTTTTCACAATAAACACTTCAGCAGAGAATGTACCATTTTCTGTTTATTTCAAACTTTAGGTTGTCATAACATCTCAACTATTAACAAAATGTGCTATTCTACTTGTAGTAATCGTGAAGCTACTATGTTATAGATCCACATCTAATAGATATTAAAACACTGTATCTATTATTATTCTTTTACCCAAGAAAATAGATTTAAATGTTAAATAAAAAAAAAAAAAAAATCATACTGTGAGATCCCATTTTTCTACAGCAGGTAACGTTTTTCACCTTTTATTGTTTAAAGTGAGGTTTTACATTGATTACAATAAGTTCATGCTGACATACAACAGAGATCTGATTTCTGTCTTGGGTGTTTCTAAAGCGTCAGCTTAAATAAATGATTGTATAATGCGGAATTTTAGGAAAAAATATGACTTACTGTTCCGATTTGCAGATACACTTCTCAAGGAAGATGTTAAAACATATTAAGAAAACCAGTTGTATTGGGGGCCTCATGTTTTTGTTCTGTCTCTCAATAGTTTGTGCAATAATGTAGACAAGGTACGAGGCCAGTATTGATCTCGAACTGTTTGTTTGCTGGTTAACCTTTACTTTGAATTAGCTCTGTGTAGATTATATTTTAAAACATTCCAAATGGTTGTTTGTAAAATATCTATAAGAACTGCTGTATCATTTTTTTTAAATTAAGTATAATCAGAAAACAAATGGTGTCATTTCATCTAAACTGTTAAGAACATTCTTTCTCTGTGATTAGCAAAAGACATAAGCTAGAAATCAATCATAAATTAAACCTTAACACTAGATTGCAGCCTATAGCAATTATTATTATTATTATTAATAATAAACCAGATTATCGTTTAGGCTCCAGACCAGTAGGTGGCGAAAATGTCGTTTGCCAACAGCCATTAAATCGCCAGAAGAAGTACAAATCAACATCCGGCCAGTGGCAAGCGCTTCCGGGTTGTGACGAGAGACGTGTTGTGTTGTCATCTTTGGTGAAGATGTCAGCGCACGATCACCTGTCTTGCTGTCTGTGCGATTTAATCAGGTAAACATTGTAAATTATTTATTCATTGTATAGATTTTAAAACCAGTGCCTCCTCTGAACTCTTGTTGCTACAGGACGAATGTTTAATAAAACTACTTGCTCTGTTCATTTTCTGTTTTGATGAATGAAGGATCGATTTATTTTTTAAACATATAAATATATATTAATCTGCAGCTTTGTGTTATTTTAATACTTCAGACATTCCCAAGTGAAATTGGAGCCAGTATAATTTCTGTTCATGTTAAAGGAAACAAGCTATTCACATGTACAGTATCACTCATGTGTCTTATACTCATTCATATATATATATATATATATATATATATATAAAAGTATATAACAAAATAATTAGAGGAGAAGGCAAAGATCCTGTTAAAATATTACAAGAAAAGCTGCAACAAGGTACATTTAGAGTTGGTTTTGAGATCTTGTCTAATCATGTACTGACTTTTAAGGCCTATTTATAGTTGATAATGCATTCTGATGTGAAACATTGTATGTAAAGTGATATTAATTAGAAAGATGTATTGTTGTATGTGGTTTCTGCCTTCCACAGGTTACTGTGGTCACTTCTGTTGCCATGTTTCTATCTGAGTCTTGTCCTGACAGCCATCCTCTTCCTCTTCATCATGGGAGTGAGAAGTGGCTGCAGATGAAGAGGAAGAGCAGGAGAGCTCAGGACGGCCGTCCCGCCGTGGCCTTCTTCCACCCGTACTGTAATGCAGGAGGAGGAGGAGAGAGAGTGCTGTGGTGTGCTTTACGTGCTCTTCAAAACAGGTCAGATATTTCAGCTCTTAAGATTGTGCCATTTATTTGGCCAGACATTTATGGCTCTGTGACAAATAGGAAGTGAAAGCATGCAAAAAATCTAAATAATACATATGATAAACAGTAATCCAAAATTTAAATCATTTTATAGTATATTAAAGTTGTGTTATGTGTATATATTTTTTTAAGTGTATATATTTTTTTCAAGTTATTGATTCTAGTCACTAAAAAGGTCACACAAAATATTTACATAATTATAATTATTCCATATAATTAATAATGACTGCCAAGTATTAAGTAGTCAGAAGATGTATTTTAAAATGATCATGCCTAACTGCAATGTTATCAGCATGACTAGAACCTATGAAACTGACTGTTACTTGGCTACAGGTGGAATTATATACCATGACTTTCAAAAAATAAAATTTCATTGACCTCTACTTATATGCAACTTAACATTATATTTCAAGTAAAATATATAATACATAATTAAAAAAATAATATAATATATAATCATGTATAAAATACATACAGAACATTATTTAGTAATATATAATAATAAATGCTGTCCTACACGGCATGGAAATTTACACCACAGTGTATTTGGAACCAAAAAGAAAAGAAAAAAACATACTGGACAGACTCGCTTACTTTTTACACATGTCCTTATCCCTAGATAACTGCAATGTTTTTTTTTCCCGTATTATTTCCTGGTGTATGCTAAATGGAAAGATATATTAGTTTTTTATTTGTCTATTTTATATATTTTTAGAAATTGTCATTTTTATTGTAAGAATGAACACTGAACAGTTAATATTTTGATTCTCTTAAGCATAATATTGTCTTAAAATATAAAAGTTATTTATTTATTTATTATTATTTTTTTTTTACATTATGTAGGATAAGACTGTGGAGTTAAATCACTAGGCATACTTTAATTTAAAAGCTAGTCTTATAATTTGAATTTGCCTAGGACAGCGATGTGAGCAAGGCATATCACCGACCCTTTTATAAATGTATTAATTTCTGTGTTTGACTGAACTCTTGAATGCTTAAATCAGCAGGGCTGGGCTTCAGCATGAACTTAACAAAAGAATGAACAAAACAAAAATTCTGCATACATACCATATTTATTCCACTGTATTTACGCAGGTACCAAGATGTTTCCTTCGTGGTTTACACAGGGGATCAGGGCGTGACAGCAGAAGAGATTTTAGATGGAGCGCGGCGGCGCTTCAACATCAGACTCTCTCGAGCTGTTAAGTTTGTGTTCCTGAAACATCGTTTCCTGGTGGAGGCCAAACTTTACCCACACTTCACCCTTCTGGGGCAGAGCGTGGGCTCCATCTTCCTGGGGTGGGAGGCCTTGACTGAGTTTGTTCCAGATCTCTACATTGACTCAATGGGCTACGCCTTCACCCTACCTGTGTTCCGTTATCTGGGTGGCTGTCATGTGGGAAGCTATGTGCACTACCCAACCATCAGCACTGATATGCTGTCAGTGGTTCGAGAAAGAAACCCAAGGTAAGTCAAGAAACTCACATTATTGTTATTAAATTAAATGTAAAAGTTTAATGTTTAGTAGAGCTGCACGATTAATCGTAAAAAGATTGCGATCTCAATTCAGACGCCCATGTGATCTGATTTCTAAATGACAATGATTCGCCCGTGTTTATAAAACCTTATAGACGCGAGCAGTTATTGTGTTTAGGTAAGAAATAGCTTCACAAACAGACTTTATAAAGTAATAAAATAATTGTGCAGACTGAGAATGAAAAACCAAACAGAGCTTAGTCTTTGTCTTGCTTTAATTCTCTACAGAGAAGTGATCTGTTTGACACACAGTTGAAGCTATGAGCAGAAGAGATCACAACCCAGTTCTTATAGTCAAAAGTATACATTTCAAGATAACAGAATCCCTCATCTAACCAATGAAATGGCTGTATTACATCACCCCATGGTACCACTTGCTAAAATGTTGATGTGTGGTTATTCTCAAAGCTTGTTCGTTCCTGGTACACAACTTCTCTGAAAAGACCTCATTCACTCTGTAGGTTACCATTGAATACTTATTGAATACTGATTAAAGATTACATTCAAAAGATGTATGTAAGATAAATGTATTAAAGTGAGATCAATGCAATCCATGCAAACTAAAAACAAATTCCATAACACTAGTATTATTTCATTCATGTTATCACATAAATAATGGGATGAAAGTTATAGTTTGGATATACATTTTTAGTTTGAATATAAATATTGATGTCTGTGGTCATGCTCAAAATAGAGCAAGGCTTCTTTTGAAAGTAATTGGCACTTCAAATAACGTTTGTGTTGATTGCATCATTTTGTCACTAGGTGGCAACAAGGGATGGTTTAAAAAATGCATTTGTCATTGAATCATTTATTCAAGAGATTCTTTCAAAAATGCTGATTCATCCAGTAATGGAATAAGTGAAGTATTAATAAATTATTTAATAATTCATTTAAACCACTTTTTGATAATTTAATATTAAAATTGGTGTATTTAATATATTATATTTTAAATACATACATTAGGTTATATATTAAAATGTTTAAGAATTCATTCAAATGAATTAAACACTTTTAAATAGACCGCAGAAATTAATATTTTGTCGCACATTATTTTGTTTAGTTCAGATTCGTGGGAGAATCGTGATCTCTATTTGAGACAAAAAAAAAAAAACAACAACAAAAAAAAATCAATTTATCCAGAATCGTGCAGCTCTAATGTTTAGTAACTTAAAAGCTTAGTTTTGTGGCTGATGCAGAGGTTAAAAGAACTCCATAATCAATCCATTGTAGTTCAAAACTGACCATGTTTACTTGACGAATATATTTTTGGTCTTATTGTGCGTAATGAATTAGTGCAGTAGTTCTAAACCAACTTACTTCAGTATAATTAAATGTTTTTAATTAAACAAAATAATATATGTGTGTGTATATATATATATATATGATATATATATATATATATATATATATATATATATATATATATATATATATATATATATATATATATATATATATATATATACATGAACACTATTATTTAGCAGGGATTCCTTATACACACACACACACACACACACACATATATATATATATATATGTATATGTGTGTGTGTGTGTGTGTGTATATGTGTATATATTTTAATTCACCCCCTCAGCATTTTTTTATTTTTTTAAATTTAAATCCCACTTGAAAGACCTGGATATATGAGGACGCCTAACTTGAAAGTGTGATTTCTAGTCCTACAATAAAAGTCATGCAAATTAATAACATCTTTAAACTTCATATCCATTGTTATGTTTATACATTTTTGTTATCATGCCAACCTCTAAAATATTTGATCAGGTAGAAATTATGCATTAAAAATATTCCTTAGCCAGTGAATCAGCACTGGAAATGTAATACCACCCTTTTTTTGTTCTTCTAAATGTCGCTTCATGTTGTTTTGAACCATTATTAGCATTAGTTTTCTGATAAGCATTTTTGTTTTTGTCTCATAAATGCATCTCTTGCAGTATGTTTTCCAGTTATGTATGTTGCATGATTATGCAGAATTATATTTACATACACTATGGTTCAAATTTTTAGGGTGAGTATACCATTTTTAATGAATAAATGCAAACTATTATTTAGCAGGGATTCCTTATATTGGTCAAAAGCAAAAGTGAATACATTTATCTACCTTATTTTTCCCGTACAAATGGGTGTGGCCATTTGTAAATTTGATGGGTTTTCTTGCTTCCGGTCTCATTTGCTTCCAGCTATTTTTAACTACAAAACAGTTTTGCCTTTTTGAAATTGCAAATTGATGTGTCTTACCATATTATTTTAATGTATTATCTAAATTATGAACACACTGGTTTGTAGTCTAAACATTTTGACCATTTACTGCACTTTGTAATTCTTCTCGATATTTCCCTTTAGTGGCTAATGAACCAGAAGTATACAGTATAATTGTCCTATAGAAATCTAACATGTATAATTCAATCTATAAATTCTTATATCTTCATTCTAGGTTCAATAATGCAGACTACATCTCCAGTAACCCTGTACTGAGTGCCATCAAAGTGATTTACTACTGTGTCTTTGCGCTGCTGTATGGTCTGGCCGGCTCCTGTAGTGACGTAGTCATGGTAAATTCCACCTGGACTTTAGGTCACATTCTGGCTCTGTGGCGCGCTCCTAACCGCACCAGTGTGGTCTATCCACCATGCGACGTTCAGGCCTTCCTGGACGTCCCTATTGGGGATGAAGATGAAGAGAAGGAGAGAAAGAAGTGTCACTCTGTGGTCTCCGTGGGTCAGTTCCGGCCTGAAAAAGACCATCGGCTGCAGATCAAGGCTTTTAGAAAGCTTCTGGACAGGAAAGGGATGGAGCCTGCCGGGAGAGAGACCGTGAAGCTGGTGTTGATTGGTGGATGTCGTAACCAGGAAGATGAGGAGAGGGTACAGATGCTGAAGGGATTGTGTCTGGATCTGGGTGTGGTAGACAGGGTGGAGTTTAAACTCAATATCCCATTTGAAGAACTGAAGAAAGAGTTAACAGACGCCACGATCGGGTTGCACACAATGTGGAATGAACATTTCGGTATTGGTAAGAAATATCATGCTCTCTGCAAAATCTCAAAACACTATACAGATTACTGTTAAAAAAAAAATACTAGAAATTGTTATGGAACTAGAAATAAACGATTAAATATTATACAATAAACTGTTTTTTAATTAAATTATTTTGTAATATTGAATTAAAACATTTTTTATTTAATTAAAATGTTACATTAGTTAAAATAATTAAAATAATATTTTATTAAAATTTGAAATATAATAGATTGATAGAATAGTATATTATTCACATTATACATATTATGCATTGTAATTATTTTTTTTTTTTTTCAGAAATAACAGAAATTGACAAAGATTATTTTTCTCCACAGTGCATATTTGTCAGTGTTATTTTAGTATCATTGATATAACATTTTAGTTTTCGGTAATATTTTGAAATAGATTTCATTTGATATTTTCTGTTAATCTCTTTCATTTTAGTTTTTTTTTTTTTTTTATATATATTTCTTTAAATGCCTGTATAATTTTTATTTATTTGTATTTATTAATTTTAGTTTACTTTATTTTTAGTTATTTTAGTCCTTTAATTTAAACTAAAAATAAGAAATGTTGCTAATATATATAGCTAATAGTAATATATTTTAGTTATGTAGTTGTGTTTTTGACATTTTTATATATATATATATATATATATATATATATATATATATTATATCTATATATATATATATATATATTATATATATATATATATATATATATATATGTTTCTTTAAATGCCTGTATAGTTTTTATTTATTCATTTTAGTTGTTTTAGTTCTTTAAGTTAAACTAAATCAAAATAAGAAATGTTGCCATGTTGTTGACAATTAGCTAATATATAGCTTCATATACAGTGTGTATAATATTTTATTTCAGGTAACAAAAATGTTTGTTTAGGGTTTTAGTTTGAATTTTAGTACACTAATAACCCTGATATTTCCATGACCGTTACACTGAGAAATTCTCATCTTCTCCCACATGTCCACAGGTGTAGTGGAGTGTATGGCTGCAGGAACAATCATTCTGGCTCACAGATCCGGCGGTCCGAAGTTGGACATTGTAGTTCCGTATGATAATGGTCCAACTGGCTTCCTGGCAGACGATGAAGACAGTTATGCAGATGCCATGGAACGAATCCTTTCTATGACTCCTGCAGCTCGATTAGAGATCCGACGCCGGGCGCGTCTGTCCGTCACCCGCTTCTCAGACCAGGAGTTTGAAGGCTCATTTCTTTCAGCCGTGGAGCCTCTAATGTCAACACTAAGACTGTGAGTGATGCAGGACTGACTACAGTGAATCAGCTACATATAGTTCAGTCTAGTTCACAAGCGTGTGATGGCCCCATAATGCTGACTTCAAATTATTCCTTGTCTAGAGCAGAAGTGAGCACTTCATACCTGCCTGTTTTGTGAGCATTTGCTCTTTAAGTAACATCACTAAGGTAAGGGAAAAGCATCATGGGAAATGCTAGTTCTGGTGAGATGCCACCTTTTGCTTTAACTTAATGACAGATTGAATGACAGATTTCTGCAAATGAACAGAAAGCAGTAGATTTTGTTTAATTGAAATGCAAACATGCAGTTTTTTCTTCATATCTGTTATATGTACATTATATATGATCGAGTACAAATGTAATAGCTTTGTTTTGTTTTATTGTAAAAGGTTTTAGAGGGTTACACAACAAGACTAATGTATCAAAAAAGAGACGCTTCTCTTGGAAGATTCAGATTATACTAGTGCTTTATGTTCTTTTTTTGTTTACAATAAATTATATATGAGTGGTGGTCTGGAAATATAAATAAAAATGTGTGTTCTGTTTGTTGGAAAATAGACTGAATTCATTATTACCACATCATTTTAAGTAGCAATATTTTCATTTAATTATTACATGCACAGTTATTACATTGGAAAGCTGTACTTAGTTCTCAATTTTTGTCACATACTGCTGTCCAAAGATTTTACGTGATTAAGCAACCTCCAGTAACAGAAATGGTTTTACATAATAACTGCTGTATATGGAAAAGCTGTCCCGGGAGCACAGATTCTGAGTAAGGGAAGCAGTGTTTGTCTGTCTAGACTAGATAGGAAAGTGAGAGAGAGGCCAAATTAAACAGCACATAGTATCTGGGAAAAGAGGAGGGAACGGAGAGGGTTTTATGCAAATTCGATTTTATGCAAATAGTTGTATGCAGTTTTATCAAGTTACACAAGCTACACAAAGTATACTGATTTATAATAATTAATATTAACATATTCTTTTTTTTGTGGACTCAAACTGAACAAGCTCACATGACATAGTATATCAGTTTTAAACTTTAAGGCAATTGTTTCCTAAAATGGTTAACCTTAACTAATATTGGGTATTACAGTGTGCATGCGTACTTTCTAATAATAATAAATATTATTTATAATACTGTACTAATATACATTTTAATGAAATCTATTCTTCTTACCAAGGCTGCGTTTATTTAATCAAAAATATAGTAAATACAGTAAAACTGTAATATTGTAAATTATTATTAATTTAATACATTTATTATAGAAAATTCAGCTTTGCATCACAGGAATGATTTAATATATAAAAATAGAAACAGTAATTTTGAATTGTAATAATAGTTCAGAATAGTAATTTAAAAAGATTATTGGAGTACATTTTACAAGAAAATGCTATTTCAGACAAAATGGCACATTTCATTCAATGTGCTGCTAAAGTTAAAATAGTTTCTGCAGCATTTTTTTTCATTGAATGTTTCAAGGAACAAGGCTATTTTTCATAACATGTATAACTGCAATATTTGTTGCCTGAAACAATAATTCTGCCTTCATAATTTTTGTACTGTTTAATATGAAAAGCCTATGATAGGCAATTTAATAACAAATTCCATTGTAACTCTCCAAAAAGTGTGGCAACACCTCCGTTATTAGGACATGGTATCACAACTGTCAACATGTTTAATAACTGTGTAATAGTTCTAATATGTTTAACAGACTAAACAGAAATGACCAAACCTTGAGAAATATTCACAGAAGTAAGAAGTGAAAATTAGCTGTAACAATTCCTGATTACAATCACAGGAACTTGTCAAGCTTTCCCTGAACACTGCTCTGCATCGACTGGGAATAGGAGATTCTCAGAAACTACTAACAGTTAAGAAAGCAGATTTCATATTGGCTTATGACAGAATTGGATATCTGTTAACTTAGCTTTTACATCAGTCACTGATTTGATTTCACTGTCAGGAATATATATTGATTTCTTCCTCTGTTCAGCTCCTCTTTGACCTACAAATTGGAAGGGCGACTGCATATTGTGTGCACAAGTTACTTTGCAATCATTTATAATTCACTGTTTCAGATGCAGGAGAAAATCAAAGAAAATGTTTAAAAATAAATGTAACATGCATCAATCATGCAGACACTTCTCTAAGTATCCTTTTACAGTAAATTATAAGGTGACACACATATATATACGGTTTTAGTTATATGTGATGCCTTATATATATAAATTTATATATATATAGTGGGGTACTATGAATTAATTAGCAGCTGTTTACTGTAGCACTGTACACAATTTTTCAAGTACATCACATCCAAAATGGTATGTAGTAATTTTGCACAGTCGTTTTTGAAATCAGACTATCAGACCATATTCTGGGTAACACAAGCACTGGGTTTGCATGACAAAGTTCCTCTTTACTCAGATGTGCACAAACAGGAGAGGGACGCCAAATCAAACCACACCTTGTACACGGAAAAGAGGAGGAGAATTATAAGAGCCATCACAGTTAAAAACAGGACTGTTTGGTAAGAGTGTCCAGTGTGATTGAAATGAAAATGAGGTGCTGTGTTTTTCTCTTTCTGCTCCTGCAGGTTTTAGGAGGTTTAGGTGAGTGTGATCTTGATGTTGATTATTAGCACAGACTGTAAGACATAAGAAATACTTTGCTAACATAAATGTCAGTAGCCTTAACGTGTTGACATTTAATCTTAAAAGTCTTTTTTTTTTTTGTGGATATATTTGTAAATCATTAAATAAGTAACATGACCTCTGACATGCAACCATAGGCTTCCCTCTGTTTGAGCTCAGTTCAAAAGCAGATGATGCTCTGCAGATGGCGCTCACTCAGATTAATGCACGCATTGCCAGGAATCACCTCTACAGAGTGTCCAAGGCATCCGTAAAGAGGGTCAGTACACACTCTTACAACAACTTTTATTTCTGCATCTGACTAGCGAGGATCCAGTCATCAATGAAAGACCAGTAGACAAAGTATAACAAATGAATAGTTTAAAAAAGCAACAGCCAAATATTGACCGCTGGACATTTGCCTTTATTTACCTTAATTGTTCCTCTGGGAACGAACACATTTGATCTGCATCTGAGGTTTGGCATCAGGGAGACGGAGTGTCAGAAGAGCTCTGGGGTCGATCCTCAGGGCTGCATGTACCGCAAAGGTTTTTTTGCGGTAAGTTATCTCAAGGTATTCATATCATATATGTATGGACATGATCCGGGTTTGCTCATAGATCATAATAACTGTACCAGATTTGTGCACCATTGAATTAACACTTTTTCAATAGCTTAAGCTGAATTATGGAAGCAATGGATGCAATATGTGAATATTCACAGAAATTGTATAAAATACTGTGAGTGGTTTTAATTTTCAGTATAAATTACCCATAAAAATCAGTGAATAAACAACAGCTATAGATATTTATAATTTATATACTAATATTTTTATTTTATAGGCCTTGGTAAAAGACTGCATTTCCCAATTCAATATAATTTATATAATGTTTTACTTATTTTGGTCATGTAAATGCAGCCTTAAGCATGAAATACCTGTTTTCACTTTTTTTTAAATCATGAGGACTCACTTAAAAAAACTCTTCACACAGTTCTCCTAACACTAATAAAAAAATAATAATAATAATAATTGGAGTATGTTTACAAGATAAAACTATACTAGTCTTGCTACTGTAAATGTTCAAATTTAATCCTTGCTATTTAAAATTAATTGTAAAATTGACAAGCAATTTCTGAGTAAGAATGGTTTCTTCACCAATCTTCTTTTCAGTGGAACTTTCACCTTTGGCACAGCAGTTAATTTTGAATCGAAAAGCACTTAAACTTCCTAAATACATAATGTCTCTTCATACATCTCAAATCAAGTCATTCTTTACAACAATAGTAATATGACCCAACAAACATACTTTATCACTCATAAAACAATGACCTAAAAAACACTAACAACAGATAGTATTACACAATGTTTTCCTTTGTAAAATTTCTTTACAAAACAGCAAGTTTCCCCATTTTTATAGATGTAATGAAACTGAAAGACTAACACTTGTGTAGGTATTAGGTTTAGAACATATTTCAATACGGTATTACTGTAGAAATGCAGCAAATTGCTGTCTTAATCAGTTTATCCACAGAGACTATTGTGCTTACTGTGTGAAGAGATTTGAAAATTGATCCGAGTACTGAGAAATTGGGCCTAGCAACTGTTAAAAGCTAAACCGACCCCAAACATTTGAATGATAAACAAACAAACAAACAAGCAAGTGTTATGTGACTGCTGAATCTACTGCAATATGTGACCCTGGACCACAAAACCAGTGATATGGGTCAATTTTTCAAAATTGAGATTTATACATCATATGAAAGCTGAATAAATAAGCTTTCCATTGATGGATAGTTTGTTAGGATAGGACGATATTTGTTCAAGATAAAACTATTTGAAAATCTGGAATCTGAAGGTGCAAAAAATCTAGAGAAAATCACCTTTAAAGCTTTCCAAATGAAGTCATTAGCAATGCATAACACTTATCAAAAATTAAGTTTTGATACATTTATGGTAAGAAATTTACAAAATATCTTCATGGAGCATGATCTTTACCTAATATCCTAATAATTTTTGGCATAAATGAAAAAAAGATCATTTTGACCCATACAGTGTATTATTGGCTACTGCTACAAATATACCCCAGCGACTTGAGACTGGTTTAGTGGTCCAGGGTCAGATATTTTAAAATGAGTATATCTACAATCCTTTGTAGAAACTTGCATAATGGTTAGTAATAAGTAATATTGATTATTATTATTAAGAATATAACATTCTTTTTCATGAATGTTTTTTTGATTCTTTTCCATACCCTTGGGGTTTAGTTAGAGGCAGGGTGCTATGTCAGAGCCAGAGTGAGTGAGGACGGCACTCGTATCATCTCTCTCAGATGCACAAAGGCCGACAGCTCGAGCTCGAGCTCTGAGTCCAGTGAGGAGGTGAGTGTCAACATAAAGAAAAATGTATTTCACCAGGAACATACACACATTACCACGAGTAGATACGCACCAAAATGTAAGCGTCTAGTAAACAAGCAAGAAGGGCTAGAATGAAGTGCATGTTTGCATCAGTAAATAGAATTTCAATAAAAACTATTCATTGACTATTGTGTAGATGTAACTTATGTCAAGGATAGTTAAATATACGGAATAATAATGTTTACATGGTGTTTATGTAAAATTTTATTTTCATTTTAAGTAAATACATTTTAATTTAGAAATACATGACTAAACAATGAATTAATTGTTGATAACTTCTTTCCGCCAACAGGGTGGGTTAGGATTACACTACGATTTAAATCATTTTGGGACTCGAGGTAAATAAACTTGTCTTCTTTCACACTTGCATATTTGGCATATTAATATTGTGATCACAATGTTAATAATGCTTTTGACATATTTGTAGACCGCACACATTCAACTTCAGCACCAAGCATTATTATGGCTCCACCAATACGTACGGACCGTCATGACAACACTGAAACCAACCATGTTCGTGGAGACAATTTCGACAATCACCTGCCATATCACTGACCTGCTGGATGAAATCATATGAAGACTCTTCATACAAAAATTATGGTGCTACAAACAAAGCTAATAAAAAGACTACTGTACTAAGGGCCAATAAAGGCAGCCTCCACTGAAACATGAAACAAGATTATTCATTGTTTGAGATATGAATATGAATGCCTTCTGGCATTAACCTCCACAAGAAACCCAATAAAAACAGAAACATGGATGATATCAACATGTATAATTTCATTTAAAATTACACATTTTGCAGAGGGATATGCAGAGCATGATGTTCATTGACCTTTGATGGATCATGACCGGATACTTTAATAATTTAATATTAACTTCAGTTAGTCACTTCTCAACAACCTGAAAAGTTTCATGATATTGTAAATACATTCAATAAACAAATTCTTCAAATATTAAATGTGGACATGCGTTTATATGGATAATTGTTTGTACATATGCCAAGTGGCTCTTATAGGTGCTCACTGTAAGATTCTGAAGTTGCAAGTCATGTCTGAATGGAGAAAATAAGACAGAATCCTTCAACAAGTAAAACCTACAGGGAAACTGAACTTCCTAATGGCCTCTTTTTATAAGATGAGGATATTTTGATCAGTAATTTGATACGTAAGTTCTAGAATCTTAAGGCATGGCTGTATTCATGAGCCTATAATACAGGTTATAATACAGGATATAAGATAAATCTATGTGAATAATGATTGTGTCATTCAGTCACATGACTTAGAGTCCATCTCTTCAGCTTGAATGTTCACTAGAGGAAGTAAGGACCAACAAGGAACAGCAAGGCAATCATTTGTTTTACCTAGACAAAGCTGACAAATACTGCAGCAAATGAGAATATCTACAATTTAAACAGATCTAAAAAAAAAAAAAAAAGCACACATTCCACAGTCTCACAGAACTAGACATTGGGGCCACTCCCTGAACAATAAGTCCTTCATGTTACAGTTTTGACAAATACAACTAAAATGCACAAAGAGCAATAGTGATCAAGATCGATTCTAGATGCATCCACTGGATCTGCCACATAAATGGTCAAAGTTGTGCCAAACTAATATACCAGTCAAACACACCGTCTAATTCAACCTACCCATCTAAAACTCCCCAAACAACTACCATCCAACCATTTAAAAAACTTCAGTCTGAAATAAAATCTCTTACGATTATTAAATAATCGATATTATAAAAACAAAATAAAATCAAAATCCCACCCAACCCCAAAGTTCAAAATGTTTGTCTTCCCAAAAATCAATAAGATTAACAGTTTAATGTAGTTTTGTCTTCCATGCAGTACCAAGGTGTTGAAGTGGAATCACTCAGTTGTTTGGAACTGGAACTGATGCACTGTCACAAAGTCACAGTAAAGCTGAAACTTCTTGAGCGGTTTGTACAGAAAAAGCTGAGCATACCAACAAAATGATGGCTTCTATGAGAAAAACATTTAAATAGCAAGCAAGAGTGTCCAGGAAAAGTTGCAGTTTTCTCAGTTTGTGAGTTTGGTGCTGTGGTCCCGCTTGGGTGGGGCTGGAGGAGGCCCTCGCCGTAGCGTTGCATAGCCTGAGATATTCCCGGACATGAAGCCACTACCACTGTGTCTCTGTTCATCATTCAGAAGCTCAGGTGGAGGTGGTGGCAAAGCCATGTCATCCATTGTGGCCACAGGGTCCACTTTGTCTCCAGAGACTCGCGAGGACTTGCGTTTCAATGTCTTGTTAAGGTCCTCCATGAAGTTTGGCTGTGTGGTGCCTTTGGGAGAAGAAGGGGGAATAGGGCCCCCTTGTATGGAAGGTGGTGAGAGTGGCGGAGGCTCTCTAATAGTGTTGTTATAGCGAACTGACACTGGAGGTTGCGTCTTTTTCAGGGAACTCTTGCCCCAAGGAGGCTGGGGCTGAGGATTGACCACAGCCACTTTCGGAGACAAACCATTTGGATCACCTGGAAGGGGCGGTGGTGGAGGAAGGTCAGACTCCAGTGGGGGAGGAGGGAAGATGTCATTTTCTGGGGGTGGAGGGGATGGGAAGGCTGCAGTGGATTGGCGGTTTTGATTAAATTTGTTCTGCAAAGCCAAAGGAAGATTTGCCAGGTTTAGCTTTCCTGGTTTGGGGGGTGCCCGAGGACCCGTGGAAAGCTCTTTGGAGGGTGAGCTACTGGAGCTTGATTTCAATGATGAACTAGGGCTAAACTTGCTCACCAAGTTCATGTGGGACTCCTGGTACTCCACCGAGGCATTGTACTTCGCACTGGAGTTGCACTGAGTTGTCTGTGGAGGTTTCTTGACACCTGCAGATAAGCCAGAAGGGGTCTTCTTGATAGTGGAGCCTGACATTGGAGGAGGAGGAGGAGGAGGTGGTGGAGGAGGAGGAGGGGTCGGACCCAGAGGAGTTGGTGGTGGTGGTGGCGGCGGAGGTGTTGGTGAAGGAAAGGCAAGGGTACTCGCTGGAGGAGGTGGTGGAGGAGGAGGAGGGGTCGGACCCAGAGGAGGTGGTGGTGGTGGTGGCGGCGGAGGTGTTGGTGAAGGAAAGGCAAGGGTACTCGCTGGAGGAGGTGGTGGAAATTCAGGTGACCTCTGTTGCTGCTGGCCTTGACCTACAGGCTGCCATTTTGGTTTAGCCTTCACTGCAGGTAGGGACTGGGGAGCTTTGTGACTTTGAGACTCTGTTTGATTGGTCATTGCAGGAGACGCAACAGGAAACTGTCTAGCAAGCTGCTTAACCAGAGATGGCACTGATGAGGTTTGGTTGGAGACGGGTAGTGTCTTGGAGATGCTGTGCTGCTTGGGAAGTGTAGGTGGGGGTTGGTTCTTCAATGGTGCTGGTGGTGGTGGAGGAGGAGGAGGAGGAGGAGGTGGTGGTGGTGGTGCTGGAGCTTGAGGTGCCGGAGCTACTGGAGATACTGGCAGAATGCCATATGAAGGTTTTGGTGCTGTCTGGGGTGGAAATCCACCAGTGAAAGTTTTGGGCAAAACTGCAGGTTGAATTGGCAGCTGCATGGGGGCTGGTGGGGGTGGTGGAGGTGGTGGAGGATGTGGTGGTGGTGGATTTGGAGCTGTAGCAATATGCTGTTGGCGAGGGAGTGTAGGTGCTGATGGTGGGGGTGGGGTTGTTGGGGGTGTGGTGGTGTTGTGGATTTGATTGGCTGGGGGTATTATATCCTGGGGGACATTGGGAAATTTGTGGGCAAGGACCTTCTTGAGTCCATTGGTTATGAAAGGTGCCTGTACTGTCGAGGGTGGTGGAGGAGGGGAAAGGCCATTAACCTGAAGAGGGGGTGGAGGAGGTGGAAAAGGCTGCGACTGGATTGGTACTATGGGTGGAGGAGCTGGCAGGGGTTGTGACTGGATTGACACTATGGGTGGAGGAGGTGGTAAAGACTGTGACTGCACGGGCATTATTGGAGGAGGAGGAGGTGGTAAAGGCTGTGACTGCACCGGCATCTTGGGTGGAGGAGGTGGTAAAGGCTGTGACTGCATTGCCATTATGGGAGGAGGGGGTGGTAAAGGCTGTGACTGCACTGGCATTATGGGAGGTGGAGACGGTAGAGGCTGTGACTGCATGGACATTATGGGTGGAGGAGGTGGTAAAGGCTGTGACTGCATTGGCATTATGGGAGGAGGAGGTGGTAAAGGCTGTGACTGCATTGGCATTATGGGAGGTGGAGGCGATAGAGGCTGTGACTGCATGGGCATTATGGGAGGAGGTGGTGGAGGTGGAGGTGAGGGGGGAGCAGGAGGGGAGGACTGTAGAACTGTTGCTGGGGCTGGAGTACCAAGCTTCAGAACAGCCATGGCTGATCCAGGTGGAGGCATTGGGGCAGGAGGAGGTGGAGGAGGAGGGGGTGGGATGTTAGCCCCTGGTGGAATATTGTTCGATTGTGGTTTGGAGGCCAGTGGGACTGGTGGCACTTGCTGCTGGACTTGAGGTTGAGGCTTGTGGTGACTTGTGGCCTGAGATGCATTCTGCAGCCGAGTGATAGTGCTGTATTTGGCAAACATGGTAGGTGTGGCATGGTGGGGGATATTGGAAATAGGAGGAGGAGGAGGGGGTGGAGGAGGTGGTGGAGGAGGTGGCGGTGGTGGGGCTGGAGTTGCCTGGGGTGGTACTTGTGCCGGTGCCTGTATCGGTGTCTGTATTGGTGCCTGTGTCAGTGCCTGGGTGACACTTCCACGTGACTGTGGAATTGGATGTGGATGTGGCTGTGGCTGTGGCAGTGGGTAGGGATGCTGCTGTTGAGGCACATGATGAGAAGAATGGCTGCTATGACTTGAATGGGTAGAACGCATTGATTCTGGCCTTGCCTAAACAAATATAAAAAACAACAAATAAGAATGTAATTTCTTAATAAAATTTTCTTTAGGCCTTTAGTGTGCTTCATCTTAAGGCCATTTCACACTGAGTGATATGTGAAAAAGCGAGGCGAATCGGCAACGAACGCTTTCACGCTGAGCACGAAATGATTGGTCTTCTGCTAATTCATGCTAGGTGGCGCCGACCAGCAATGCATTTTTCCTCAGATAAGTATCTCATATATGGTCTGCTGCTCAATATACAGCATTAAATTAAGATAAAGTTTGGTTCTACACCAGAAACACAGACAATTTATAATGCTTATAAGAATACATCTTAAAATATAAATAGAGGTACAATTAGCATCAAGCTACATTTGAAAATGTATGTGATTATTTAAATTATTATTTAAAACCCACTTTAAACCATCACTGAATGCTTGTAATAACTTCCGATTGAGATCTAAAGTGTATTTTTATTCTATAATAGCCAGACATGCACTTTTTGTAATGTTTTGTAATGGACTGAACATGACACTTGCTTATCATATGTCATAAAGAAAATGTATTGTTATAAAAATATCATGAGCTGCATAAAACACATACAGAAAATATATTGTCATAATCTTATGTTTGCTTTCATATTTCATGTATAGAAAAATGTTTCTAATTTTTTTTTCATATATAATGGCAGGAGATATTATCCCATGATCTTGAGTGAACACGTTCTGACTCACAACACTCTTGCACGTGGAAGAAAACAGACAGTGCTCTTCAGATCACATTCAGTGAAGAATTAATAGAAATTATATTCTCTATAAAGAACATGTGAGAATATATCTGTTCTCAGAAACCAATGACAACAAGAACTCAACATCCTCTTCTCTCTCAGAATACATCTGGGTTTGTTTACATTGGTTTACGAAACAGCGAACATTCAAAACAAATTTTCGAGTTCAGTGTGAAAAGGCCTTTACTCTGTGGTGTTTTATCAAGTGCCCATATAAAGAGATATATCTTTCCAGAGCAAGAGGTTGGCTCACCTTTGTGCTCTCTTCTATTTGCGTCCCTCTCTTCCAGGCCTCAGAGAAGATTGAACTGACTACACTCTGGGAACGGGCATGGGAGGACGAAGTACCATCTGACATACCACTGTCTGCTTGGCTAGAGTGGTTTGACTGTGATTCTTTAAGCACAAACAAATAAGCACAAACATCAGCTAGCAACCCATACATATACAGTAACAAGTAACAAGGAAAATGCTCCATAACTACCAATGCCTAGGATATTTGAAGTGCTCAAGTTACTCACCAGGTATACTGACTGAGCTTGTTCCCGACCTGATGCTGGTACTGGAGAGAGAAGACCAGTCATAGGCAGCTTCTGTGCGCTTCATGGCTTCCTGGTAGTTGACATACAATTGCTTCCCATACTGTGCATTAAACACATTCAATAAGGAAGTGATATAAACCCAACATATGTAAATACAAGGTTGAAGATTAAGCAATTTCCAGCATGAGCTCTGGTTATAAATTCCTTTTTAAATACATTAGAGCATTTGTTATATATATTTTTTTATATAAGTTTTGAGGCCACGGGGTTCATTAATTGAACAGAAAACATGACAGACTATAAAGCTATGGGATTACCTTAGCAATACGAATGCCATTAACCCACTGGTGTAGAGTTCTGACATCATCACAGCACAGGTATTTGATATACTGTGACTTCTTCTGTATCTGAGGGTGCTGTGGGCACAATCAACAATATTACCAAGACACTTAAGACAACAATGGTTCAATAATTATTTTTTGGATTGCTAATGTTTAGTCAATGTGCATAATGCAAAGCCATCTGTTACACAATCACATGTGAGCTGTGCATTTAGTTAGCCACCTGTAACCCAACCTGTTTTTAAATTTAGCTTAAAAAAACTCACAGATGTAGCATATTTAGATTTGTACAAATTTACAGGAATCAATACATTTCCAATGATATCCAAGAAATTCAACATTTTAACAATTCATTTGATTTTATTCTTGGATGCTATAATGTGTAAAATGTCTGACTGGACAGATTCACTTCATTAGCTGCTGAGGTTCGCAAGATGTTGTTGATATACACTACTATTCAAATGAATGGGGTCTGTAAGAATTTTTAAAAAAGTTTTTGAAATAAGTCTCTTAAGTTCACCAAGGCTGCATGTAATTGATCAATAATACAGTAACAGTAATAATGTGAAATATTATTATAATTTAAAATAACTGTTTTGTATGTTATGTACCACAATCTGTTAAGCATATCTTACCAGGAAACATACACAAATTCACATCCTTCTCTTCACTCTCTGAGGCAGAAGTCTCCAAACTCATTTCTACTCATCCTACTACTTGTCCACTTGATCCTATTTAATCTCATCTCCTTCAAGCCATTTCTCCTGCAGTTGTACCTGCACTCACTCACATCATTAACACATCCCTTCACAATGGTGTTTTTCCCTCAGCATTTAGACAGGCTTGTATAACCCCACTACTTAAGAAACCCAACCCTTAACCCATCTCTTTTAAATAACTACTTTTCCCTTGTTCCTTTCTCTGCCTTTCTCACACAGAACAACCTCCTTGACAGCAACCAGTCTGGTTTCAGAAGTGGACATTCAACTGAGACTGCCTTGCTGTTAGTTGTTGATACACTAAGACTGGCAAGAGCGGATTCCAAATTTTCAATACTTATCTTACTGGATCTGTTTGCTGCTTTTGACATGGTTAACCACCAGATCCTCCTGCCAACCCTATTGGCAAAGGGCATCTCAGGAACCACACTCCAGTGGTTTGAGTCTTTCCTCTCAGATAGGTCCTTAAAGGTATCTTGGAGAGGTGAGATGTCCAAGTCGCAACATCTAACTACTGGGGTGCCTCAGGGCTCAATTCTTGGACCACTTCTCTTCACCGTCTATATAGCATCACCAGGTTCAGGTCATTCAGAAACATGGCTTTTCATATCACATGCTAATGACACTCAACTCTACATCTCATTTCATCCTGATGATCCAACGATAGCTACTCGCATCTCAGCTTGTCATCCAGCATCTTCTTGCTGGATGAAGGATCATCACCTTCAACTCAACCTTACCAAGACAGAACTGCTTGTGGTTCCATCAAACACATAATTTTATCATAATTTCACCATCCAGTTAGGCACATCAACCATATATCCTTCAAAAACAGCCAGAAACCTTTGAGTTATGATTGATGATCAGCTAACTTTCTTAGACCACATTGCTAAAACTACCCGGTCCTGCAGATTTGCTTTATTCAACATCAAGAAGATCAGGCCATTTCTTTTGGAAAATGCTTCACAACTCCTTGTTCAAGCTCTTGTTCTGTCCAGGCTGGACTATTGCAATGCTCTCTTGACCAGTTCCAGCCAGTTCTATCAAACATTTACAATTAATCCAGAACGCAGCAGCAAGATTATTTTTTAATAAGCCAAAAATAATGTAGGTCACACCTCTGCTTATCAATTTGCACTGGCTACCAATAACTGCTCGTATAAAATTTAAGGCATTAATGTTTGCCTACAAAACCACTTTTTTGTCCACTTGCTCTGCACCCCTTTACCTAAATTCATTACTTCAGACTTATGTGCTTTCTAGAAGCGTGCATTCTGCAAGTGAATGGCACTTTATTGTGCCATCCCAAAGAGGCACAAAATCACTTTCACAAACTTTTAAATTAAATGTTCCCTCCTGATGGAATGACCTGCTCAACTAAATCCGAGCAGCTGAGTCCTTAGCCATCTTCAAGAATAGGCTTAAAACACATCTCTTCCATCTTTATTTGACCCTCTAACTCTAGCAATCCATATTCTAATTCTATTTTTTTTTAAACTTGTCCCTTTTAGATTTGCACTCTATTCCTTTACTGCTTGTTTTCTAAAAAAAATAATCTTTTTGTATTCTATCCATTTGTTTTCTTTTTATTTATTATACAATTAACAAAAGCAAAAAAGGCCTCTAACACTAGCTTGCTCTATTCTTTTTCTATCCTATCTGTTTTCTTTTTATTTATTATATAATTTAAAAAACCTTGCTATGTGTACTGTGTTAAGCTAACTGACACTTGTTAAAGCACTTGCGTATAATTGATTGCTTCCATTGTCCTCATTTGTAAGTCGCTTTGGATAAAAGCGTCTGCTAAACGAATAAATCTAAATGTATGTGAATATATTTTAAAATGTAATTTATTCCTGTGAAGCAAAGCTGAATTTTTCAGATGCCATTACTCCAGTCTTCACATAAGAAACACTGGCTAAAGTACAAAAAGCCATAACATCACACACACCTTGAGGGCCAGGCAGTAGTCAGTGGGGGCCTTGTACTTGCTCCGGTAGTCCTGACCATAATAAACATTAACATGGTCCAACTGCAGGAAGCACACCAAATCCCTTGACGCCTACAGTGATCAAATTAAACATATTAATATTGTATTCCTACTTATTACTGTCTGTCAAATTTGGATAGTTTTTTCTTTATAGCTTACAGTGATTGAATTTGAGATGATAAAGGCAAACAAATTTGAAAAGTAATACTATTTACTCATGGTACCAAGCAGAAGCAAATACCCAGGATCAACCACAAGAGGACATCAGTGAGTCTGTGCAAAAGCATATTACAGACAGACAAGCCCATGTCCTTAAATCTCAGAGAATTTAATACTAACACGAAACAATTGTTCATATGTATGCTTGTGACTGTCTGGAATTTGCATAAGAACATGAATATAAGAAAATAAGGCATGGTGTTCTCTCTGGGAATTAAAGCCCCATGATTTATTGTAAGTGGATGACAAACAGCATATGGTTTGTGTAGAGTATCCTCAGTGAATCCATAAACAGGAAATTCCACTCGAGTTTATTAAGTTCTGTATCCATTTAATGGGAACAAAACACCAAATCACATGAGAAAACACAAATAAACAAACAATATCACTGACCTTGGCTTTGCCCTTCGGGACAAAATAGATGCCAGATGCCCTCAGCAGAAAGTAGCGCTTCTTCCAAGACTTTTTGCCATCCTCCTTCAACCACAACACTCCCTCAATTTCAGGAACAGATACCGAGCTTCCACAAAAACATTCTTCAAGACATACAGATACAAAATACATCATTATATGGTCAAGCATTCTGAAATTTTATCTTGACAGATACAGACAGCTGTAAACTGTCGGACATCACAATCAACACTTTAAAATTAATAGTGATGAAGGCTTTGGTCACATTAACTAATTGTGTGTATGTATTTGCAATTTGCATGTTAAACAAGGAAAGCAAAAAAAAAAAAAAAAAAAAAAAAAAAAAAAAAAAAAAACCTTCAGTTTATGCACACCAGGCAATAAGAGGTTAGGCTAGTTAATCTAGGCCTTTATAAAAGGTGTTTGAGGTTTTCTGAGTGGGATAGTTGGTTTAATATGATATCAATCTATAATTTGTAACATGTAATTCACCTCCAGCAATGCCTCCTTGTTTCTGTCTGCCATCTCAGAGGTCTCCTTCCTCCCAAGTAAATAGTTTTAAAAACATACACAACATGCAAGTGAATCAAGGTGACAACATAAACCATAAAAAGATCCATAGCTCATTACTATTACTTTAAACCTATATTTAGACCAGAGTGTGTACATATGCACTAGTGTTCAAAAGTTTAGGTTCAGTAAAATAAAATAAAAAATTAGGTTGCATTTATTTGATCAAATATACAGTAAAAACAGTAATTTTGTGAAATATTGCTGCAATACATTATTGAAAATGAAAAGCTGGATTTTCAGCAGCCACAACTTCAGCCTTCAGTGTCACATGATCCTTCAGAAATCATTCTAATATTCTGTTTTTCTGCTTAAGCAAATGTCTTCTTATTGAAATTAAAAACAGTTGTGATGCATATTTTTTGTGGAAAAAAAAAACATTTTATTTTTCAGGACTTTTTGAAGAATAGAAAGTTCAAAAGAACAACATTTGAAACAGATTTTATTGTTATATTTTTTTAAATTTATAGACGTCTTTACTGTCACTTTAGATCAAATTCTGTAACTTTTTGAAGCTTCCTGAATAAAAGTATTTATTTTTACAAAAAAAAAAAAAAAAACCTTCCTGATCCCAAACTTTTGAACAGTAGTGTACATTGGGGTTTAAAAAGTGTCAAAATGTTTTTAATTTGGCTACTTCTAATTAAGTAGTGACTTAATAATGTTTGCATCTATGATTGAAACAGATTTTGAATCGCTGTTTGATCAGATTATTTTTCTGTATATGTCATAAAAAAAAAAGAGCTTCACCTGTGGATTTTTGAAAAGTGCATACTTTTCAATCCGTTCAATGAACATGAGTTTGTTTTGACTGTCTCTGGTCCAGTTGAGCAAGTTCTCCACCAGGTTCTCATGGTCTTCAAAAATTCTCTCTGAGGAAAACAATTGAAAGAGTGAGCGAGAATGATAAGGTACAAAATCATAATCTTATGGTCCCTCAGGTTCACAAAGTATCTAAGTCTGTGCATGTGTCCTCACCCATCTGTAGCTCAGGGATGGTCTCAACCAGTGCCCAGTCCGGACTGTAACCACAGTGAGATTTATCCAGCAGACTGTCCAGCACCTGCCTGACCGTCTGCCTCTCATCCACCATCATGGTCTTTGAGCTCTCATCTGACATATGTACACGTATCACCAGCTGATGAAGAAGATTAATAGGAAAGGAAAATTTTGGTTCATTCCATTAATGACTGTTTAATAACGGTCCTTGAAATGGATAAACTGAATGGGATAGAGAAAGAAAAGTAGCTAACAAGTGGCCTGTAAACATGATAATTCCACCAATACTGTTTGAAAATCATCCCAGGATACATCTCATGATGGTTGCCAAAATACCCAGCGTTTATTCCCAAGCTATCGGTAATCTAACCAAAGGTTGGCTACTTTGAATAAACTACAACAATCCCGTGGCAGTAGACGCCAGGTTATGATTTATATAGTATGTTCTATCACTTTTTATCTAAATTACACTCTGTTCTATCTCTAAGAGGAGCCTTTAACATTAGCAAAGCAGCACAACAGTGAAGAGACTTTTTCAGTCTGTTCTTTCTGCCTAGGCATATGATAAATTGTACATTTCAAAGACTTTTGTGCACCCTTATACAGTCACCTTTATCTTTACTGTAACATTGCTAGAAAAATGGTTGTTTGCAATGAGAAACACAAGTCGTCAATATATTGACGCAAATGGGAATGTTATCATCATGAAATTACTTTGGAAATGAGTATGGACTGACGTTTTATGAATGGATGTCAAAGAGGAGAGTTCAGTACACTGAGTTTTGTGAGGAAACAGCTGATCAATTTATCAATTGCCTATGTGCTAATCTTCAACATGTTTACCATCAAACATCTACTTTGAAATGAGCTAAATTTGGAATTTTACAACAAAATGAATGTTGCTTTTTAAAGGGTTACTCCACCGCAAAATGAAAATTTTACCCCCAAAATTTTCACTTACCCCCATGTCGTTCCAAATCGTAAAAGCTTTGTTCGTCTTCGGAACACAATTTAAGATATTTTGGATGAAAATCGGGAGGCTTGAGACTGTCCCATAGACTGCCAAATAAATAACAGTGTCAAGGTCCAGGAAAGTATAAAAAGCATTGTCAGAATAATCCATCTGCCATCAGTGATTCAACCGTAACCTTATGAAGCAACAAGAATACTTTTTGTACACAAAGAAAACAAAAATAACAACTTAATTCAACAATTCCTCTCCTCTGTGTCTCTCCAAATCAGTGTAGCCCCATTTTGGCAATTCTGAGCAGTAGGCAGATGGCGTACGCTCTTTTGTGTCAGCCGCGCTGCGCCAATGCGCTGTTTGTTTTCAAACCAAAGCGTAAATACACGTAAAAAATGTATCCCTGTGACGTGGCTGACACAGAAGAGTGTAAGTCGCTTGCGTAGTAGTCAGATTTGTCTAAATGGCGCTACGCTGATTTGCAGAGACACGGAGGAGAGGAATTGTTGAATAAAGTCATTAGTCTTGTTTTCTTCGTGTTCTAAAAGTATTCTTGTCGCTTCATAATGTTACGGTTGAACCACTGATGGCAGATGGACTACTCTGACGATGCTTTTCATATACTTTCCTGGACCTTGACACTGTTATTTATTTGGCAGTCTATGGGACAGTCTCAAGCCTCCCTGTTTTCATCCAAAATATCTTAAATTGTGTTCCGAAGAACAACAAAGCTTTTACGGGTTTGGAACGACATGGGGGTAAAGCCTCTGTTATACTTTCATCGTCTGCGAGTCCGCTAGTGTCCGCTATGGTGTGTGTGATGTAAAAATCGTCATCAGAGAGTGTGCGCGGAGGCTCTGAATGGATGACCGCATGCCTCCCATTTTTTATGACCGCGTCCGGTCAGAAGGCTTCAAAAGCACAATTGCACATGTGCAGGCAGTGTGAAGAAGCCCATTGCTACTCGAACCTGTGCAATCCATCAATAAAAGAATATAAAGACAGCCATATGTGCAATAATTCTGGCCAATTGTTTGTTCACAGTTTGTTGCAGAGCGGACCATCAGCGTATGCTTTCGGAAGTATAAATGGAAGTCCGCATCCGCACTGCGTCCGGATTGCTCATGCGGAAAGTATAACACAGGCTTAAGTGAATAATGACAAAATTTTCATTTTGGGATGGAGTATCCCTTTAAGAGCAATCACTGAGAATTTTCTAATAAACGGTTTATGGCACTAATCTTTTATTTCTTCAGAATTGAGAGTAATATGCTGAAATCTAAGCAGTGACTCATAAAAACGTGTTTATTTCTTATATTTTTGTCATGGCTAATAGAACTTCTGGTAACACTTTAGTATAGGGACTATTAACGGCTTATTAGCATGCCTATTATTAACATATTGGCTGTTTATTAGTACTTATTAAGCACAAATTCTGCATGACCATATTCTACATCCCTAATACCTTACTATTAAAAAGCAGCAAATTAGGACTTTATTGAGGCAAAAGTCATAGTTAATGGTTTTTAAATAGAGAGAATTGGAACTTAAAATAAAGTGTGAATGAAGTTCTGGCCAGTAACTTAAAAAAATGGTAGCCAAATTGAGTGAGTGAAAAAGTTAATTTTCAACCCTGGATATAATGTAGTTCAGATTTGTTGTTTTTTGGTGACTACATAAGTCCCATAAAATGAAATCCATATTAACATCATGGTTTGCTTTGGTGCTGTCTTTTAATCAGTTCTGACAAATTTAAAAGTTTTAAATAGAATCAAATAAATGGATGTAACTAATTCAAGAAAAACATGGCATGCATCTAAAGCTTGTGCACTTGTTGGGATATTATATAGAAGGAAAACTAAATAATTAGTACAGTGTGTCACAAATATGTTGTTCAAATCAGAATGTTTGACTTTGCCCAAAGATTTATATTGACTGAATTGGAATATGATGGGAATCTTCAGAAATGAGGCTTTAATAAAGACTAATTGGGAACATGAATGACAGCTGGCTTTCATCCCTCTCTATTTCACACCCCTTTTTCTTTCTTCTTGAGAATGAGGAATGAAGAGAAGAGATAGACAAAGTGTTGCATAGGCATTGGGCACATAAACAGAAAGCCCTGCCAGAGGTCCTGAAAGCCATCAGAATATTGGGGAGCATGTGGCACTGTCCCAAGCCTGGCCTCAGCAGAAAACACGCTGCTAATTTATGCTCTCTTCCCTCTAACACATATGCTCCTACAAACATGCACTTTATGACATATCTGCCTGCCTCATTCTTTGACATCAGCACAAACAATCACATTGTGCGATAATATTTCAACTGAATGAAACAATTGAGTACAAATTCAGAAACGTAGCAAAACTGACACACTGATAATGCAGGAAAGGCTTATTTTGACAGAACAACCAGTCATTTCAAGCCAAATCACTACGACTTACGTTTTAACAAAACATAGTGTGACATACTATTTAAAACTTTGCTTCAGTCTGCAAAATCTTTTAACATTCACTAGGCTACTTTTTTTTCTCCACAAGGATACACACTCAGGGGTCCAAAGATCTGAGACCACTTGCAAAAAGTTTTTTTTTGACCTTTAATAGTTTTTTATTTTTAAACTTTTATTTTTTTAATTCTGAAATCTCTCATCATTTCCAGCTTTTAATTTTCAAAGGGGTCTCAGACTTTGGGTCCACTGTATATTAATAAATTCTTTTTTTTTTTTTATTATTATTATTTTTTAAAGTGCATTTGACGCAGTATCATTCCGTATCAGTCTCACTGCACCATTGCTGCTCAATGCTGTCAGTTTTCTCTAGACACACAATGAATGGAAACAGTCATCTGTCTCAGCTACAGAGGCCCAATCACTGTACTGTGTCTAATTCATTCACTTGGTATTAGTATGTGCCTGGTGGCATCTATTTTGACAGTGCTTTTCAGATGAATAGCGTAATAGTATAGATCGTCTCTCAAGAATTAATGCAAACCAAATTAAAAATTTTTAACAAATAATTTGAAGCAAAAGCCTCACCGACATTTTGTTTGTGCATCTTCCCTTCTAAGCAGACAGAGACTCAGACACATGAGTGACCTATTTTCTACTGTGCATTCATTCTGAATTCTGCATCGCTACTGACCCTTCAGATCAGAGATTCACAGGAGCTTTTACTCACCTTTTTAACCTGGGCTTCTTTAATTTTCTCTAGTGCCACACGGATTTTCTCAGCCTTCGCTTTGGCAGCCTGTTCCTCCTGTGAATGACACAATGACATGTTAACAAAGAAACACACTCACATAGTATTCCACCAACAGTCTGCTAGTGGTGTCATCCATTACTGAGGTACGAAATCAGACAGGTGGATTTCTGTTTTACACTTACCTGCCCTCTCCAACATGCAGTCATCACATCCATTCTGACCTTTTAAAGCAATCCCTAAACCCTTGCAAAGTCTGATCAACCAGCAACACAATAGGCAGTTACACGATCACTCCTGAACTATGGCTCATGTTAACGTTCCATGGAGAAATGGCTGTTCATTCATTCAATACAGATACATGGATTTGTACCAGCTCAATTGTTTCAGAAATCCATTAAATGAATGTTCTCATCACAAACGCCAGCTATGTCAAGGTACTTCCAGCTGAAGTTTCAGAGATGCTGCAGAAATGGCCTCCAATAAAAATCATTAAAATAATCCCAAAAAAAATTCGAAGCTCAATTTGAAGTCAAAATGTGCATTGGCCGTGACTCACAGATGAAAACGCTTCCCCTCAAGTATCTTTACACCCAGAGTACCTTACACACAACTCTACTCCTCAACATTGGAAGGGATTGAGACCTCCCCCTCTCTTCACTGTTTCTCTCCCTTTCTGTGAAACAGCTGCATGTCTCTGGTAGCGTGCCCAATCACAGGGTTTAATCCCCCTCACCAGCAGACCAAGCCGTCATCAGCTATAAAAGACCCTCTCGTACCTCTTCTCCAATCGGAAATTACATATACTTCTCAGCAGCCAATCAATGAGGTTTCGTTTCTTTGACCTTCTTTCCACTAGCCAATAAAGCTGAGGCCAAAAGTAGATGATATTGTTCTCTGATCTTTTTTCAGTGGTTGTGGGAAAACAGCTCCCTCTTTGGGGGTATTTATAGTTTTTCACATTAAAGAACCCCCCCACCAAGGTTTGTAAGGACAATGATTTTAAGTGACACTGCGTTAACCCCTTAAGTCATCTATTATTATATAATGGGATGGGTAGATTATTGGTAGATTAAGAAATACAAAGTCAGAGACAGGCAAATAAAGATCATAATATACAAAGAATATGCAATGAAAAGCATAGAATGAAGAGGAAGGAAGGAAAAAAGTGTGGTATGCGTGATATGAAAGGACAGTTTCTCTCTCGACTCACTATGGCAGATGCATATTTATGATGCAGAGAGAAAGAGAATGGGAGAGTTCTGCAAACAGCCGAGGCAGAGGCTTCGATAAAAAAGCATTAAATTCCCTTTGAAGTCTTTTTTCCTTTCTCTGGTTTTCCCTCGGTCTGTGTTTGAGCAGAGAGTCTGTGTCTCAGCAGTCTGCAGTGAGCCCATCTATACACTGTTTGAGAGGTCTGATGAAATCATGAGGAAATCAGAGTGGGATTTCAAGAATATCTCCGCCTCGGTTTGTGTAAATGCATAATGACTTTGTCTAATGTCAGGACAAATAAAGAAAACTAAGCTGACTCTGCTTTATTTAACAAAAAATGACAAATTCCTAAACAACTAAACATGGGATTGAAAATCAAATTTAAACACTAATAAAGAAAAATCTTTAGGATTCTGAAAAATTCAAACAAAGAAACACTAAGGCGTAAAATTGAGAAATATTAAAAAATCTGCGCTATTTCTAGGTCACTAGAAATTCTAGAAAAATTCTCAAATCATGTTGGAATATAGCATAGGACACAGTTTGCACAACCAGTTCAAGTGGATGCTCTCATTAAAGTGAAAGGGGATGCAGCAAAATATTGAAAACTATTGCTATTTCTGTAAAAACTTCACATACATGTACCATTTTTATTCAAAAGCTTACTATACTATAACAAGCAGAGATAATGTTGTAATGCAGCACAATGAACTTGAGAAAATAATAAACCGTATCAGTTTGGCCATAGCAGCTTCAAGGTTTAACAAAAGCACACACAACCTTGAAAAATCAAAGTGGCGTCAGATTTAGATGCTTATTATTTAACTCCACAAGACAAAGGCACACTTACCCACAAGGCCCTGCACCTGCAAAAAGCGCCTTTGCTGGTATGACAACATGGGAATTACAATCACATGCATAATAATAGCTGTTCTCAGGAATAAATTAAAATTAAAGCTTTAATTCAATATAGAGCCTTTTGTTTTAAGCTAATTCTTCTTTGTCTGTGAGAAAATTTTATGAGAAGGTTTTTTTTTTTGTTTTTTTTTACTATACAATATGGCAATCATATACAAAACTGTGTGGTTATCAACCTTTACCTAAAATATCTTCTTTGTGCTCTGCAGAAAAAAAGTCTTAAAAATTTGGAACAAAAAAGGTGAGTTATTAATAGAGTTTTTATATTTTTTATATTACCAAAGAGAGTCACTGGTGTTACTACGCTACTTTGTAAAACAAACACCACTTTCTCTCACACACACACACACACACACACACACACACACACACACACACACACACACAAAACATAATAGGTCAATTGGTTTCAGTTTTATATAGTTCTTACAATGAAATAGTCCTAAAATGAATTAAGTGATGAACAGCCATTTCTTCAGGGAACCAGAAATAACTTTGATAAGGCAGCTCACAAAACCCAGCACCTCTTAACAAACCTGTTTTATATACTCAAAATCACTGTTGTATTTAAGACCCGGAAGAGAAGGAAATCCTGAATAAAGTCGTCATTTTTGTTATTTTTGGACCAAAATGTATTTTCGATGCTTCAACAAATTCTAACGGACCCTCTGATGTCAAATGGACTATTTTGATGATGTTTTTATTACCTTTCTGGACGTGGACAGTATACCGTACATACATTCTCAATGGAGGGACAGAAAGCTCTCGGACTAAATCTGAAATATCTTAAACTGTGTTCTGAAGATGAACGGAGGTCTTACGGGTTTGGAACAGCATCAGGGTGAGTTATTAGTGACATAATTTTAATATTTGGGTGAACTAACCCTTAAAAAAAAAAAAAAAAAAAAAAATTATGTTCTTTACATTTGTAATGAAAAACACAAATTCCTAAACATACTAAGTCAATATACTACAGATAAAAAAACACCTGTTTAACCAAGAATGCTAACTGACCATTATGAACTGGAAAACCTGACTTTTTTGCCATGAAAAGCAAAACCTGACCTTTGATTTTTTTTTTTTTTACAAAAATTCCTGTAAATTAATAATAAAATAAAAGACAATACATAGCCCTTGCTTTCTCTTCAGAGAGAGAGGTACTGTAGGCTGAAAACGATTATAGACACATTAGGTTGGGATGATCTGATTTGATCTTTAAATAGCACGGCAAAACTGTGCACATGAAGATGAAGGCAAAGAGAAAATGGAGATATAGCACTTTAAAAATGTAAGAAGGCAGTGTGGGTGGAGCAAAGTGTCAAGTCTGACAAGAAGAATGAAGTTAAAAGGCTTTTTTTGCAGAGAACAAAAATAAACCAAAAACATGCAGAGAAAAGAAAAGAAGCAAGCGAAAGGAGGCATCACCTTGGTCAGCAGGTGAGAGGGTTTTCCTGCAATGTTTTTCAGAATCAGAGAGGTCTCCCTGTCCAGATACGAGTGCTTTAGGGTGCAGGGAAAAGACAAACAGAGATTAATCAGTGTAATGATTACAGTGATTCCAAAAACGATAGAAATACATACTTGATTGTGGTAAAGCATAGAAAGTGTGGAAGCATTGCCTGATTGTTCAAAATCAGAAAGAGGTGGCATTATGTGAATGGAAAACAAATATATAAAAGAAGAACTCTTTCGTATACAAAATACTGCGATCACAGATCTCTTTCTGAGAATAAATCTCTCCCAATATACAGTTTTCTATTATGAAACCTGGGATTATCACAGCTATAATATAAACCAGTATTTTGAGAATGAACATACTGTGTACACCTATCCCCTGTCACGCACAAACACACTTACAGTACTTTGATCCACCTCCCCCTCCTGTGAGGTGAAGTCAAGATGCCGTCTGGTAGCTTTACCATTGGCCCTTCGCAGTGAGACATGCTGGGAAAAGGGGTGGGGGAGGCAGTGACATCACATACAGAAAAGGTGCAAACAAACACATTAATCATGCAGCAGACAATGCAAAACAAGGCATGCACAAGCAAGGGTCAATATAGGCCACCACTCTTGTTAAATATGTTCTGGTTTAACAGAATCTAATTTCCTTCTAATCGACAGTATGCCACAGATACTATCGATTAGCACAGAAAATAATTTTGACTTGTCCCTCAGTTTACAGTATTAGAAGTACAATGGAAGTCTATGGGGCATGTTGCATTTGTCCAAAAGGTTCATCCGTAATTGAAAACATTATTTTCTCACCCTCATGTCTTTCTAAAACCATTGATTCATCTTCAAAACACAAGTGATATTATTAATATTCTCTAATCCTTTCGTTTCATCCACTGAAAGTCCATGCAACCAAAATTTAGAATCTTCAAAATATTTATCAGGTCTTCTGAAGAGCCACGATTGCTTTATATGATGAACAGATTTAATTTAGTCTTTAATTGACATATAAATATTGATCAGTGCACATACACAGAGCACATCAAACATGGTAAACAGAAGCTCAATCTTACTTGAACTTGAACAAAAGTCTTATGGGTTTGGAAGAACATGGGGGTGAGTAAATGATGATAGTTTTCATTTTTTTAATTTTTGGATGAACTATCCCTTTAAAGGGCTTGTACTAGCTGTACAGTTTTCAAAGTTTTAATTTTAATAGTGGGCTTATAGTTCTAAGTGGATGAACTTCTAGTTATGCATTAACAGTGTGGGTGTGAGTTTGCTTCATGTAAACAATCCTTTGCAGATAGTTACGTCACATCCCTTCTATGGTATCCTTGCACAAATAGTTACTGGCTTTATGTGAAGTTTGACTTTGCACAGGAAGTCTGTAAGCAATTTCATCATATTATTTGTGTCAAATGTGCATTCAAATGAAGATCTTTGGCTATATTTTAGAAACAGTCTGTATTTAACATTTACTCTTGCCTTGCCAGATAGAATTCCATTTTCAGATCTTTACTGTAAAAATGTTTTGTTTGTTTTTTACTAATTATTTTCAGATATTGTCAGTTTTACTTTTATTGAACATGACAAGGGTTTTCAAGCTTTACAGACCAATGGATCCATGCTCCAATATAAATAAAAAAAGTTTTAAAAAATACTTTCATTAAAACGTTATATAAATGTTTCAACAATCTCTATGTGTTTTATACTGTATATCGTCCCTGCAGTACCTTCATGGAGCCCCTGGGTCCACAGAGCAGTGGCTGAAAACCCTTGTTTCATATTCATATAGATGACATTATAGAAGCTATGTGATCTGTTGCTCCTATATAACTTTTTTTAGTGCAAGCATACAGTTACAAGATGTTACCAACCAACACACCATGCATTTAAATAAGTTAGAGTTGCATAGCCATATAGCAAAGCAGGTGTTACTGTCACAATGTACTGTTTACACTGACCACAGACAACACACTGTCTGTGTCTCTACATGTCACATAATAATGTCATGCAAGATTACGACAGCAAGATTTGTGCACACACTCTCCCCCTCACACATGAAATCCTATCTCGTTGTTCCGTCTGTGAAACAGAGCTAGTTTACATCTGAAACCACAGTATGTCTTTTTAGCTGAGAGAATTGCTCGGGTCTGTACATCCTGGTGTGGATGAGCAACACTGTGGTTAGAAGAGTGGAGTAGTAGCATTTCTGTTTTATTGCACTTATTGCACTTCTGTTTTATTGTCTTCACAGGTTCTGACAACAGTACTGAAGAACTATAAAAGCTGAGTGTGTGTGCTTGAAAGAAACTGGCTGTAAATAAGTGTTTGTGAGAAGAATGTGGGTAGCCAAGAGATGACTCAGCTTTAATGATTGAGCAATGCTGAATTCAGTGAAACCTCGATCATCACATTTCCCAAAACCACAATACAGACTTTGCCCTTAACAAAAGAACAAACAACTGCTCTGAATAGAATTGTGTTTGTGTCTGGGTCAGAGGGAATTCTGACTGTCCAAGTAAAGGGACCCTCTTTGTTCTAAATTGTTTAGGGAATAACAGGATCAACTTTTTAAATGTCAGTGACTCTTTTTTTTTGGTAGTTATTAGACTGACTGTAAGACAGCTATTCAAAATAGAATTATGACTAGACTAATTATGAAGTTACACAGATGGGAAAATAATTTTAAATTTAGAAACGTCTCCTTTTTAACACCCAAATATACACACAAACACCCATATCAAGTAACTCAGTTAAACATGATTAATTCAATTAAAGTCAACATGAAATCAAAAACTGACCCTACTTACTGCAAAGCTCTCTTCATGGACTTATTTTTTAAGGAGTCATCTGACATATTGGATATTACAAGGGAAAAAATATGTTTTTATATGCATATCTTTTAATAATAATAAGCAGTCAAGTTACTGGGGTTATTGGGGTGACCAGCACCAATTAAACCACTTTTTATTAGGAGTGTAATAGTACATACATTCCTACCGAACATTTTCAGCCTTTTGGTTCGGTACGGATGTGTAGCGAGCAAATATATCATTGTTTTAACCACGGCATGAGTGTAACTTCATTGGAAACTTTCAGTTTAGATTTAGAGTCCATTTTTTTCAATTTAAAGGGGTCATATGATGTTGCTAAAAAGAACATTATTTTGTGTATTTGGAGTTTATGTGGTTTAAGGTTCGAAAAACATTATTTTTCCACATACTATACATTATTGTTGCTCCTCTATGCCCCGCCTTTCTGAAACGTGTTGATTTTTTCACAAAGCTCATCGTTTATGATGTGATGCTGTGTGTCCCAAACCCATTACGAACGAGGCATTTGTTACATCCAGTGGTTACATAATTACTAAATATAATGACTTATACTGTCTTTTTATGCACTGCGTATCATGCTGCGTAAATATAAAACCATGTCTGCATTATTGTCTTTATTGTGATCGGAGAAACGACAAACAACAAGCGCTACTCTACACTGCTCAAAACTCTAAATTCTTTAAACATGAAAACATACTAACAGGCTGTGAGTCAGAATCGCCAGACTGTCCTTACAAAGTTGGAATTGCCCCACTACATAGAAACATGCACTGTATTGTAGGCTACTCCCAGGAAACAGTCCTCGTCCTCCATAAAATGCATTGCACACATCTGAAAATTTGGGTTGAACTGTTCCGGATTTGTAGTTGTGTCCTCTTTTGGAAGGCCAAACAAAGTAGTTTCGCTTTCTCAATGAAACATAAGTCTTTCTTTCTTTGTGTGAACATTTGGGCGTGTTATGCAAATCTTCCCACATTGTGACGTAGACATGTGGGAGCATATTAGAACAACCGTTTCAGGGGGTGTGGTTGACTCTTAACTTTTATAACTAATATCTCCTTGGATTTTAGACTTTAGTCTTTGCAACTTTACAGATCTTCTTTATGCACCAAGAGCTTGTAACACTCCAAAGAGAAAGGAAAAATTGGAATCGCATCATATGACCCCTTTAAACGATAAACAGCCATTTTGGTGCTCTTTGATGTGATCACTGTATAAACGCTTCAGTTTAAACGGCAGTGTGGAGCGCGAGTGAGCGTTATCATCCCTTTCTGTTTACTACTAGTTTTACTGTGAAATAAACATCTCATGAATCACGTTATCACATAATCAGTGTTTCAACCACAGAAAGATGTCAATAAAACAGCTTGTGAACAAAAGCATTTCATTTACCTCAGGCAAGTCATCACTGTCCACATCTCGTTCACTAGAGAAATTAAGTCTAGAGAAGAGTATTTTGCAAAGTATAAGAATATATATTAATTATAGATTACCTTAACTGTTAGTGATGTCTTAATTATTTAATGTATGTTTAAATAAATCTGTTTTGAAACAAGTTGACAGCTACTGTGTAAATACATATATTTCAACAACAAATAGAAAATTTATTTAGAAATTAATTTAAAAACTGCATTATGTGCAATTTATATGTTTGCATTCCATTTTTAAGTTGAGTTTTGACTATTATTTTTTTTTTTTACAAATAAATAGCAATTAAATTTAAATTTGTTGTTAATTGTAACCTTATAGTAATGTAAAAGGGCTCACTAGAGTTTAACGCATAAGCTGAGGTAGATTTTTAAATAAATAGCAATTAATTTTTTTTTTGTTTTTTTTATTTTTTTTAAGTTTTTTAAATTTGTTGAGTTTTGTTCTGTTTAATATTGTTTAATATATATAAAAAGCAATTTTATGTTTAGTTTTTTTCCTCCTGCTGTACTAAAAAGACCATACCGACCTGTGATGTCAAAACAGAGGTACATACCGAACCGTCAATATTTTTGTACCATTACATCCCTACTTTTTATAGAAAACGACAGAGTACAGTGTTCTCATGTAAGTGAACCCATTCAGATGACTTCAACAATATGAGTAAAATTAATTAGCAAGTACTGTATGCACCTTTAACAGATTTTTTTTTTTAAAGATTCAAAGACAATGTAAAAAGGGCTGTGAAAGACAATTCATGTTGACTTTATACAATACCCAGCTAAAGAAAGCTGGCCTGACTGAGACCATTATCCCTGTGCTGACTGACAATGCTTTTCTTTTGTGGATATTTCTTTAGTATTGTGCTTTAGATTTGAGCCCCTCACATCTGCTTTCAGTTTTCTCTCTGCTTTGTCTTACTCTGCTGAAAATTCTCTCAGAGGTTCTCACAGTGAAAAGAGAAGCATGGTCTCTTATGCCTTATGAACCTCTAGGCCAATATCAACCAGTCATGCCATGGTTTCCGTCCAGTTCTTCTTAAAGTCTGAAATCTAAGCGCCAGCTCTGAAATAATTCAAAAGGGAAAAACAGATTTAATATCAAGCTTGTGTGTGTGTTTGTGTTACCTCTGTGCTAGTCTGGCTTTGGGTCTGATTCTGTGACTGTGCCTCATTGTCCTGCCCTCGAATGTCCAGGGAATCCATGCTGGATGCCGAGGCAGAGTTGACGCTTGACCTGGAAGAATGACCGATGGAGCGCACTTCCTGGTCACTGACCGCCCCAACCGATCCTGTACGGCGATGATGTGCGTTAGAAGGCGGGTGAGAGAGAGTTGCAGATGAATATGAGGAGGAAGATGATGAGGAAGATTCAGAAGTCTGCTTCGCCGCCTCGTCCATGCTCAGGGATGCCTTTTCTAGCTGAGCAGTGATGTCATCCAGGGAGAAGTTGGAGGCCAGGGGCCGTGACTGACTGCTGCCACCGCGTACGGTGGAGGCCGGAGAAGCTCTGGTGCTGCTGCTGGTGCTTCCTCCGCTGCTGCCCCCTCCGGTGTGTTTGGTGCTGGCCGAGCGGCCTGTGAGTCTTTGTCTAGATTTGCCATCTGAGGGCTTGCTCATGGGTTTGCCGATAGTGCTGAGCTCTTGTTCTATTGAACACAGGTCGGCCATGAGGGCATCCAGGTCCACCGTCTCACCTTGGTTAATGGCTTCTACATAGAAAGAGGGCAGTTTGAATTCATTTAATTCAAGTATGCTACCGTTCAATAGTTTGTGTTAATCAACACTTTAATTCAGCAAAGATGCATTGAATTGATTCAAAGTGATTTTGAGTATTTGTTGTTAAAAAGATTTCAAATAAATGTGGTTCTTCTAAACTTTTTTTCCACTACAAGACTTATAATTAGGATGAATTCTGAAGGATCACATGACACTTTGCATAACAGGAATAACATAAATTTTAAAATTTGAATAATATTTCACATTATTACTGTTTGTATAGTGTTTTTGGTCAAATAAATTTGCCTTGGTGAGCAAAAGAGACTTCTTTCAAAAACATAAAAAGACCAGAAGCTTTCCAACTGCAGTGTTTGTGCATGCTAAACTATAATTACAAGCATTCTGCTCTTATGCTGGTGGTTTAATGATAATCCACGAAAACTGCAGTATGCCGCAACACCACCATATCAGATTCATGTGAAGGCGTTTTGAGTGGGATTGTGAGTGATAATGAATGCGGAGTAATCAGAGGTGGTGTGTGTCTGGGTGTACTCTAACCGTTGATGTTGTACATAGAGAAACGGTAGGAGAAATTGGCAAGGTTTGTTTCCTGTCTGAGAGGAGCTTTCTGCACTTTCTCAGGACGCCCATCATCCAAACTCTACATTACAGAAAGACAGGGGAAGGTGATCAGGTAAGACGAGACAGACATATCATAAACATTATCAATACAACAAAAAAAAAATGAAGTATCTAAATTAGGTCTGTCAATTAATTAAAAATAGTAATAGAATACTAAATTCTGCCCTAAAATGATTTTCATGTTATGCCCTCTAACTGATAAACAGCTCATATTAAAATGTTATACTATTTTGACTACATAAATTAAATAACACATTTAAAAATAATTATTGTGATTTTGAATGCTACAAGGGAATTTAGGCACATCACATTATAATGTACAGTATGAAAAAAATGTATATATTAATGACATTAGATCAGTGGTTCTCAAACTTTTTGATTCTTTTTCATTATTATGATTTAAAAAAAATATCTTTACATACAGTTTCTACTCTGTAAAATATTTTAAGCTTGGCATAAGAAGAAAAATGCATATTCATAAAATACATTAAAATAAGATTTTATTAAAGGAGTAGTTTATCCAAAAATGTAAATTTTGTTCCATGTCGTTTCTTTCTTATGTTGAACATAAAAAAGAAGATATTTTGAAGAATGCTGGTAATCATGTTGATGGTCTCCACTGACTTCTATAGTATTTCTTTCCCTGTTATGGAAGTTAATGGGGACCAATTACTGTTTGGTTCTTCAAAATATCTTATTATATTCAACATAAAGAAACTTATACAGGTTTAGAACAAGGTGAGCAAATGATAACAAAAAGTTTCATTTTTGGGTGAACTATTCCTTTCATTTACATGACATTTGTAGGTCTAGAAATATTTTTAAACCCCTTTTAAAAGTAAATTTAAAAATTAGGATCATATATATTTAGGTTTCTGAGGACAGTTTCCAGTAAAAATAAAATAAAATAAATACATAAAAAATTATAAATAAATAAAATGATCCTGGTCACTTGGTTGAGAACCACTGCTTTAGATGAAAGCAAAGGTAATCTGATGTGAAAATAGGGAAAATGAGCATGCACAGTTAAATATACAATACTGACCTATACTGATACTAAAAATGAAAAATATTACCAAACATATGATACAACTGATGTGGTAAAATTTTATGCATCCCTAAAACAGAATTAATTACATGATTCAATATCAATATTTGCTGAGAAAGTCCCCAAAAGTTTAGATAATACATCATATTCAAGATGCAATTCATCACAACATATCACCGAGTGACTGAGTGTAATAGTGTCACCTGTGTGAGTTTGTCCAGTTCTCCCAACCAGGCACCAAACATCTTGTCCAGATCCTGGTCCTCCTTATCGCTGTCTTCTTCAGCAGCATGGTCCAACTCATCATCTGATACCTGCTCCATATCTGCTGTAACACAAACACAAACACACCCACACCACCTCAGTACATGATACAGTCACCAACAGACAGCCAGAGAACATCACAGATATTACAGCCTGCTGACAAAGAACCAACAGTTCAAGAATGACTTGTTGGCTTTGATACGTCTTGTCAACAAAATTAGTTGTTGATTCACTTATGAAGGACGATGAGCATCACAGGTTGTCATGATGACTGATTTCCACTTTTGTAACCCAGTAAATGATATTAATTTCTCTCTCCTTATCTCACACCATCATGGAAACCCTTGCATCTTTCTTTTAAATGAGGGTTGTGGTACGACACCTTCCGATCTGCATTTGACACCGCAATCCCAAAGGACAACTCTCATCTGTCAGACTGGGATATTTGAGAAAAACAAAAACCTTTTTTCTTCATTATCTTTATGCATTCCCTGTCAGACACCTCCAGTGTTCATCTCTGTGTAAAGTAAGTAATTATTTCAAGGTTGCCTACTGAGAGGGTGTGATGTGGTTGTTATGGTAACCTCAGCTCTGTCTCAAAGACTGGCATAGTTGCTATAGCAACCTTCTCTAGATCTCCCACTATCAGTTTTCAACCCCGTCATTACTATGGTAAACCCTGCTGTATCTTCCACTGTGTTTCTTGATTCAAAATATTGTTCATTACTGACTAATGTATCAACATTAATCAAAGCATTCCTACTAGGTTACATACAAGTACAATTGTTAATCAAAATCAAGCACACAGATAAACAAAACTACTTTGAGATCAATATTAATGTTTCAATGCAATGTAACCACATTTTAGATGAGAAATTGGAAATGCTGTAATCACCCGAATGTTGGGTGTGTTAGTAATGACCTCATTAGAATGGAGATTTGAGGGTGTAAGGCGGTGGTCGCCCTCTAGTGGACAGTAGCATAGCTGCACTCAGACACAATTTGAGCAAAACACTCGAGTCAGCATGCGTGTAAGCATGTATTAGGATTTTCATGCTGAGTCAGGGTTGGGTGAATGAAAAAACCATGAACGTTGGTGAACAACAACCAGATGAGCCACACACTATGCACAGAGACATATTAATGACAGCCAGATTCACTTTCACTATCAGTTGGCAAAAAAACTATGGTGGCCCAGTAGTGCACAGCACAACACAACAAAACATAACAGAAACAAGCCAAAACATAACAAAATTAGCACAACACAACAGAAACAATCGGAAACATAACAAAATTAGCACAACACAAAAGAAACAAGCTGAAACATAACAAAAATAGCACAACACAACAGAAACAAGCCGAAACATAACAAATTTAGCACAACTCAATTGAAATACAAGCCAAAACATAACGGAAATAAGCTGCAACACAACAAAATTAGCACAGCAAAACAGAAACAAGCCACAACACAGTGAAATTAGCACAACACAGTGAAATTAGCACAACACAATGAAATTAGTCCTATGTGCTGTGTTGTGGTGATTTCGTTGTGTTGTGCACTGCTGGGCCACTGTAAAAACCAGTTGGGGCCCCATGACTACACTTCACTATTACATTCAATATATATTATTATAGGCATCATATATTTATTATCACACAAAATGAAACCTAAACTGATCATATCCTCAACCTTTTTCATTTTCCATCTTTTTCTGCTACTTGCATGCCTTCAGAGATGTTCCCTTTAAAATTCTGAGCTCACCTTAACCCTAAAGACCCGCTTCACTCGTTGATCCAACAAGGGTGTGTTTGAAATAATGTATGTAGCAGACTTGAAAGCAGACACAATGTTTTCTAAATCAGAAATCAGAATCACATATTCCCTGGAAGACATGTACTAAACTATAGCAATCAGGGGATTTTAAATGTTTTTGAAAGAAGTCTCTTCTGCTCACCAAGGCTTATTTATTTGATCAAAAATACAGTAAAAACTGTAATATTGTGAAATATTATTACAATTTAAAATAACTGAGAAAATTATAAAATATACTTTATTACTGTGATGTAAAGCAAAGCTGCCATCACGCCACTCTTCAGTGTCACATGATCCTTCAGAAATCAATCTAATATGCCAATTTAAGATACATAAGCTTAAGATACTACTTAAGATACATTCCTTATTATCAATGTCGAAAACAGTGTTGCTTGATATTTCTGTGGAAACTGAGATTTCTTTCTTGATTCTTTGATGAATAGAAAGCTCAAAAGAACAATTTGAATATAATTAAAAATATTTGGTAACATTATGAATGTATTTACTGTCACTTTTGATCAATTTAATATAGCCTTGATGAAAGAAGTATTAATTTCTATTAAAAAACGATTTGAAATGTAATGCATTTCTGATAGCTAATTAAATATTATGGATAGTTACGGCGAGAAAAAGACCATGAGAATGGCTCTCCAGATGTTATTAAAGTTTGCTTAACTGCATAAATATCTCTTCAGAATCTGTGTTTTGGTTAGGAGAGTCCTGGTGCCTTTGTTTTCTTAAAATACAGTCCTGCTGTCATCCACTCTAACAGATCGCAGGTCGGCAGGAGACAGCAAACTGAACGTTTTAACCATTACTAATATAAGATGCAGACCACTCTGGGTGAGCTGCATCTTTCAGTGTTTGCATATGCAAGTCCAGTGACCAGATACAATCAGAGGCGGTTCAGTTCAACAAGGTGCTCAATTCAGTAGATCGAGTCTTGCAAATATATCATTCTAACCCCGTGCTCGGTCTCACCGCTTTCAGATCAGCAGGATGCTAATGATGCCTTCAGTCACTCTACTGCAAACGGCCACGGTTCTGCATAATCAGTCAAGCACAAAGAGGATAAATAAAAAGAGAGAGAGGGAATGAGAGGGGAGAGCATGGGACAAAAGGAGATTTTGAAAAATTACGGAACAGCAGAAAATGAAAAAAAGCAAATAAGTGGAGTTAGAGAACGAGAGCAGAGGGAAATTCGAGAGGTGTGTTATCTTGGCACCCTGTTGCTTAACAGCTGCTGGTTAAGACTAAGCTCTGCTAAACTCTCTCTCTTTCTCTCTCTCACACACACAAAATGGTGAAGTACAAAATGTAGACAATAAATTCATCCTTTATGCCACTACAAACAATCTAAAAATCTGTGCTTCATTTTATGAAACGAATGCCTTTTATATTTTGCGATATTTTCAAAGAGACTTCTATTACATAAAGTATATCTCTATGTGCTAATTAACTGAACTGTGCCATTTAAAGCTTTATAATATATGAATAAATAAGTGTCTGTTGGGATGTTGTGAACCTGAGGGTGGAACACTGCAAAGCAAAATGGCTCCTGCTCTACTTATCATCAAGGTTACGGCCTGCTGTCAGCAGTGAACGAAAAAAAAAAAACAGTAACCAAGCCTCACGGACACAGAAAAGGATTCTGTTTTACATGAAAATATATGTTTTTATGCAACCAAGTTAGGGTTTTATTTACACAAGGATGCATTAAATTGATCAAAAGTGACAGTACAGTGACAATGTCTATTTCAAATAAATTAAACTTACTGGCTTTGCATCAAAGGTATAAATTACATTTTAACATACATTTGCAAAGAAAAACATTTTAAATGGTAATAATATTTATAATTAATAATAATACATTAATAAATGTAGCCTTGATGAAACTCTTTGGATGGTAGTGCATTTAATACACACACAAACCATCAAATAAAATAATCCATGTTCTAAAGGAATATGCTTCATAATTAGGAAAATATATTTCAGGCATTAAAATCAGTGGATTTTTGTGCTAATAGCATTTTATAAAGTCATGAAATAGTACTTGTTCATAGGGTGACTCGTGTAAGAATGAGTGAAAATGATAGAAAGTAAAAAAGAGAGAAACAGAGGGAACGACAGGAAATGTCCAGGATGTACAGAATTCTTCATTTCCCCCGCGAGCTGTTCTGTCAAGGCTCTCCCACCACCCTCCAGCAGCTGTTCTCTGGCTGACACACACACACACACACACACACACACACACACGCTCTCTCTCTCCCTCTCCTTCTGTGAGGCTAAATATGACATCATGGTTGGCCAAGGAGGGGGACAGGAAAAGGAAGAGGGGTGAGCAGGCTACCACCCTTTTCCATGTGCACAGTCTCACTCTTTCAAAAACACACAGACGGTGTCATAGCAGAACAAGAAGAAACACTACAGCTGCCACTCTTACCTCCCTGACCTCTAGCTCAAACACACAAGTGTGCTTGTGAGCTTGGCCACAAATAAACACACACACACACAAGTGGCATGTGTGCTAATGTTATTATTCATCCCTACCCAAACACATGACATATGGCAAAACACACACAACCCAGGGATCTGAGTGCTTCTCAAATCTAATAAATCACTTTCCAGCAGATGCCAACTTCTGAATTAGCCTATAACTTAACACTTCAGCATAAAAAGGGGAAATGTTTGTGTGTGTCCTCTCCAGTGGTCTTGAGCACACAATGATATTAAAACAGCAAAGCAGACTAAAGTCAGGACAAACAGAATTCACATGACCTCCTCCCTGCAGTAACAGTGGTACACAGCACTCACGTCTGTCAAGTACGTGTCTGGGTCATATTTCAAATATACAAAATAAACAACTAAACGCCAACAAAAAAGCTTTTTTTTTCATTAGGAAAATTAAACTTTGAGTGTGAAGCCATACATTCTTTGAGGAGAGATGACCTGAAGAGTTAGATGCAATACTAAGCCGGTCACAATCATTAAAATATGCTTGACATAATTTGATAATTTATTTTGTTCATGTCAGTTACAATATAAGCTTAACACAACGTAATATGACTTGGTGAGCAGTAGAGCCTTTTTTTTTCAAAAACAAACAAACAAAAAATTGTTACAAACTTTTGACCTGGACTGTATGCATTACACACACACACACACACACATACATATATACATACATACATACATACATACATACATATATATATATATATATATGAATGTATATACAAGTATATTCATAATTTGGTTAATCGCCAGAGTAAAGCCAAATGTAAAATATATGTACTGAAATTTTTGTAAATTTGTATAACTTACAAACACTTTTTGTCTAGATTGGTATTACAACATTATATGTTGCATTAAAATAAACATCTGCATTGAAATTTTAAACTTTTTACTGAACTTTTAATGCAATAATCTTAATAAAGATGAAGTCAGATATGACCACTTACATTTTTGATGCACAGTTATGTTTTGACTTTGAATCAGTGTGATGACACATTGAGTGGATCAGATAAATAACGGAAAGAAGACTTAGACTGCAATGACACTCTAAATCCATCCCTTTTCCTTGTTTCTCAACTCTGTACATCTGTTTTTCCCAGATAAAAACAAATTCTGCAGAAACAAAGGCAGCTTTTTATTGACACACTTCATTTTAATAACCAGCAGTAATAGCTGTTTTAACACAACATTCCTGTAAATGCTTTACAAACACATCAGACACTTGTGACCTAAAAAAAAAAAAAAAAAGAACTACCTATGACCTTTGACCATGTCATATTGAGACATTTAAAGAATATGTTACTGTACTGCCATACAAATGTCTGATTGTGATCTGCATGGGGAGCAATGAATGGATGTTTCAGTAAAAGAAGTTAAAATGTGGGTGGGTAAGAGCAGTGGGTGTTTTTAGCTCTGCTTTCCACACATCAATTCTTCAGACTCAGCTCTTGTCATGCGTTACACAAGGTGAAGAATCGGCTCTGTGAGGACATGAGGGGGAAAAAAAGCACATGAATTTGAGGCATGAAAAACCATGCATGACAAGTGTTGAAACTACTCATCCCTACTAGCTCTTATTATTAGGGATGTAACAATTTACAATTTTGTAACTCACAATGCGATACAATTCACGATACTGATTTTACAATGCATTATTACTTGGACAAAATGCAGCATGATTTTTTTTTGCGTGAAATTAAAATGTCAAATAACAAAACAAATTTTTTTAGCCTGAAATATATTCTATAATTTCAAAATGTGAAGCAAAAACAGGATGGTCTGACTTTAATTTTGTGAAACTATATTACATAAAACCAGCTATCTTTAAGAAACAAAAACAGCAGACAGGCTGAATGAAAATGCAAATTCACTCTCTGACTGCAGGTGGCGCATATGGAACAGCGGCAACAGTGTTAAAGACAGAAAAAAATCTATCTATCTATCTATCTATCTATCTATCTATCTATCTATCTATATATATATATATATATATATATATATATATGTGTGTTTATATATATTTACATTTAGTCATTTAGCAGACGCTTTTATCCAAAGCGACTTACAAATGAGGACAATGGAAGCAATCAAAAACAACAAAAGAGCAATGATATATAAGTGCTATAACAAGTCTCATTTAGCCTAAACACAGTATACGTAGCAAGGGCTTTTAAATAATATAATAAATAAAAAGAAAACCGATAGAATAGAAAAAGAATAGAGCAAGCTAGTGTTAGAGGTCTTATTTTATAATTGTATAATAAATGAAAAGAAAATAGATAGAATACAAAAAGATTAAAAAGGTAGTTAGATTTTTTTTTTTTTTTTTTTTAGGAATAGAATTAGAATAGTGAGTGCAAAAGTTAGAGGGTCAAATAAAGATGGAAGAGATGTGTTTTAAAGCCAATTCTTAAAGATGGCTAAGGACTCAGCTGCTCGGATTGAGTTGGGCAGGTCATTCCACCAGGAGGGGAACATTTAATTTAAAAAGTCCGTTAAAAGTGACTTTGTGCTTCTTTGGGGTGGCACAATCAAGCGATGTTCACTTGCAGAACGTAAGCTTCTAGAGGGCACATAAGTCTGAAGTAATGAATTTAGGTAAAGGGGTGCAGAGCCAGTGGTGGTTTTGTATGAAAACATCAATGTCTTGAATTTTATGCGAGCAGCTATTGGTAGCCAGTGCAAATTGATAAATTGAGGTGTTAGGTGTGTTATTTTTGTTTTTTTCGGTTATTTATATTTTTGTTTTGTTCTTGATTTATTGTTTAGTTTTGATGGTTTTGTATGGATGGCTGGAAGACCTGCCATTGCAGTAGACCAGCCTGGACAGAACAAGAGCTTGAACAAGGAGTTGTGCTGCATGTTCGGAAAGAAAGGGCCTGATCATCTTAATGTTGAATAAAGCAAATCTGCAGGAACGGACAGTTTTAGCAATGTGGTCTGAGAAAGTTAGCTGATCATCAATCATAACTCCAAGGTTTCTGGCTGTTTTTGAGGTAATTATGGTTAATGTGCCTAACTTGATGGTGAAATTGTGATGAAACGATGGGTTTGCTGGAACCACAAGCAGTTCTGTCTTGGCAAGGTTGAGTTGAAGGTGATGGTCCTTCATCCAGCAAGAAATGTCTGTTAGACATGTTACATATATACATATATAAATAATATGTAGAATTAATAATTATTAACTTGCAGAGTGCCAAATTAAGCATGTAGAGCTGAAGACTTTCAAATCCACCTTAGACAGAAATTGTGAAGCTCTGAAAATATCCTCGATTAAAACATTAGATTATTGTATGTGTGTCATGGCAGACGGTCTCTGAGGGAAAATGGCATGTGACAACATTCCTGTATAGTGCAGTGGGACACAGATTAGCTCTAAGGAAGAGAGAAAAAAAATGAAGCATCTTAAGACCAGAGTGAAATAGAGGACAGTGAGAGAGGAGAATGCAACCTGAGGGACAAATCTCCCTTTATTTAGCGCAGTCACTCACACAAGTACAGTTAAAAACCAGTATGCGAGACATTCATAAAAACATATTAAGAATGTTTACTCTCACTAGCTGATTCACCACTTTTTTTGCCTGTTCACCGTTTCCCTCTACCTCACACACATAATGCTGTGTGTAATCTATCATCAAGTCCTGAGCTGATGTATTTGCTGAATCAGAGAATGACTCAATAATCGCAGTGAATTCTAAAATAAGCTCTGTGAGGGCATGAGTTCAAACACATTTTTTTTTATATATTTGAACCAGTATATTTGAATCACATGGCTGGAACTGTTGACAATGTACAGTATATGGATTTTCTCCTCAATTTTTATCTTTATAAAATAATCAACAGATTTAATTTTTGCATTTATTCACATCTAAACATTCAGTAATGCACAACAAATATGGTAAACAGATGCTCAGATGTGATTACTTCATATGCGAGAACCAATGAGGTTTTTTCTTGCGAATCAAGCATGCGTAGCTGGCTTCTGTTGACCATATTTGATGTGCTCTATATGTGTGCATTGATCAATGTTTAAATTATCTATATAGTGATACTGTCATTCAACATTTAAACAATTTACATTACACTGAATGATAAAACCTAAAATTGAATGGTAGGTGTAATGGTAAAATCAAAGTCTGGACCGTTTCACATTTTCACTTATTGCAGAATTGTTTCCTTCTCATTGCTCCTTTCATCTCCACAGTTCCCCTTTATGTCTCTGTATTAAAGACGTTATCAAAACATTATCTGCAAAGAATGAAAACAGAGGGACAACTGGAGAGAGTATTTCTAAATATATCTATAGTGCAGGCAAAGAGTCACTTTGTATTGAAATGAAAGTGAACACTGAGTCACTTGAACAACTGATCAAAACAGCCCAGAGCTAAATGTCGGCTACCACGAACCGCCAACTCAGAGAATACACTGTTATTCTGAGGATGGATCCTCATACTGTCACGATACTACTGTGAGGAGTGTGGAGCGAGGAATGACGGAGACGTGGAATAGCGAACACAGACTTTATCTCTTGTGTCTGGATTATTAATCCACAATAGGAGCACACGTAGCAAACAAGTAGACCTGACAAACACTAACTGAATGGACTGGGGCTTAACGGTGACACACCGGGAATCAATTTAACAATCAGGGGAACACAGGTGCATAGAATGATCATCAAAATAACGGGGACACGGAAAACACATGGGGAAGAAACCACAACAAAAACAGTCCAGGGGCGTGACATACAAGTGTTAACTATGAATCCTGGAGGAAGGTGTGAAGATATTTCAGCATCCAGGAACAAGTCAAACTCATTGTGCTGCATGTTGTTGTGGCATTTCTAGGTTAAGTTTGTGTATATTCATCAAGCATAAACATGTATAAAGGAGTTTTAGTCATTCTTTCAGGACCTATGAAAAAGAATGCATCACCTAATTTTCTTTTCTTCAGAACAACAGATCTTGTTTGAATCATAGGAAATAGACAGAAAAGGCACATACAGAGGGAAAGGCAGTAGGAGACAGAGAGGAAAAAAAACTGTGTGAAACACTTGACATGGTTTCTTAAGACATTTTATTAGGGTGTGGACTGATTCTCACTCAGCACTCCACGTCATATCCTTTGGCTATCCAAATGGCACAAAAAGCAGACACCCGCACACTCACAGCCGGTGGCCCAGTGAAAGAACTCCTTTCATACAAGAACCACACAAGTCCAGAGTTCGCCAGGGAAAAGGTGTGTTGTTTTCCGTAGTCTGACCTTCACTCTGTCTAACACAGTGAGCCAAAATATTCAAGCAACAAGGAAGATCTTAAACACCTACTTCATTGACACATAATCATATAAGCTTGTGCCAATACCAAAGTGAGAGGGATACAGATTCTGGACTGTTGTATTTGTGATGGAAAAGACCCTAATTGGAGACCCTATTATGGTGAAATAATTTGTTGTCTGTAAGTCTACATACATCATTTTCTAACTTCCATCCCTGAGTATCCATGAACATTTTTATGTATAGTTCTTTACTCCACCCAAAAATGAAATTCTCTCATAATTTACTCGTCCTCATGTTATCCCAGATGTATACAACTTACTTCCTACTGTAGAAGACAAATTAAGATTATAAAAAAAAGCATGTTGTGAAACTCACGCTAGAAGTGATGGTCCCCTCATTGTCGTGCAAGTTTCACAACACACTTACATCATGCCATCTAGCATCAACTCATAAACCTGCATTTGACAGTTAGTCAGAAACTATGCTTTATAGTTCAAAAAGTTTAAAACATTACTATTTTTCTTACCAACACCTATCATTTTTACTTTAGAGGACACTAATTCATCAACTGGAGTAATACAGATTGTCATACTGTGTGGGTTTTGTAAACTTTGAAGAACCTGTCCATTTGCATTATATGGAGTCACATAGATCCTAAAAAAAGATTCCTAAAAATAATACATTTAAAATAAATAATAAAAATAAATTTGTGTTCCACTGATGAAGGAAAGTCATATATAGTAGTCAACATTTGAAGTGGATCAACTTTGATTACTAGGACAACTTTGATTAAATTTTTTGATGCACTTCAAATGTTGACTACTGTACATCTAGGATTATATAAGAATAAAAAAATTAAGAGAGAATTTACATTTTTTTTTGGAATATCTTTTTAACCATTAAAAGGACATTGAAGTATGACATTTGGAGGACTTCCAGCAAACATGCAGGAACCTTTAGGGGACATTTGTTACCAGATATGTTAATTTAGGGTTGAAACAAGTATATTTGCAAACTTTTAACCAAAATTAACCAAATTCTTACCTAAGTCGACATTAGGAGATGAATATTAATAACTATATTTTAATGGTGGGATGTTTTGTCATATTTGGAGCTTAACAGCTGTGTTCACTATGTACTGTTTTATGGAAAAAAATCTATATTATTTTTAGTTCCACTGAAGAAAGAAGTCATATGAGTTTGGAATAATATAAGGGTGCAACAAGCAAAAGTGTCAAATAATGAGTGTTACTGATATAAAGTGAGTAGTGATCTGGTCATACTCTCTTAATATATCAGCTCCTGTGAGGCAACTATTTTCCTCATCTTACATCAGAGCTTTTGATGCAAGTCTTAAAACAGAGTCTGCATAATGAATGCTCTCTGTTTTGAGTTCAGAAACGTTGACAATTTTGATTGGTCTTTAAAAACAGACTTGGTATGTGATTGTTTTTTTATTCGGCGGAAAAATAAAAGTAGACTTAAGTGGTTCCATGGACTGTATCCTCCAGATGTTCTACTCTGTTATTCTTCATCCGTATATATCTGCCACATCCTGGCTCAAACAAAAACCAAGGGCACACATTTACAGATAGTGCTGACTGTCAAGTATCCCACTCTCTTTGCTCTGTGTGTGTGTGTAAGTGTCTGAAATACGTGTGTATAGCTTCAGGGCAAGATGAGCAAGCAATCCCCTTTACTGCAGTCCCAGGTGGCTTGAAATGTGAAGTCAAAAGTCTGAACACCCAAACAAGCTGCACAATGCAAAAAAAAATAAAAAATCACCTGCAACATACTGCAGAGTCTGAAGCTGATACATAAGAGGAATATTAAAAATGAAGAAATGAGAACTTAGTCTATGAAGACTGCCCTGGAACGCCAGATATCCCATGTGATGGCCCTAGAATGAGCTATTTATGAGTTCAGTCATGAACTGCGGCTCTTTAAGTATCACCAGAGACTCCAGACACTTTTCTCACTGCTTCCATTAGACAGACAGTACTGCAGCATCCAGCTTTTTCCTGCAGGCCATCAGACCGTTGAACTCCTACGTCATTTAACTGAAACCCCTCCCAACCCTTCTGCACTTGAACAATTATAGTGGGGACCTGTCATATTCCACAACATAATTACTGCTTGTTTACTGCTTCCCATCACGCACATTATGCCCCCTAGTCTGTGCCTACTGTCACTCATGGGCGGCACAAAGAGTAGGCTTTTGGGGCTTTGATCTGCAATAAAGAACATTCATTTAATGGATGCATGCAGAGCCTTTCACTATGCAGACAACTCTGACCTAAATGTCAGCAAATCCTCTAGTTTTGTACTCCATCCAGATGTAATAAGCAAGTATTTCATAGACATAACTGTGATAAAGCAGCACATACAGCTGCAAACCAGCAACTGCTTTTATCTCAGACTCACTCAATTAAACAGTCTGCTAACTATAGACAAAAAGGCCCACTGAATAAATGCAGCTGTCACTTTTATAAAATGTAGTTACAAGACTACAGAAAAGCCTGAAGGGACAAACTACTTTTTTTTGAAGTTCTTACTGAAGTTTGAATATGACAGTTAATGGGACATTTTTATGTTCAGTATTGTTTCTCATAAAAATTATACATTGCAAATATTCCAGTACTCAAAGGGATAGTTCGTCCAAAAATTACCTTTGTTCACCTTCTGAAAACACATTTGGATATTTGATGAAATCTGAGAGCTTTCTGACACTGAATAGACAGTAACAGAAATGTAGTAGGGACATTGTTAAAATAGTCCATGTGACATCAGTGGTTCAACCGTAATTTTATGAAGCTATGAGAATACTTTTTATGTGCGAAGAAAACGAAAATAATGGATTTGTTCAATGATTTCTTCTCTTCTGAGTCAGTCTCCACCTCCATTCAAGAGAGTACCACGAGGCATGCGTGTGCATTCCTCTGCTTGTAAACAAGGCGCAGCATATCTGAGTTCTACGTCAGAAAGCTCTCAGATTTCAGCAAAATATCTTAATTTGATGATTTTCATTTGAAGATGAATGAAGGTCTTATAGGTTTGGAACGACATGAGGTTGAGTAATTAATGACAGAATTTTCATTTTTCTTTTCCATATACTTATCGCAAATGTTTTTTGTTCTTAGCTCAGGGATGAAACAATTTTGAAATACCTGCATAACAGCATACATATTGTTGTCTTTGTATCTGTGTATATACTGTGTATATTTAGAATATGCTTTATGTGCATACTGTGCATATTTGTACATCATTTATTCAATTTCTGTATGTTAAGGAAGAATGACAATTTGATTGGTCAAAAAACTTTTTGTCAATGGCACTCCAGATATCCATTTCCTCTATTCTACACCTTGCGTGCAACCTTCTCCCATATTGCTTCTACAGACAACGGTGAGCATTTGACTATTTAACAGTTCCTCTTTTACACTTCATGTAGAGTTGGACTGTGTGGCACTGGCCAGCTGCTAACTTTGTGAAGGCCTGTTGCGTGTCAGGCTAGACACACAGACATGACAAAAGTCTCAAACCCTTCTTGTCTCCAGCAGCTGGGAATGCCATGTCCATCCCCCCAAAAAATAAACATGGCGCAGAGGCCTGGGTGGCACATTGTCACACTTTGACTTCAAGACCTTTGACTTTAAGCTGGCAGCTGGTTTGGTTAGAGTGTTGAAAAGAAAGGTGCCCATGCACCGTAAGTACAGAAGCTACATGTTATGTTTGTGATCAAGAGTAATCCCAAACATGTCAACCCAGTTTATCTAGACGCCAAAGGTGAGACAGCAAGTGAGAACCTGGATTTAACACAGCCAAGTCACCTGAGAGCCTCATGTCACTGAGTCTTAACATCAGAGTATGACTGGACATATTTTAGGTTATTTTTAAAACTATTTTTAGTCTGAACTATAAACTAGTCGTAGGCTGTGGACAGGGAATATGAAATACATTGCCTGTTATCAGCAGATTGTTGAGGATTAATATTACATAATATAAAACATAATTCGTGTATTGAGCAAAACATTGCAGTAAATAATGATTTTTTTTTTCTTTTGCAAGCTATGATAGTTTGTGATATCTGTTCTTTTCATAATAGTTTTATGTCTTGTGACCTGTAATCATTCAGGTGTACAAAGAGTATTTTGGTCAATGAAAAATATTAATGGCCACAATACATGGCTCAATTTAAAGTGTTTTTTTTTTTTTATATCATAAATTATTCATTCAAAAATATCATGTTTTGGGAACATTGCCCCACGTGACATTTAACAAAATTTTCCCCGAACTAAGCTTGGTTACTTGTCATAAAAAAAAATGTTGAGAAAATAAATGTTAAAATTCTCTAATATTTTAATAGACTTACTGGTTACACTAAATTACTTGATTGTATTGACAATTAATTTAAAAGCTTAAGGTTTAAAAATAAAAAACCTTTATTTTTTTCATTCAGAAATTAAAAACATGCTCACCATAGAAAAGGTAAATATAAAGGAATTGTGTTTTTTGTTTGTGTTTTTGAATAAATTATTTAGAAAATAAAGGAGAAAGTGTTATATCCTTGACACATTTATAAATTGTTAAGAAAATTAAAATTGTGCTTTTGAAAATGTCTTTATTTTAACTCATTTTAAGCACAGGTGCAAGTCTAAAAGTGTACTTCCTATTTGGATCCAATTTTAAGTGGGTCAAGACTGGAGTTGAGTCTTCAGAGAGGGAATGGTTACATTTTAGCAGCTGGGAAAAATTTAAACTAATCTTTACAGTAAACGAAAACATACACACACAAACACTCCAAACTAATTTAAAATAACTACTTTCCAGAGACATTCCAGTTCATTCACCATGTTAAACACTGAGCTGTCTAGATCCTCTAAGGCTTCAAATGGTTGCACTCATTCCTGGCATTATTCTCAAAAATCCAGCAGTGGTGTCAGAATGATAAACCTTCACCCACTCCTCTCCCAAATCTCCATCATTCTTTCCAACCTCACTTCCTATGCTTTCTTCGTCTCAGACATTTCTGCACTTCCAATGGTTACTCGGAAAACACATGTATTGTACACAATGGACATCTTTGTCGAGACATTCTTCCTGTTAGCTTGGGGATAAAAAGGCTGCAGAAATAAAAACCAGTCACCAAGCTTCCTGCAGACATTATCTGTCATGCAAATGTTTAACGAGACATTTCAGTCACCACAGAACATTTTCCTTTTTTGTCAAGCACACTATTGTTGTGCAATATTTGATTATTTCTTTTATTGTGCATGTAGACAAAAATGTATATCACAAGAAGGCACACCAGCATTTGTCTGGATGCATAAGAATGGCCTACCTTTGTTATAGTGTTTTTTCTCTTTCACTCAGTTCAAAATGTCCAAATTGAAGTCCACTTGTACCTGTATAAGGAAGGAGAGAGGGAACATAAGCTTGTGGAGTGGCATTTACTACACAGAGCCATAGTTCACTGACAATTAGGCATTATTGCAGACGATTCGATCTGCATTAATTAACATGATATTGCATAGCTAGTTAGTGATCTACGGCTTTGTGTAGTAAATGCCGCTCCATCTGAAAGCAGGTGATGGAGATTTACTACTAATCATGGAACCGGCTTTACTGACGTGCATGACAATTACATGCGATTAATTGCACAGCCCTAAATGAAATCACAAAAAACAAAACAAACACATAAAAATGAAAAATGTATACAGAAATCAAACCACATAATAGGTAATCAACAGCCAGTAAGTACAGTACAAATACTGTAAAAGCTTGCCTACTCAAAATACACTTTTTCCACATAAACAGGGAATCTAAGATTTGTTTTTAATGAATGTGTTAATATAATACATTATCAATATTAAAGTATTGGTTGATAGTCCCAATTGTAAGGAAAACTGTTACAAAAGCCTTTAACTCTGATAATATGTGCACACATCAGAAGGAACCGGAACCTGAATTTAAATTGGACTGAAAAACCTCGAACTCAAAGCACATGAACCCATGATTTCAATAGTCCAGCACATGCTACTTATTCCCAGTGTTGGGGATAGTTACTTTTAAAAGTTAAACAGAACACCCGCCCACTACCATGATAGAGCTTAGAGGAGCCAGGACAATTTTTAATATAACTCCGATTGGATTTGTCTGAAAGAAGAAAGTCATATACACCTAGGATGGCGCGAGTGTGAGTAAAACACAGGCTAATTTTCATTTTTGGGTGAACTAACCCTTTAATATATAAACATAACATTTTCCTGAAATATATACATGCATGTGTGTGTATTTACGTATAAATAAATATACACAGCACACATACATATATTATACAAACAAAAACTTTTATTGTGTATGCGATTAATCGCAATTAATCACTTGACAGCACTATTTTTAATAGAAAAAGTTCTTCTTTTACAAATGTGAAAGCCCTTTCACATCAAAAGTGTATAAATACGCCTCAGGCTGAAGGAAATGTAAATTCACGTTTGTACAGTAGAGGGCGCAGCTCAAACAAATTGCATGAAGAATATGACACAGGAGAAGAAAGATCAACACTATTCAGCAATAACAAAAATGAAATGCAAATGTGTCATTTTTGCTTATTACTTTTGCTGAATTGGATCATCAAAGGCCAGTAGCAAAGACATTGCTTAATAAAATGGGATTAAATACATAAATGATATTTGTCTCATTTTACATAATTAAATATTGCAGGTTTATATAATATTCTGAACTTGCATTAGACTGTTTTTGTGCCTGTCAGATGAGCCTCTGCACTTACTCCCGATTTCTCTCAACATGGCAACACAAGAGCTCTCAGTCAGGACATTGAAGCAAAGTAACTGGCGTTACTTATTTGAAAAAGTAATTCAGATATTTCCTTCTAAATTAAAAAGTAATCTGATTACATAACTCATGTTACTTGTAATGCGTTACCCCCAAACACTGCTTATTCCACAGAAGGTATTAAGAAAAAGAGGGTTATTTTAATTAAAACCAGCAGGCATTTTGAACAAACAAATATTTTCCCAGACAACAGTGACTCATAAACTATATAATCCCTTTCAAAGCAAATAACAAAAAGTGTGAGAACTCAGTTGTTCTTTCCTCTTAATCAAGAAAGTCACAACACACAATCTGTTATACGCCCTCAAAACCTTGACGTAAACACACGCACACACCTCAGCTGATGAGAGACAAAAGTAAAGAGTATGAAAAGGGGTGTGTGTGTGTCCCATTGAGCAAAGCAGATCACAGCTGCACACTAAGGCACAACTGTGCCAACCGTCTGTCCACATGGCAGCCTGAGTGCGTGTGTGGCGCATGACAAAGCCGTGGCTCACCGACTTGCAGAGCATGTGGTGTTCTTGCAAAGACTCCCTTATTAGATCTTTCTTTAGACACTGGGGGTGTGACTCATGCGTGTTAGACATACTGAACAACACATTCCACCAACGGTGCTGAAAAACAGTTCCCTGATTAAATACTTTTAAAAAGTTGTTAAAAATTAAGGAAGGTGTGGGAGTGTTTGGACAGTGAATTAGTATAAAAACCCCTAATCATGTGACTTCAGTTACCATGGTAACAAAATCGTTAAGAAGTCTTAGTGTCAAACAATCACAAGTCACACAATTTAAGTTATGCACACCTATATGTAAATTATCCGTTTATAAAAAAACATGTCCCAGAAACGAGTGATGCACCAAACTGATTTTTTTTAAAGGGATACTCCACCCCAAAATGTAAATTTTGTCATTAATCACTTACCCCCATGTTGTTCCAAACCTGTAAAAGCTTTGTTTGTCCTCGGAACACAATGTTAGCCGCGCCACAAAGATATGTTTTCTACGTATATTTACGCTTTGATTTGGAAGAAAACAGCTATTCTTTGTGTGATGTTTTGTATAGGTAAGCATACGTTGCCTGCGTTCAGCACATATTCTCCAAAATGATGCTACAGTGATGTGGAGAGACATAGAGGAGACGACTTGTTGTTTTCTTCGTGTACAAAAAGTATTCTTGTCGCTTCATATCATTACGGTTGATCCACTGATGGCAGAGTATTCTGACGATGCTTTTCATACTTTTCTGGACCTTGACAGTGTATTTTATTTGCCAGTCTATGGAACAGTCACAAGGCTCCCGGTTTTCATCCAAAATATCTTAAATTGTTCTCTGAAGACAAACTAAGCCTTTACAGGTTTGGAGCGACATGGGGGTGATTAATGACAAAATTTTCATTTTGGGGTGGAGTATCCCTTTAAGAAACACTGAAACCAGAATTAAAAGTTATTTTCAAAAACCACAACCAAAAATCATATTTCAGTTATAAATTTGGTTAGAAGAACTCTTATTGCTGTTCAGGTCCAGGGTATTGTGGTCTCAGATGATAAATTAATCCAAAAAAATCCAAAAAAATCAAAGTAAAGTTCTTCGATAAGCAGCTGCAATTTCAGCTGAACAAATTGTACTTATCGCTACTTATTATCATTATTTTTGGTCACATTAAGTCCATCCATTCCACACTACTGACCCTAACACATCAAAACATGCCAAAGTAGCGGTTAATAAAAATCACTGGTTTGATCCTTACAAAACTATTTTGGCATTTCAGGTCATTATTTTCAGTTGACAAAATTTTGGTGAATAACAACCAGAAAACCATATCATCCCTAGTGAAGAAAAAAACTATGCAATAATAAATATAAAATATATTTATTTCATACTAAGCATACTTCCTATATACTTCAAAACCATTAACATATTTATTGACGCATCACTTAAGATATACTGACATAAAATTATAATTAAACTTTATTTGGAGTATTTCTTTATTGCACAATGCACATTTCTTAATATTATGCCTAACGTATGTTATAATATCACTATTAATAAGGATTGTATTATCTCTGTATAATACCAGTCTTTAAATGCAAGAAATTTAAAGTGTAAAGTGCTTCAGTATATTTTTGGTTGGACTTCAGCACTACTTCTGCAAAACTAAAGTGCATTAAGCACAAAATTAGTTGTTTCAATTTAGCAGACTTTAAGTATACCAGTTTAGTATACCAAAAGTACAATTACAGGGTATTTTTATTAAGCACATAAATATGTAAATATATTTGTAGTATACTTAGCACAAAATAAAGTATTTCAAATACATTTTAGCATTTCTTTTCACTTGGGATAATACTGTAATGTACTTGGTGTTTTACAAATGTAGCTGTGACACACTGTTGCAGGGTGTATGCTGTTGTGTGTTTGGATATATGTTTGTGAGAGAGTAGTTTGCTAGTTTAGAACTGAGACAAAATATCTTTGTGGTAAAAAAGCTATGAAATCACCACCCAGGCATCAGATGGCCTGAGTTTTCTGCTTGATAGGGAAATAACTTGGTTCTTTTGAAATCATGACACGCATCAGTTTACAACATGTATATCATAATGACACTATTGTCTTTTAAAGCCGTCTCCGTAGTGAGTTTCCATAATCAAATCTGATTTCCTGTTCATTTCTGCGAAGCTGATTTGACACAAACCGTATTGTATAAAGTGCTATGAAAATAAATGTGACTTGACTTGAGTATAATGAAAGTGCCACAAAGATGAAATCTAGATGAGTTTAGTCATACTTGTTAATGTCATAATTGAAATTGTGTGACAGAAGGAGATAGAGATGACGACCAGGTGTTTCTATCAGCATTTCCTGCCAGAGGTACAATCCAGCGGAAGACTTCACAGAGACTTCCTGCATTGACAGGAAATGGGGAGTGAGGGGGCACAGAATAGAAGCCAAAACAGTGGAGGTGATGTCAGAGGAAAACCCCAGTAGAGAGATTTTACCATGAACTGGCTATTGTTGCTGAGTGGACAGACCGAACAGTGTCCATATACAGTATACGGACAGACAGTAAACTACACAGCATTAAGTTGAAGCTTGAAACTGAGACTGTGTCCCATGCTGACTGGCACAGTCAAATAACAAGCTCAAACTAACCCAAAATTCCATTTCTTTCTTCCCTTTCCATGCAGGCAAACAAACCCAGATGCACAAGTTCTCAATTAAAAATGAAAAGAATGTGTTAGTTAAAGTTAATGCATTAGCACAGTAATGTTCTTCCGTCTGTACTTGTTTCACAGATTTCTTGATCGTGTATCAAAGCATATAGGGAACATGAACACAGAATTATAAGTAAAAGCTGACTTCTTATATATCTACCAGATGTTTTCACTGCTAGTCTGCTGCTGCTGTCATCCAATGGTCATTAATATTTGTATTAAATAGGGATGTGTTGCTCATGAATACATTTTATTCATTTTAAATGCCTCTTTTATATGACTCGGAAGTAACAAGTTCTCTCAGAGAGTGTTTCATTCTTTGTGTTTGTGACCACGCATATGCAACATCCCTTTTTTTGTACAGAGCCTATGCAGCTGCTATTTGACAAAAGGATGCAAAACTCAGACAGTTGAGGATTGAATTAATTATCAATGGTTTCTCCCAGTTTTTTTTATTTTTTATTTTTATGGGTTGTGGTATTATAATGATTTTCTGATTTAGAATGTGATTAAAGTTTGCATAAAAAGACGTTGGCTATCCAGAATGTTACATTTTAATTTAACGCAGCTCAAATGAACAATTACTTGAATAAATAAATTTAAAGATTTAAATCAGGAAAATTATCCGATACTCCCGTCACAAGTACTAGCTGCGATTTTATACTTGATCTTGTGAATGAAATGGTTATGCGATGGAAAAGTGGTGTAGAATTTACTTTAAAACAATTGTCACTCAGAAATTGCTAGTAAATGTCACAAATAATTACAAAGAAATGGCAAGCAATGCATTAAATAAAACTTGAAATCTGGAAGTAGAAAAATCAAAGATTGACAGTTTGTCGGGTCCCATCAGCAGACCTCAACAGAAAGAGGGGAAAATGACAGAAACTGGCACTAATACTAAATAATGGATTTTTGAGAGCTAAGAGTAAAAGAATGAACATCTCTCTTATTCTGATGTTCTCCAGGGATGTCCTAATGCTAGCTTATTGATTAACTAGCCTCAACTAAACCACACACACAGCAGAATAGATGACATGAATCAGCAGAAATGCCTGAAATGAAGAAAGCAAGACATATATATATTTCATGAGCATAAATGTGTGAGAACATAACTACTATGAGCGCTATCAGGATTAGTGCACAAAAAATAAACTAACATACTTTAGATATTTATCAATAGAAGATTGGTTTTAAGGTTTTAAGGGAACAAATCAATACAAATGATCAAAGTTAACATGAAACAGCAAAATATATTAGCATTGACTGGATGGCACTTACTGTATGCTGACAGAAATATCTTGGATACAATAGTTAAGTGTGGATCCAAATAATCTTCCGTCCATTCTTTAATGGGACACCACTGATCTGATATATCACAGAGATATTTATAACAAGACCAAAGGATGAATATCTGTGAAAGCTGTAGAGCAGGCTCACTTTCTCTAATGGATATTATATAAATATATGGCCTCTTTTAGGTTTGCACCATGATCTGGATTGAATCAATTCCCTAGAAATGTTCAATATTCTGTCAAAGACACTTAGATAAACTCTGTTGCCAGCTACAAATAGATCCTCTATACTGTACAAAGTATACACGCTGTGGGAATTTCATCAGATGTAATATTCCCACAGTGAGGGGGGTTTGATGAGGCTCCATTCCAGCTACGCCAAAACTAAAGTTCTGAAATCTTCCATACGATGACCATACAGTTTTTTGAACATGTCAGAAAAGACTTGCTTGCTATAATTCTTCTTAAGTCTTTCCAGATTTTGATTCTGGCTGCTGCCAGTCTACTAACACTCTTAGGACTGATATGCGCAACTTTTTTTTTTTTTTTTATTATTAAGATGACTGCTTACAAAAATTTAATTTTAACATTTTGACTTTTATTTGTGGAGGTACTTTAGCTGCTGGAATTTTGGAGGGAAAAAAACATTACTTCTGTTTAATTACATTGCTTTGTGTCTGTTTTTGTTCTTATGTCTTATATAAACACTCCCAAGAAATGTGTTCAACTAGGTTCAGATGAATCAGCCTGATTATGGCTTTCACAAAAGAATAATTCCTTTTGTGAAAATATAATACATAGCTTTTGCAAAAGGCCAGTTTATCCAAAAATGAAATTCTGTAATTAATTAATCACCCTCATGTTGTCTCAAACCTTCATGAGTTTCGTTCATTTTCGAAACACAGAAAAATATATTTTAATGAAACCTGAGAGATTTCAGTCCCTTGGAAAGTCAATTTCAAGTCTTCAAGATACAAAAAGTTCAAAAAGACTAAAAGTTCTAAAAGTAATCCATAATGACCAAGCGGTTTAATCCAAGTATTCTGAAGAGACACAATTTCTTTACATGATTACTGCACATCAAGAAAACATAGTGGAGATTCAGTGTTTAAAGGGATAGTTCACCCAAAAATGAAAATGTGATGTTTATCTGCAGGACGCGTTCAGGACAGTTCAGATATTGCAATGAAAATCAGAGGTAAAAAACTATATAAATATTGTTCACATTTTTAGTGAGAGATAATTGTATTTTAAAGGGATAGTCTCCCAAAAATGAAAAAAAAACTGAAATGAAAAATTGATGTCAATTACTCCTCATGTCATTTCAAATCCATAAAACCTTCTTAATTTTTGGCAAACAGATTATATATATATATATATATATATATATATATATATATATATATATATATATATAAAAATATTGAAGACTTGGATTAAACAGTTTGATTCATATATTTTACAGTGTATTTTTGTACTTTTTGAAGCATGAAAATTTTAATGGATGGACAAAAAATGATGATTTGGTTTTTATTTGATAATCCAAATATTAATTTAAAACGATTAAAAATTATTTGAAACTCAACATATATTATTTTTTTTTCATCAAGTTAATAAAATAAAATCAATAAAAAAAACTATAAGACATTTAAGATTTTAAACAAAATACTTAACAGTTTAAATATGTCGGTCAAATCTCTAAGTAAAAACATTAGGAAATGTGCAGTCTAAAATAGGTTTCTTTTGTAATTAATCCTGTTTAATGAACTTTGTAAGGCTCTCACTAACCGTTTGTTTGAACATCTGCTGAGGGAGTTAAACCCTTTATTAACAAGGTCAGACCCTCCCAAAAATTCACACTCTGTCATCCATACTCAAAAGTAAACCTCTCGAATAGAGCCTGTTTTCTAAACACTATGTCTAGTCCTACCCCAAAAATCAATAGTAAATCAATGGAAACCACAAATGGCAATATACTTAGGTAGGTGTAATTAGCTTCGGTCTAGACTAGATCTAGTCTTTATCTGGGAAAACTATTTTATCTGAGGAAAACCATGAAACTAACAAGATTAGATGACTGGTGACTCTTCTACCATTATAGGGACACCCAATCTAGCCAGAAAAGTCAGCAAACAATAACTGGACCTTCAGCTGTCAAAGCTCACATGTTCTGTGAGTTCAAACATTCTGAATGACCCTGGAGTGTTTATGCACACGATCAGGCTTCTCATGCTTCACTATACTACATACTCACAGACAGGTCAAATGTATAACGTATAAAATAAATACCACAATTTTAGAAGAATGTCTAAAACGTGATTCAGTATTTTTAATTCATCCAGCACTCAGGTTTCTTACAGTTACAGTCCCACAGTATCACTAAGACTAAGGAAAAAATATACTGTCCTAGAAACTTCCATCTGAAGGTGTGTGAAGATATTAATATCAGAGATTAAAAATCACTGTTAAAGTCTTTAACAACTGATAAAGTTGTTAAAGGAACAATCCACTTTTTTAAAAAACAGGCTAATTTTCCAACTCCCCTGGAGTAAAACAGTTGAGTTTTACCGTTTTTGAATCCATTCAGCCGATCTCCGGGTCGGGCGGTAGCACTTTTAGCTTTGCTTAGCATTGATCATTGAATCAGCAAAGATATTACACAGCGCCTGAAAATAGTCCCAGCTAGGTAACTTCCAATAAGCCTATTTTCAGGCACTGCGTAATATCATTGTGCCTGCTGCACCCATGGTACGGCAGCAAAGTTCCTTGATTATTATGCCGGAATCAGAGTATAGTTCCTAGTAGGGCTGCACGATTATGACAAAAATCATAATCGTCGATTATTCCCTTGAAATTGCGAATATTAAATAAAATTATCACAATTTACATTGAATGATGTTTATACCATTGTTTGATGCAACTGCATGTTGTATTTTTATATGAAACTAAACAAGCTGAAAACACTAACTGAAATTTTTTTAGTTCTTTTCTATAGTATTAGGCCTTAAATGTCAACTATACACCGAATTGGTTTCTTCTTTAAATTATAAAAAAATAAAAATATGAATGGTATTATAATTTTATACTAAAACTAAAATGGGAAAAACCCTTAAGATAACATGTAGAAAGAAAAAAAACACATCTTAAGCACGCAGAATAACATAAGTGGACTTTTAATTACCGCTTTGAACGATTACGTAATTGTGGCATCCATAATTGTAATCGCGATTACAAATTCGATTAATTGTGCAGCCCTAGTTCCTAGCCATATCGGCCTAGAAAATCATCTTTCAACATTTTCTGCTGGTCTTAGTATACGATGTACCTACAGAAGAGTCAAGTTTTAAATAGGAAAAATATAGAAAATCATTTTTTCACTTTTGTCATTTTTGAGTGAGATGCTAACGGTCTAATCAGATTCAATGATCTATGCTTAGCTAAGCTAAAAGTGCTACCACCAGACCCGGAGATTGGCTGAATGGATTCGAAAATGGTAAAACTCAACTGTTTAACTCTAGGGGAGTTGGAAAATGAGCCTATTTTCAAAAAAGTGGAGTGTTCCTTTAAAGTTACTGGTAGACTGCTGGTAGCATGAGGAAGAGAGTGTTTCACTGTCTAAAATAACTTCTTTAAAATCATATAAAATTAAAATAACTTAATTTCCCAATATACAGATTCACTGCTTTCAGATGGCAACTATATTTCCAAAAGCATATGATGCAAACATACTGGAATTTGCAGTGGAAGAATAAGCAACAATATTGCAACCGTAAACAATTAAGAAACTCCATGAGGGCTGACATTTCACACAGTGGTGACCGGATATGCTCTGACCCATCATTCACTCTCAGAACAGAGATATGACCTTAAAGCTTTTTAATAAATGAGATCATCCCGATGCTGGATTTGATGCATTCTTCTTTCCCCTCTTCTTATGCTCTATTAATTTATTTAACGGTGTAATTAATTTAATTACATCTTCTTGTTTTAGTTCAGTATATTTCTTCTGGACATCCCTCTCTTTCTCTAATGTAAATGTACTGAATGAAAAAAACTCTGTTTGGAGGGAAGAGAAGAACACTCAGTGATATATTTTCCAGCTGGACGAAGTAGGGCTGTCGTCATGGTGAGATCACTAATGTCACGAGAGGTCAACCATCATTGGGACACACATGGAAGGCAAGAATATAGGTCAGAATCTGGGCAATGAGCCACTTCATTTGTTCTTGCCAGACTAGCAAGTTTTAGTAAAGAATTTCCCAATGTGTTGCAAACACTTCTTTCAAACACTTTCTCCAGACGTTTCTCCAGAATAGATGAAATAAGAAAAATCCATCTCTAACAACTTTCCCCATCCATTTTGGCATCTGCACAATTCCAACTAAGTTTGGATGCCTTAAGTTTTATAAAGTTACCAATGAAATAGAAGCATCTCACCAAACCTTTCCCCATATCATGTGAGAGGCAGCATGACAGCATTTTGTCCTCAGTTCTTTTAGAAAATCACTAGAATGTGATGAGGTCAGAGCAGATGCATCAGTACCTTTGTCAATATTTGGTGCAGAATGACATCACATTAATGTTTGAATCATCACAAATATTCAAATTCTAGGAGTGTTTCAATGAGTAAATGAGATTACATGCAGAGTTTTAATGGTGGGGTTTTTGCAAAGTCAAATTACAGTCTTCATCTGTCTGTCTAAATATCCATGACACAATGCATAATTGAACATTAGAAGGATTAAATTCAATGTACCTTTGTTACTTCTGTCCTTTAGTGTAAGTGTACAACACTGAGTATGATTGTTGTCTGATTAACATGTAAAGATGCTTGACATATCCAATAACTATCCCAATGATTATGTAGGTCTGTTATTGTATGAGTTTGACTCAAAATCGAACTTTTAAAACGCATGTAAATTCACCTGTCATGCCATTTTTTGTTTCAGCTTTAATCATTTGTTTAAACTGTATTTTGGACTGATTTCAATTTAATGATACACTAAATTTATTAAAGGAATAGTTCAACCAAAAATGAAAATTCATCATTTGCTCATATGTTGTTCCAAACTTGTATGCCTTTCTTTCTTCTGTGAAACACTGACTTCAGAATTTTCATTTTTTGGTGAACTATCCCTTTAATGAGGATGAATTTAATGTGTAGCCTAATCTGCTCTGCACATAAATGTAATACATAAAGCCTGACTGAATCGAATTTCTTGACAATTGCACTGTTAAATAAGCCTACTGTTCTCCTGAAGCAATTTATTTTATAAGTGGGTAGTAAATGCAGTTTAAGCACAGTAAATTAGTTTAAAATAACATAGACACACAGAACCCACAGTTTCTTTTAAAACACTCTCTCCAAAACATGCAAAAGAAAATAATATGCTTTTTAATAATATGCAGTAATAAAATAATATGCAGTTTCTTATTCAGTTCTGTCTGGAAGTTAACTTTGGGCAAATTACTTAAGGCAAATTAGAGAGCTGATTTTGAAGAGTCTGGCTCTAAAAGGCTTGAAAGCGAAGGACCAAGCACACCTGATGATTGGTGCCAAGCATTTATACTAGCAGGGCATTCGCTGGCCTCCAGGTGCTCCACTGCGGCTCCTTGTAGCTGCTGAGGACCTATCTGGTTTCACTTTCCCTGGTGACTGTTTCACGGAGGGTTACAGTTCTCTTTGAAGGTCTGCCCCCTTTTCTGAGGGGGAGTTTTGGTAAAATAACACCAACTAACATCTGAGTCTTCTGTGTGGCCCCAGCTCTTGAACAAAAAAGCACTGATTTCAGATCCAACTCAAAGTGTCTTTTTTTTTTTTTTTTTAAATGTACCGACTAGAGGATGGAGATGATGTACTGTATATAAACCTGCCCCATGCAAACCTGGATTGTCTCCTGCAAATTTGGCCTTAACTGTAAAAGCATGTTTAGTTAAACTGCTCACACACATACAACTTAGATATTTGACTCGTTGTGATGCATTAGCGACAGCTGTTTTTCTCATCCAAACTGCTTTGTCCACACTCATCAGGACCACCTTCTCTGAATGGCAGTGCATAAGGAACTAAGAAAAATGGGAAAACATGGACCAAATACTTATTTTCTTAAGGTCAGCAAATTACAGACTACATCCCACCTTCTACCCATTAGCTATCAAGGATGTAGACAACATCCTCTGACATTGAACAGCTAGAGCAGACTAAAAAAAGGACACAACTGAAGGGCACAGACTGAAAAGGAAAGAGGAAAAAGTGACACAAGGACTTAGAGAAACTTCCTATGATTCAATCTCTCACTACATGGATTTTTATTTGGCAGAAGCACTTGAAATGCATGGACACCCCTCAGTGGATCTTGTCAAATATTCTTAAGCTGCAGTCAGTCATTTAGTACTACCAGGGAAAACAACAAATTAGATTTGCTTCACTCCCCAATGCAGTTACAGCCAGCACCGGTTTTTTTTTTTTGACACAGTTATGTACAAACAGTCTGGTTCAAATTATTTGTTACATATTTGTGCAGAAATGATTGGTGTAAAAGTACAGTTTTTCATCCCGATTAGACATGTCCTGTATGAGGTTAATGGGTAATATAAAACTATAAAACTGAGGTGTGTCCATGAACAATAACACCTCCAAAGTAGCACTCGAATTGTCCCCAATAAATTACAGGTCTTAATGTAATTTCCCTATTCTCATGAACCAGGCTTGCAAGGGACAATCCCTGTTTGACATATCCTGTGTGTCAGGAGTAATAAGATTATTCTTCTGAGTATAAACACCAATTATATTTACACCCACTTTAACAGTAGCCTAAAATGGGCGCAACATAGGGCCTATTCACGATTCAATGACCATTCGTGAACATGGATGAAGAATTACATTAAAAACGATATTGAAATACTTGGAAAAGCACATGTGACAAACACATTACCTGAGTGACTGTAGCAGGACAATGAACACAGTCTGGACACGATGGCCTAGAGCGCACGCGACATGCGAATAAAAGACGCTTAAACACGCCAGAAATCTTTACATAGCCTGCATTTCCCCCCTCAATACCGTAATAAACTGCTTTCATTCATTTATCAACCCTATAGGGTTACCAAATCGAGATGTATGGTTTAAAATCCAGAACTACATGCTAGCCTACGGGCTCGATAGGGTGGAGACCAGCAAGCTGACGACACTGGCTCAAGAGATATTCATTTTAAAGCGCACAAATGGACGCATAATTACAGTGCGTGAAAATAAAACAACTCCCTTCACCAACGTGGGGTGAAGGGGGCATGAAATTTATGGGCGTAATGAACACACCCAGGATCAAGCCGACATACAGCGATGAATGAAAACACGCACGTGACGGACTTTTTATTTCTCTGTTCGTGTTGTTGGTAGATAAATGTAACATGATGAAATGCTCGAAATGTCACATTGATCATTAGACCAAGCGCTATAGCCACAGTACATACAGGCTACTCGGCCACAAACACAGAACCAGAGGCTTTTTTGACTCAACTGGAGATAAAGCCAAAGGTGGATAATCACACGAGCTTATTACAGTTCTGGAAACTAACCAGCACCTGGTCAGCCAAATCCATTGACTGATGATGCAGAGCTTTTGTGCACGTGGGAACTGACCCATTGTCAAATGACTAAGATGAATTCGACCCCTTTCTTTAACACGCTCCATGTCTTTTTGTCCAGGCAATTCTCTCATAAAGACACACAATAACAGCAGACAGTATAGCTACACCAGTTTGTTTAGCCAGTTTGAGATATTCCAGCCCTTTCCTAATGTAAACCCACTTTTACAACAGAACGCCGCACAAGTTTAAACCTATGTATGAGTATCAGACACAAGAAAGATGAGATAGTAGCCACTTACCCAGCGACGAAGAGCTCTGCAATTCTTTTATGTAATGAAAGCACCCGATAATTATTAAGAATAATGTTAAAGGTAAATATCCCACGTCCCTAGTGCTAAACAGCGCGATATATATAACTAAAAAGGCAAATTATTCATTTGCCCGATTCAATCCTTCTAGTCTTCTATTGACACATTTCGGTTTCCTCTTCCATTCTCTCTCCCGGAGAACGGAGATTGCTTCGCGTTCCTTGCGTCCCGTTTCCTGTCCTGCCCAGATTCAGCACTCGACCAATCAGCCGATCACAAGGAGGTGCGTGGATCCCCCCTCTCTCCACATGAGAACAACAGCAGGCCGCTACTGGTGCATGAGGACAACAGACAGCACATGTGCGTGCCGTGTATTATGGCACTGAACTGTGGGCAGTTCAGAATAATAAATGTGCAGTATCTACACGATATGCTTTACTGTTCGAAGGTATTAATTTGTAAGATAAGAAATGTAACAATAGGCATGTGCGCCACATTTCTCAATTTAAAAGGAAAATTTCGCCAAATGGAAAGTTCTACTGAAGGTCTTTGGTTGATGATATAGATGGCTTTTATTTGGGAAATACTGTAAGACAAAGGAAACATATATACAGTGTGTGTGTGTGTGTGTGTGTGTGTGTGTGTGTGTGTGTGTGTGTGTGTGTGTGTGTATATATATATATATATATATATATATATATATATATATATATATATATATATATATATATAGACTATGTGTGTGAGTGCACTATCAATTTAAATATTTTTTCAAAATATTTGGACAATGGCTGCTTATGTTCTTTTTGCATCAATTTTTGATTGCCCTATATCCAAGCAAATTTGATCTAACCTAGGTTCCAATTCTTTGATTTTGCCAATGTTGTACACTCCTTTATTTTAAAAGATATAATGTTTATTATAATAATACCAAAAATAAACCACGGAACGTGCTATTATTGTTATTATTATTATTATTATTATTTATTTTATAAGGTAAATTTTACATTCACAAACAAAATACCTTTTTTAAAATGGAATTAAACTCACTTCTGAAACCTCTTTACCTTAAGATATTACAGAGAACAATTCATGCATTTAGATGCTCTCCTTGTGTATGATTGTTTGAACTGATTGTTGAATGTCTCTGTAATGTCATTCGCGATCTGTGTTAATTGTTTGTTGTATAACCTTTAGATTCTGTTGACCTTATCTTATTGTATTGTCATTCAGTGATGTCGTTGTTGTTTATTTGTAACCATTTTAAATATATTATAATATGTGTATGCATTTGTGTTTGTTAATTATGTTTAATTTATCTAACGGTTTTGGTAAAGTTTTATTTTAATTAATTTCAATGAATAATTGTAGATATTTTTTTTCTTAGTCACATCATGTGGTAAAGATAGGTTACAAACTCCAAAGTGAAATGTAAAAAACTGTAACAAAACGGGCATTTCGTTAGTTAGTTAGTCGGTTATTTATAGATATTTTGTTTGTTTTGAAGAACGAAGCAACACATTTTTAAGAAAGTGTAGTAACGTTCTCCCCCCAGAGGACAAAACCATAAATGCAATAGTCGTTTTTTGTTAATTATAAAAGGTTGCACGCTTTTCCTCCGGTGTATTCTTTGGCACTTTAACCGTCTAAAACATATATATATATATATATATATATATATATATATATATATATATATATATATATATATATATATATATATATATATATAGTTTTGTTTTGTTTGTTTGTTGTTATTCTGTTATCGTGAGAATATGGAGCTCATACTCGAGGAAAAATAACTCAGTTTTATTCAGAAGCACAAACTGAGCAAAAATACCCACTTACCCATTTGCCCACTTACAAAGAAACGAAGGGTCTGTAATTTTTATGGTAGGTTTATTTTAACGTATAGAGACAGAATACCAACCAAAAAAATCCAGAAAAAACCCCCACATTATATAAAGATTAGAAAACTGATTTGCATTTCAGAGAGTGAAATAAGTATTTGATCCCCAAACAAAACATGACTTAGTACTTGCAGAAACTGTTGTTGGCTTGCACAGAGGGGTTTTTTTTTTTTTTTTTTGACAAGCTTTTTTATTTGCATTTTATTTGTAACAAAACAACATCCATTCAATCAAACCAAACAGGAAAGGAGGTACAACAGACACATCAATGATTTTACAATCTGAAAAAAAAAGAAAAAAAAAGAAGCTTTTTGTTCATGCCTCTATAGTCCAAAATCCTGGAAGAAAAACACCACAGCACTTTCTCCCAAGCCTTCTCTGTATTATTATATGTTCTTTGGCTGATGTTATTTTGAAAAGTTTTGTAAGTGTTGTTTTTTGAGGGTGGTTTCATTGGGGGGGGTGCATTGTTTGTGTTGCAGGATTTCAGTCCATTGCGGTGTAGGCTCCTTTGTGACTGTGGTCCCATCTGCCTTAAGATCATTAACAAGCTCCTCCTGTGTAGTTCGGGGCTGAATCCTTCCTTTTCTCATGATCATCCTTACCCCATGAGGCAAGATCTTGCACTGAGCTCCAGACCGAGGCCGATTGATGGTTATTTTTGTATTTCTTCCATTTCCAAATAACTGCACCAACAGTTGTCTCCTTCTCACCAAGCTTCTTGCTGATGGTCTTGTAGCCCATTCCAACCTTGTGCAGATCTACAATCTTGTCTCTGACATCCTTTGACAGCTCTTTGGTCTTACCCATGGTGGTGGGAGAGGTTGGAATGGAAGATACAGATTGTGTGGACAGGTGTCTTTTATACACCTAACAAGCTGACATTAGGAGTAACCTCTTAAAGTGACAGGACTAATCTGTGTTCCACATGGGCAAATAACCAATCTGTGGGAGCCAGATTTCTTGCTGGTTGGTAGGGGATCAAATACTTATTTCACTCACTGAAATGCAAATCAATCTCTAACCTTTATATAATGTGTTCTTCTGGATTTTTTTGGTTGATATTCTGTCTCTATCCATTTAAAAAGCATAAAAATTACAGTCCCTTCATTGGATCAGCAGGGTCAAGGAAAAAAAAAAAACCTGAAGAAGAAAAGACACGTTAACTGCGAAAGAACTAAGAATTAAGGTAAAAAATTAGGTGTATATATATATATATATATATATATATATATATATATATATATATATATATATATATATATATATATACAGGTGCATCTCAATAAATTAGAATGTTGAGGAAAAGTTCATGTATTTAAGTAATTCAACTCAAATTGTGAAACTCGTGTATTAAATAAATTCAGTGCACATAGACTGAAGTAGTTTAAGTCTTTGGTTCTTTTAATTGTGATGATTTTGGCTCACATTTAACAAAAACCCACCAATTCACACAAAAAATTTGAATACTTAATAAGACCAATAAAAAAAACATTTTTAGTGAATTGTTGGCCTTCTGGAAAGTATGTTATACTCAATACTTGGTAGGGGCTCCTTTTGCTTTAATTACTGCCTCAATTCGGCGTGGCATGGAGTTGATCAGTTTGTGGCACTGCTGAGGTTGTATGAAAGCCCTGGTTTCTTTGACAGTGGCCTTCAGCTCATCTGCATTTTTTTGGTCTCTTGTTTCTCATTTTCCTCTTGACAATACTCCATAGATTCTCTCTGGGGTTCAGGTCTGGTGAGTTTGCTGGCCAGTCAAGCACACCTACATCATGGTCATTTAACCAACTTTTGGTACTTTTGGCAGTGTGGGCAGGTGCCAAATCCTGCTGGAAAATGAAATCAGCATCTTCAAAAAGCTGGTCAGCAGAAGGAAGCATGAAGTGCTCCAAAATTTCTTGGTAAACGGGTGCAGTGACTTTGGTTTAAAAAAAAAACAGAATGGACCAACACCAGCAGATGACATTGCACACCGAAATCATCACAGACTGTGGAAACTTAACACTGGACTTCAAGCAACTTGGGCTATGAGCTTCTCCACCCTTCCTCCAGACTCTAGGACCTTGGTTTCCAAATGAAATACAAAACTTGCTCTCATCTGAAAAGAGGACTTTGGACCACTGGGCAACAGTCGAGTTCTTCTTCTCCTTAGCCCAGGTAAGATGCTCTGACGTTGTCTGTGGTTCAGGAGTGGCTTAACAAGAGGAATACGACAACTGTAGCCAAATTCCTTGACCCGTCTGTGTGTGGTGCCTCTTGATGCCTTGACGCCAAGACTCACATTCTTGAATCAATTTTGCTTGACAGTCCACATAAGGCTGCGGTTCTCTCGGTTGGTTGCATCTTTTTCTTCCACACTTTTTCCTTCCACTCAACTTTCTGTTAACATGCTTGGATACAGCACTCTGTGAACAGCCAGCTTCTTTGGCTTCTTCATGATTGTGTAGCCTAGTGAACCAAACTGAGAGACCATTTTGAAGGCTCAGGAATCCTTTGCATGTGTTTTGAGTTGATTAGCTGATTGGCATGTCACCATATTTTAATTTGTTGAGATTGTTGAGATTGGTGGGTTTTTGTTAAATGTGAGCCAAACTCATCACAATTAAAAGAACCAAGGACTTACTTTTTGAATTTATTTAATACACAAGTTTCACAATTTGAGTTGAATTACTGAAATAAATGAACTTTTCCACAAAATTCCAATTTATTGAGATGCACCTGTATATATACACACATATACGGTATGTGTATATATCTATATAATATATATATATATATTATATATATATATATATATATATACATATACACACACACACACACACACACACACACACACACATAAACGGGATGTATATATATATATATATATATATATATATATATATATATGGTGTGTGTATGATTATATGTACATGTATATACGGTATGTATATATCTATATATATATATATATATATATATATATATATATATATATATATATATATATATACAGTATATACTCACACTCACACTTTCATGAATGGGTGGCTCTGTAAATGTTATCACATTTTGTGGTTCACGCAGGAAATATGTTTAAGGGGGTGCTAGTGCATGTAGGGGTCTGAAACTAGTTCCAGTTTTAGGTCTAAATATAAAGACAACCACAAAACCTCATTATTTGCACGTGTTCTCATCTCATGAATAATGTAAGAAGAAACTTAATTAATCAGAATCTTTTTTTCCATCAAGGAAAAGGCAGAACAAACAGAGATCATCATCAGCATCGTGGGTTGGTAATGGTTTCAGTGTTCTGTGAATCGGTTGCCATAGAGATCACAAAGTGCACTGGTTCTGACGTGCATCCAGTTTTAGATTAAAAACAGGAAACAAGAAGACTTGCTATAAATCAGCTTAAAGGCATATTCCTTAAAGGCATGTGTTAGAAAGAGTCAGTGACTGCCAGAAAAAGGGCTTTAATGCACTTTATTAAACAAATGCATGCAGGTCTTTTCCAATCAAAGGTTTCTGTCATTTTAACATTGAAGAGTTCTTTTTTTTTTACATCCTCCCCATCTCTCTTTCATTTTCTGCATCTGTTACTCTCAAGTACAAAACCACTTTAACCCTAAATAACCCCCCTCCTGACAACTCTTCAAACAGCCCATTTACTAGAAAACCCCAACAGGGGTCTCCTTTACCTGCCCTCAATGAGAAAACACCAGGAACTGTATGATGCCATTTGAACGGTAACAGACGCACTATATGAAACCTTAACACGCAAATAGCATCAACCACAAAGGGTGCAAGGAGAGAATGGAAACTTCCTGTTTGGCTCATGATGTGTTCTTCTGTTACGCTGAAGGTTGAATTTGCCATACAAGCACGCCATACTTGCAAAACAGTACCAAGCCGAAAGGCAGTGAAAGGCAGCCTGCCGTTTTCAACAGCATTTCTATTGTGTGAAGACTTAGAATTCAACAGATGGAGATTTTTATGACATGTGTGACCCTGTTAAGTCTCTGTCTCTTCCATAGCAGTCTGTCTGAAACACAGAGCATGTGCAAAGGTAAGATCTTCTTTTTTTGTGATTTACTTTAAACATTCAATACAGTGGGTTATTACTTTTGTTTGGGTAACCTAACGTGTTAAGGCTGCTTTAGTCATATTAAATGATTTTTAACTGATTAGCTGAAAGCATATGACAAAAGCCTTATTTAGCATGGGATGGAATATGCCCTGGGACTGATTTTTAAATGCAGGGGCTTCGAGTCGAGAGGCCTGAAGTGGCCTGATAGCCCAAAACAAGTGTTTATATTTGCACAAGAATAAAGATATATTTGGTTTGTCTCTTTTATCAGCCATTTGGAAAATCACATTTTATGAGGTTGGAATAACAACAAGGAGAAATAACGTCAGCATGTATTATGTTGAAATTATGAAATGTAAAGGCACCATTACAAGATACTATAAGACCTGTTGTTTGTTTACATCTTGGGGGAATCTTGGGAAATGCCCTTATGGTAGACAAATATAAATACATGATCATATATAAGAATATATATATACATGAAAAACTCATAATAGGCCAAAAAATGGCTAATATTTATAATGTGTAAATACATACAAGTAGAAAAAGGATTCAGGAACTTTTACATCTTGGTGCCAGTGTATAAATCAAAATCAAAATACAGTCTAACTGATTAAATTAGGTTTGTTAACTGAAATAATGTGCAGTCACACTCATTTAAAACCAACTTTATCACAAACATCTCATTTGCGAGGCTGCAAAATACAATAGAGTACACAAACAGTGTGATTTTGCAACAAATATTACATTTTACAACAAGCTGACATGTTTTGCACTGATATTCTGACAGTAGAAAATACTGAGGGAGTTAATCAGTCTGCAGAAGGATGATTCAGTATTTCCTTTTTCTTTCTTTTTTTTTTCCAAAGTGAAGTTCAAAGCAATTTGCTCAAAGAAACTTTGTCTCTATGACAACATTTCTCCACTCTTACAGGCAAAAGTTAAAAGTTGTGAAGTTAAGAAACCAGTCAAAACTGTGCTTCAGTTTGTTATTCTGGCATTTAAGCTTTTGCAGCTTGTTTTTTATTTTTATGAGTTAGGTATATAAGAATGTGTCTGTGCACATTAATTTGACATAAAGTTTCCTCAGACCACCAGGGATTTAAAAAGAAAACAGTCATAATTCACTAAAAAACAGTAAAAAAAAAAAAAAAAAAGAAGTGCATATACTATGGTAGCCTATAAGTGATCTTGAGAACAGTCGGTGTCTTTTCTGATAACGTGGGTGACTTGGTGATTTGTGGATTCTGCAAAAACCACAAACGAAGTAAATAATGTAATATAAGTATATATTGTACCAAAGAAAAATTTCAGATTTTAAAAGTTAAAACTTAAAAACGGTGTATTAAGCAGTTTTAAGATGTTATTGATGTTTTGTCTCCTCTTCACCACAGGTAATCTACCATCAGTGCAACACGTGGCATTGAACAGCAGTGTTACCATACCCTGCCCTGAACTCAGTGCACCAGAAATGGTCTTCAAATTATATAAAGGCTCAGAAGAGATCTGTTATTTCAGCATTAATAATACATTCATCAGCAAAAATAACAACAGAAGAGACTTCCCTGCCAGTTTCAAAGTCAATGATACGAATAACAGTACCAGTGTTATCCTGAACAATGTTACAGTGAATACTACAGCCCTGTACACTTGTGAGGCCGAGAGAATCTTTCCTCCTCCATTTCAGAAAGTGGAGCACAAACCACAAACTATTGTGTTTGTTGAAGGTATGTTCACTATGGTTGTTATGGAACATTGTCATTGTCAACAGCATTAAACAATTGGCAATATAATTAGCAATTTGTAATTCAGAGATGTTATTATTCGTGCTCTGGTTAATGTACAGTTAAAAGTCACATTTTGCGTCACTCCTTTTCTCTGTGTGTGTGTCTGTGGTTCGGGTATTCCCTGCTTTGTGGGGACAAATTGTCAAAATTTTAAAAAGTGTAGTAATACCCAAATTATATTATGTATAGCATATATTGAATGTTAGGGGATGGAATACATAGTTACAATATAAAAATTATTATGTCTGTGGAAAGTCTCCATAAAACATGGAAACCCAATGTGTGTGTGTGTGTGTGTGTGTGTGTGTGTGTGCGTGCGTGGTTGAGGTATGCTCTATAGGACAAATTGTCCCCACAAAGATGGCAGTATCAAAAATCCTCGTCCTTGTGGAGACAGTTTTTGGTTCCCCTGAGGAAACAAGCTTATAAATCATAGAAAATAAAGTTTCCTGAAAATCTAAAAACACAGAAATTTGTGTGTGATGGGTAGGTTTAGGGTACAGGGATAGAAAATACAGTTTGTACAGTATAAAAACCATTATGTCTATGGAATGCCCACGTAAAACATAGAAATCCAACATGTGTGTGTTTCAACAGGAAGACCAGTTAAATCGTGTGCCATCTGTCAACATGCTGATCACCTGACTTTTTGGGTGGTGCTAGGAATCATGACCACATATGGGGTGATAATGACTTGCACCGTTTTAATTCTGCGGGTAAATACTTATATTTACATCTAGAAAAAGGGCCATTCAACATAGTATATCTTTATAATTTAAATCAGTGTATTACAGAGTATTAGAAAAGTTATCCATTTGATTGACGTCTCATAAAATATCATAAAGATATAAGACTGTAGCTAATATCATTTTTAAATATGCCAATTAGTAATCCTGGCCTTATAATATTGCTTAGCAATGCTGTGCTATTATTATATTATATTATATTATATTATATTATATTATATCATATTATATTATATTATTTTTTTAATAATAGCATGCAGTAATTATAGTGATTACACTTTTTGATAGTATCATTTACCTACTAATATTTATTTATTTATGGATTGATTAAACTTTCAGATCTTTGAATGTTGACTAATTGATACGTTGCCCTTGGATGATCATTGTATTTTTGATGTCTTTCCCATGCACATCCCATCCTCTGCACATCAGGTCAAGTTGAGTCAAACTGAAACTCCCTTCAAGGACAGAGAATGCAGACGGAAGTGGCAGGGGGTTCAACATCCAACCTGGCAGGGCTTTCACATAGACACTGTAGTATGAGACTATCTGACAACATTTAACAAACCCTGCCAAGAACAACCACTAAAACATCACATCAGACAATAATGTTTTTAAAAGGGCACACTGCATTCTGAGAAAAATCAAAATACATTTTTACAGTCTTGTATTATATTTTCATTTAACCCACTATTAAATGTAGCCATAATGGTGCTAGCTTTGCTAGCATGTGTGTGTGTGTGTGTTCTCTCTCTTTGTCCTTTTTCTTATTGTTAATTATATTTGGAAATAAACAAAACAACAAACCTTTCAGTGGCGGAGCTAGAGTTTTATACATGGGGTGGCCAGGGCTAATTCAGGAGGTCCATGACAAAAAATCAGTGTATAACTCCAACCTGGCATAAAAAATGGGAATTATATAAATTAATACTTTTATTTAACAAGAATATTTTAAATTGATCAAAAGTGATGATAAAAGACATTTATAATGTTACAAAAGATTTCTATTTCAGATAAATGCTGTTCTTCTAAACTTTCATCAAAGAAACCTGAAACAATTCTACTCAGCTGTTTTCAACATAATAATAATAATAACAACAACAACTGTTTTTTGAGCAGCAAGTCAGAATATTAGAATGATTTCTGAAGGATCATGTGACTGGAGTAACAATGCTTATGATTTATTTTTGATATTGTGGGTGTAGATTACATTTTAAAATATATTCAAATAGAAAGCAGTTTTTTTTAAATAGTAAAAATATTTCACAGTATTACTGCTTTTGCTGTATTTTGGACCAAATAAATGCAGACTTGGTGAGCAGAAGAGAATTCTTTAAAAATTCTTTAAAAAACATTAAAAATCTTTTTTACTGGTAATGTACATTTTATTTGTTTCAAATTTTTTCTAAACTAAACTATACAGGGAACCCAAACAATTGTTTTATATACAAGTTCATATTAGACCATTTTTTATATTAAGTTTTTTTTTTTAATTTTTTTTTATTTTTATTAAAAAAGGAGTTTTTGGTAAATATATAAATGTAATTTTTTGCAAAATTCTCTCTACTGTACATTTTTCTCGCTAGTTTATGGACACTAATGAGTGGATTTTCTGCTGTTAATATTTTCTAGCTGCTGTCTTTCCACAGTTGAAACACTCGTTGAGTGATTAGATGATACACATTACATTCAGTAAGTTGTAGTGTATCTTTCAACATGGATCGGATGTTCATTCAATGTTTATTTCATGCTAATAAGAATGCACTCCTGCTTTGCTTGAACTTGGGGCAAAACGGAAGCGCGAATGATCCATCACGCTAATAAAAAAAGCTCCAAAACTGTATTTATCGTTTGAAATACTTAATAAAATTTGAATCAAGATTTTGAATGCTGAGACTTTCTTTCCTACTGTGTCGTCCGTCAGCTCGTTGACTGTGTCCTCACTGCTCTGCGATGTTTTTCACTCCGTAAGAAAATTTACTTGTGTCGTGAGAGCGCATACACGAGAGGCTGGAAATAGACGCGATGAAGCACGCTGCGGAACACTAGAGCTAAAATAAACACTTCACTTCTTTCAGTATGATTAAACAAAGAAAATGAAATAGTAGCATAGTAATTATAGGGGTGGCACCCGAGGTGGCCGATCAGATGTCAGCGGTGTCCAGTGCCACCCTGGACACCCCTCTGGCTCCGCCACTGAAATATTTCCCTTTTTGATACTGTTTTACTGACTTTTAGTTTGTTAAATAAAGCAACTTATATGTTAACACAAACCTGCACAGTGATTTACTACATCCATTTCATTCTCCAGTAGTAAACCATTTTTCTTTTTAAGAACATCCCCAAAAGGAAGTTTTTTTTTTGTTTTCAACTACCCCCCCAAGCCCCCCCACACCCTCTCTCTCTCCGTCTCTCTCTCTCTCACACACACACACACACACACACACTCACACACACACACACACACACACACACACATTGGAAAATGACAATGTGAGTAAGAAATGTTAATCTCATGAAAGCTCTGCGGTTAAGAGTCCTAAACCTCCTACTGTTATGTCTGAAGCAGCTTTTGGTTTCTTTTTCTGTCTTTCCTCTCTACCTTCTCACTCTTTTGATGATCAACAAGCAATAACGCAGAACATCCACTGGAGGGAGACGCAGGACTTTCATTCCATTAACCAAGAGCCGCTAGAGTCTGAAGGGCACTGTTAGTGAGTGTGTTACTCTGCAATTCTCCCTCCCTTTCTGTAATCACCCCACCCTGTGTGCTAACACTCTTAAATAACTGTCTACCCACGCTGCGCGCTCATCAGAGCTACAGCGCGCTTTCCAGTGACCACAGTTTCACGCGCACGGGCATTCTTTCACAGAAGCGCGCGCAGATGCGGGCAATGGGTGCGCAGAATATTTTAGCGCGTATTAATATATAACCCTTAAATGCCTATAAGCCTTTTTAAAAATATACTCTAAGTGCAATATCGTGAATAAATAGTTTTAAATTGGTTTAGAAACCTATATTCCTACCAATTCTCGCGGGGCAATGGATTTACAGAACATGAATGAAACTCAGATCCCGTTTTGGGAAGGTTCAAGAACTCCAGAAAATTCCAGCGTGAACATCTCTGCGTTGGAAGTTAACGCCACCTGTAGCAATGCGTCAATAATTCAGAAATTCAAACCCACACGACCAAAAGGTAAGAACAAACAATCCATGTTAACGTTATGTTGTATTTTTTCCTAGTTGCACTTTTTATTCCCACAGATAAATTAATAAATAAATCAGCATGAGAAACGAGACACATGATACGATCAATCTCTGCTGATGATACAAAACTGTTTTTTTCTTCTTCTTCAAATAGCGTGCCTGGACATTATTTATGACATCACATTCCCAAAGCAATAACTGCGCCGCATCAACCTACCGCACATAGACGCATTAAAGATAAACTTCTGCAGCTTGTTTTTCAGTATGTGCGTTTATTGATTTAAAACACGCATTAAGTGGTTATTTTTCTTTTAATATTGCAGCAGTTTATTTAATAAATTTCATATATAAGTCAGTATTTAAGAGATAATTAAATATTTTCTTTTTTGTATTATTTCAAGAACTATGTCAGAGATAATGGTTAGTGTAATTAGACCCCAAGGATGCTCTTTGCATTTTTCAGCTCTCATCAGCATCATTATACTCTCTGGACATGCAAATAGTGTTTACTTCATTAGGACATGAACAAAAAATCCTAGATAAATGTGGTCACTAGTTGATAGGTATTCAAAACCACAACCTCTTGAATGATTCGTGGGCAGAGGAATGATTATCCTATTTTTTAAATAATAATTTTGTTATAAATCTATGCATTCCTGCCAGGTTGTGAATCAGACTGACACAAGTCAGGGGGAGTGTTTGGTAGCAGATTAAACTGCCTGTAAGGTCCTTCAGGCTGCAAAACTGTGGCCAACAATTTCATCAGTTCATTTCAAACATCTGTAATTTGAGACATCCAACTTGACATTGATGAGCTGAAAAATCTGTTAAAAAACCTCCCAGCTGGAAAAAAAAAAAAAAAAAAAAAAAAAAATATATATATATATATATATATATATATATATATATATATATATATATATCTTCCATTTGATTTGATTTTTATGCACAAACACCCTAGCAGTGTCTTACTTAATTACGACACTACTACAGCATTTCTTTTTCTGTTTTAGGTACAGTATCCACAAATTTTATAGATCCACATTTTGGTGACTCACTCAATCAGGTGGTTCTGCTCTTTGAAAAAGGTGGCGAGATTATCTAGTTTTAGCTTGAGAGCGTTCTCTTACAGTATAAATGATGAAAGAAGCTGGCATACACTTGGCAAGACTGTGATTCGTGCATGAGAATAAATGTAGAGCAGGAGTAGGTAGATTTTCAACAGATTCATAGAGTGTCAGTTCTTAAAGCATTCACGTTTGAATATATATATATCTATATATATATATATATATATATGTATATATATATATATATATATATATAGATATATATATATATATATATATATATATATATATATATAGTAATGAAAAATTACAAAGTACTAATCAAACTAATAACAGATTCTTTGACTGGAGAAATCCCACTGTGGGGTAAGCATAAGGGTTCAAGTTGTTGCCGCTTAAGCATGGCCCCATTTGGTAGATGACGCAACTAACCATCTGGCTACAAAGAACATCTTACTCCACTGACATTCATTCAGAAATATTGGTGTATTCTGATGAAATAATATTTTTTTGTATGCAATAAAAGTGCCTGAGTTTGTCCAAAGAGACTTACAAGTGTAAAAAAAAATCAACATATTTTCTCCTGTCTCAGCTCGGTATAGTTACTAACATCTATAAAAACAAGCAACCTGGTCCTACCAAAAACTGTACAATAAGCTTATTGTCTCATTAAAATAAACCTAAACCCTATTTTTACAAAATAATAAAATAATAATACTAAAAAAGCTTCACATATGATACAACTGGCCATCTAAATTAATAAGTACATCTCTCTATGTGCACACACACATGCACACACCTATGGAAAGGAAAACAGCATGCATTTAGGTGAGGGGAGGAGCTGAGGAAGGCAGAAACTTAGGAAATGAGATAAATGATGGCGACTAATGACATCATGTAGAGTGTGGGTTGAACAGTAGGTGGGGATATTTGACAATTGCTATCAGTGGGCAATAGCAAGCCCGAATACAAGCCCAAAAATCTGCAACCCACGACTCCCAAATTTATATGAAAAATCAAGCTGCTTATAACACAGCAGTTGCATGTTGTGCAATTTGCATTGCTATAACGTCATGTCATTTTCTTGCAGCTATAGCGTTATTAGTCACATGGCATTTTCGGCTCATGTGATTGGGTCAAAATGATTGGCAGCAGAATTTAACCTGCACATGCCGCCATGAGCAAAGCTGACAGATTTCAAATTGCGTACTCCTAGAGATTGTCTGCACTAACCGATGAAGGGGCATTGGGGGAGTGCTAATGCATAGCTTGTTTATTTTAATGTGGATCGCTTAATATAATTATTTCACTACCACAAATGTCTCTGTTAGAATGTTTTACCTATTTCTATACAGTTGCGATGACAATGCATTAGTATAGAGGTATGATTCTTTGAAGTTTTTTGAATAGACTGCTCTAGAAATGAGGAGAGATAGACATATTACCCCACTTTATATGTTTTCCATGGGAAAAGGAATGCTTTTCTCAGTACATGTCTTTTAAAATTACAAGCATTTAGATTTTGCAAATTATATTTTATCTCTCTTTAATTCTGACTGCAAATAGTCTTTCAACACCTCTCATACCCCACTGACTAGCTGTCTTCTCCATACTACTCTCTCGTCCCCTGTTTCTTTTTCCATTTCTGGTATCCTGATATTAGCTGCGGCATCTCTTGACAACTACCTGATGGAGTTGTGAAGTGTGGCATTTTGGGATAAACCACTCAGAAGGAGCCCACATATCTTCTATCTACATCTAAGATGTCTGTCTTCATGTAAGATGTTATAGATTACATCTAAGAGCAGTCCATTTTAGGGTACTTGCACTAATTTACAATTTAAAACCAAATCGTACGAGAGCTGGGGTTTCTGCTGGGTCACCTGTCCCATTCTTCCTCACACCCTTATGACACCCCTGTCTGATTGCCATTTCAGTATTAATAAATTATGTGGTAATATAGTTTGACTGTCTCTGGCTTTAAATGTATGTATTTGTTGATGATGTGGGTTGATGCTAACAGCTGTTATCTGTGTTAGGTGTTGAGGTCCATATACAGTATGAAGCAATAATAATAGAGCTAATTACAGGAACTCTGTAAAAACCCATTCCATACGCAAGACTGAAGTGTTGACAAATTAAAATGTCTTGAGTTGTAATTTGTAGTTGCCTTGATAATAATTTATTGGCTGAACAGGATATTATACATTTGGCGAACAAACAAATAAACCAAACAGGACAGTTATTACGTTTTATAGTGTTGACTGTGGGGTAGTGAAAAATGAGATCATTCTTTACCAAGTCAAAACAAAAACAAAAACAAACAAACAATAAAAAAAAAAAACTCACTTTCTGCAGCAGCATAATGGTTGGATGCTTAAACTGTTGCTGTGTTTTCTTATGCACTAAAATTGAACAGAAGCTCTTAACATTAGACTTTGGCACTGTGCCTGAATAAAATGGCTTTAATTTTTAATTGGCTTCAAATTACAGCAAATCCTTTTACCCAGTCTAATTACTTGACATTCTAAAAATCACAGATTTACTGACTCCCTTTGACTAATTTTAATTTATTCATCAAATTAATAAGGACCCATTAATAAAACCGGCACAAGCAATGCCTGTAGATAATTTCCATACAAGTAGACTTCATGAAAAAAGCAGCAGAACTGACCAATGAATAAAACATCATAAAGATGAATTATTGAAATACATACATCAGTGCTTGCCGGGTCACACATGCTGAAGAATAGTTCATAATTCAAACTTTGTTCACTCAAAATAGAATGGCTCATATGTTAGCTGTTGGGCTAGGGAAGAGCAAGCACTCAGTTGTAGAGTGCAGATGGGTTTAAAACAAAAGGCAACAAACTACCCTGTGTTGGAAATATTCTGTGTAAGTATGTGACACACAGAAGGTGTGCACAACTTAATGTGAAACATATGACTTAAAGCAGTGCATGGCGGTGGGAAATTTTGTCTGATTTGAGTGCAGACACCACGTCACTGTGACATATGCCATCGGAGAACTGCAAGAGCAATTTGAGAGCAGTCGGCTTGTTCAGTTAACACAGTTTTACCAAAGTGGCTGCACAACTATTTCACAATTATCTTAACTCACCTAAACTGATAATGATCATGTGTATTTCATGTTTATACTGACACCTTCATTCCCATGTTTATCAAAATAAAACTAATAAAAATATAGACTTTTTGTTTAAAATTTTTTAACTTTATTTTCTTACATACAGACTCTGTTTTAAGCAGTACATGAAGCACCGAATGAAAAGTGTTCTCGGGTTCTGGATTTGTTTTGCCTTTGTTTTTATACTTGCTGAAAATAATGACTGAAAAGTAGTTTAAACAATAGCACACAAGCATTATACATAATCAATCAATCGTGGTGTGCTAGAAGGTGGGATCTTCAAAGAACAGTCAAAGCAATACAAATATGTGGACATATACAGTTAGGTCCATATATATTTGTACACAGGCATTATTTTAGCTGCTGACCAAAACATATTCGAGTTACAGTTATATACAGTAATGAATGTGGGCTTAAAGTGCACACTCTGATCTTAATTTGAGGGTATTCTCATCAAAATTGGAGGAAAGGTTAAGGAATCAAAGCTCTTTAATATGTACCTCCCCCCTTTTTCTAGGGACAATAAGTAATTGGACAATTGACTCAAAAGCTGTTTCATAGACAGTTGTGGGCTAGTCCTTTGTTATTTCTACATCAGTTAAGCAGGTAAAGGGTCTGGTGGTAAAGTGTGCCATTTGCATTTGGAAGCTGTTGCTGTGAACCCACATCATGCGGTCAAAGGATCTCTCCATGCAGGTGAAACAGACAATTGTTAGGATTCAAAAACAAAACAAATCCACCAGAGAGATAGCAGGAATATTAAGAGTGGTCAAATCAACAGTTTGGTACATTCTGAGAAAAAAAGAACGCTCTAGTCAACAACAACATAAAAAGGCCTGGATGTCCACGGAGGACAACAGTTGTGGATGATCGGAGGATCATCTACATAGTAAAGAAAAACCCTTTCACAACATCCAGCCATGTGAAGAACACTCTCCAGGAAATAAGCGTGTCACTGTCAAAGTCTACAATCAAAAGAAGACTTCATCAGAGCAAATACAGAGGTGAACCACACAAGGTGTAAACAAGGCCAGATTAGACTTTGCCAAAAAAGCATCTAAAAAGCCAGACCACTTCTGGAAAAGCATTCTTTGGACGACTGAAATTAAGATCAGCCTGTACCAGAATGATGGGAAGAAAAAAGTAGAAGGCTTGGTACAACATCATCTGTGAAACATGGAGGAGCAGTGTGATGGCATGAGCACACATGGCTTCCAGTGGCACTGGGTTACTGGTGTTTAGTGGTGATGTGACAGAGGACAGAAACAGCCGGATGAATTCTGAAGTGTATAAAGATATACTGTCTGCCCAGATTCTAAAAAAAAAAACTAAAGGCAGAAAGACCCACATACAAACAACAACTGAAGTCAGCTGCAGAGAAGGCCTGGCAAAGCATCACAAAGGAGGAAACCCAGTCTTTGGTGATGTCCATGAGTTCCAGACTCAAGGCAGTTGTTGCCTGCAAAGGATTCTCAACAAAATATTAAAAATTAACATTTTATTTATGATTATATTTATTTGTCCAATTACATTTGAATCCCTGAAAATTGGGGGACTGTGTAAAAATGGTTGTAATTCATAAGCATTTTATGTTATCTTTTGTTCAACCCCTTGAAATAAAGCTTGAAGTCTGCGCTTCAATTTCATCCTGATTGTTTCATTTTAATTCTATTCTGGTGGCATACAGAGCCAAAATTATGAAAATTGCAAACTGCAGACTCAACCAGATAGGAGTGTCAAGATACAGACACCATGCCCTGAACACACAGCACACCACAGGGACAGGACAGCATCTCAAAGCTGCATGCTCACACAAAGATAAGAAAATACACCACGTAAGTGTCAGGATCCTGACTAAGAAACCAATCTAAGAACAAGATCAACCAAAGTGACATGGATGAATAAATTTTCCCTAAAAAACTGCATTTATGTTGATTTTTATTCTTTGTGACTTAGTAACCTGGCAGTGTCTATTTAATTTGATCTGAAGTAAATCTGACATGTAGGAGGAGCCAGTTGGTAGGCTAGGAACTGTTCCTGTGAGAACAGGTTCTGCTCCCAGCAGAGCTGCAAGACAGAAATGAACAGAGTAACTGTCAGGGCAGGTCAGGGGAACATGAAAAGCGAGGAGCTGTCACAACAGTAACAGCTATGACACTACACGCTGACTGACACTGAACACTAGAATGAGCAATGCACTATACCATTGGGATGACACTGGATTAACTGTAGTGTTGCCGACACCACTGATTGTGACTGACTGTACTGTGACTAGAGGCAGCCAAAACTTCACAAATGTCAATTTTATGCTTTCCAGAGGCTTCCATTGTACTTCCATCTGTTTATGCCCACGGACAAAGAGCAATGTTTATGAATTCTGTTATGAAACAGCAGCAAAAGAGGGAGTAAACAGCAGAATGGCATACTGTAAATCAATCTCTGCTAAACTGTTCTTGATTCTGTGCTACAGAATGCATATTTATGTTAGCCTTTGTTAAATGAGCATATTTTTTTCTGGCTGTATTAGATTAAGGACAAAACAAATCAATGGAGCAATGACATGGAGATTCCATAGTGGCAGCTTTGCTTGTTTCTGCTCAGGTGTAAATAATAAAACATGCAATTGTAAGACAAAAGAAAACGAGAAGAAAAGATACATTACAAAGTAAAGTTACAATTAAAATATGTCACAACTGCAAGATATAAAGTCTCAGTTATTAAAAACAAATTTGCAGTTATGAAAAATAAAGTGCCAGTTGTCAGACATAAAGTCACATTGCAATATATAAAGTCATGATTATGATTAATAAATTATTAAGTCTCAATTGTAAGATATGAACTATCCTATTTACCTATTTTTATTATTTATTATTATTTTCCCCCCAGCTGAGGCAGAAATGGATTTACATACAAAATTCTAAGCTATAAAGTTAACTTAATTTGTTTCTGGGGAATCAAATGTATATGTTTCATGTAATATTCTCCCAACTTCTTCCCTATGTATAAAGCAAACTATCAGATGACAGACTAAACACCACAGCAATAGCTGAGCATTTAAGTTAATCATGTTAACACATAACAACTCACTATTATGAATGCAGAAACAATAAATCAAATGTACACTTTAGAAGATTTTAAAAGTGTTCATAATGTATGGTTGCTTGGACTTAACAAGGTCTGACTAAAGTGTTATAGATTATGTGGCCTATATGTCAGGAGTGTGAGAGATGAGCCAGAATCAACCACCGAAACAGAGAGAATGATTATCAATAACGTCTACACGCTAGGTGGTGAAAAAATGCATAGAGAATACTTTGAATTGTGTGATTGATGGTGAATTGATTGTTCAAACCTGAGGCGAGGAATTCACAGTCAGCCACCTGGCTGGGAGTGTGATTACTTTACAGATTCCTCATGTGAAATCAAAAAATGTCATTTTTTCAGGACTGTCTGCATCATTACTGTCCTGATGAGGAGATGATGCATGTAAACAGACCCCCCTTCTTATAACCCACCATACAACACACACCTCAGCTCATGCAAATGTAAATAGCAAAGGATGTTTACACGTTTCCCTCCGGAAAATTAAAATAAAAAAAATAAATATATAAATTATATTGTGAGAGACTGTATTTTTTCCTCTGACCAAAATAGCCTTTTCTCTCTCCTCAGAAATGGACTCAGTGAGGATTATTCTTTACTCACTTGTCTTTCTCCTGAGTGTTTTTGGGAACCTGCTGATCATTGTGGTCCTAATAGCAAACAAGAGAATGCGGACCGTCACCAACTCCTTCCTGCTCTCGCTGGCTATTAGTGATCTCATGATGGCCATCTTCTGCATGCCCTTTAATCTCATCCCCAGCCTGCTGGAGGACTTCATCTTTGGAGCAGCGATGTGCAAGACAGTCGCCTATTTCATGGGTGAGGAGTGTTCAATTAAGCTTTCTCAAGTGGAAGATTCATGTTTGATTTATTTATTTATTTCTGCCAAAGCATTGTTCAATAATGCTAAAGACTAAAGCAAACTTTTATTACAGCTCCAACCCTAATAAACTAAAAAAAAGCCTGTAATTTTCAATTAATGTAATTTTCATTATTATTTTTTTATTATTTATTAGAGAATTGTCTTGCAACAACAGGCATATTAATCATTGCCAAAAATTAATCATTGTCGTGATTTACAAGATTACAGATTACAAGTTACCCTATTTAAAATATATAGTGTATCTATTTCAAATACTTTATTAATGTAGCTGATTACATTTGTTTATTTTTTAATAAATGTTTTCAACTGATAATAATTTTTTAAACATTGAAACCAGGCAGGGTTTACTTTACAGTACTAAACACTAATTAAACTCATACTTTCAAAACCATTCTTCACTTGAATTAAGATTATAATAATTAAATTTTAAAGCATACCCATCACAAAATCAGACTTTAGCACCTCTTTTTGCTTTCAGATCATTCTGAGGTTGAATCATAACAAGAAATAGTTTAATAACTATGATACTGTTTTTGAAATCAAATCTTTGCATAGCTATGACAGGAAACACTGTCATGTAACAATGCCTTGGAAAAACAGTTAATCTTTGTAATCGTTAACAATTTCATAAGTAACTGCAATTTAATTACACGTTTTCTCAGTAACTGTAACAGTTTACATTTACATGCAACATATGTATATAGGGATATATATATATATATATATATATATATATACACATACAGTACATACATACATACACACACACACACACACATACACATATACTGTATATATACAGTATATATATGAATAATTGATTAGGTGAGTTTATTAGTATGTCATCATCTATTGTGACAGCAAGCATAAATTTGACAAGTTTGAATAGGTGCGACAGATTGTAGACTCAGAAAGTAAATGCCCACTGCTGGCTGACCATTGTGTATGTTTGACAGCCTACATCCTTCATGGATACTGCTGTTATTTAGGTCAAAAATGCATAAATACTACACATATAAAAACACATATCAAACATCTGTAATAACAGACAAAGCAATAGTGATCACGTAATGAAAACAGTTACTCACACTTGTGTTGCGACATTACTGTTGGATACAGTATAATCGGCACAGCATCATGCCTGTGCCTCGATTGTAAATAAATCCACAGTAAAATTAAGTGAACAAAGGACCAAGTTCTTACTTAATGTGTGCAGTCTGGAACTTAATTAAGAGTAAAGTTTGGTTTCTGTGTAGACCGTTTGCTCTCTTGTTATTTACACTACATGCACAAATTGGTGGGCGGGGCTAAACAGGCAGTGATATAGAAGCAGGCATTGATCTTCTGCAGAGGTGGTGTTTAGCCACACTATAACATCATAGAGTCAAACATTCCAAAACCTGACATTTTGGCAGAGTGGTTTCAATATAGGCTGTTTAAACTATAATAAATTTTGAGTTTTGAAACACACAGGAGGATTTTACAGTAAAATAACCTTTTATATATCAAAAGATCAAGGGAATTTTGATTTCTCAGTTCATGACCACTTTAAAGAAGTTTTCCATTAAAGAAGGTTTGTATGCGTTAAACAGTTCAGTAAGCTGGACAAAATGGTGGATAGCAACAGCACAGCTTTTAAAATGGCTATTTGAGCTGTCATTTATCTGTCATAAGGTCAACTAGTTTAAGTCGGACTTGACTATGTTTATAGATGTTGCACTTCACACTAATTAGTCTTTAACTGTGCTATTTCTCATGTGATGTTTCTTTCTCTCTGCAAACCATCGTTTTATGTCCAACATCATAACACCAATCCATATGAGATATACATTCTTCTGAAACCTGTAGGTGTCAGATTGAAAAAAAAAAGATTAAAACGGTTTAAGATTATTAAGCATTCTTCTCAAAGAATGCTGTGCCTGTAGCAAGAATTTTTTTTAATGCATTTCATCTCATTCTCATTCTGCTTTTCTTTGCTAGAAATTGACTGATTCATGTAATATCTTGACAATAGCAAAGTTTTTTTTTTTTTTTTAACTTGAAATTGTGGTTAAATTCTATAAATAATTCATTCTTAAATAATCTGATTGGTCAAATGCAGCACACTGCAGTCAATCCAGTGTCCCTGGCAACCAATCTCTTACACTCTGCTAGTTTCTCTCACATCACTCCGCAGTCTTTTTCTTCTCACACAATATTACCATTTCAACTCAAATCAATATTTCATGTTCTTTTATTTACTCATTTGGTATCTGTAATAAGGGGGAAATGTACAGTCAGGTCATTATTACAAAATGAACTCCTTCATGATGATACAAGGCCCAAATAAACAAACTGATAAGCACATTGTATGTATAAGTACAATGTAATAACATCATCCCTTACATAGTCTTATACATATTTATGAGTGATCCATAATATGGCAGTAGAAGTCTTGAGAATCCATGCAGCACAGCCTGGTCCTAAATCAGCATTTCGTCTCTGAATTTACTTGGCACTGAGCTGGACAGCAATAAGTCATTCTCACTCTGCAAAGCATTGGCCTTGAGTCAGAGGAAGAGCACGCCGCCTCTGTGAGAACATTCCATCACATTCTACAGCTCCACTGGCATTCTGTGGCATTCTCTTATGTTACCTTCCTCACTTTATTGCATTAATCTGAGAGTGCTTTGGGCTCCTGGTTTTAGTCAGCCACTGGCAATCAATGCACAAAACCATTATGAGCCATTGATTTCCTACCCTCAGTGGTCATATCTGCTAATGTCTGCCCACAAGGAAGAAAATTACCTCAGAACACAAATCACTGTCTGTGTGATTGGTAAATGTAGTTACAGTGGCTGCAACATTTGTGTACACTTCCGTTTTAAGCGAGTTTTAAATAAGGCATCATTCTCAGCTAGTGTGAATTCTTTTGAGATGAAAATTAGATCTGGAATACTTCTGGGAGCATAGAACGCAGACAATATATCTTGGTAATGTGAAAAAAAATATCACTTAAAAGTTTCCTTTAACTGAAGAGGAAAAAACAGTAAACAGCAGTTCTATGTGGAACGTAATAGTTTCAGACTGAATAGAGTCGAACTGTTGACCGTTTAACCGCAGAAGAACTTCAGAGATTCTGCTTTTTTCGCTGTACTGAACATTTCCCTGAAGGTCTGCTTTGAAAAGCTCACTGTGTGTGCGGCCTTGGCAAATACAGGCAGAGAGGATTTATCAACCACTGTATATATGAAACAAAATGGAGCGGATCTAAAACCCGGGGTAGAGCACAGACAATGAACATGAGGCCAATACTCTGCAATAATAAGAACTTGTTTTAGACACCACATGCACCATAAAAAATCTTATTTGCAATTGCACCCAGTAAACTATTTGGTACTCTCACATTTCATCTTGCTTCTTTTTAGACTAGAAGAAGAAGAAAAAAAAAAACATCTGAGGAGAGTTTAGGAAATTCACTTGGGTAATCTCAGTCAGTTTGAAATCCATCTGCCCAAGTGTTACCCTAAAGTCGCTGGATAATCAGAGGTTCTGCAGCAGCAGCCCTGGTTTCTTATTAGCACAACATGATGAAATAAGTGCAGCAAAACATTGGCATAAAAACATTCTTGTTCAGTGAAAAATACTTCAATACTTCAAGGAAGTTTGCAATAATTTTGGGGGGTGAATCTGAGATCTGAGTGTTGTGTGTGTGAGTGTGTGTTCAAATAGGGGAATACATTAAAACGATTTGTAAAGAGTGTCAGAGAGGAATGTAGCAAACACTGCATAATATACATATTCATGTATGCAAACCCCATTAGCTGCAGTTCTCAATCCAGGAGGTTCCATAAGCCTTGGTATTTGAATCTGATGAAATTAGCAGAGGTATGGCATCCTAAGCGGGAAGGCTTGGAAGAAGAACTCTTATGCATAGCAGCATAATCATAAAATACACAATTCCAAAAAATGCATGGTAAATACATGATACAATACGGGCTGGTAAGTGTAGAACTGAAGGTTAATACTACCATTCCATTTTATCCAGCAATGACTTATGTAACAGTATGCAAAGTTAATATTTTTTTTTACTTCTATATTTATATATTATGTAGACTGTTATATGACTGGTATATGATCCTGCTTTCTGACTTTACATAATTACCCAATTTATTTATTTAGCAAATGCAGACTGCATGGCTAGGTGCTTGATTTTACACCTGTGGCAATGGGTCTCACTGAAACACCCAAATTCAATAATTAAGTGGTGTGTTCCAATACCTTAAAGATACATATTAGTACTCAAAGTGTACATATTAGTACCTTTTAAAAGGGAACTACCCAGTGACAGCTTTTGAACCTTTTTTTCTGAGATTATACACAAATATTTTACATTGTAAGAATTGTATTAAATATATTTAAATATTTTTAATTTTAAATATTAATGTACTTCCCTTGTCTACATTCTCTTCACAGGTATATCTGTCAGCATTTCCACCTTCAGTCTGGTGGCCATTGCCATTGAAAGATACAGTGCCATTTGCAACCCGCTGAAGTCCAGGGCATGGCAGACCCGTTCTCATGCCTACAAGGTCATCACAGCCACATGGGTACTATCTGTGGGTATCATGGTGCCCTATCCTGTTTTTAGTATACTGGTGCCATTCAACAAGCCAAACAACATCACGGCTCACATGTGCAGGCTTGACTGGCCCATCAGCCAGGTGGAACAGACTTGGTAAGTTACTATTATTACCTTTGTATTTTTCTATTATACTAAACCAAGGCCATGACACACTAAACCAATGACACTGACTGCGAAGACTGCAGCCAAAGGCCAGCTAGAGTGTACAATCTATGTCTGCGTGAGAGGAAATAACTTACTATACCAGCAGGCTGTAGTAGTCTATATTTGTCATTCAAAAAGAGAAAGCTAAACAAGGATTGTTGATATACAAACTGTGAACAAAGTACTTGTGTACCATTTTGAATGGAATCATTCAAATTTTTAAGAATCATGTTAATCACTTTCTTCATTCTAGACAGCCATGTCGTTATGAAAATATTTGATATAGTATTGGTTATGCTCAGGTAAAGTGACATAAAATCAGAAGATCTTCGGTGTATGTTCACTTGACTTTGTCATTTGTTCGCTTTGCTCGCTTTAGGTTTTCTTCTCATGCACTGGTTTGTTAAGATGAGCAGCCAATGAGAGTGACCTTTCCCACTGACTGTCGATGGCATGGAACACATCACAAAAACTAAGCTGACAGACACTCAGCGATGGCCAGCTGCTGGGTTGGTGTGTCACAGCCTTTGGTTGCTTATTAAATGCTGTTTATTCCAATCCTGCTCCTGGAGGGCTCATTTCCTGCAGAATTTAGCTCCAACCTGCTCCAATACACCTGCTCAGAAGCTTCTAGTGTTCCTGAAGACCTTGATTAACTGATTTCAGGCATATTTAATTTAGGGTGAAGCTAAATTCTGCAGGAAGGAATGATGTGTTCAAGGCCTTCTGGGACGTTCGTATTTACAAGTTGGAAAGTTGCAATTACGACATCAGTTGCATTCAAATTACTTTTGTCAGACAAAATGGTGATGTACATTTTCTACAAAAAATACAGCAAGGTTTTTAACTTTACTTCTACAAAATTATTACAGTATGTGCATCAGTTTTGTTCTTTTTATGTGCATTCAATTGATAAAGGTGTTGTAAACAGAATGTGCAATAGTATAGTATTTAGTATTCACTAACTATCTAGTGTTATTATATATATATATATATATATATATATATATATATATATATATATATATATATATATATATATATATATATATATATATATATATAAAAGAATTTCAATAAATTTACCATCAGTTAAGATGCTGCAACCATTGTGTCTGCCATGTTTTCTCACTAACATGCTTCAACTTGATAACAGTTTATCCCACTCATTAATATGACTTTGTGGTGGTATTCAAGTGCATTCAGCTTGTGTAAGATCTTTCAGTTGCACTTGCACTTTTGATAGTCACTATAAGTAACTTTGCAGTTGCATGTCAGCTAACTTTTACTGGTAGTAGACTGAAGGTACAGTAGTTCTGCAGGTGGTGGATTGGACACCTTTGTTTTATAGAAGTAGAGACACCAAGTGAACTGCAAGTGAACATCGCTTTATTGATGCCATCCCAAAGAGCCACAAAATCACTTTCACAGACATTATATTTACATTAACTGTTCCCTCCTGGTGGAATGACCTGCCCACCTCAATCTGAGCAGCTAAGTCCTTAGCTATCTTTAAAAATCGGCTAAAAACACATTTCTTCCATCTTTATTTGACCCTCTAACTCTAGCTCTCTCTATTCTAATTCTATTCTTAAAAAAAATCTTAAAATTTAGACTTGCACTCTATTTATTTACTAACAGCTTATTTTCTTAAAAAAACACTCTAACACTAGCTTCTTTAATCTTTTTGTATTCTATCTATTTCTTTTTTTATTTATTATACAATTAACAAAAGCAAAAAAGGCCTCTAACACTAGCTTGCTCTATTCTTTTCCAATTTTATATTTTTATTTATTTATTTATTTATTTATTTATTTAAAAAAACTTGCTAAGTGCACTGCATTAAGCTAACTGAGACTTGTTATAGCACTTGCGTATCATTACTGTTTCGTTGATTTTGATTGCTTCCATTATCCTCACTTATAAGTCGCTATGGATAAAAGTGTCTGCTAAATGACTAAATGTAAATGTAATCTATCTATCTATCTATCTATCTATCTATCTATCTATCTATCTATAGTATGTGTATATGTGCAGTATCTGTGCAGTATATGTGCAATTCTATACATAAAGGGTATGAGACAGTGAAAAGTGAGACAACCACAACCACACTGTATAGCAAGGACAAACGGTAGGACCAAAATATAACTAACTAGCATAAACCGGAGCCTGGAAATTCATGCTGGTTTAAGCTGGTCTGTAAGCAGGTGACCAACTGTCAGGACTCAGCTCTAAATAAGTTCAAAATGCATAACAAGAGCAATTAAATCTTGTTAATTAACTGTGATGCTGAGGTCCAAACCTCTATAGTAGTCACGGTCTCTCTCTATTCAGACATTCATATCACATGCATCATATCAGTCAACAAGAGCTTCACACAAATCACAGCCTGCTGGTTCACGTCATGGTCAGAGAATGGCTCAGAGGGCCGTTGAGCTCCAGGGGGCTCGGATTTGTGACTTTAATGTAGTGTAACTGTAGAAACATGCAAAGTGCCCTTGATGCACTAGGAAATCTCAAAATTACAACTTTTAATTTTTTTATTTTATTTATTTTTACATTTTAGCAGGATTGATGAAATTACACATACTCCAGTATCACCTAATGCAACATGAAAAAAAAAAAATTACAATCCACCAGTCGAGAACCACTGGGTGTAAAGGATTGACCCACCAGAAATAAAGAATCAGAGAAGCCAGGCCTGCTTATATATATATATAACTTCCAGCAACTCACAAGTATTAAATATCTCACATTATAAATTTGTTTTGCATAAAAAGGTGCTTCCCAATATCACACCCTCATCTCTTACACCCACTTCCTGGTTGGATTAGTATTGCTTTTATTGCCTTTGTGCTGGAGGTTGTAATGAATTTGAAAGCCACACGGGAAACAAAAGGAGAGAGAAGTGTCTTTGATATCAGATAAGTGCAGCATGGAAAGAAGCTGTAAGCACAAAGCTGTCTGATAGATGAAAAAGATCAGAGGAACGGACTACCGGAGATGCTTTCAGGGAACACTCCCACGCTGTCATTTGAATATTATAAAATGACATCATATTATGGGGTAGAGCTTTTTAATTTAAAGTTTGACATTCAAGTATTGCTTTGGCCCATTGTATGCCAGAGCTGACCATCTGAACATATCATTTTAAATACTGTGGGACTGAATTTAAAGCTTGTGTTGTTTGTTGCAGATCATTTGAATAAATTGCAAAAACTAGTTAAACAATACTCTAATGCTGTTGTACTGAATATCACCATGGCTGCAGGTTATCAGAACAATCAGATTTTTAGTAATATTCTGTAACTGTAATAATTGTATATCATACTGCTCATCCAGGTAACTGAAACAATCTTCTATCTCAGTTAACAACTGTAGTGACAATAACCTCAGAGGAAGTATGAATATTACTGTATCAATTGTTGCCACAGAACTATCAGATTAGAGAACCTCCGAATTTCAACTGAACCTTAGATTTTCTTTGATCAATACGCCAAAACATACCAGGGCTGTGTTTCCCAAAAGTGCTGTAATCCTATTAGAGAGCATTGTTGTCAGTGGTTTCTACAGTCTACTTAAGTTTACCATTCTTTTGGAAAAGGCAGCTCAATACAGTATCACCAGTCATTTGTTCTAATTAGTCCACTACTGATGTGTAGTCCTTTGGTTTCATCGTCTGTATACTCTACCTTTTCATTGACAGATATTTTTTCTCTCTTTCTCTCTGTTAGGTACGTCTTGTTGCTCTTTATTCTGTTCTTCATCCCAGGTGTGGTGATGATAATTGCCTACGGTCTCATATCCAGAGAACTTTACAGAGGGATTCAGTTTGAACTGGAGCAGAAGAAAGAGTCTAGTGGTATGAACCATTTTTAAAGCCCTTACACCACAATATCAGTTAGCCCTCGAAGCAATGAGTTACCTGAAGCATGCCTGTTTACTTTGATAAACTGGACTAAATTGGATTAGCATCTGGAAAAATTCTAAAAGATTGCACTAAATCTGAATTGTTTATTTTTTAGAATCTTTTTGGAAACAGTTTTTTTTTTTTTTTTTGGCATGATGTAAGTGCAGCAAGTGAGGCTGCTGTGTTTTTTTTTTTTTTTTTTTTTGCCCATTCTTGACACTCTTTTCCCTTCTCTCTCCATTTGTGAGAGAGGCTGCTTGACCCATGTCTCCCATGGCGAGGACTGAATGCACTAAGGTCATGCTGGGTACCTCCATGGGCGTTAAGGCTGTTTGTGCTGGATGTAAGTTCTCTAAGGGACAAGCTTTAGACAACTTCAGTGAGATGGAAAGAGGTACTTCTGAGGGCATTTCAGTTAAAGACCTCCACAGGTACCATTTATTAGAAGTATTCTTTAGAAAGTACTATTTGTATCTATCTTGTAACATTACTGTGATCAAATAAATGAGGCTGGAAAAAAACAAAGAGAGTAAATATGAAGTTACTGTTTTGGCGAACTGAGAGTAGGGACATGCAGAAGGTCTTACATATTTAAACAGGATCCTGGTTACAGGTTGTTATTTGTGCTACTATGCAACTCTCTTGATTCAGGTGCTTGCAGAGCATTACAAGATACTTTCTATAAAAATGAGTCGACGCATCCTCCTTATGTTGTTGTGCTCTGACGAACCCACTATATGTCATCTGCATTAAACTGTGCGATGTTGAGTTGTCTGTAGTGTCTTTGGACAGTGCATTGAAGAGGTTATGATCTTATGCTCTAGGATTTTTATGTTAAGTAAATAAGTAATAATAAAGTCAAAATAAACTGTAAACTCTACTTTCATGCAGCACTGCAAACCTGCAGCTCAGAAGTTTATATTTTATTTACATATGCAACTTTATTAAAACAACATACTGTATATACAAAAAAAGTGTATGTTTATATATGTTTTTTGGGTCACACTTTATTTTAAGGACCAATTCTCGCTATTAACAAACCACTAACTATGACTTTTGCCTTAATAACCTACTAATTTATTGCTTATTAATAGTAAGGTAGTTGTTAGATTTAGTTATTAGGTAGGATATGGGATGTAGAATATGGTCATGCAGAATATGTGCTTTATAAGTGCTAATAAACAGCCAATATGTTTTCTAATATGCAACTAGTTAACAGTAAGAATTGGTCCCTATACTAAAGTGTTGCCATTTTTTGTAATAAATATACATGACATATATGTTCAAAAATGTATTATGCATACATAAACATGCATATTTGTATAGCTTAGATACACTCACCAGCCACTTTATCACAGGTACACCTTGCCAGTACCAGACAGGACCTCGTTTGCATACAAAACTGCCTTAATTTTTTGTCGCATAGATTCAACTGTGTGCTGAAAAACATTCCTCAGAGATTGTGGTCATGCAGTTGCTGCATTCCCGTTCCACCCTATTGCAAAGGTGCTCAACTGGATTGAAATCTGGTGACCGTGGAGGCCAATTTAGTATAGTGAACTCAATGTCGTTTTCAAGAAACCAGTTTGAGATGATTTGAGCTTTGTGACATGGCATGCTATTCTGCTGTAAGTAATGATAAAATGATGGGTACATTGTGGTCATAAAGGGAAGGACACGATCAGCAACAATACTCAGGTAGGCTCTGGCATTTAAACAATGCTCAGTTGGTACTGAAGGGGCTTTAAGTGTTACATGAAAATATCCCTTCACCATTACACCACCAGCACTTGCCTGAACTGTTGATACAAAGCAAGGATGGATCCATGCTTTCATGTTGTTTTCATCACATTCTGAGCCTACTGTCAGAATGTTGTAGCAGAAATCAAGACTCATCAGACCAGGCAACATTTATCCAGTCTTGTATTTTCCAATTTTAGTGAGTCTGTGGGAATTGTAACTTCAGGTTCTTAGCTGGCAGGAGTGGCACCCTGTGTAGTCTTCTGTTAATGTAGCCCATCTGCTTCAATGTGTTGTGCATTCAGAGATGCTCTTCTGCATACCTCGGTTATAATGAGTTACTGTTGCCTCAGTTCAAAGAAGTCTGGCCATTTTCCTATGACCTCTTGCTCACAGACCTGCCACTCACTGGATATTTTCTTTCTTTTGGACATTTCTCCGTAAAACCTAAAGATGGTTGAGTGTGAAGATTTTAGTAGATCAGCGGTTTCTGATATACTCAGTCCAGCACACCTGGCACCAACAACCATGCCACATTCAAAGTCACTTAAATCACCTTTCTTTCTCTTTGAGTCCGCTGCACAATCTGACTTTGTTACAGCCTAGCATTAAACTGCTGTTTTCGTGTGGTCAGAGGAGAACGACACACTATTTCAACACTATTTCCCTGTTTAATACTGTAAAGCTGCTTCGACACAATCTTAATTGTAAAAAGCACTATATAAATAATGGTGATTAGACTTGACTTGACTTGACTTGACTTGACTCTCCCTGATGCTTGGTTTGAACTTCATCAGATCTACATGCTAAATGCATTGCTGCCAAATGATTGGCTGATTAGATGTTTACATATTTGAGCAGTTGATCAGGTGTACCTACATGTATATATGTTAATATAAGAAATAATTTTAATTTCTAATAGGTTTCATTTATGTTTTTAGTGCAGCTAAACAGAAATAACACAAATATGATTTTGTAAAAAACAGGATCAACTGGCAGTACACCTTCATCTCTTAACTTATTTTATGTACAGGTGTAAAGAATGGGTTGAATGGTGCACTGTCTTCTGGCCATGATGAGAGCGATGGATGTTATATCCAAGTCCCAAAGAAGCCCCCTGCTATGGAACTTTCTGCTCTGACCACCTCCGGCACCGTCAAGGCAGACCGTCCACGGAGCAACACCTCAGAGGCAAAGCTCATTGCCAAAAAACGAGTGATCCGAATGCTGATCATTATAGTAGCCATGTTCTTCGTATGCTGGATGCCTCTATACTCTGCCAACACCTGGAAGGCTTTCGACCAAAAGTCAGCCCAACGCGCACTTTCCGGAGCTCCCATCTCCTTCATTCAGCTTCTGTCCTATACCTCAGCCTGCGTCAACCCCATCATCTACTGCTTCATGAACACCCGCTTCCGGAAGGCTCTCTTGGCCACATTTGGGTGTTGCAGCCGCCCGTGCCACAACCAGAGGAAGAGGAGGGAAGGTGATGATGAGATCACTGGAGTCACAGGGGCGTCCATAACAAAGTTCAGTTATACCACCGTTAGCACGGTAGGACCGTGTTAGCATTAGCATTGCAGGCATCTCCAGTTTGATCCATGAGCTGTGTGCTTGTGAAATGTACTGAGTTCAGATCACCAGATGTGTTCTTCATTTTCATGGTGTCAACATACTTTGTTCAATGTGTCAGTGTTCATTTTTATTTGCAAAAGAATACCTCATTTGTCCGGTCTTTCTGCCCAAAGTTGGTAAACTGTCTTTAGCTGTGTCTGCAATTTATAGCATTATTGTGATACAGTCACAAGGTGTGGTGCATGGGACGTGCAAAGATGTAGCTATATTTTTATTGTGTAAGACTTTTCAGAGGATGATCTTATCATGCATGGGAAGTGTTCTTAGAGAAATACCATAGACATATTCTTGTATCTTTGATGTTATATAGAACCAAATATTGCATGCTGCATGATCAAACACAAGACTACTCTTGTAGATAGCAGTTTTCCGGCTACAAAATGGCACATTTTCTTGTCTGTTTTGAGTGTTGTGATGTATCGTGTCTTTTTTGTTCTCTGTTTTGTTCTATGATGGTATCGTTGTCTTAATGAGCTTTGCTTAAAAGGCACAACTGAGAGTCCTTCTTTTGTGTATTCTGATAATAACAACATCAGATTGTTTTGTAGGAGACAATGTTTAATTTGGTCTCCTTCTTTTCTGATGCACATCTACTACAAGTTATCCTACATGAAGATGTATCAGGTGGGCAAGGCAATTCATTCTTCAACGGAATCAACGGTCTCTTGGAAATCTTCACCCCAGTTGAAGTGATGCCATGGTCAAAACTGCCAAGCTGCTTGACAGGTTGGAATTTTAATGCCCTGGCACTGGAGATAATGATTTAAATGGAAAATAATAAACTGTAAAGGGATGTTTGATGAGATTGCCTTTGAGGCACTAATGTTCTAATACACATTCTCACTAAAACACTATAAAAAATAAAAAAAAGCATTCAGTCTGTCTCACATTGCAATTGCTCTAATTGATTTTTTCCTTATTGCTGAAGCTGATGAAACACCTGGGATAATTCGGCTTCTCGCCTTGCCCCAACGAACCCTCTCTGAATATATGAAAGGAGAACTAAGCTCTTGTTTGTGCTGAAATTAATTTATTCAGCGGTTCATGCTAAACATGAAAGCTGGATCTGCACAACGAAACCAAGCGTTTTAAAATTCATCCTCATAAGGATGGAGCGCACATGAGATGTTTGTGTGCTTATACTTGGTTCATCTTGTTATCCACTGGATTGTTGAAATGCCTAAATACCCATCGTTTATACAAGTATTGGCAACAGGGTTATTACAGTTAACTGCAAAGAAATGAAAAATAAAACCCTTAAAACATTTTTTGTCACTTAAAAAATTGTTTACTTAAAATTTAGCAAGGCAACATTTCTTATTTTAATTTTGTTTAACCTGATGTACAATAATGACCAAAACTAAAATAAAAATGAATAAAAAATTACAAAAATTACTAAAACTTTACAATGAAAATGAAAACAGAATAACATAAAATATATTCAAAATATTATTGTAATAATAATGTAGCTGATGGCAGTTGTCAAAAATTTATTTAATCAATGTTGAAAAATATTCTCATAATTCAAACTATACATTTATGATTGATGATAAAATGTATTAAATCGAAACCACACATTAGAAACAAGTTATTTGTTATGCTAAAAATAATTTATTTCTGAGTAACAACATAATAAAAATGCAGCCTATATCTGACCCTGGACCGCGAAGCCAGTCATAAGGGTCAATTTTCGAAACTGAGATTTATACATCTGAATAAATAAGCTTTACATTGATGTATGGTTTGTTAGGATAGGACAATATTTGGCCGAGATACAACTGTTTGAAAAAAATTCTAAATATAGAGAAAATCACCTTTAAAGTTGTCCAAATGAAGCTCTTAGCAATGCATATTACTAATCAAAAAATAAGTTTTAATATATTTACAGAAGGAAATTTACAAAATATCTTCATGGAACACGATCTTTTCTTAATATCCTAATAATTTTTGGCATAAAAGAAAAATCAATCATTCTGACCCATACAATGTATTGTATTTAAATGGTTTTGCGAATGACACACTTTACTCTTTACACTTTACTAGAATTATGTGAAAGAGGAGAGCTGTACGGTGGCTAAATGTCCCTTTTATTTGAATTATCTGGATTCATCAGCATTAGAATGCAGGTCAGAACCAATTTACTTATATGTGTACCTTTATCTGCCTACATAAATATGAAAATAGCATAAAATTATTAAAGAAAGAAGCAATCTCTTGCTCTCTATGTTTCGCCTTTTTTCCCACCTCCTCCATGACTTTGGGGGTCAGCATCAGAATTCATAGCTTCATAATTTGTTTATGTGGCCCCCGGGATATACAGTGAACAAATACTTCAGTGCTCACACAATGCCAGCCCTTCTTACCGCTTTTATTTCTGTCTGCTTCTCTCTTGAATATCACTCCCTTCTTGCAATTTTTCATTTCATCGATCAGTTTTCCCTGTCTACATTTCCTCTAATGTACCACCTGGGTATGTGGCAGAACTATATCAAACTAGAGTCTTGGGGATAAATAGAAAGTGTTATTTCTCACTCAGACACACAACCTGTCTGCTAAGCAGTTGCTGTTATGTCAGTGACATCTGCCAAAAATGACACAGAAAAGTTGAGTTGGTTCTTCTTGCAGGTTTGTTTTGCTTGGGTACATGATAGATAACATAAGTCTGGCCATTCATTTCAAATCGCTGCAACAGAGGATATGGAACCTGTTTCCAAGACAACCATTCATATATTCAAGGGGGTTTGATTCGGACAGAACACAACAAAGTAACCAATAGAAACTGATTGAAATGAAAGCTACCTGAATAAATAAATAACAGAAAAGCAAAGAATTACATGGAAATAGCTTTAGATAATCAGGCAAATAACAAAGAACTACATTCAGAAATTCATCTCTTATCAAGCTGGACGTATAGTGCAATGAAAGTGCCACTTTTGATGTTTGGCTGGTTGGTTAAATAAGACATGTCACACTTTCTGACCTTGTTCGGAATTTTCTAACATGCTTCTGCTGTCTTCTGTGGCAGATGTTAACAAGCACTAACAGACTGATAATTATGAAGCATGTCAAAGTTTGTCCGCTATAAAGTGTTCTTTATGAGTAATTATCCTTGGCTAGTTCCTTTCTGAAATATAGATACAGAAATGTGTTGTGTATTTCTTGAGAGTGCTTTGTGATCTGTATAATTTAAGCAAAACATTGTGAGATATTGAATTAAATATATGTACTGTCCTTTGAATTTATGTTTATCTTTGTAAATACAATAGTTCTTCTATTCTATACTGATATGATATAATAACTCTCTAAATATAAATGTCATAATAGGGGAAAAAAAAGAGTACATTTTTGTAATAGATACATGTTTCCAAATAAACCACACAAACAACCAACAGACAACAACAACAAAACAATATACATTACATCCGACATAAAAAGCAAATGGTACTGGTTTTCTGCAGCAGAGAGGATTGTGGGACTTTCAGTTCATTCCATTTGAAACACAATTAAGTGATAAGGAAACAGGTTGTTAAAATGCAGTGTATTGGCTAAAACATCACAATACACCATGGCCACCATAGCCTTAAATGAGGGAGAAAATATAAGAATGTGTGTGTGTGTGTGTGCGTGCGTGTGTGTGTGCGCGTGTGTGTGTTTGCGCGCGTGTGTGTGTTTGCATGAGTAAGCACTTGTGCATAACAACTGATTGTAAGGTTAGGCAATTTTTTTGTAGCAATTTGTCCTTTCCAGTGGCCATTATCTAAATATAAATGTGTTTTATACATTTATCGGTACTCAGTTTAGTGCTACTTTGTACTTTGTAAAAGTTATGTGATATTGTCTTTCAGGGTTTTTTCCCCCATCTCTGAAATGTTCCATGTTTTTTGTTGATTTATGTTACTGTTTTTCCCATTTCTTACGTCTATGAGAATGACAAATAGCATCAACAGATGAAAGATTCCATTTTTTTTTTATTATTATATGTGATCAGCTCTGAAGCAAACTATAATATATAGTGTTGTTTCTCAAAGGTTAATATTTTGAAGTAATATTTTCTCACAGTGTTTCACTCTTTCATCTCCAGCTAGTTGCTGTTGTGATGAATGGATCTCAAAGGACAAGTTTCTTGGCAGAGTTTTAATTGGGTGTACATGCTTTGTGCGTTGAATGAAAATTCAGTGTTCTGAAATGTTTGGACTACATGAGGTTTGAACAGAAAACAATTAAGTCAATGTGAAGTCTATATTTAATGAAGAAAAACCCATTTTTGATTAGCTGTTGCCCGTGTAACAAATGAGTCATGGATGTGATGCACATTTTTTGTTATATAAAGACTAATTAAAAGAAGAATCCCCTGAAATGAAAACCATATTAAGTAGTTTGGCATTATCTTTCTTATATTATGTCTTGAATGAATAATGATAATTAATTGCTTATTAACATTTGAAAACAAATTGTCTGCAAAGTCATCTGGAGTTGCAAAAATGCCATGCAAAAACATAATATCATTGACAGTCTTTAGCTCAGTAAGTCTTTCAAAATATCAGAGTTTGACCTTTAAAAAAGAATAATAAAAAAATAAATAAGGTAAGGTTGTTATAAGTTGTAAAATGACACTAAGGTTGTATTAAGGTTAAAGAAATATATTATTACATTTACTTGATGGTTATACCACTTAACAATTATCAAACCTTTCTTTTCATAACTTAACTTCTCTTAAAAAAATTATATAAAAGGTTTTAAGATAAAACCAATATGAATACAGAGAGTACATTTTAAAAAAAAGACAGAAAGAAAGAAAGAAAGAGAGAAAGAAAGAAAGAAAGAAAGAAAGAAAGAAAGAAAGAAAGAAAGAGAGAAAAAGAAAAGAAAAGATTTTAATCACTTTGCCTTGCATGCATTTTTTTTTTTTGAGACTGTACGATTTATGACTTCTCTGGACCTTCTCAGAAGACTGTGGAAATCTTGAAAAAACCTGTATCCTGTATGTTCTGTTTAATATGATTATGCCTTCTTGTTGCTAAAGCTGTAAGAAACTCTATCAATGTCTGTTTCAAAGCCAGTTGATCTCACTATGTGTTTGATATATTTATAATACCTGAGGCAGCTTGTTTCGCAATGTGTAAACGTCTTTGCTGTGTTCTGGGTTTGTAGTTTGAGGCCAAGGCTAAAATAAAGCTTTCTCTGTGCTGCCATGGTAATCTGTCTTCTGTCATGTCTTTGAAACTCCCACGTCTTCCTCCTTCATCACAGAATGTTTATTCAGCTACTTAGTTTGCAGGTAATGTCTCACAGAATCTGTTTCTCAGGGAAAGCAAGTGTTGTGACAGGACAGCTACTCAAAAAGTGCTTGCGTCTTTCTTTGTCTGCACAGCTTTGAGCAACAGGACAAGAGTGTGTGTATGTGCTGTGTATGTGTTATGGGTAGACAGGAGAGTTTGATGGTGAGATGGTGTCAGTTTAAAACGGCAAAAAAAAAAAAAAAAAAAAAAAAAAAAATGTAAATGACACAAAGAAATTGCAACTTTATAGTGATAATAATAATAATAATAATAATATTAATTATAATTATTTAAATAATTGTAATAATAATAATAATAATAATAATAATAATAATAATGCATTTTATTTATAGTTACCTTTGCAGCCTGCAACAATAAATAACAGTAATTAAATCCAAAGTAAAGTGACATTTGGAAATACAATTAACCTCTTTGGTGACTCCTTTATATCAATTACCTCAAAACTCAAATCAATTTCAACTCACATTCTCTATTCTCAGTAGGGCATAAAGGGCATTATTGTATTGTTTAACATTTAATATTGACTAGATGGATAACATAATATCCATGTATAATGTTCACATAATCCCTCATACTGAGCTGTTCGATTTCATCACACTTGTCACATATTTAGCGTAGTACATAACATAAAAGACACTTTTTATAATGAACTGTCATTCAAAAAAGCTTTCTGTACTTTCTATACCTTGATCTCATAAAATAGGGTACCTCTATAAGGATTGCCTACAATCTCATTCCAAAAATTCCCTTACTTTACCCTTACCCTTATATTTCCCTTAATTTATGTACATATGTAATTTACATATATGAAATATATTGTCATGTGAAGTAAAAAAATATATAACTGTAACAATTTCAGATATTAAAATGGCCTTATGGGGAACATATATGACAATATCATTCTTGATATGTGACCCTGGACCATAAAACACATCTTGCTGGATGAAGGACCACCACCTTTAACTCAGCCTTGCCAAGACAGAACTGCTTGTGGTTTTATCAAACCCATCGTTTTACCACAATTTCACCATTAAGTTATGCACATCAATCATAACTCCTTTTAAAAACAGCTAGAAACCTTGGAGTTGTGATTGATGATCAGCTGACTTTCTTAGACCACATTGCTAAAACTGCCCCAGTCCTGCTGATTTGCTTAATTCAACATCAAGAAGATCAGGCCTTTTCTTTCGGAACATGCTTCACAAATCCTTGTTCAAGCTCTTGTTCTGTCCAGACTGGACTGTTGCAATGCTCTCTTGGCAGGTCTTCCAGCCCGTTCTATCAAAACTTTACAATTAATCTAGAATGCGACTGCAAGGTAATTCTTTAACGAGCCGAAAATAATGCACATCACACCTCTGTTAATTTACAATTTACACTGGCTACCAATAGCTGCTCGCATAAAATTCAAGACATTGATGTTTGCCTACAAAACCACCACTGGCTCTGCACCCCTTTACCTAAAATCATTACTTCACACTTATGTGCTTTCTAGAAGCTTCAATTCTGCAAGTGAATGTCACTTTATTGTTCCATCCCAAAGAGGCACAAAATCACTTTCACAGACTTTTAAATTAAATGTTCCCTCCTGGTGGAATGACCTGCCCAACTAAATCTGTGCAGCTGAATCCTTAGCATCTTCAAGAATCGGCTAAAAACACATCTCTTCCATCCTTATTTGACCTTCTAACTCTGGCACTCTCTATAATTCCATTCTTTAAAAAATGCCCCTTTTAGACTTGCACTCTATTTATTTACTAACAGCTTGTATTCTTTAAAAAAAGACAGAAAAAAGAAACTAACACTAGCTTCTCTAATCTTTTTGTATGCTACTGTATCTATTTGTTTTCTTTTTTATTTATTATACAATTAACAAATGCAAAAAAAGGCCTCTAACACTAACTTGATCTATTCTTTTCCTATCCTATTCTATTTCGTTTTCTTTTTATTTATTATACGATTTAAAAAACCCTTGCTACGTGTACTGCATTAGGGTAACTGAGACTTGTTATAGCACTTGCATCTCATTGCTCTTTTGTTGATTTTGATTGCTTCCATTGTCCTCATTTGTAAGTCGCTTTGGTTAAAAGCGTCTGCTAAATGACTAAATGTAAATGTAAAACCAGTCATAAGGGTAAATTTTTTGAAACTGAGATTTATATGAATAAATAAGCTTTCCACTGATGTATGTTGTTAGGATAGGACAATAATTGCCTGAGATACAACTATTTGAAAATCTGAAATCTGAGGGTGAAATCTGAGAAAAAAAAAATCTAAATATTGAGAAAATTGCCTTAAAAGTTGTCCAAACGAAGTCCTTAGCATATTACTAATCAAAAATGAAGTTTAAGGAAGGTAGGAAATTTGCATTCTTGGAACATGATCTTAATGAATTTTGGCATACAAGAAAAATCAATAATTTTGACCCATACAGCACAATGTATTGTTGGCTATTTCTACAAATATACCTGTGCAACTTAAGACTGGGTTTGTGGTCCAGGGTCACATAAAGGGTAATACTGTATATCATATATTACATTTCCATATGGGAAGCAACATAAAATCTCAGATTTGTATTCTCAATGACACTGCCTGCCAGGACTTCACTGATTGATTTTTAATCCATCAATGAAAGTCATAGCCTGCTTACATGGATAAATGGGTGAGAGACATTGACAGGCAACTTAGAACATTCAAGATTAAGGTTCACAACATTCCATACAGCCTGTCATTGTATTTAAAGTTATACTTTTAACAAAATTTATGTAATTATACTTTCAAAGTATAGTTAAAAACAGCACTAGCACTGACACTGGAGTTCAAGTAAAGGCAAAACTTGTCTCCTCAGACGTTGAAGAGCACTCAGTACATTTAGCTGTGAGTCAGGCCTGTGTTAAGATTGACTTTAACCAAGAGTTCTTTTTTGTCTTGTTTCCCTGTGGCAGCCATAATTGGGGTCAGTGTCTTCATTTTGCTCCTTTCACAACCTTTTCTATTCAATTGCCTTATTATCTCTCAGGTTTACGGTTCACACCTGCCTGTCAAGAAGAAATTTCCTTGTGATTATTAATTAGCTGCATGTGTGCGCAGGCAGGTAATGAGTTAGAAGGAGCTCAAAAAAAGGTGATTTTTTTTTCAATGTTACATTCATCCGAGGGAATGGTGAATCTCACACTGAGATATGACTAATCAAAAACACATGCAATTACTGCTGTGTGCGTACGACAGACGCATAGAGCTGTCAGGGGAAGCTAAGCAATTCACTCTGTCTCAACCCTTAGTCCTCAAACATCCAACACTTATTTCCGTTTCATCTTTTAAAAAACATTTCCATTGAGGAAACTCCATTGGGGGGAGAGAGAGAGAAAATTGTGTTAAGGATGGCAAAGATTGCTAGATCGCAAGGGAAGATGGTCTGTTTTTATGAGGGTCAGTCTAAGTCAACAAGTCTCTCCAGTTCACACACACTGTCATTGTAGCTGTTATGAGATTCTGTCTCCACGCTGGCTAGACTGTGTAAGGATTGATCCCAGAGAGACATTAGGTCAAAGTAATGTCTTGTGAGGGGTAGAATCTCTGTGTATGTGTGGTATTTTATTTATAAGCCATATCTGGTGGCCATCTCTGAAACCTCAGTCATATCATAGGTGAATGTATACGTGGTCAGCTTACGTGAGAGCCATATGTGAGCCTTATCTTATCACAAGACAGATTACAGTGTCAGGAGACATTAAGCTAGAGATCCCTCTTTGGGTCTGTTCAATTTTACAGTGTTTTAAAGAGCATTTCTAACAATCTAAAGGAAAACGGCACTCCTAACAACAAAATATTTGAATTCTTGATAGCCTCTCACTTTCCATAACTTCCTGTCATTGTAGATGTTCTAAATAATTGTCCTCCTCTCATTTTTACTGTGTTCTGGCATAAAACTTGTTGTTTTTGGATGCAGTGAATCACTCATACTGGCCTTGATGGAAATGAACAGATGTAAAGTTGCATTAGTTTCTTTATTATTCAATGTCTATACAGCAAATGACAAAAATGTTCCTCCTCTTTCAAATAAACAAGTGAAAACCTTTTGACTTGCTTCCTTAAAAGTAATAAAAGAAAAAAAAAATCAAGGCTCTTTCACAAAGCATGTTCACTGTATAAACGGCTTGGTTCAGTACAGCAGAATTTACAGCTCAATTTACACCTGGATATTTGTACCATGCCTACACCAGCAAGAGAGGCTGTATAACTTTGAGTGAGATTCAAGTCATCACAATCTCATTACAATTCTGACAGTGATTCAAAGGCTTTTTTTACATAGTGTAAATTTAAAAGGTGGAAGAAGAAAAGAAAGAAAGAAATTGATGCTGAATTTTCACCTTAGACATAAGCGGTAAAAGCAGAGAAGGATGGATGGACACTCCTCTTCGCTTCAGTAATGAGATGGTGTTGGAGGATCCAAATAGACCCTTTACACACACACTCACACCCATATCCACACACACACACATGGTGCCTGCTGCATACTAACAGCTTGGAAAGCCCTAGAGAGCCAAGCTATTCATCTTCACTGGCCCTCACATTTCTCTCTGTCCTTCTCTCTTTCTATTCTTCCTTTCATCCGGTATTGCAACTCTTGTTGCTTCATTCCATCTCTTTTTGTTCTCTCTGTGTAAAATTCACCTTTTGGTCCAGCAATTTGCTGTAATGTTGCTAAACATAATGACCCCATATTCCGCTCACAGGTCCATTTTACATACTGGTCCGTGAAAAAACGTTTTTCAAATGGGAGGCAGTAATTGTCCATGGACTACACATTAGTGACCGACCCCTGTCCTCTGGTGACCCTTGGCCGTGCTTCTCGCAGTTGGATATTTTTTAAAGTTTGGCCAGCTTTTTTGGTAAGAAGGATGCAAACGTGTGTATCTACATAAGCTGCAGTAGTTTTTGGATTGGCATTGTGAGCAAGACTGCATGAAATGATCAAGCACCATTCTTGTTTAATAATAAGCTGACAAGAACTGACACGTTGACAGCTCAGTTGTGATAGATTAATTGTAATCACATTTACAGAGCTTCTAGAACATTCAGACATGCAGCACAGGTAGAAGAACCGTCTCCCACCATCACATAATTAAAATAAATATTGCATGTTTGTTTTAAACAGATCTTTCAGGTCTTAAATACCAGAATATTAATGGTTTTTATTAATGGTGATTCTTCTGAAACAATAATAGCTACAATAATACAGTAACAAGAATATATTGTATATCTTTCATACAATAGTAGACTCGTGGAACATAATAGCTGACTTCTTATTGAATCATAAGTCAGAAGAAACACTGCAAATGTGGAGGTGCACTTTTAACTTATAGCCTATACTAAAAAGTAGTTTGCTCAGAGTTCATTGCTTTTTCAAGTCATTAGAACTTTGTAGTTAGTCTATCTGTTCTAACTATTTTACATGCCTGTTATGGAAATGATTATGTTGTATTATACTACTGAACAATCACAGTGACTTGCCACATTCATGCCACTCTTCAAGAGCTCAATGAAGGCAAGAAGGATGCAGGTTTATTTATTTTGTAACAATTGATTCCTTTTATTTTTGTACTGTACTGTCCAAATTTTTCATCCAAACTGCCTCCCTTGTCTCCTCACAGAAAATATCCATGTGTGAAAGTAGACTGCTGTATTAACTTTAAGTTAAAGGTAATGTTGAATTGGATGATATTGTGAAGTATCAAGTATGCGATTAAAATTCTATCATAAGGAATTATAACAGAAATGTTTTATTGTAAGTTTTTTAAACCTCTTTCAGAGCTCTGCAATTAGCACATAGTTTGGATTGGCGGTATGGTTCTGTTCTGGGCAAAAACTTCTTAGGTAAACAGAACAGATCCAACATTAATGTAACAGATATCATCAAGGTTCTTAATGACAATTTAATGTAACAACATAATTCAAGATAAAGGAGTCTGATTCAATGAGGGATATTAGAAGGCCAAGTCCTGACTGTGTATGAAAGGAGAAGCTGGGCATGGAGGAGGGTAATTGGTTCCTGGGCGATGCGATAAGCTGCTGAATAATACTGAATGGACCTTATTTATATGGATGCTGTTATAGGCGTCATATTCCTATAGGTAGACGTGGATCTGCTAAACAAACTTGGCTGACATGACCTGCCAGAAGTAAAGCTATGCTTGATTTCTCTACAGGCACTGAATCATAGGAAGTGGTTTCTCATTAGAAGCTGTAACAGGAAATGCAAGAGCACAGATAGCACAAATAGTGTTGGATAAAGTGACCATGAACATACAGTTAGTTGAAACCAAATCTGCAAATGCATACTGTTGTTTGCCACTGATTAGGATCTTTATTAGTTGAACACTGTGTGTGCTGTCTGTGAACAATTCCACAGGTATTCATTAGATTTCATTCAGGTATACATTTTACAACCAAACAGACAATTATGCTAAAAAGTACACATTACCACTACTGCAATGTATGACATTACCAGATTTTTAAAGAAATACTGTACCTTAATTTATACATTAATTAACATATCATTGTTCACAGAGTATGACATAAACGCCTGCCAACCCACATTATCTGGGTACTGTGTATTAGCGGGCGACCTATTCATGTTAAAAAAGAAATGCTGTTGCTTAGACACAGTTACACATGCTTACAGAAATACACATTTGATTATGTTTTGGAGAACAGAAAGAAGGTTAGTCAGTAAGAATTTGATCGGTTGGTCATGGCTGTGAGCACATGTGAAAAGATTATTACTTTTACTTGAGTTCAGTTTCTGAATACTATACCCATCTCTGGAAAGGACTCAACTGAACACTAACTCACATCCTCTCATCCTCTTACAGCACCACTGCATATGATTATGGAAGCAAAAATGGATCTCCCAAAAAATATTAGATCAAGCCTGATGACTCAAACTTTCACAAAGTATGTTGTGGCACTAAGGTCATTTCCTGTACAAGCTGACGCAAGTTTGCACTAATTATTGAGGTGAGAAAATCGAATGGAACATGCTAAAAATGGCTAGAACAAGTCTTCACATTGCTGGAAACCAAGCATTTACTGAAAAAGAGTCAATATCAGTAGCCTGTATCAGGTGTTTTTCTGTTACATGGAAGCACAGCAGGTATTAACCCCCTGAGGGGTGGGGAGGGAGCAATGCTGGGGCCATGATAAAGAAATACTGTATGTATAAGCCAGAAGCATTTTTGTGTATTTTCCAAATACCTGAACACTTAGTGTGTCCATGACATGCCACACAGTTTTTTAAATCAAACATAAAGACAGTCTTTCATATACAAGATCTAATTTGCCTCATTTGGTTGTCACTTCCCACACTGAAGGCTGTTACCTTGACTCATGTGTGAAAGCTCTTTAAACAGTCAGTACAGAATCATTTAACAATTAAGTAGTCTATCAAGGTAAACTTTTATAAACCCCGGAGGACCACTAACCTCTTAATTTAGTTAAAAGTAAGGATATTTTGTTAACTTGCCAACATCTTTCTTTCTTTCTTTCTTTCTTTCTTTCTTTCTTTCTTTCTTTCTTTCTTTCTTTCTTTCTTTCTTTCCTTCAAACCCAGCAACAGTTTTTGTTCTTCCACCCACTGCTATTGGATCCAACTGTGCTGTTTTATCTGAACTTCCAGATCTTTAATTTCCTTTAATGAAATTATGAAATTTTGGTTACATAATTCGCTTTAGATAAAGTGAGAACAGACATCTGACACATGTTTCAGTTAACCATCATTATTGTTTGGGTGAAACATAAAGTTTGATTTAAATGAAACTACACCTGGCCCGTTGTTTCGGAACCTGGTGCATTTCCCCCCTTAGCTCGGTTCATTTGGGCATATTGAAAACAAACTCTAGGGAGGTTCGGTTGTAGTGAGAAAGCAATCCGATCTAACGGACCAACGAACCAGGCTATATCACAATGTATAATGGGTAATTACGTAAGTTCCATGAAAAGCATTAGCTTTGTTGTTTTGCTAATTCCTCAAAATGAACGTGAACACGTCTTCGCCATTCAAAATCAAAGCGCACTTTTTCATTTTATAATGCCGTCTTATTGCACTTCTTCCTAGTAAGTGCATTTTAAAAATGTTTTCCCGATGAATCCTGGACTCCTGCTCAAAATTATAAATTATTATAATGACAGCTACAAAAAAACAACAATAAAAAAAACAAACAAACAAAAAAAACAACTGCAATAAGCCTGCGAAGCTGTTGTCGTTCCATCCTGACGGATGATACCATGTCAGCCATGACAGCTAAATGCAATACCGGAAAATAAACCGTGGAACTTTGACCAATGAGAGAACAGTTTACTTGTGCGTGACTTGTATTAACAAATTTGGTCCGTTTAGAAACTTTGCCGTGTGAACGCGAACCGCAACAAGAATAAAAAGCAACATTGTGATTTTAATCCCTGTTTTGGAACAAAGCAATCGATCTACAAGTGTGAAAGCACCCTTAAGCAACAATTTGTCCTTTTTAAAATGTCATGTAAACATTTTAGTGGCAGTTTTCATACTTTTGTTTTCAGATTTTGGCTTTTGTGTGTGTGTTTTTTTTTTTTTTTTTTTTTGAAATTAGGTGATGCCAGACACCTTTTTTTTTTCTTCAAAATTTTTTTTTTTACGTATTGTTTCATGTAAACTTGGTCCAGAAGGTTGAAGACTGCGCAGGTAAATGCATTTACTAATAGACTGTACCTCATAAAGGTAAAGTATGCCACAGGGGACCATCTTAAATGCATTTTCTCTAAAGCTCATTTTGCCTGGCGTATGTCTTAGAGCCTAAACATTAAAATTTTGCTCCATTTCTTTAATGTAATCAACACCTGTGGGAGATCTAACTTCCAGCTGTCATTACTTGTCCAACTAGGACTACACCAAATCCAATAAATAACAGTTTTATAGACTATTACTGGACATTATCCAAATTGCATCGCAGATCTTATGCCAAGAGGAACAAGATTCTTTCTGACCATATTTAAATACACTTAGATCATCATGTACAATTCCAAGCTTCCTTACAGCACATTTAACCTTGAGATTAAAGCACAGTATGAGATGTGATTATCCACAGATGGACTATGGTGCCCCAAGAGGAAATACCATGGCTGGTGGCTAATTGGAGACCAGAAGAGGAGGGGGAGGAGGGTGTGAAAATGTGCTGGACAGTCTGACATAATGGCACATTTAGCCTCTATTCTGCTCAGTCACTTCTGTTAAGTGGTGTGGTGTTAACTAAATTAGCTAAAATACCAATTCTGAGAGGATTTCATTCTACTGCCTCAAACCCTGACCTCGAAAATACCAGCAAAGTGACAAAACTGACCTGTGATTACTACCAAAGGCCAGTGTCAGGAAGTTTAAAATTTATGACACACAATGAACCGCTGTCTAGTAATCATTCTGAAATGTCATGCTAAAACAAGTTAAGTGGGATCAGAACATAGCAGAAGTGTAGATGATTCTGTTGGTTGGCAGTATGCTTTTTCATAGCTGAGAAAATCATTATGGTAATAATGCAGCACCACAGGACAGCAGTTAATCACAGCCTGAAGTGTGATCATACTTAAAAATCAGCTTAAAGGGTCACTATTTGGTAAGTTGCACAAATCAAGGCTATAGCTGAAGAGGAATCTACATATATATATATATATATATATATATATATATATATATATATATATATATATATATATATATATCAAAATTAGTTTCCAAATAAGCACGTTTAATGGTTAAGCGCTGTTTTATGCTAATTGTCAGCCAAGGCTTCACAAATGCCATTGCTGGAAGCCTGTCTTGCTCAGTACTAATGGCAGAATACCTCCTGAGTAAAGAATTTTCAAGGCAAATTGTTCTTTTTTTTCTTTTCTTTTCTGACAGCACACGTGAAGTATAACAAAACTGTGGTAAAAAAGGGGGAAAAATGAATATTGAATAATAAAATGAATATTAAAAATGAATAATAAAAAATTAATGTATGAATTGCAATTTTTACTTCCATTCGCTGCTCCCACACAGTGTTTCTGACCTTGTGGTGAGACAGATGATGGTTTGTCCTAATGACTCTTTGGCTTGTATGACTTACCAATACGCTGTGGTAAAGATTGCCAATGATTGCTAGATCTTTGTGTGCCTGGTGTGTGTGTGTGTGTGTGTGTGTGTGTGTGTGTGTGTGTGTGTTTGCAGGCAAGGGAAAAACACTTTTTTGAGTTCATCAGTGTAAAGAAAGCATCTTGGCTCAAGTTTTCTTCCCTCTGATTTCACATGTGTGGGTGGGTTTCATGACGTCCCTGTGCTATTCTGGAGACAGCCTCTCCTTGAATTATGTTAAGTATTTAATTATGTCTTCAATCAGAAAGTATGCTGTAAATATGTTGTACATGAAATAGCTCTAAGAACAAAATAAGCTAATTCATTCTCAGACTTGATATTACAGGAAATAAATATATATTAATTGTGTGCAACAAAGTCTCAACCAAACATTAAAATGTCTGCAGTAGAAGAATCCAGTGTTGATTAATATCAAGCAAGCAACATATGAAAATGAAGCTTTGATTTTGAGCTCAGATTAAAATGGCATAAAGTGTCACTCTTAGTTTTTTTTAATAGTTCTTTTAGTAAGTTGAGAAATACTGAGAGTAAATCTTAATATATCATGGGTTTGCTCTGCGAGCAAATAGAGCAAATGTATCTCCCGCTGACCTATCATGAAGTGTTGTTCTTCAGTTATTGATTTAAAAAGTAAATAGTTGTTTCTGCATTCTTTGATGCCCATACATTTTCACATATTTGTGAAGAAATAAGCTTTGTGTGAGGGATGGGAAATGGTCGTTCTGAATCCACAAAACACAACAATGTTCTGTCTGCACTAGATGTCCTCTCACTATGGCAACCACAATGGAGACATTTTACGGGGATTTAGATGAGTGAAATCATTTCATGCAGAGTGTTAACGACCTCTGATTAGGCCTGACTCTTGATTAAATAATTAAGTAGCTGATATTTGTTTTTCATTCACTCCCGCAGTTCTAAGTGTACAATAAATGTGCCCAGGAAACATGTTTAATAAATGCTGTAAAAGTATTGCTGATTGTTACAGTAGTTCTTGATATATAATTAATGGGATAGTTCATTATTTACTCTCATACCATTCCAAAACTCTATGACTTTTTTTGTTCTGTGGAAAATAAAAGAATTCTGAAGAATGTGGGTTGGGTAACCAAACAGTTGCTGGTTTCCATTGACTTCCATAGTTTGAAAATTATAATAATAATAATAATTCTATTAAAGTCAATGGGGATCAACATTCATTCAAAATATATTATTTTGTGTTCAACAGAGGAAAGAAACACAAAACAACTTGAGGTGAATGATAACAGAAGTTTCATTTTTGAGTGAACTCTCCCTTTATTTATAATAATTTAAAAAAACTTAATTCTATTTTGAGTTGTTACCAAACTATGTTGTAATTTGGACAATACTGTATACTGTCATGATGTTTTTTAACTAAGACTATGACAATCCATTTACATCTATCTAAACTGGCTTGCAATTAGTAACAAAAATATACTAATGTGCTATAGACCATCATACAGGATCATAATTTATAAGAGCTGACAGAAAGAATGATGCGAACATAAGGACAATTGTGTGTTCTAGTTGGACTCTTAAAATTATTTTCCATTATCCAAAAGTGCAGTGGAGTGCATGAATCAGTTCCTTATGGAGGTAACAGTACATCCTAATGGGGGGCAGATGGTATACTGATTGTCAAGGAGTGACCTGTGGGGACAAATTTGAGTTCTCAGCCTGAGTCAAACAAGCAATCTCCCAAATTATGTTGCTGGCGTTTCAAAATCAATGGTTTATGTGCCTGCTATACTCTGTTACCAGCTCATGGACATTTATTTCATGGACATCACAGAAGATATTTGTTAGAACTAGTAAAAGAGTGTAAATGTAATATAAATATAGCTGTAACAATTATAGACCTAAGTCATGCTGAAAAAAAAAAAACCCTTCTGTAATGATCTCAGATGATTTAAGAATTTTAATAAGGAGTTCACTTTTCTCTGCTCTGAGTAGTGTTCCTGGGGTCAGATGGGAATCTGCTGAGGTCTCATCTGCGTCATTCTTTCATAATACATTTCAGTTGGAAAAATGAGCTGATATCCTTCTATCTTGCTCTGGGGGCATACTGTGTTTTTGAGACTAAGCAGTGCCAGATCACGAAACTTCAAAATGAATACACTGCTTTGCATTTATACATATTTCACATTTTGCAGGTACACACATAAGGCACAAAGACATTCAACATTGATTATGCTCCTCTGTAGTTTTCTGATTGATGTTGCACATCTTAATGATTTACAATGTTTGTGTTTAATTCACTGACTCATTTATATGGCTACTAATGGTCACCACCACAGCTCTTAGTAAACTTCTTCCTAGCTGTTGACTCACAAATACAGCCCATTTAAATTGTTCCCCAAGAGACCTCCATGTAGAAATTTTGGAGGCCCTGATCTTTAGTGGAGTGTCAGAAATCGACTGTTCCCTCCCTGAATCTGAAACAGCACTTTAACACTCCAACAGGAATACTAAATAAAGCTCTTCACATGATTCTGAGATGAGTATTCTGTTAGATGTAGGTAACTCTGTGGGTCTTTTTCTTTTTCTTTTTACCATGGGGCCTATCACCAGGGGCGGACTGGGGCTAAAAAGTGGCCCTGGACTTTTTGGCACAGAGCGGCCCACCACACCATAAACCCTATTTACTAACATACAAATATAACACAATACAGAAATATTTTATTATTATTATTATTGATAACATTAATGAATGCTTGTCATACTTCTCTACATTATAATTTGTCTTTCCTGGTGTATTTGGCAGTTTGTAAATAATATATTTTACACATCTCTTTTACATGGAGGGACAGTTTAATATTACTAAAGTTAAATGTCTACCATTTAACAATGCTCTGCCCTAGAAGACTTGGAATGTAGTGCAGAATGTGGGCTGTTTTTATGGTGGCCTTCAATTGCTTGACAAGAATTATTTTCTTATGATGAAAAATTTTATGATGATGAAAAATACAGTAAATTGTAATATGTGAAATATATAAAGTTACAATTTAGAATAGCTGTTTTCTGTGCAAATGTAGGTTATAGTTATATATTTTGTGATCAAAGCTGAATTTTCAGCATCGTTACCCTGGACTTCGGTGTCACATGTTCCTTCAGAAATCATTGTTTCTCATTAATCTAATATGCTGATTTGCTCAAGAAAAATTTCTGATTATTATCAATATTGAAAACAGTTGTCCTGCTTCATATGTTTGTGGAAAATGTGATACATCATCATTCAGTCTGGAGTAAGATAAAAAAAAATTTTAAAGGTTGCATTAAATTGTTTCAAGTTACAGTAAATATATAGGCTACTTATAACACATTATTTATATATAAAAATGCTGTTCTTTAACTTTGTATTCAACAAATAATCCTGATAAAGTGTCACATTTTCCACATAAATATAAAGAAACAAAAACAGTTTTCAGTATTGAAAATAATAGGAACCATTATTAATAACGGTGCACAAATAATAATTGTAAATAGTTAAGCAGTAAATCAGCATATTAGAATGATATCTGAAGGATCATGTGACACTGAAGACTGGAGTAATGATGCTGAAAATTCAGCTTTGATCACAGAAAAAACTGAATTGAGTCTAAACATTAAACTATTAAAACGTTTACATTAAAATATCTTATTTAGAACTTTCCTTCTTTGTTAAATTATAAATGTGTTTTGAGTCTATATTTTAGACTATTGATTAGTTTGCATTACTCCTACAGGCCATGGCGTGGCCCCAAAAAATATCCCTTTTAGTTATTATTTTAATATTAAATGTTCAAACTGTAACTTAAATTAAATAAAATAAAAAGAATGGGGAAAATGCATAATTTTGGTTGTTCATGGCACGTTACTAGGCTTCGTCATGGTGAATGTTTATTGGTCGCCGAGTAAACTTGTTACATTTGATTTGCAGCACGCACAAAATCCATTTCAAGTTGAAAAACAGTTTGTCCGTCTATATTATAGACAGTTATTAGCAACTAATTTAAAAAAATTCTAAAAAAAAAAAAAAAATAATGGATTTACGAAAATGGTTTAGACCTCCGCAGCCTCGTCAATCAGCAGACTTTAGATACTCCGGACACGACCACCAGTACCACGGTCTATGAGAGCCGAGCGGGCCCTTCTTCTGCGAATGCTAGCTCTGGACAACCGCCAAAAGATTTAATACGCAGACATTTGTGTGATGATGTCCTACTCGTTTTTCTGAAGAAAAAAGTCTTAAGTTTTCAGAAACATCTATACGAAAAAACTTTGTCTGATGGGGACATTTTTTATTTATTTTTTTGGCGGTTTTTTAAAGCTTCAAACTGATTCAGTGTTTTTATTTTTGTCGTCGTAATTTGTTAATTATTTAAGTATAAAAAATATATTGCTATTTATTGTAGGCCTATTTTAGGTTTTTTTTATTTAGCCTATATTATATTTATATTATTATTTTCTGTCCTGTTCTGTTGTTTAGGCTATCTGTTCTGGGCCGGGTTTCCCGATAACGATGTAGCCTAGCCTATCTTAGCTCTTAAAAGCGCTCTCTACGTGCAAGGTTATAAACATTAGCCGCAATTCCTAGCGCTTTTTCCCAAAAATGTAGGCTACTGAACTCGTAGAACGCGAGAATAGGCTACGAGTCGCTGTCCATTCGCAAAGTGCTGAACTAGGCTATACTAACCTTATATGGAATCGTATTCTGAACGTTTTAATTAACAGTCGTCATCTGTTGTGTATTAGGAATCAAGACAGGTAAAAATAAAATAAAAAAATATATATAATGACATTCTTGTAATAATAAAAAAACTCCATAATGACGGGAAGAAAGAGGCGGGAACCGGCGAACACTCAAATAAAACTTTAATTACCAAATAAAGATAAAACAGCGCGACAGCCCCTCACGGTCGACTGCCGCGCACAAACAAAAACCAAACACAAAATAAAACCCAGGCCTGGTCCTCTCTCGTCCTTCACTGTCGTCGCTCCTCATTTGTATCCTTCCGATCTCCTCCGTGGGAATCGAGACAGGTGAGTGGAGCAGGTGTCGCTCATTTCCCAATCACTCCATCGGCCTCGCTCGTTCCCACGGCTCTCGGCCCCGCCCCACTCGTCACAATTCTATATAGATAGATCATTGGAGCTAACATTCTAGGGTAGAATGTCATTCTATATAGATCATTGGAGCTAACTGACTCTTGCCGTATCCGGTCGGCAAAACAGCAAATTTCAGCGCTGTCTTCTGTTCCTCTTTTAGATAAAAACCCAAGTCTAAATCGTTTATTGTTATTCTATATAGATCTTTCAGATTTAGGTCTGGATTTCCATGCTACTATGATGTTGCCAATGCGTCAAAAAATATTTATCAAACGACAGTGCCCCCCCGCCGATGATCCAATGCCCCTCCAGTAGATCTGCTCTGACGCCGACTCTGACTATTTTATTTAGAGTAGATCTGCTCTAAAGTCTTCAGATTTACAATGATCTAGAGTAAGTTTGAGTTTTATATATATATATATATTTTTTACACGTAAAATTATGGAAGAAATATAACGACATACATTCACTGTTATCTTATGTCTGCTGAAAACGGCTAGGTTAATGTTTCTATGTACACTGGTAAATAATGTAAATGACAGTAGTTTGCATGCTTGAAAATTAATGTCTGATGTTTAACTGTTTTTGAAAACAGTTGGCAAATATTGCTGAATTGTCTCATCATGTTTAGCTGTTTATATCTTATCTCAGCTCGAATTTTCAAATGCCACACCGCTCAGCTCCTGCGAAGTGTGAACATTTAATCCTGCCTTCTTCGATTTGATTGGCTAAAACACTTTGACACTAACAAGCACTTTTGAGCCGCTGCAATAAACCAGAGCATGCTAAATGAATTAGAATATTTGACTCAAGTGGGCTGCACGGGCCATTCGACTGGGCCGATGGACAAATATATTTTACTATATTTACTATAATCCATTCTTTATATTTACGCAATGGGCCAGCCACATTGTACACAAAACTCCCGTTGCTCCAGATGGCCAGTCCACCACTGCCTATCACTTACTAATATCTCCACGTTTGGATATTTCCCTGCAGTATCTGTATCCACCATATCAGACACCTTAGCTGAAAATGCAGATTGAACGAGCAGCTTCGTTTTCAGTGTCAGATAGTTAAGTCTGCCACAGCAGCCCCCTAGAAACCATCCTTCCCTCCAGCAGTCAATGAGATGCAGTGTAGCAGAGCATAGTTGTCTAATTTCGTAATGAATGCCATTTTTCAAACTGTATTATTCACAACATGGAGAGTGACTGGGAGTGACTAAGGTTTTGATTAGCTTTTACTTGTGTTACAGAAATTTGAGTGGGTCTGAGTCGGTGTATGAGACATAGTTGTGCGTGTCTATATTTTATATTCTCTAGTGCCTCTAGACACAAGTCCCTCATTAAAGTTTAATCACAATGACAGATATATGTGTGCATGTTCACACAACCACAAGGGTAAAATCACTCACACCTCTTATTTAAGTGATTGCACACTGCCCAGTTGATTAGAAATGTGTCCTCTTGAAAAGGACATTTTTACTCTGATGAAAATTATGAATGCTTAATACACCCGCAAGAAAAGTCTGAAACAACTCAGGCATAGTTTTGGTCCATGCAGAAACAACAACGCTTACTGCATGATATTCGTAGGTAACAAAATATGAAGCATTTTTATTTGATTTATACAGGTGGCTAAAATATGTGTATTAAAAAAAAAAAAAAAAAACTACATTACACTGTCTGATGTTCACCAGGCTATGTTACATAAAACTGGGTTAACCAACATAAGTATCTTCTTATTCTTGTTATTTAAATATTTGTACATCGCTTTTAATGACTTTCTACAAAAAAAGAACAAAATTTGACAAATCTGTGACTATTTTTCAGACATTATCTAGGCAAAACTGTATTAAATGTAATTAAGTCACATGGACTAATGTGCTGCTGCTGATTTGTTGGTGGTATTTTAAGGTCAAGGAACATTCCTACAATAAAAGTATAAACACAGTGAAGGCCTCTCACACTTTTGCTGCCACAGTAGATTACACAGGTGGTACTAACCTAAAGAGCTTAGCCTGTGTGTTTACATCCTGATCAAAGAGCTTGTCTTAAACCACTACAAAGCTGACATTTGGGAGGATGCCAGTATCCCTCTTAGACATTCCACAGGGACACAAAAATATCACATCACACTGGTGATGTTTCCTGGGAGTGGGAGTTAATGGGCAATGCTAATTCACAAAACATCTCTTTATATTACCTACACTGTAAAAAATAAAAACTCTGAACATCTGAATTTTTCAGTTGGCCTAATTGAATTTAATTGAATGATCACTAATTCACACAAATTCAGTTAGGCAAATTGAAAAATGTATATGTGATCAGTCAATAGAAAATTTGAGTTGGAAAGGCTCCTTACCACCTTTCAGAGTCCTTTTTCAGATGCATATCTGTTTTCACTGAAGAAAAAAATGTTAAAATCTTTAATAACTTTATTGATTACTTTGAATTAATCGTAATCGATCAAAAATCATACCGATTTTTAATGAACCTTAATCAATCCAAGAAAATAAGATGACTTATATTTTGCCATGCTGCAGTTTATATGATTGTACATCCCTCTGAATCAATTCTTTTCAAACTAAAGCCTTTATTAAGCACCAAATTGCACTGACACATTTCATTTACAATAACCAAATAAGCAGTCTTCTGAGTCTATCATAAAAATAAATAAATTAATCAATTCATTCTAAAAAATAAATAAATAAAAAAGTGTCACTTGGTGTATTACACCCTGGCGTATTTTATGTTTCAGCCATTCAGATGGATTTAATAATTTGTGACAATTTAAATAAATATTTGAGCCATGTCAACATGCACATCAAAATAAATAAAACAGTAGCTTACCTTCAAATCTTATGTCAATTTGCTTTGCACAATACCACCTGTTGCAATGTTTAACTTCGTGCTACTCTTCAATTCCATCACCTGATACAATAATTTATGGCAAAATATGTTTATGTTCTGGGTGAGAATTACTGGGGGTTATGCCAACAAACATTTTAATATTTCATAAATAGATGAAAGTATCTTATAAACTCAGCAAAAAGAAAAAGTTCCCTTTTCAGGATACTGTATTTGAAAGATAATTTTGTAAAATCCAAATAAGCTTCCCTAGTGACAAATAAATATACTAAAATGTATTTGAAATACATTTATTCCATGCTATGTATACTACAAATACATTTACATATTTATGTACTTAATAGAAATACCCTGCAATTGTACTTATAGCATACTAAAATGCTATACTTAAAGTCTGCTAAATTGGAACTACGTAACTAATTTTGTACTTAAAAAAACTTTCATTTGTGCAGTGATAAAGTTCTACTAAAGATATACTGAAGTATATTTGATTGTGCTAAAGTGTAACTATTGCAAGTATAATTCAGGTACACTTTAAATATCTTGCATTAGAGATATTATTTAAAGATCGTGCAGTCCTCATCAATAGTGACATTAAAACACATTTTAGGGTTAATATTAAGAAATGTGCATTAGTACTCCAAATAAAGTTGAATTATAGTTTTTATATCAGTAAGTCTAATTACTAATAAATGTAAAAGTTAATACATCTGAACTACTATACTTATAAAATAAATTTATTTTAAATATATTACTTTTTTCCCCCTGGGGTTTATAGACAAAATTGAGATGAACAGAGTCCTGAGGTCTCTCATCAACAGGAAAGTTGCTCTATGACCAGACTATGTCATTCATACATTTATGAAACACCAAGTTTACTGAAGTAGAGATGGCTGAGTATTTGCAGAAGTGAATTGGGCCAATTTGGGACTGTGTCTCATATACTGCCAGTAGTGTTCTGAGGCCATAGGACCTCTCCTTTTGTGGGGGATCTTAAAAAATAAAATAAATAAATAAAACACAAGCTCATTGATGAGTCCAAAAAAATATGAAATATGGTGTTTATGCTGTCTGTCTGGGTGCATGTTCATCTCCTATCATGACGTTGGACCCAGGAGATGGAAAAAGAACACAAGCAGCCCTAAAGGTTGTCAAACATCATCAGCAAAGAGAAAATCTCTTTCTGGCTCACTCTTTGTTTTCCATTTGCTCATTACAAAACCTATGGGGATGAGAAGATACCTAGAACATTGTTATGCATTTGTCAACTGGCACAGCACTCTGGATGTCGTCTTGCATTTCACCAGACCTGTGCAAGGAAGGTGGACATGGATGGATATCTGCAGTCTGTATAGAATGAGGTGCACCTGGTGCTTATTGTTTTTCATCACCTCCTGCCAAAAATCCATCACTGCATTTCAGCAAACCAGGTTCTATACAGTGTACTGGGATATAACCAGACCACCGCCCTTTTTATTTTTCTTGGTTTGGATTCAGCAGAAAATTGTGAGCTTGTGGGAGCTGATCATAATTAGCTCTAAAATTAGACACACACCTGCAAAACCATTTCGGGTGAAATAGTATAAAGCGACAGAGACTGCATGGGTTCTTCCACCTCAAAATCAGCTCACTTTATTGTCACTTCACCATGTACACAAGTGTATTTAAGGACATCACAACAGAACGTAGTGAAGACTGAATTTTTCGTCTTTCCAACCATTCCAATGGTACAGCACAATTTCACTATTATTTTATTTATTTTATTAAGTATTTTTGAAAAAAACAATGCCTTCCCCCAGACAAACATCAGGTTGCCAAGTTTGGATAAAGAATGACGAAGAAGTTCAATCCAGTGCGTGTTTTTAAAAAGGGTTTTAAAAAGTTTATATCTTGACTATCCAAAAATATAGCCTAAATTCACTAGTTAAAAATGCCTATAAATCACCCATGTCATGTTTGTATTTAAACCTAGTGATTTGCACGGGAGGTTATGTTTAGGGGTGGGGTAAGGGTTAAGAAAATATCTTTGACCATATATAATGAAAGTCTGGAAGATGTCCTCACTAATACATTCAAAGAAACATATGTGTGCGTGCTAGTCATTTTCACAGTTGTTTATGCTGTCCTATTTTCTTCGATCTTCATGTGTCTAGAAGTACAGCAAATGGGGAAAGTAGCAGACTATACTATACTAAGCTTAAAAAAAGTATAATATATGTATGTTATATATAAATATTATATATGAATTTAAGCAAGAGAACCTGATGATTTAGATTTAGACACCATTTCTTTAATTTGACATTGATTAATCTGACTTTTCTACTTCATTTTTGTGTTCTGAAAATCCTGCTTGTACACATATCCCTGCAACTTCTAATGTCACTTCAGGAAGATGATGCTCATTCTGATAATCATTTAATCCCTGTGCATAATATTCTAAGTGGTTAAGAGGATGGTGTTCTCACCGTAAGTTAATGGTTTTACAATCATCTCCAGTTTCCCATATATGTCAGAAAATAAGAAAATACATAATATACTAGATAAACAGATTACAAAGCAAAAGTGTGCATGATGTACAGTTTGCACATCAGACTACATTTGATACTCACACTGCAAAATGCAGTACAGTTATTAATTCTGGTTATTTTTTCTTTCACATTATTCAGCCCTGCACTACCCGTGGGTGTCTGAATCACATTACTGGACCATATTCGTTTTATTTAAGATATCAGAACCTCCTTTTGAATCACTGATGTCTGAAGGGCCTAATCAATATATATATATTTTTAAGGAATCCTGACACCTGCTTTTAAGAGATGGACCAATTTTGATGAAATATTGGTCAAACAGTCCAAGAATTGATTAATGTCGTGTCTGTGTTCAGAGGTGCCCATTTAGGATTTCTGACATTTCCTATAGGGGGGTTTGAATATCAATAGACTAAGACGCCAACAAAATGTGTTTGTGCTTATTTTAAACAAAGATAAAATATTTTCCCAGACTTGCTACAAGTTGTTGTAAATCCATTTTTTAAATACATATCTCCTTATCGTGTTACAAAAGTACATAGATAATCAGAAAGCCAGGTTTACTCATTCAAATATTTGCTAAAACAGTGTGTGGGTATATGATGCAAACTTACACTATGGGGACTGGGTTGCATAGGCAATACATCATATTAACAAAGTACATTATCTACATAATAAAATGAGAATATACAGAGAAAATTGATGATATGTTGTCATTCAAAATGTCATTAATTTATCCTTCAGTGTTAGATGACTCAAGATGGATAGCCTGTGCAAGAACTTATTGAGGTAATCATATTTATTTATTTATTTTCAAAATGTTTTTAATCTAATTTTTATCTCTTCACAGAGTTTTGTCAACATTCCAGTCAATATAAAGATGTCTCTAACTTATCTGTAAATCTTATGTCAGTTTGCTTTGCACAATACCACGTTGCTTTGATCAATTTGGGGTTACCATCATTTGATAAAATACATTTTGGCAATATACATATTTATATTCTGGAAGAGCATATACGCAGATATATCTACACTGACATTGTTTCTTACAAATAAATGAAATAATATAAATAAAGGGAAGTGACTACACTCTCAAAAATAAAAAATGTTCAAAAATTTTACCTTTAGGTGTACAACATCCTGTCACTGAGTGAAATATCAAGGTAATGAAACAAAACACATGCGCAAATTTAAAAACTACAAAAGATAATAACAATTATAATAATAATAATAAAACAAGATGATAAATCTAAAACATAAAGAATGACAAAAAGAAGCGGTAAGACTGTGGCTGACCAGCAGGGAGACAGACAATACAGGCATGGTTGTCCAAAAAGCCATATTGACACCCAGTAAGTGTTTGTTGAAGACTTACAGCAATTTATTAAAAGATAAAAACTGACCAAAGGACCAAACAAGAAATGCAATATTTCACAGCAATGGTCCAATAAGACTATTTGTATATATACCAAAAATGCAGAAGTTTGGTACATATAAATATATAATGCAGAAGAAACACAACTGAGAAATAAATAAATAAATAAATATGGAAAACAAAATTCCGCTGTAGAGCATAGACAAAATATAAAGACCAAAATAAAAATCATATAAAGGATGAAAAGGCAAAATAAATAAATAAAGACAAAAACAGCAGTGCTTTAACTGAAAATCATTGTTTTTCATCTTTCTATCTGGAGTAGCCTTACACATTTTGGATGAGTGCTTCTCAGTCAGATGGGTGCATCCCAGCGAGGATGCATCAGTCCTTGCTCAGTCCTTCTGAAGACTGTAGGCTAGACTTCCTCTCAACACTGAATACTAAAATAAGGGTGACCATAAGTTTTTTTTTCCTTTTTTTCTTCTTTCCATTATATGCCCTAGCTGGGATTTCTAAACTGCCTAAAATGTCTGGGTCATGGCTTTGTTGTACATGTATTTGCATTGCTTTTCATTCTCTGTAGATCCAACCTAATGGCATGCCACGATTGGTACATATTGGTCAAACTACTTTTCAGTCATTACCTTTAGCAAGTATGAAAACAACAGGAAAACAAAGCCAAAACCCAGACATTTTAGGCAATTTAGAACATGTCCAGGAAAAAGAGGACATATGGTCACATGAAGTAGAATAAGATGGTCTAGTAGTAACTATGGGCCCTATTTTAATGATCTAAGTGCATGGTCTAAAACGTATGGTGCAGGTGCACTTAGGGCGTTTCCAAATCCACCTTTGCTAGTTTAACGACGGGAAAAACAGTAGGCGCACCCAGCACATGGTCTAAAAGGGTTGTCCCTATTATATTAATGAGTAATGGGTGTGGGAGTAATGGCATAACGTGCAATAAACCAATCAGAGTGTCATCTCCCATTCTCTTTAAGAGCCAATTGTGCTCGTGCCATGGCGGATATGCTATGTACATGGGAGAATTTGCAAGCGCAATGACAGAACGCATATCCAGATGAAACAGAGCTGCTCAAGCGCGAGTCAATAGGTAGCCTAATTCTGAAACATGCAATGACTATCCATTATGACATGAAGGCATTTTTATATTTATGTAGCCTACACAATAATAATCCTTTAAATTGCAATCCTTTAATTTTTAATATTTGGCATGTTTGTGTGCTGCTGTGCATCCCTGTGTGTGTAATAAGCAGAGTGTATGCGCGCTGTGGACCCGCCTATGCTAACGCACTCTTTAAATAACAAAAAAACTACTGCGCCATTGACCAACATGGCGCAGTCAATTTCAGTTGCCTCAAAATAGCAATGCACCAGCAATGTGCCTAAACAGACCAGCACGGCCATGGGCGCACATGCATTTGCTATTTAAACAATGTGGTGCAGGACATAAAAATTACAACTGCATCAGGCTGAAACTAGCAAAAAACACTTGCATCATGTCTGGCGCCGCATTGCATCGGGTGTATGATAGGGCCCTATGTCATTAATGTTTCCACCCTCCACAGTCATGGTATGAAAATTCTAAAAATGTACTTTAAAAAATACTCTGTGGTCTCCTAGTGATTTAGATCATGGAGTGTAGCATTACATCGCATCAAAAGAAAATATTTTGGTCATCACCTGATGCAGCCTTATTAGGACTCCTAGAGTCCTGCTCCTGGAGGGCCAGTGTCCTGCAGGGTTTAATGCCAAACTGCCTGTAATTTTGTAGTGCCTTGAAATTGTCCCCTATTCCCTTATTCACTATTCCCCTACATGAAAATGAGTAAGTGAATGAAAACGTGTGAATTTCACTTTCACAAGTGAATTCGAACAGATTGCACAGGAAGGGCTGCTGCTTTTGCATAGTCTGTGCTTGCTGTTTAATAATCAGTTGAAACTTAGTGAACTGGCAGCTCCAGTAGTATTGAAAAGATTTATTTAAAACACTGTATGGGAACTAGCATGTACACCTTAATTAGGGTGGCCATATGCGCCGTTCATACGGGACGCGTCCTGGCCAGGATTTTAATATTGGCTAAAATATCCAAAGCAGTTTGACCAATAACATGCAGGTATTGTACATAATCGACCAGTCGTAGGGCTGCGCGTGAGAGGTTGAGATCTGCAGGGAACGATCAAAGCGATGCCAATATGTGCACGTGTTTGTTCGTTCGTTTGACTTGAAGCGTTGCTGCGCCCCGATCAAAAAAGACACCAAAGTAGGTGCGAGGGCAATTCGAAAGCATAAGGAGCTGTCTGATTAGCTCTATAAAGCTCTCATGAATTACACACAACAATCGACCTACACAGTGCAAACAGCCAAAACCTGGATATTTTAGGCAATATTAAAATCCTGGCTGGGACATGTCCCGTATGAACGGCTCATATGGCCACAACTAACCTTAATTAAACTATTTAATGATCAGTTAAAGACAAAATGGACACCAGTTGCAGGCGCCGTCTTCTAGTGAGACTCATGAATTCACTTGCACGACCCACAGTGCATTATGGGAATTCTCTAGTTGTTGAGTATACACTGGTCGAACACTTGTGATTGCAGTGTTATGGGATTTAATGAGTGCACTCAATAACATCCACTATGGTTTCGGACACCACTTCAAATGGCTGTCCCTTCAAATAGTGCCATGTTCAGGGGTATAGGGATTGATTTTGGACACAACCTAGTAGTCCTGAAGAATCTAATTAGGTGGATCAGGTGTATTTAATTAGGTTTCAAGATAAACTCTGCAAGATAGTGGCCCTTCAGAAGCAGAATTGGACAGTCATAGCTTAGGGAGATAAAATAAGCTGTGGATTTACTCCAGAACTAGATTTGGGAAAGAGTGCCATAAATTAGGCTATCACTGATGAGTAGGCAGACATGCCTCATGACATTTAAACTCTTAAATGAAGAGCAGGCTATTACAATATAATGAAGTGAAAGTGACATACAGCCAAGTATGGTAACCAATACTCAGAATTCGTGCTCTGCATTTAACCCATCCAAAGTGCACACACACAGCAGTGAACACACACCCAGATCATTGGGCAGCCATTTATGCTGCAGCGACCGGGGAGCAGTTGGAGGTTCAGTGCCTTGCTCAAAGGCACCTCAGTTGTGGTATTGCCGGCCCGAGACTCGAACCCATAACCTTAGGGTTAGGAGTTAAACTCTCTAACCATTAGGCCACAATTTCCCCATTTCTTCTTCTTCACAACTTCTGATTTCTATATAATAGAAATCAGAAGGATTTCATCACTCTTTTGGAGTTGTCACATGGCAAAGTCGTCTCAAGGTCTAGTTATGCTCTTGGAAGAAAATAGAGTGTGAGAAAATCCTCCATTAAAAACATTGTTCTTAGTGACTCTAGACACGCACCCAAAAGAGCACTGGATGATTTGTGTTTTAGCTGGCTTAGCGAAGTGTCAGAAACTTCCAATGAAACAGGGAAAAACAAGCTAAGGTATTATTTCACAGTATGTAACAGATGCTGAAGACAGAGTTTAACTTGTTTTTGGCTTGTAGGGGAGATTGGACATTGGACCCTCAATGGGAAGTTGCCAAAAGCTGGCACTTTGTCACACCTATCAAGAAAGTGATTGTTAGTTTAGTTTCCTGGCTGAAAATTAAGCTGGAAGAATAACGGGTGAATTGATACAGTGTTGTGTTGTTACAAAATAATTGTGTGAGACAAGCTGTCCAATCCCTTTTCCTTAAGACAGACATAGTGCAAGGGCACATTAATGTGACTTAAAATCATGGACATGATTTCCAGGGAATGCATGTACAAATAAGATGTATTCTTTGAATGTAATGTAAGACGCTTTTGATAAAATCATCTACCAAGTGCAATTATTGTCTGCTGCCAGTAAAACATGTTCCTGTATCAACATCAAGAAAGATACTCCTAATTTGAACCTTACACCAAACCTACCCAAAAAAACAGATGATAGGTTGATAAGAAAGGCCCCTAACTATAGCCCCAAGCTTCACTGTAACAATAGCCCTATTCCTAACTCGAAATATCATATTGGTTAAGAGGAATGTTGTATCAGAACCAATAAGGATGTTGATTCAGGAACATGTTCTACTTGGTAAAATCATGTTCACCATTAGTGCTGTAATAAATTTGTGGAAACAGGAAAGTCAGGGCTGATAAGCAGACCACACAGGGATGTGCACCATATTGCCCCATGCCCACACAAGAGGATGACCCTACAAATTATTTAATCAATAGTCGGATACAAACTATTACTGAATAAGGTCCTTGCCATTCACTAACTGCAGCAGTCTACCTGAGGCAGACTCACATCATTTCCTGGAAAGCTTAATAATAAAAATCCAAACAGCAGTGCAGCAGTCCAAAATTACCTCTGATGAGTAGACAAACATACATACAGTATACAATGACCAACACACAAATGAGGAGCAGACTAAGTCATTAAAACATACAGAGATCTGAAATAGAACTCATCACATTTTTACCTTGTACTTATAATGCTGGCTGCTCACTGTTGCGTGACTGCAGATCCACAGACCCATAATCAAAATACAAATTATAATTGTAATGTTTGTCAAGTGCAGAGACACATTGCACAAACATACAGTACATCTGCAAGCTGTGATAGAATAAACTGATAATCAGGATGAATCAACTTTAAAGAGGAAGTTAGCACTTGGTCACAAGATGTGCGAGAGTGAGCAATCCCTGAAACAAAACCTGTTATAATGCCTCTCAAGGAGACATGAGTCACTCTTGGGATTCGCTAACATTTAAACTTGGAATATACATTTTTACATAACTACATATACAGTAATACATTTTCTAATTACCTCACATCATTAGGCACATATTAAACCTCCAAAAAATTATATTTGCCAACCTCAAGCATTAAAGACCTTTTATTATTTTCTTTCTTTTATTTTTTTTTTAACTAAAACCACAATTTTTTTTGTTTTAGCCCTTAACATGTCAGATGGTAATCAGCAAGAAATGCTTTCACGCTTAATTGTCTTTTCCTTTAATATATTAATGTGACAAGGTGTGATGGTGTTGAAGACTGTAACAATATTTATATACTATATTTTTTCCTCAAAATGGCCACTGCTCCTCATAGTTAGGAGAGCAGACTATACAGTGCCTTGTGAAAGTATTCATACCCCTTCATTTTTTTCACGGTTTGTTATGTTGCTGCCTTTTGTTAATCTGCTTTAAATTACTTTTTTTTCCCACATCAGTCTACATTCCATACACCATAAATGAAAAATCAAAAACAGAATTAACTTTGTAAATTTATTAAAATTAAAAAAAAAACTGAAATAAGTACATAGCATAAGTATTCATACCCTTAGCTAAATATTTTGCTGAAGCACCTTTACAGCCTCAATATTATTATTTTTTTTGATGTGACAAGCTTTGCTTATCAGCATCTGGCATTTATCTGCCATCCTTCTCCTCATCTCTTCACATTTTCAGGTGTCTCCAGAAATATTTGACTGGGTTCAATCCCAGGCTCTGGCTGGGCCACTCAAGGACATTCACAGAGTAGTCTATAAGACACTCTTGCGGTGTGCTTAGGGACATTCTCCTGCTGGAAGGTGAACCTTCTGTACAGTCTGAGGTTCTGGATGCTCTGGAGTAGGTTTTCATTAAGGCTATCTCAATATTTTGGTGCACTGAGTGTTTCTTCTTCTCTGATTAGTCCCTCAGTCCCTGCCGCTGAAAAACAGCCCCACAGCATGAGGCTGCTACCAGCACACTTTACTTTTGGGATGCTACTCTGAGGTGATGAGCAGTGCCTGGTTTCCTTCAAACAAAATGCCTGGAATTGAGGTTCATCAAACCAGAGAATCTTGTTTCTCAGAGTCTGGGGGTCCTTTAGGTGCTTGTGTGCAAATTCAAAGTGTTTTCATGTGTCTTCACCAGGGCCGTGCACAAACATTTTGAGGGGCAGTGGCCCAAACCAAAAAAGGGGCACTATAGGGGGGTGGGTGCTTGTTAATACAAATGATCCAGTTGTTACAAATATACAATTAAAAGAGAAGATAGCGCACTCTTTTAATTTCAGACTTTGTTGTAGATTTTTTGATAAGAATGGACTCTCCCTCACTCTCTGAGCCTGCTTCTGTCTCATCTTCAATGAAAGTAGGGTACAGTGGGGTAAGTTGAGACTGTGGGTAAGTTGACCCACCCCCTGTATCTTAGCAGCTGCACACTTTCATTGTCATGTGACAATGTATTTTGGAACAACCCATCATTTACTTTAAAAACTGTTTTGGGCTTGTCAAAGTAAAATATTAGTATAACAGATGTAATGGTTGTTACATCAAAGCAAATTTATCCAGGTTTAAAAATATTTATGATACATATAGGTGATTTAGCAACATATAAAACCATGCAAATCATTTAGCTAAATATTAGCCTGAACTGGTAAGCAACAGCTATTTTTTCCAAAATGGCAGCTATGGGGCAAAGTGAGCCAAATGCTGTGGGGTAAATAGAGTCAGAATTTTAATTTACCTCACCATAAGGCACTGTAGTTAAGTGAAATCTCTGAATTAATGTGATAGTTTATCATATACTGTATACATATTTTGTAGGTTATTTGATAGGGACAGTGTACAAGTGCACCGAATCCTTCTCTGATAAGAACCAGAAAATGCTCTTCATTGCATTATAATCAGATATATCTTTCCACTTGAAGTCCCTAATGGCCAACAAACTCTCTGTTTAGTCTGTTTTTAGCAAGACTACAACTTTAGTGTTCAACATATTGTTTCAGAAATGCAAACGATAACATGTTTAAATTTAAACTTCATTTGTTTGGTTTTATGTTGTTAAAGTTAACTTCATGAAAAGAAATATGACTGTTTGTAAAAGGAAATTATTAAATTAGTTTTTTAATTATTATTTATTTCACATGGGGTTGAATCAGATTTGGTCAGATGGTCATTTTACACCCAGATGGTGCATCTTACCCACTGACTCAACTCGAGTCAACTCACCCCTAACCCAGGGCAAACTGAGCCATGGGAACACTTTTTCATAAGAAGCCATATTTTAAGAACCCTTTGTCATAGATACATTCTGATCATTTAAAATAATAGGAATACTTTCATTTGAATAGGATAGATACTTTCATTGTACTTCTGCATCATTTTAACTTATCCTGAGGATAACATATGTAAAAAATGGCTAATCTTACCCCATTCTCCCCTATAAGTATTATACATTTAATTTAATATTTTACAGCATAAATCTATATTATATACTAATAAACAACTAATTTGGAACATTTATATTAATTTATATGTTTTAACTACTTATAAGCCTACTATTAATATGGTTTTAATAAAATATTATGTGTTATAGATTACTAGTATCAAGACACGTGATTATAAAGGGAAATATACTTAATTACAGGAATTAAAGTTCACCTTATAAGCAAAACTGCATAAATTAAATTTGATTTGAATTGTTTAAAACAACTGAAATACTATTTGGCCAGTGGAAAAGAATGAGATCAACTCTATTCTAAAATATTTATCTGAGAACTATTTTAAACAGTTTTATTTTTATTTTTGATTTTGATATATTTATGCTAAAACATAACATGAATACTGGATGATTTATGATGTCTTTTTATGATGAATACCTTTAACGGTGTTAAATACGGTGTCACGTGGATGGGAATATGCATGGAAATTATATGCAGATAAGGTTATGCATAGTAAAACTAGGTGTTGTAAACTCCATATATGGTGATTTTAGGGAGGAGTCGGGGTGGAGATGCAAGTGCGCACATCTTCCCATGACTGAGCTTTATAAAGGGATTTTTACGCAGGTTCTGGCGTACGCATGGTTATATAAATCTGAAAACTTTTGTGCAAACTCAAAATTTAGCTTTTGTGCATATGTACACTTTTAGGATGAAATCTATGGAGAGTTTTATAAATGAGACCCCAGATCAGTGGAGTGTTGCAGTGCTGTTTGTCCTTCTATAGATTGTTCTTATCTCCACATATGATCATGGAGGTCAACTACAGTGACCATCAGGTTCTTGGTCACCACTCAAATCAAAGCCCTTTTCCATCAGTTGCTCAGTTTGGCCAGGAGGCCAGCTCTATGAAGAGTCCTGGTTGTTTTAAATTTCTTTAATTAAGGGTAACAGAGACTACATGCTCCTGTGACCCTTCAGTGAAGCACAATGCTTTTCTGAACTCTTCTCCAGATGTGTTTCTGAGCTCTACAGGCAGTTATTTTGACCTCAGGACTTGGTTTTTGCTCTGATATGCATTATTAGCTGTTAGACCGATTATTAAGACATGTGTGCCTTTCCAAATCATACCCATTCAATTGAATTTGCCACAGGTTAACTTCACTCGAAGTGTAGTAACATCTATAAGCAATATAAATGCTCCTGAGCTAAATTTCAACTGTCCCAGATAAGGGTATGAATACTTATTCAATGGTATCATTTAAGTGTTTTATTTTTAAAAAATGTGCAGTTTTTTGGTGTAGATTGATGTGGAAAATAAAGTAATTTAAAGTAGTTTAACATAAAGTGAAAGCCATGACATTTGCCAAGTATGGTAACCCTTACTCGGAGTTGGTGCTCTGCATTTAACCCACCCAAGTGCACACACACACACACAGCAATGAGTAGGGAACACACACACCTTGAACACACACCCAGAGCAGTGGGCAGCCATTTTGCTCCAGCGCCTGGGGAGCAATTGGGGTTTCTGTGCCTTGCTTAAGGGCACTTCAGCCATGGGTATTGAGGGTGGAAGAGAGAGCTGTTCATTCACTCCCCCCATTTACAACTCGTTAGTGTGACAGTTAGTGTGACAGAGTTGTGTTCAGACTGAGGGACATATCTTTAAAGTCTGTAGTCTGTTTTTTTATGAAAAATGTTTTAGTTTTTTAGAAAAAAATTTTTTTTTCACAAGAATGGAACATAAATAGATGCTTACATTATTGCCAAAATCATAGAAACTATGCACATTTTCTTAATAATTTTCTAAGTAAAATGACAAAATGCTTAGTTTAAGATAGATATAAGACATTATATTATGCTAAAAATGATTAAAAATCTATAATTATTTTATTCATTATAATGGTCATAGCAAAGTATTGTGAAAAGCTTCTAACAAATCATTTTGGTAAACCACCACTTTAAAATCTCTGGGGGACTGAAATATTACTGAAATAATCCCAGGAATGACCTACATATTTTGGATGCATTGGAGAATTTGGTGGTGTAAATAAAAACATACATTTTAGTCTGTTTCTCACATTGCGTAGCTTTGTGTTTGCTGTTGTAGGATAAAAGTCACCAGAGTGAAGTTTCTTTGTTAAGGTGTGTTGGATAGAGTGAGACCTGAGATTAGATCTTCATCTTGCACTTCAGAGGTTTCAACACCAATTCCATTATGGCAATGGAAAGAGAAAGTGAAGATGAAAAGGTTAGTATGAAAGGGAACAGGCTTCTCGCATCACCAAGCTGGGTAAGAACATATTTATTGACAGAACAGAGAACATATTTTTTATAGACTAATTTCAGTGAAACAGTTTCATCATGCTGCCAGTATTTGGCAGGACCTGTTAAAAAATCGAATGGCTTCATTTAAAATAAATATCTGCATTTTGTGAATTAAATGTCATTCTACTTAAAAACAGTATCTGTACGATTTATCTGTCGCTTCATCCATCTCCATGTCTTTGTCATTGTCTATTTTAATATTTTTCCTCTCATATCAATGCTGAATTATCAGCAGCCATTACTCCAGTCTTCAGTGTCACCTGATCATTCTAATATGCTGTTTTCGTAATCAAGAAACCTTATTATTATCACAGCTGAAAATGGTTGTGCTGCTTACTGAAGTATGGAAACTGTGACACTGTATGTATGCACAATATATATGGAGATGTAATGATTTCAAAATCTCACCATACGATAATATCACAATATAAATTTCATGTTATGATATTTATTGCAATATTTAAATAATAAATGGCAGTAATGACTTAAGTTTGAATACTGTGATCAAAAAAAATTATAATGTCACTCTCTTGATTATATTATAGGGATGTAACTATATAAAAATGGCAGTCAGAAGAGAGAACAATGTCAAGTTTACCAACCCTTCCATTGATGCTGCATTAGAAACACCCTCGCATTAGCGTTAACTAGTTTTTTTTTGTTGTTTTTTTTGTAATTTGATTAAAAGTTAAAACAATACAAAGAATAGTGTTATAAATGTAAATACATATTTAAAAAAAAATACAAATATGAAAAACTTTCGAGTATTTACAATGCTGATGACCATTAAACACGTCATCACAGTCTTGTGAAAAGGGTAAATTGACTTGTACCAAAGTCCTTTTAAGACAAGTCATGTCATATTTGTTTATAGTCTTGGGGATGCATTTTGTAATCATGTATTTTTGAATGGGGAAACATCAAATTCTCCAAAACTGCTCACTAAGCTTATGATTAAATATCATATTTGAAATCGCCAAAGAAACCTGACAACAACTGTGTCATAAATGTTGTTACTTTTGCTCAAATAGCATTATAAAATATTTATTAATAGTTATTTTTTAGGCTAGATCAGTCAGTGCGCATGCGCAGTCCTAAGAGAACGTCTCAGAACGCTGACTGTTTCTATAGGAACCGGGACTTCTAACGGCAGCTGCAGTGACGCGCTGACTTTACCGATTAGCGATTGGCTCAAAATCTCTCCTTTTGTTGTTAATTATTTTAGATTTAATTATTTTACACTCTGAAAATTTTTATTTTAATATTAATTTCTCTTGATGTCATGGTTCTATAGTTGTATGCTCATATTTTTCATTGGTTGTTGTGATTGTTAAATATAGTACGTGGCTCCTTTAAGAATTATGTTCTGGTTCCGGTCGCTCTTGTCATGTCTTTTTGTGTTAAAATTCAATTTAATCTTATCGAAACACGAACAGAGATTGTCTAATATGATGTATGTATTTTATTTTGAGAGTGTCTGACCACTTCCCTTTTGACTGGCAGGTCAAAAAGGAAAAAAATGTTGTACGTTAGACCAGTGGTTCTCAACTCCATGCCTCGGGACCCGCTGCTCTGCACATTTTGAATGTTTCTGAATCTGACACACTCAGTTCCGTTCATGGATCTCTCTCCTAATGAGCTGATGATCTGAATCAGGTGCGATAAATAAGGGAGAGAAACAAAATGTGCAGAGCAGTGGGTCCTGAGGACTGGAGTTGAGAACTACTGCATTAGACTGTACATAATTAAGAAACAAGGTTGAAAGTTCATTTTACAGAAGAGAGAAGAAAAAAAAGACTGAAAAGGTTGAATTTGTGATACAGTTTTTCTTTGATTATCTAGCTGTGTATTACTTTTTAAAGAAAGTGTATTCACATTAAATATTTATTGTTATTATCTCTTCTCTTTACTTTTGTTGATTGGTACTAAGCAAGATGTCACAAAATAGTGAGAAGGCAAGTGCTGATGATGGGTTTGCACTGGGTTTTGCTAGGGGTGTATCTTTGGTAAAATTGAAAATACTCCACTCAGAAGGACAGTTAGGCCTAATATTGGTTCCCCTTTTTTGTAACTGGTATGAAGTTGGTGATAAAGCCCAATGTTAAGGTACCCCCTTGTTTCAGAGGGGATGGATCTTACAAATTAACAGTACATGAGTGGGAGGAACTCCTGGATGTTTATCTGAGGAAGAGAGGTGTTCTCTTAGCTGAAAAAGCTTATAAAATTATGTCATACTTAATGGGCAGATCCAAAGATATAATAAAGATTACTCTTCATAGCAATCCTTCACTGCAGCCAAAAAAAAAAATGTTGTCACAGACATACTCAAGCAGCATTTCAGCGACTTGACATATTCTTATATGCCACTTGCTGATTTTTATGGTACCTTCCCTGTTGCGTGAGAGAATGCCATGGAATATTGTATTCGGCTCAATAAAGATGTAGATATAGCAGATGAGTGTTTGAGGAGACAGGGTCGAAGTATTGAAGATCCCAACCTTGAAGTGACGATGTTTGTTAAACATTGCCCTGACCAATCTCTTTCTGCCATCTTAAAGTTTAAAATTGCGGACAAGTGGACAGCTGCCGAAATACAAGAACATCTTGATGAATATCAATCTGAGAGAAGACCACAAATGAAGTCACAGGCTAACCATTCTGCCTTTGTGAAGACTGTAGCCGCTAATGCCCAAGCACCAAATTTAGATAATGGAACATTTAGGAATGAGCTGAAAGTGTCAGCAGATCAAGGTTTGTTGCCAGTTACACCATCAGTTCAGACAAGTGACAGTTGCACTCAGTTCCTTGTCAGTTTGCTCGATTGTGTGCTGAAACAAAACATGCAAGCCCCCTCTGTACCCGCAGAGTCCTTTAGGCATGAGAATGCAAGAAGGAAGTATTCTAAAGTGTGCAGAGCCATGAACCATTCTATAGTAGCACATTGCAGAAGAGAAGGTTTGTGCTTGTCTTGTTTTGAACATGGACACAGGAAGAGAGAGTGCCCAAATTGGAATAATCAGCAAAGTCTGGAGGTAAACTATTCGTCAAGTGGAGCTGGTCCGTTAAACAATTAGACCCACATTTGGTGAGGGGATGTGTGGGTGAAGATGAAACCCTCGTAAGTGACCTGGAAAACCAGTATGAGAATGCATGCCATACAGCATTTGATGGTACTTGCATGATATACACAAACAATATGCAGAAAATAAAGGCTTTTAATGATTTATTCTATACTTTTAAAGATTGTAAATGACCAGTTTCACTTGAGAGGAATGCTTGATGGAATGCTCCATGTCTTGTACCCTAAGTGAGGCAGCTGAACAAAAGTTGTTGGCTGAAAATGCTGTTTTGGAAAAAAATTACTTCCTGAGAACATCATCATTTTTATGAGTGTTTGGGGGCAGGACTGCACAACCAAAATGTTTGTATGATTTCACTATGAAAGTGTATGACATCAGCTGTCGAGTTCCAATTCTTGTTGTTCCAGGGCAACATGATGACTTCATTCTTGGAACTAACCTGATAAAGCACATTGTGAGCCAAATGAAGAACACTGATGAGTATTGAGACTTCATATCACAAAGTGCTACACAGTTACCACCAGAGGGTGAATTTTTTGGATATTTTTTGGATGTGATGTCGAATCTCACATGCTGGCGACATGATGAGATCCCTCGCAAGAGCGGAACAGTAAAGCTCCAGCATGCTGTTACTCTTGCTGCTAGACAAGAGCTTTTAGTGTGGGGAAGACTGCCTTGCAATATTCCATTGTCCCTTGGGTGCACCATTCTGGTTGAACCAACAACCTCCAAGACTATGCCAAGAAACATCATGGTAGCTTGGGTGATATATTCTTTGTGGGGTGATTGGTAGGTACCTATGAAGATAACCAATTTATCAGACCAACCTGTCACATTAAGAAAAAATCATAAATTGGCAGATGTTTCACCTTGTCTGGCTGTAGAGTATATTACGGTCTTGCAGGGCACTGGAAAGATACAGGAGGTTCGTTCAGAGACACAGGCTACTCTAGACTGTGCTTCAAATTTGAGACTGCAAGATGTTGGGTTAGGCGAAATCGACACTGATCTCTGCAAAGTAACTGATGCATCCAAAGAGAAAATTGTACAGTTAATGGTGAATTACAATTATATGTTTTCTAAACATTCTCTAGATTGTGGTGAAGCTAAAGAATTTAAACACTGTATCCGACCTACAGGTGAGAGGCCTTCCCGACTGCCATATCGTAGGATCCCTCCTGCTCATTACAAGAAGGTGTGCCAAGTGTTAACTGAAATGGAGGAGCAAGGCATAATTAGAAAATCTGTCAGCGAATATGTTTAGCAGTTTGCTCTGCTATTTGTATGATTTACTTGTGTTTGTGCCTACGGAGGAAGAGGCTTGACCTTGAGTGCATCACAGAAAAAGTGTCCTGCTCACAGGCTCGAGTTTCTGGCTTTGAAGTGGAGTGTGTGCGAAAAGTTCAGCCACTTGCTCAAAGGGCAGACTTTTACAGTTTGAACTGACAACAGTCCACTTATGTACATCATGTCTAAGCCAAAACTTGCCTGTGAACAAAAGTGGGTCTCAAAACTTACTTTTTTGACATTAAACATATCACAGGAACCAAGAATGTGGTGGCTGATACTTTAAGCAGAGATCCGTTTGCGAGAACAGTTAGTCACAGACTCATGAATGTGAGTTACAACCATCTGTACTGAAAACCTGAAGCTGGTGCCATTAGGGAAGAAGGTATACAGGATGTATTTCATTTTAAAGTTGAGTGCCACAAGATCAATGATCGCGTGGGATGTCAGTAGGGCTGCAACAAATGATTATTCTGATAATCGATCAATCTAACGATTATTAGATCAATTAATTGACTAATCATCGATTATTTCGCTGATTAATCAGTAGACATTTGATTATTCAGCTTTTGCAATTAGTTAAAATATTGAGTTATACATATTTTGACAAATAAATTAATCACTTCAGCTTTTGAAAGTCATATTATGTAATTACAATTATACAATAAATTTATACAAATAAATATATTTGCACACAAACTGAGATCTTATTCTTATTCTCCATTTAATTAGCTATATGAGAAAATAGCTGAATGACACATCATTCTGCCTAAAATCTCTTTTTGTAAGTCATATTTATAAGAAACAAAATAAGGTTAAGTGATAAGAAGTTTTATTTTTGGATAAACTAGTGTAGTGCACAGACTATAATCATTGGAAAATTGCTGTTTTATGTTTTTTTTGCACCGGCAATGATACTGTTAATGTGGGGAGTTCAGGACCCGGAAGAGAGAGACGAGCGAGTTAGTCAGGCTGGTGCAGCTGTAAACAGTTGTTCTGCATTCTAATTAAATGTGAATACACAGAAAATCTTTTGTCTGTCATTCTTTAGACATTACACTGGTGTCAGAAGTGGGATGTCAGAGTGCGAATTGGAACGCATCCTGCGTGATCTGAATGGTCTCATCAAGGAGATGTGAGACAAGGTGTGGAGCCAGACTGTTGTTAAGCTGCCCAGGTTTGATGGATCTGTGCCACCTGAGCCCTATTTTGCGCAAGTGCAGCTGGCAGCCTGGCGAGCTGAATGGCGTAAAGAGGATTCACCGGCTCAGCTGGCACTAGCACTGGAAGAGCCAGTATTACAAGTGGTGCCTGATCTTACTCTGGCAGAGCAGAGAGACTATGCGACTCTTACAGGGGCACTTGAACAGTGGTTCGCGGCACAGGACACAGCAGAGCTAAGATGGGAGCAACTGGCCATTAGATGGAGGAAAGAAGGAGCGAGTGTGGGTGCTTTGGCCACTGATGTGTGGTTCTATGTGTGGCGAGGATACCCACAGTGCGCTGCAAATGCACAGGAAGAGCTGGCTCTCCATGCATTCCTGCAAGCCCTGCTTCCAGAGAAGCTGAGACAGCATGTTCGATTATCTGTCCCCCGAACCCTGACTCAAGCACTGGCAGAGGAAGAGTGAGCGGAGACTGTATTCCTGACGGCCCAAGCAGAGTGTGCTGATGTCGACGATTCTGAAGGGATATGTCGTATGGGTGATCTTATGCAACAAGACGAGGGCAGGGAGCGGCTCCTGAACCGGCGAAGGTGCTTAGAGCAAAAGATCCAGGAGATGGAAAGGGCTGGAGTAATCAAGCCATCTAAGAGCCCGTGGGCAGCCCCAGCTGTACTTGTCAAAAAGAAGGACTCCTCCTGGCCATTTTGCGCGGACTATTGTCGCTTAAACTTGGTCACGAGAAAAGACTCTTATCCGTTACCACAAATCGATGAGACTTTGGACTATATCGTGGGGTCTAGCTGGTTTAGCTCCCTTGACCTCCTGGGTCCTGGGTACCTTAGGGTTAGGAGTCAAACTCTCTAACCATTAGACCACAACTTCCCCCTGTGTTACCCACTGAAAGGTGACTGCGAAGTGGTCAACTGCCAAAATTGTCGAAAGCAGGAAGATCAGGAAAAGGCTGCAGACGAAGTGGTAGTGTGGCAGGTAGATGGAGGGGAGGGGGCCTGTGACCCGCTGGAAACTCATGAGTTGTGGTGGCAGCAGGAAGCAGATCCTGCCCTATAGAAACTACACGAGTGGCTAGATGCAGGTCAGTGGCCAGAGCGGTAGGAGACTGTAGCACTTGGACTGGAAGTGAAAGCCTATTACTTCCAGTGGGCCACTCTTACCCTCCATGATGGTCTGCTTTACTGTCAGTAGCAGACATCCGACGGCGAAACCACCTTACTGCAACTGCTAGTGCCCCGTTCCTTGGGGTGTCAGGTTCTACGTCTAATGCACGGTTCAGTGGGGACCCTGTAGAGATTGAGAAGCCAGTTCGATTGGCCAGGATGCCGGGTGGACATTAAGCTGTATGCCCACTGCTGTGATGCATGCACAGACAAGAAGGGACCTACGCAGCGACCTCATGCCCCACTGCAACAGTACCTGGTTGGGGCCCCCATAGAGCATGTGAGAGTCGACATCCTGGGCCCCTTCCCAGTCTCAGAGGCTGGTAACCGTTACATCCTAATTGCCATGGACAACTTCAATAAGTGGCCGGAGGCATACGCAATACCTGACCAGAGCGTAGCCACCATGGCAGAGAAACTGCTGGCGGAGATGTTCTGCAGATTCGAAGCCCCTGATGAGATCCACAGTGATCAGAGACGCAATTTTGAGGCTGAAGTGTTCCAAGAAGTGTGTCGCCTCCTGGGGATACACAAGACACGCACAACTCCCCTCCATCCACAGAGTGATGGACTGGTGGAATGCTTCAACCATACCCTGACCACCCAGCTAGCTATCCTAACCAGTGAGCACCAGTATGACTGGGACCAACACATACACCTGGCACTCTGGGCCTACCGAATGGCAGTTCAAGAGTCTACAGGGTGCACACCGGCTGCCCTTATGTTCGGCCGGGAACTACGAACACTGGTGGAATTAGTTTTTGGCCCCCCACCCAAACCAGAGATTCCTGGGATTACAGGGGTTGGAGTATTTGCAAAAGCTGTGGAATAGACTCCATGTATTACATGAGGGAGCCCGGGACCGACAGGGAGCTGCATCAGCCAAGGAGAAACGGGCGTACGATGTCCACAGTAACAACAGAGACTTTGCTGCTGGGGACAGAGTTTGGGTTTACTCCCCTAAAACGAAAAAGGGTTATTCTCCGAAGCTCTACAGTCACTGGCAAGGCTCATGTGAGGTGATGGCCAAGATTTCTGATGTTGTGTACCGGGTCAAGCTGGGAGGACGATGACGGCGAACAATAGTGCCCCATCGTGATCAGCTTGTCCTGTACCATCCCATGGTCGTGGAACACTCTGACAAGGACCCAGAGGAGGAGGTACCACAGGCAAGCCAGATACCACACAAAGCCTATTCCCCAGCTAGTCCACCTTCTATGGCGGGGGAAGGACGGCCTCAGCGACAGCCGAGACCACCAAGATCCTTAAGAGACTACTACTGTGGAACTGCTCATATATAAGTGCGGATGAAGGACTAGAGCTTTTGCAATCAGAGATTATCGCCCGCTACTGAGTTCTTTAATGGACACTGGGACAGTTGTCTCGTAAGGGAGGGGTAGTGTAGCGCACAGACTTTATAACCATTGGAAAATTGCTATTATATGTTTTTTTGCACAGGCAATGATAGTGTTAATGCAGGGAGTTCAGGACCTGGAAGAGAGAGATGAGCGAGTTAGTCAGGCTGGTGTAGCTGTAAAAGGTTGTTCTGCATTCTAATTAAAGGTGAAAACACAGAAAGTCTTTTGTCTGTCATTCTTCAGACATTACACTATTTTATTCACAACATAATCTCTCTTAAAATACCTTATAGGGTTATGATAATCAAAACACCAAGCTTTGATCTCTGCAAACCAAACTATAACTTTAATGAAACTTTTTCTTTCTTCCACTAATAAAAAGATTTTATCATAAGCTAGCTCCACACTGGAGAGTGCTTTATCACAGAAAATCAAGTTGTAATTCTAGCTGAAAGCGACACTGACACTGGTTTTCATGTTTAATACTGTAAAGCTGCTTGATTTAAGGCTATCTATTGCATAAAGTACTATATAAATAAACATGGCGTGACTGGACTTTACTGAAGTACCGAACTGCAAAGCTCATGCAAACATTCACATCGCTGTAATCAGATGCGTTTTAAACTGCTGCTTTCTCACCGCTGTCAGTTTTGATGTGTTTGTTTTGTTATTGAGAGGAAAGCACAGTTTATATTTACATATTCATCGAAACGCCACTCAGCAGCCTCAGGTTTGGCTGCGTTTGTTCCATGCTCTGAACTGAAGCGCCGTGTCTTCTTCTCTTGAATTGTATCAGGAGAGCTGAATTACAGTCTTGTGCTACAGCGCCACACTGGTCAAATCGCATTACTGCAGGCTTTTACTTTAGGTCATACGAGATCAAACGAGTACTCGACAACAAAAACATTTGTAGACAATTTTTTATTGTCGATGTTGTCGATAATGTCGACTTAATGTTTCAGCCCTAGATGTCAGTCGAGTTATGTGCAGCCATGTGACTTAGTAGCCTTCAAGACACTTTGCCAGGTTCAAGATGACTAGGAAACAGCAACATTTACATGGGCTGTCCAGTTGGTGTAGTCAGTTTAACAGGTTGCAGCTGCTAACCAAGTCTCCCTGCTCGGGCTTTCTCATGATGAGCTGCAAAGTAGTCAAGAACAGGACGTTACCATTTCGTAATTCGTAAAAGGCGCACTTCTAGACAAGAGAGAGAAAAGTTTGACTGTAGGGCTCTGGCACTTATAAAGCAGTGGGATCATCTGAAAGTCCAGGATGGGGTTTTGTATAAACCCATTAGTGACCATGCACCCAGTTAGCAGGCAGAAATGCCACCAGTATGTTCTCCCTCAAAGTATGATGGAAAAGGCCTTAACCAGTCTTCATAATCTTGCTGGTCACCAAGGACAGGCTACAACAATTCACTTGGCAAGACAGCACTTCTTCTGGCCCAAGATGGAATGTGAGATCAGAGAATATGTCAAGTGTTGCAGGAGGTTAATAAATTAGAAACAAACAAACAGATAATTATAAAAAATAAATGAAAATGAATATATTCATAGGTATATTATTTTTGCTTTACACTACAGTAGGGAAATTACAATACTTCTTTCCTTTTTCTTCACTTGGAAAAGATATTTTTGAATTTGAACTGCCTTTAAACTGCTAGCTCTCAGCTATTCATACTATACTTTTAAGCTTTTATTTTGACGGAAATGGCAGTAGAGCTTTTATTTTGAAGGAAAACTCCAGGTTCAGTAAAAACAGGCTTACAAAAACACGTGTGCACTTCACTTTGAAACGCGCAGCGAAAACAGACTTGATGAAAGGATTAAGCCATGTTGTGCTTTCGGTTTTAGTTCATTTTACAGATACTGTGCCAAAGCACAATGGCCCAAAACACAACTTTAAAGACCTTTTAAGTTAGAATAAGAAATTTAAATATATTTCTATCCTTTCATATCATCATGTGACCACTATCGAGACATCTCGATATAACAATGTTAATAATAGGTGTGTTCGACTTCATGCAGCGCTGCGCAGACCTATCGGCAAGAGTTGCCGCTTGCAGTCGGGAGCGGAATTGAAAGCGGAGACATCAAGTTGGACATTTTCTGCTCTCGCGGTGTTTGCATACTCTATCACAGATGAAGTGAATAACATGCAATATTTGTCAAATACACTGACATTTCAGAAACATTTTCATGAGCAAAAGAAACACTTTTTATATACTGCTTGATACTGCGTGATCTGTTCAAGAATAAAGTTCAACATAAACATATACTATTTAAATACTAATAAAGTGGGGGTATATATGCTTTTATCAGTGTTTTTTATTATTATTAAATGTGAAAAAAAAAAAAAAAAAAAAAACATTTACTGTTCTAAAAACAGATTTGTGAGCAGTATTGTAAATGAAGCTGTTAGAAACACTCATCATTGTTGTCAGGTGGTGAATTTGGCCAATCGTGAAACAGCTGTGTCGTCATCAGCGCGATGAGTCAGCCTGCTGCTCTCGAAAAGCTACCGCGGTACTTTGATGCCACATGGACAAAATTTCTAACTGGCATGCACTGCTTCAAGCTAACCGCTGATCGGTCTGCACAGCGTCTCATGAAGTCAAACGCACCTAATATCGTTACATCCCTAATACCATATGAACCATATGTTCCTGTGGCTCAGTGGTGATGCACTGCATCAGCAATGCAAGAGGTTGTGGGTTCAATTCCCAGGGAAGACACATACTGATAAAAAAAAAAAAAATGTATAGCCTGAATGCACTTTAAGTCGCTTTGGATAAAAGCGTCTGCTAAATGCATAAATGAAAATGGAAAAAATGACTGAATGCATCATGAAAATAAAAAAGAAAAGTACCACAAGCCCCCATGAAACACTTTGACTACAACTTCATGTACAGTGTGATAAGAGATTCTCAACAATCATGACAGTAGTACATTGTGTTGAAAAATGTAGTTTTTAAGTTTTAATTTTTTTCTCTTCTCTTCAGAAGGTATTTATTTATACAGTGCCATTTTCTGTCAACTAGAAAGCAAGTTTAGTATATTAACAACAGCACGTTTAAACTATAGATTTTATTTGTTTTGTTGATATTGCTACAAAGCTGAACTTGCTTTCTAGTTGACACTCTTGTTCACTGATATTATACTGTACAAGTATAAAATGATAAGGAAATAATTAAATAAACATCTTTTTGTTCTGGGTTTATTGAGGTTTGAGAGATACAAGCTCTACAGCTCTAAGTTTTTAGGACTTCTGAATGTAGCACATGAGACATATGAACAGAGATGGGAGCATGCAAATTTGATGAGCCGTTATGAATTGCAGTGAGGTGACACCTGTGCCCAGATTCAAAGAGAGAGGCCTGCTATGGAGCTAATATTGAGAAACACTTTGTAAATATGGGAAAGAGTGCCTTTTTTGTTTGTTTCTTACAGTTTTCAGTAAAAGTGAACTTACCATTCACAGCCCCCATTTCCTTCTACAGATACAGCCAGTTGTATCACAGCATAGTATAAACAGATCCTATCAGCAAGTCACCCCCTAATCAGTTTTGGCTTGTTAAATTAATTTATCAGTAATTGTCAGTGTGGTTAGCAGTATACATAATTCACAGAGTGTCAAGTTTCAGTGTTCAGGCACAGGTTTTATTTTTTATTATTTGGTGCCACCCAAGTTTATCTCATTTACCTTTTCAGTATAACACCCTTGTGTGGCACACATGCAGGATGTGTTGTGTTCAAAAGCAGATTCTTTGTTTTTACTCATTTTGTCATCATATGTATTTGCATACCTCTGCGCATCCTTTTGTTTGTGCAGACAGGATACATCATCAGTGCTAGGGATGGGCGATACCACTTATTTTGTCTACGATATGATACAGATACTTTTAAAGTCAAGTATCGTTGATATCGATACCAATACGGTACTTCTAAACTGAACTTTTAAATTAGGAAATGTATTAAATTACTAAGAGTAAAATTGGTAATGATAACCACTTAACTTTATATTTGAAACGCATTTTAACATTCAATAAGCCTTAATTGCAACTTACTAAGTTATATATATATATATATATATATATATATATATATATATATATATATATATATATATATATAAAACATGGTTCATTTTTATAAGTGACTGATCAAGAACATGATCAGTATTATCTTTCAATGTTCAGTTTAAATAAATGTAATTGCACAAACTATGTAGGCTACAATTTTAATTTCGTTTATTGTGAAATAGCTATAGACAGAGCAAGAATGGTAGGCAAACATCAACAACCTGATCTTCCTTCCTGGTTTTGTAATACTTTTACTAACTGTGCTATAAAGTTTTCTCACTGGTGAATGACACATGATGACACATGATCTGCATGCATATATGCGTTCAAGGGGTGTGGCTTTGGACGGCAATTTGTAGGGAGGTTGGGATGTACGCTTTCAGTGCTATCAGGCTAAAGTTAGCATTTTCCAAGATCTCCTACTGCACCTTTAAAGAACTTTCTGTAGGCAGTTTGTCAAGTTGTCAGTTACATTTCATTTATTTATTTTCCTCATAATAGCCTATTAACACTCATGTTATCTCTAACATGAAGTGAAGTAAAAGTAGTGAACAAACACACACACACACACACACACACACTGTTAACACACCCAAAGCAGTGGGCAGCCATTTCTTTGTGCAACATTTTTTGTCATTGGGGGTGTGGTGCCTTGCTCAAGGGTCTCACCTCAGCCGTGGTATTGAAGGTTTAAGAGAGCACTGTACATTCACCCGCACCCCCCACCCCCCGCCCCCCGCCCCCCAAACTTAAAGGATTAGATCATTTCCAGAATAAAAATTTCCTAATGTCATACAAGATCTTGATGTCTTTCTTTCATCAGTCAAAAATAAATTAATTTCTCCATATAGTGGACTTCAGTGGGACCCAAAGGGTTGAAGGACCAAACTGCAGTTTCAGTGCAGCTTCAAAGTGCTCTACAGGATCTCAGCTGAGGAATAAGGGTCATATCTAGCAAAATGATGGGTCATTTTCTAAAACAAATAAAACTGTATACTTTTCAACCAAAAATGCTTGCACTAGCTCTGCAATGCAACTTTACACATTACTTAATCATGTTGGAAAAGTCATGTGTGAGGTAGGTGTAAGTACCCACCCAGTTTACAAAGCAAATGTGCAAAGAAAGTCAAACGCCCATTACAAAAAAAGGTAACACAACGATATTGGATGATTTTGAAGTTGGAGGAGAAAATGAGATGGAGTTTTTCTTTGGAGTTTACCTTTTTGAACTGGAGTACACAGATGAAGAACTAACAATGTGTACTTTCCAATATGATTACGTAATGTCACAGACATTTTTCAGCATTTGTGGTTAAGAAATATATAAATTTTTATTTTTAGAAAAAATCTATATATATATTTTAGTGTTTGTTTCGCTTGATAAGACACTTATTCCTTGGCTGGGATTGTGTAGAGCCATTTGAAGCTGCATTGAAACTTCAGTTTCGACCTTCAACCCGTTGGCTCCAATTGAAGTCCATACTGAGAAAAATCCTGAAATGTTTTCCTCAAAAACCTTAATTTCTTTTCAACTGAAGAAAAAAAGCCATGAACAATTTGGATGACATGGGGGTGAGTAAATTGTCAGGAAATGTTTATTCTGGAACTGAACGAATCCTTTAATATACACATGCAAAGAGACATACTTACAGACAAGATATTATTTATTCAAACACATACCCAGTTCACACAAGTTTTCTCTCTCTCACTTTTCTTATAAATATTGCAAACTGTTTAGATGTACCTCATGCAGTTACATTGTTTTAATTTCACACAATTAAGAGATTAAAGTGGTGTAAGTGTCAGTAGACAGAGTGGTCATCATCTCGCTCAAAGGCCGTTTTGACATTTTTCAATCAGCTTTCAAGTAAGGTCCTCTGTTCAAAAACAGTGACTCACTGTACTATTTCTGTCCTGACCTTCAGAGCAATTCAAAGTTCCCATATCTTTTTGAAGTATTCATGGTCACAGGTTGTCAGTCATGATGTTATGTTTCTATAGGCTTGAACGTAATGGAAAATAATGATGGGTAGAAAAACGTAATTTCTTTAGAAAGACATTCTTTACACTTTTAGGAACTTCAGTTATCAATATCTAGAGTCAGTGTCCTCAATGTAACCTGACCGTCATGCTCAGATATAATTGCACATAAATCAACCAGTGGTCTTTGAATAATAATGGCTAAAATACTTAATGATTGATGCTAAATTATGCACACTGTTCAATGACTTATGACCGATAATGAATACAGCAGTCAACACTGTCAATCACTATATTCCTCATGCAGCTTAAGATGAATTGCCAGTCTGTCACCTATTGTTCAACTAATGAGGTCTCTGTTTCCTTTTATCTCATTAAAGACATGCACAGTGAAATTGCAAACAATGCAGAGAACAAAGGTTTTGTGTCTTTCCCCAGCTTGTGCTGCGCTGTCATTAGGAGTTCATACACTGAACAGCAGGATAAGTAATCAATTGGTTTTGAATTTTAACTATATGCATGGGTCTCCTAACAAGGAACCCTCGATGTATTTGTAAATTTATTAATTAAATGTACTACAGTGATGTGTGTTTGAGGGATAGTGTGCTCACTTTGAGAACTATACGTAAAGCATTTAAAAGTACCATTGTTTCTTGAAAGATATTGGGAATTTCATTGTTTCCACATGTTTTAAGATTCATATAGGCCTATTTATCTTTGTGATTGATAGTGATAGGCAAAAATGTAATTCTTATGAGCGCAGATTTGTGAACTTTGCAAATTTATTTAAAAAGAAAAAGAAAATAAATAATTATGCCCTTTTCTTGGACACTTGAAATTTAGCTCAGGAACTTTACAATATTGCTTGCAGATTTTACTACACTTCGAGAAGAGTGTACCTGTGGCCAATTCATTTGAATGGGTTGGAAAGGCACACACAACTGTCAATAAAAGGTCTAAAAGCTAAAAAATGCATTTAGCAAAAAAACAAGCCCTGAGGTCAAAAGAACTGCCTGTAGTACTCAGAGACAGGATTGTGTCAAGACACAGATTTGTGCAAAAGTGCAGAAGAAAAAAAAATGCTGCATTGAAGGCTTTATCCTTAATGGAAGAAGTTTCAAACAACCAGGACTCTTACTAGAGCTGGCCTCTTCACCAAAATGAGCAATTGATGAAGAAGGACTTTGATTAGAGTGGTGACCAAGAAGCTTATGGTCACTCTGGTTGAGTTCCATGATCATATATGAAGATGGGGGAAACTTACAAAAGAACAAACATCACTGCAACACTTCACCGATCTGGGCTTTATGGCAGAGTGGCCAGACTCAATCCTCTTTTCAGTGAAGATGAAAACAACCCACTTGGGGGAAAAGCACCTAAAGTACTCTCAGACTGTGAGAAACAAGATTCTCTGGTCTGATGAACCTCAATTCCAAGCATCGTGTCCAAGCATACCGTCCCAATGGTAAAACATTGTAGTTGTCAGGTAGCATCATGCTGTGAGGATGTTTTTCAGCGGCAGGAACTGGGTGACTCTTCAGAGTAGAAGAAATGCTCAATGCAGCAAAAATATAGAGATATCTTTAATGAAAACCTGGTTCAGAGCATTCAGAACCTCAGACTAGGTAGAATGGTTCACCTTAATATAAAACTGCAACATAGCAAAATGTGAAAAATCAGGAATCATATACAGTATATTTGTTTATATATCATGCATCCCAGGACCAAAATCATTAATGACCTGAAAGGTGATTTACCTTTTATGGTAACTAAAATGGTCTCATCACCACAAATACTCCAAATAAATTAAGTTAAATACAGAAGTGCATGTCCTTTTACTGTAGAAATACTTTTCCTAGATCAGCGGTTCTCAATTCCAGTCCTCGCGACCCCCTTTGTCTCATTTATCGCTTCAGATGTTTGTTCTATTCAAACGTGAGTGCCCTGCGAAGTGGACATCACAGGATATTCCGTCATGATTCCAGTTCGAAGTGAACGTATATGTTCCATTCAAAGTGCATTGAAGTGTGCGAGACGTGAATTTAAATTGTATTTATTTACAGAGGTATATGATATCACACTTCTCCGTGTGTGCAGATGTTGCGCAGCGCAAATCCATGAATGGATGTTCTGAAGTATAGTAAACTTCAACAGATTTCTCCTGCTCAGGGAGTAGGGAGCAATGAACACTGTGTAGATGTTCATGCACGGAGCTCACTTCTAACGAGCTGATTATCTGAATCGGGTGTGTTAACAAAGAGAGACATACAAAATGTGCAGAGCAGGGGGTCACGAGGACTGGAATTGAGATTGTTAGATTGTTGCTTGAAACTGTCCTATAGCTTAAACAAAGCCTATCTTAAGTTTTTAATTTAATGTTAGCAGTAAATCTTGTTTGGCTTCTCAAGAAGCTAAAACCAGTTTTGACTACATGGCTGCTGGTAATGTGAGCCAAAACAAATGCATCTTTTCATTGGCACAATAAGAATTCTCTTTTAAAATGATTTCCCATTGCTGTCCTTATTAGATGTAAACCCCATTCTGTGAATCTAAAAATGGCATCTAGTGTGCATGAATAATGATGAAACAATCATCAAACTGGAACTAAGATGCCCTGTGATAGTTCTGAGTCAGCCAAGATAACAGTGCAACCCCCAGCCTCCAGCATTTGGATTTCTCTTCTTTTAACTTTTCATCAGCATCTCATTTCTCCATCTCATACATCTCTGTTCTCTCCCGTATTTGCACCAGTTTCCCTTTAGCAGGGTTTTTGGCAATATCAGGTTGCTGTGGTAACTGTTTCATATCTTCACAGTGTGTATTCTAAAAAACACCCCTGCTAGGCTGGGTATCCCTCTATTGAGGGACATTTGGAACTCAATACGACATTCATGTGAATCTGTTATTCTATAGGAGGGGTGCTGATGTTGCTGTCTTGAGTCACTGTGACTCACACAAACAGGATGTCCAGTCTGATGTTCATTACGAATGGCTTTGTGCTGTGGTAACACCATCTGAACAGTGAATCTTGAGGGAGACATCTTCTAGAGTTAGAATAACAGTCTGAGTGAGTAAGTTGTCTGTGGGCTAATGGGGACAACAAACTGCAGGGAAACATTAGACAATACATCATCTAGTCCACCGAGGCCATCCAACACATGGAGAGACTATAATTGCATGGACAGCTGGACACAGTAAACAATGACCATGCGTTGTATGTTTGTGAACAGAGACCAATTTATGGAGCTGAGATTCAAACAAATAAGCTAAATTCAACATTGTGTCACAATACAAATCCAAGACATCTGCATCATCACTCACATCACACATGAATGACACGTGTGGTTATCCTATGATTTATGATGAGCTTGATTTTTTCTGCCCCCTTTAGAATTAGACAGCCATGATCCATGAAATCCGATAATAATTAATTTATCTCCAGCTAAGATGAATTACATATGAGTGTTGCTTGCAGCATTGAGAGTTGCAATTGATTTTAAATTATGGCTGTGTGTTTCCTTCCACAAACAATGTGCTCTGGTTTAATATTTAATGACTGTAATTGAGGGAATTCCTGTGAAAATGGATGATTTCATTAGTTTTTGTTCAATGGCTCATGCAGAAAGTTTTTTAATGTCTATGTTATCGTCTATATATAAGAGATATATCAGTGATAATGTGAGGCAATTTTTACTTTTGTCTCTTCTGAGTAAAATTTTGACAGATGTAAATGAAATATAGCTACCTTTATTTTTAAGGTTTTTGTTATCAATAATAATAAGTGAGAAATAAATCTATGAGAGAGAGAAAAAAAGAGGAAGAAAATGGATTGATCAGTAACTTCCACACTCTGCATGAAAACTTCGAAAAGCACCTAATGTAATAGCATGATTTTATTACAGTTAATCCTAAGGTTAAAACTAGTGGCAATGTAAATGTTAGACTACCAACATGTTTAAAATGATAAAACATGTTTGTTTTGTTTGCTGTGACAAATAAAGGTGATTAAGCCTCTTCTATAAATGAATGTGTTTTAGTTGTTTAAATTTATGTTTACGTTGATTCAGTGATATAAAATAATATTTTTGGCAAAGTCAAAAGAATAGTTCACCCAAAAATGAAAATTCTTTCATCATTTACTGTATGAGTTTTTTTCTTCTGATGATTGGTAACCAAACAGCTGATGGTAGCCATTAACTTCCACAGAATGAATGAATGAATAGATAGATAGATAGATAGATAGATAGATAGATAGATAGATAGATAGATAGATAGATAGATAGATAGATAGATAGATAGATAGATAGATAGATAGATAGATAGATAGAATACAATACAATAGAATAGAATACAATACAATACAATACAATACAGTACAGTACTATGAAAGTCAGTGAGTACCGTCAACTGTTTGGATACCAACATTCTTCAAAATATCTTCTTTTGTGTTCAGCAGAAGAAAGAAACTCATACAGCTTTGAAACAAGTGGAGGGTGAGTAAGAAAGAATTTTTGGGCGAACTATCCCTTTAATTTGGATTAACTTAAAGGGATAGTTCACCCAAAAATGAAAATTATGTCATTAATGACTCACCCTCATGTCGTTCCAAACCAGTGAGACCTCCGTTCATCTTCGGAACACAGTATAAGATATTTTAGATTTAGTCCGAGAGCTTTCTGTCCCTCCATTGAGAATGTATGTACGGTATACTGTCCACGTCCAGAAAGGTAATAAAAACATCTTCAAAGTAGTCCATGTGACATCAGAGGGTCCGTTAGAATTTTTTGAAGCATCGAAAATACATTTTGGTCCAAAAATATCAAAAACTACGACTTTATTCAGCATTGTCTTCTCTTCTGGGTCTGTTGTGAGCGCGTTCACAACACTGCAGTTTAGTGATATCCGGTTCGCGAACGAATCACTCGATGTAACCGGATCTTCTTGAACCAGTTCACCAAATCGAACTGAATCGTTTGAAATGGTTCGCGTCAACAAATGACTTAAGCTGTTAACTTTTTTAACATGGCTGACACTCCCTCTGAGTTCAAATAAACCAATATCCCGGGGTAATTCATTTACTCAAACAGTACACTGACTGAACTGCTGTGAAGAGAGACTGAAGATGAACACCGAGCCGAGCCAAATAAAGAAAGAAACATTGATTCGTTCGCTAACCGGATATCACTAAACTGCAGTGTTGTGAACGCGCTCACAACAGACCCGGGAGAGAAGTCAATGCTGAATAAAGTCGTAGTTTTTGATATTTTTGGACCAAAATGTATTTTCGATGCTTCAAAAAATTCTAACGGACCCTCTGATGTCACATGGACTACTTTGAAGATGTTTTTATTTCCTTTCTGGACGTGGACAGTATACCGTACATACATTCTCAATGGAGGGACAGAAAGCTCTTGGACTAAATCTAAAATATCTTAAACTGTGTTCCGAAGATGAACGGAGGTCTTACGGGTTTGGAACGACATGAGGGTGAGTCATTAATGACATAATTTTCATTTTTGGGTGAACTATCCCTTTAATTCAGATTTTTTGACCAGTTGATTAAGACTTTTAGGTTACCATCTTCTTTCAGTGTAGCTTTCATCAGACTTGTACTTTTTTCTTATTGCCTTCATTTTGTGAAAAGTATCTAGTATAGTACAATACTTCAGGATTAAGATTGTGTTAATCATTCATGACATCATTTTTTACCTGAATAAATGTGCTTTGCCGCAACAGTGATTAAGCCTTTAATATAAAAAAGTACTGTGGCCACCAACAAAATTATTATTATTATTATTATTTTTTTTTTATTTTTTTTTTTGTGTGTGTGTGTGTGTGTAAAACATGCTTAGCTCTATTCCCTTGAGCTTCTCCTCTTCCCAGCCTGATAAAATGATGAATACCTCCTGCTTATATGATCACATGACAGAAAATATGCCTGGATACAAAGGGTGAGGCACTTACCTTAAGGTTCATCCTTCCTTACTCTCCATTTGACATGCATAAATAGTTATTTTATGCAATATTTCCAATAAAAAATATAAATATAATGGAAGTAAATCTTTTATTACTTCAGTGGCTGTCTTCACCCCAACCAACAGTCTGCCCTTACAGATGAATGGAAGCATTTTCTCATTGCCATCCTGAGATATAAATGGCCTCAATGTAATCCCTCCCAGCAACAGCTCTTCGCAACACTGGGTTCCACATTATAGAGGCTCAGAACACCATGCACATGTCTCTTCTTAATTAAAAAGTCAACTAAGGTCTAATGGGGGTTATTCCAGTTTGCATGTGCAATTGCATCCACCTCACAAGTACATTCTGATGCTATAGTTAGTAAATTATCCATGAGACAGTGTGCAGCAGGGGCGTTTCCTCCGAGGAGGCAAGTGGCAAAATGAATCCATATTAAAAACATAAAGCACAAATATTACTAATTATGCCATTAAAAGTATAAAAGTCACTCGTTTTTATAAAGTAACACTGTCCAACAGCGACACCCACAGGTAAAGTTACTGCAGAGGCTTGCCTCCCTTCAGTCCATAGACTTACAACAGAGACCCCTTAGCCTGCCATGACTTCTTTGGGTTGTAATTGAGAATGAATGTGGGAAAGTCATGTGAGAGGAGGCAATGCGCTATAATTGGATATGATCGGTTATGATTGAATGTGATTGGTTCATGTGATAAATCCCGCCTCTTGTTCAAGCTCTCTGCCTGAATGAAGAAAATGATGGTGTTATTGACTAATTATAAAGTAAGTAAATAACTCTACCGCTTAGATACCACTACTTTGTGTCACGTCAATAAGGTGTCATTTAATGTGTTAATTGACATGAACAAACAATGAATGTTTATTACAATATTTATTAATATTTGTTTACATTGTAATACAAATACTGTTGTTCATTTTTAGTTCATGTTAGTTTCCAGTGCATAAACTAATGTTAACAAACACAACTTTTGTTGAAATTAATATTAACTAAGATTAATAAATGCTGTAAAAGTAGGCTATTGTTTATTCATGTTAACTAAAGTAGTTAACTGATGAAACATTATTGTAAATTGTTTCCAAAATACTGTTCAAATTGTTACTGCCTTTAGTTATTATTTTGGAATAAATATAAAAATGGATAAAACACTATGAAATGTATAATTAGTATTAAAATATTAAATAAACTAAATAATAATATTAATAAAATACAAAATAGAATTATATTTGTTCTCTTTTTTATGTAATATTTATTTAACCAGGAAAATGTGACAACATTAAGTGTAACAGGGACACACACACACACACACATATATATGTATGTATGTATGTATGTATTTATATATGTATGTATGTATGTATATAACTGCCTCCTCATTTTAAAACACCACTGGTGTGCAGTTACCATGGAGTCATGGTAGGAAGTGATATTTACACTTATTTACACAGGCTTGTTATGACAGACTCTTTGACACTAGCTAACTCACAAGGGGACACCCTTTGAAAAATGATGTGTTAAAATAATAAATAACCCATACTAGCCAAATACTGTAGATTTGTATTATTACCGCACTTCTTTTGAGCTAAAATTTTGGATAATTTACACCGATTTAGAAATCTTGCACTTAGTGGAATTTGTTCATTTTGAAATGCTCCTGTTTACATTGAGACCTCTGAGTTATGGTTTCTTAAGATTGAGCATCCTTGTAAATAGACTGTAGCCAAAAGCTCTTTTGAATTATTCAACAGGCGCATCTTAAAGAAGGACTTTGCTTATGCATTCACCTCTATGTGAATGTCAGAGTCTCCTCTGTCTCTGGTCTGTTATCTCCATTCTTCCTGGTGAATTATGCTCTGGATGAAGCACTGAGGAAAACTGCTCTGCCCAATTTGGAGGGCTAAATTTAAACAGTCAGGGTTCTGTCTGAATTGTTCTTCATTCATAGCATGACAGTTTAATAAATCCCTTTTAGTTCAGTTCCCTCCTCTGACTTCAGAGCAGCATTGTTCAGACTTCAGAGATTCACCGTAGCTTTGCTATCAAAACTATTAATTTGTTGTATGGGAAGTTTTGCATAATAGAACATATTCATCAAAGACACATTTGTATCATAATTCATCATTTCAAGATAAAGAGAAACATCTCTTTGGGTAGCACTTAACTAATTGCTTAAGTCTCTCTCTTCTTTTCTCTGTTCCACTTCTGATCTTGCTTGCATACTAATCTAGCTCATACCTGAAACTTGGCATTCAGTACTCCAAATATTGTTGGTTCTTATGAGAAATTGCTTGGGATCTTACTCAGTTGTAAATTGCTTGGAATAAAAGCATCTGCTAAATGAATAATGTTGCAAAACAGAATGTTAAATTGTATAACGCTGGCTAGAATTGGTAATATCCATGCAGTCGGATGGTGAGAGACTTACTTGAAATCTTAAGCCCTACTTATTTTTTTATAATGTCACTTTCCCTGAGTGTGTCTGGAATGTGAAGTCATGATAAAAAAAATCTGCACTATTCTTCACTTAGAGAGTGATAACAGAAACTCTCCTGCTATGATGCCTAAATAACCTCAATGAATTGAATTTTTTTAAATACATTCGTGTACACACACAGATAGAGACATGGTCTCTAAATGACTATCAAAGCAATACAGTGCCATCTTCAGGGCAATTCTAAGTAGTAACATTACTAAGACACTTGTTTGCCAGATAAAATGTGGCACATTTTAAATATATATCTAGTATGTGAAGTCATGGATTGAATGTTCAGATCAAGCTGTTTATTTTTGTGATTGGATTGTAGTGTTTATTAATCAAATATATATCTTTTTTGTACAAACACTAATATAACATGTTTGATACTACTGGATAAAATGTTATTAAGACCTAAATGTAGCATTTCACCAAATGTCTAAAAGTATAAATGCACACTCCAAATCAGAGAGCAAGCTGGAGAGCACACTGAAAACCTGTTCTGTGGTTCAGGTTTAACAGCTCTCTGAGGCTTCCCAGATGAGCCTGGAAACAGCTTTAAAGTCATTTTCAAGCAATTGGTAGTCAATCACTCAACTCTGCTTTAGGGTTTATATATATATATATATATATATATATATATATACATATATATATATATATATATATATATATATATATATATATATATACTGCACAAGACTACAAAGATATGGTTGTGCTGTTTCAACCAGCAGACACTTAAGGAAAACCAGCATAAAAACACAGTAAAACAGTTTGAAGTCTTATATTGGACTAAGTCAACCTTCAATTAATTCACCTATCTATATTTTGCAGTGGCTTTTATTGTAGTCCATTGGTGTGTTTTAGATACACATACCCATTTCTCTCTTGTTCCATCCTGTGGCCACACATGCTTTAAGGACATTTGTCTGATCCAGCTGTCAGCATTGGACAACCCTGTGTGCCTGATGAAACCTGGATAGTCACTATGTGGCACTGTCAGTCTGACTCGTTGGTCATTCCTAGGTTTGATGGATGAGCAAAAGGAGGTGTAGGGAGAAGAGTTAGAGCAGGGTCATACATGAGTCAGGATGCGCTTGCTAAATGCATTTGATTCACATGTCATTGTGTGTTTGTGGTACTGCTTCAACCTTGCAACATTCAGCATGCAGCTATGCTTACATGCATAGTTATTTGAGTGAAGATTAATTGTTTTTATTTTTTAATGATATAAGTAGAAAAAAATTAATGTCAAATATGAAGGTATTGACATTTTCTTGCAGCACATTTTGCACAATGATTATCCTAAATGAAGGTTTTGAAGAAGAGCTTCTCAGTTACAAAGATACAGGCCTTGTGACATTTATTTCTAGTAGCTCCATAGATTCAAGTCTTTTTATCCTCACCCACACAACTGGGCACAGTGTTTGAAGTGTAGCTGTTTAACTTAAACAACACTGGCACTACACCCTTTTACCAAACCCCCTGACCCTCTGATTTACCATTCAAGATGATCGGGGCGAAATGTCTGCTGCAGACCTTTGTGTGAAAACTTAATGTCCTATTAAATTTCAAAGAAACTGTACGCAACAGAGTTCAGGATATTTTTAGTCATGACTGTGAAAATGTCAGGATGTGAAAATCTTCTTGCAGACACAGATTTTATGTTGTGTCTTGGGAATAAGGTATTACAGGTAACTATATTCACTAATAACAATAGGAAATTGGATTTGCCAGTCCATTCAGTTTCTTGTATTCTCTAGTCTATTTGTTTGATAGTAGCCTACACACATTCAGTTTCTATTTAGATTTTGTAAGGTTTATTATATTAAGAATTATGCTTCCCTAAAAACCGTGGCATGCAACATATTCACAGAATTATTCTCAGCACAGGGCACCACCAGATATTCTCTTAATAAAGGAAGAGATGCCAACTTGGACATATCTATCACTGCAGAAAGCAATGATCAACCTGGATAATATGCAGCAAGTTAATTATGTAATGTCCTTGATGTCAATTAAAATGTCATTTAAAAGTTCATAATTGTATTTTTGATAGAATATATTTACATTATTTAAAGTTCAAAAACACATTGTTTTTCTTCTCTACCATTTAGAGTGCGTATTAGAAATGTAACACCCCTTACCATAATCAGGTTTCAAATCCAGAGTCTTCATGAGCATCTAGCTATGGCATTGGTATCTAACTAATGATTTTGTCCATGTAATGTTTTTTTCTTTTGTTGTTGTTTTTTTGTTTGTTTGTTTGTTTTGTTTTGTTTTTGCCCTCTCAGCAAAAATCACATTATGCAGATATGTAACATGGTGACGATGTTAAGTCATGGAAATAATGGCAAGGGCTACAAACCAGGATGTTACGCAAGAATGTTTTAGGTTTCGATCAAACAATTAAATATATGTAAATGTTTTTGTAATTTCAGACGCATCTGAAATGTGTCATACCATTCATATTACCTAAGAAGTTAAATACATTACAAAATTGCGTGCTTTCAAGGACGCACATTTAATAGCCTACATGGGCAATGTAAGATTGCTTCCCGTCAGATTGTCCTACCAGGGTTTACTGTGCATGTGCACATCAATATTGCATAATTTTTCTCATGCTGAACAACACATAATTACTGTATTTGCATTACTTTAATGCCTGTTTGTTCTGCACCGTATGCAGTTCATAAGCAGCACGGACCCATTGTGCTTTCACACAGGATGCGTTTGCAGTCCACTATACTGATCCACGGCTGTTTAGGCCACAAACACAACATTTATCCATTATTTTGATTTCAAATCAAAATGCTGTTACTGAAAAAGCTTTTTCGGCATTGTAATCCTCCTTTATCATGGTATTATTCATGCATTTGACTTCTAGGTTTGTATAATAAGTTGCTCAAGCAAGTGGCAACACACCAGCCACCATAGTCCAATGTTTACCGGGAGCCAGAGCGACTGACATCTTAGCAAATTTAAAAGTGCTGGCTAATGCTAAACGTAAATACAGTAAGATTGTTATTCATGCCGGCGCTAATGATGTTCGACTTCGCCAGTCGGAGATCACTAAAAATAACATTAAAGAGGTGTGTGAACTTACAAGCATGATGTCAGACACTATAATATGCTCTGGTCCCCTCCCTGCTTACCGTGGTGATGAGATGCATAGCAGATTGTCATCACTCAATGGCTGGATGTCTAAGTGGTGTCCGCAGAATAACATAGGTTTCATAGACACTTGGATGAGCTTTTGGGGCAGACCTGACCTGTTGAAAAGAGATGGTCTTCATCCCTTCTAGGGTGTTGCCACTCTTCTCTGTAGAAGTATGGCACATAGTCTTAGAGTTTGTACTTGACTAACTGGGGCCCAGGTCAGGGAGCAGACAGACTGGCTAAACTGACTGTCTGCTAGCCGCCTCGCGTCACAGAAGTCAGTTAATTCTCAGCACATAGATATCACACTATAGAGACTGTGTCTGTTCCCTGGGCTAGAAAATACAAAAAACGTCCAAACTAATTTAAGAGCAACAATTTAACTGAGGTTCAACAAATAAAAAACAGATGCGATACGGATAAACAAATGATAAAGCTTAGCTTATTGAATATCAGGTTCCTTTCTACGAAAGCACTTTTTGTAAATAATATGATCATTGATCATAATCTAGATGCACTCTGTTTGACAGAAACCTGGCTTAAACCTGATGATTACATTATTTTAAATGAGTCTACACCCCAAGATTACTGTTATAAACATGAGCCATGTGCAAAAGGTAAAGGGGGAGGTGTTGCTTCAATTTATAACAATGTTTTCAGGATTTCTCAGAGGGCAGGCTTCAAGTATAACTCATCTGAAGTATTGGTGCTTCATATAACATTATCCAGAGAAACAAATGTTAAAGATAAATCCCCTGTGATGTTTGTACTGGCTACTGTATACAGGCCACCAGGGCACCATACAGGCTTTATTAAAGAGTTTGCTGATTTTACATCTGAGTTAGTGCTGGCTGCAGATAAAGTTTTAATTGTTTGTGATTTTAATATCCATGTTGATAATGAAAAAGATGCATTGGGATCAGCATTTATAGACATTCTGAACTCTATTGGGGTTAGACAACACATTCCTCTCATTCCTACTCATTGTCGAAATCATACTCTAGATTTAATACTGTCACATGGAATTGATGTTGATGGTGTTGAAATTATGCAGCCAAGCGATGATATCTCAGATCATTATTTAGTTTTGTGCAAACTTCATATAGCTAAAACTGTAAATTCTACTTCTTGTTACAAGTATGGTAGAACCATCACTTCTACCACAAAAGACTGCTTTGTAAGTAATCTTCCTGATGTAACCCAATTCCTTAGCATATCCAAAACCTCAGAACAACTTGATGATGTAACAGAAACTATGGACTCTCTCTTTTTTAGCATTTTAAATACAATTGCTCCTTTACGCTTAAGATAAGGTTAAGGAAAACAGTCTGGCACCATGGTATGATGAGCTCACTCGCACCCTAAATAGAGCAGCCCGGAAAATGGAGCGCAACTGGAGGAAAACAAAACAAGAGGTATTTCGTATTGCTTGGCAGGAAAGTAATATATCCTACAGAAAAGCATTAAAAACTGCTAGATCTGATTACTTTTCGTCTCTTTTAGAAGAAAACACAAACATAATCCCAGGTATTTATTCAATACAGTGGCTAAATTAACGAAAAATAAAAGCATCAACAAGAGTTGACATTTCCCAACATCACAGCAGTAATGACTTTATGAACTACTTTACTTCTAAGATCTATACTATTAGAGAAAAAATTGTAGCCATGCAGCCGTCAGCTACAGTATCACATCAGACAGTGCACTATAGATCCCCTGAGGAACAGTTCCACTCATTCTCTACTATAGGAGAGGAAGAATTGTATAAACTTGTTAAATCATCTAAACCAACAACATGTGTGTTAGACCCTATTCCATCTAACTTCCTAAAAGAGGTGCTTCCAGAAGTTAGTGTGCATTAGCATGGTTTAAATTGTACTTATATGACCGCCATCAGTTCGTAGCAGTGAATCAAATGTGCATTATAATTCTTTAGCTTGGGTTAAACTAATTAATTTTACTTGGCTGGAACAGCAGCTATGCTAATTATGTCTCTATTTGTTTCTCTGCTTTGCCTTTACACAAGCTCCAGTCTGGATCCAGAACACCTGAGAAGAGATGATGCCAACCCCTCAGAGGACCTCAGATGATGCTAACCCAGAGACAACATACAGAACTACCACATTTTGCTATAAGTTTGATTGCATAATTGCTGTTAATAGTGTTAATCGTCTGTTTGTTAACGTCTTTTATTGATTTTCTGAACATTTCTGCTATATGCACATGAACTGACAGTCATCACTGATAAGCTACTACTAAATATTGTAGAAACTTAATTTTCTGTAAGGTTGCTTTGCAATGATTTGTATCGTAAAAAGCGCTATACAAATAAACTTGAATTGATTTGAATTTAATCTTGATTTGTGTTGAGTTGTATTGTATGTAGAGGTTTCATTTTGGAGTACCTCAAGGCTCAGTACTAGGGCCGTTACTCTTCACCCTTTACATGTTACCCTTGGGAAATATCATCAGGAAACACGGTGTTAGCTTTCACTGTTATGCTGATGATACTCAGCTCTATATTTCTTTGCGGCCCGGCGAAACATACCAATTAAAAAAACTAACGGAATGCATAGTCGATATAAAAAACTGGATGACGAGTAATTTCTTACTGCTAAATTTTGAAAAAACAGAGGTGTTAATTATAGGACCTAAAAGCTCTGCATGTAATAACCTAGAATGCTGTCTAAGATTTGATGGCTGCTCTGTCAATTCTTCGTCATCAGTTAGGAACCTAGGTGTGCTATTTGATAGCAACTTTTCCTTAGAAAGCCACGTTTCTAGCATTTGTAAAACTGCATTTTTCCATCTCAAAAATATATCTAAATTATGGCCTATGCTCTCAATGTCAAATGCAGAAATGTTAATCCATGCGTTTATGACCTCAAGGTTAGATTATTGTAATGCTTTATTGGGTGGTTGTTCTCCACGCTTAATAAACAAACTCCAGCTAGTCCAAAATGCAGCAGCTAGAGTTCTTACTAGAACCAGGAAGTATGATCATATTAGCCCGGTTCTGTCAACACTGCACTGGCTCCCTATCAAACATTGTATAGATTTTAAAATCTTGCTTATTACTTATAAAGCCCTGAATGGTTTAGCACCTCAGTATTTGAATGAGCTCTTGTTACATTATAGTCCTCCACGTCCGCTCCGTTCTCAAAACTCTGGCAATTTGATAATACCTAGAATATCAAAGTCAACTGCGGGTGGCAGATCCTTTTTCTATTTAGCGCCTAAACTCTGGAATAACCTACCTAACATTGTTCGGGAGGCAGACACACTCTTGCAGTTTAAATCTAGATTAAAGACCCATCTCTTTAACCTGGTTTACACATAGCACACTAATACGCTTCTAATATCCAAATCCATTAAAGGATTTTTAGGCTGCATTAATTAGTTAAACCGGAACCGGGAACACTTCCCATAACACCCGGTGTACTTGCTACATCATTAGAAGAATGGCATCTATGCTAATATTAGTCTGTTTCTCTCTTATTCCGAGGTCACCATAGCCACCAGATCCAGTCTGTATCCAAGTCAGAGGGCCACTGCAGTCACCCGGATCCAGTATGTATCCAGCCCAGATGGTGGATCAGCACCTAGAAAGGACCTCTACAGCCCTGAAAGACAGCGGAGACCAGGACAACTAGATCCCCAGAGACAGAGCCCCTGTGAAGACCTTGTCTCAGACGACCACCGGGACAAGACCACAGGAAACAGATGATTCTTCTGCACAATCTGACTTTGCTGCAGCCTGGAATTGAACTGCTGGTTTCGTCTGGTCAGAGGAGAACTGGCCCCCCAACTGAGCCTGGTTTCTCATAAGGTTTTTTTCTAAATTTACATTTACATTTACATTTACATTTACACATTTAGCAGACACTTTTTACAGTGCATTCAGGCAGACATTTTTTTTTTTTTTTTACCTAACGTTTCTCCATTCTGTCACCAATGGAGTTTTGGTTCCTTGCCGCTGTCGCCTCTGGCTTGCTTAGTTGGGGACACTTCATTTACAGTGATATCGCTGACTTGATTGCAAATTATTGCACAGATACAATTTAAACTGAACTGAGCTGCATGATGACATCACTGAATTCAATAATGAACTGCCTTTAACTGTCATTTTGCATTATTGACACACTGTTTTCCTAATTAATATTGTTCAGTTGCTTTGACGCAATCTTTTTTAAAGCGCTATATAAATAAAGGTGACTTGACTTGACATTTAAACACAACATATAGCCTACATTTCTGAGAAGGGTCTGGCTGCAGACTTGCACTTGCATTCTCAGACTTGCATTCTCAGACTTGCACTCTCAGACACTTGCGGTTCCGCTAGTGACATCCGTCTTTTTTATTTTGTTCTATTTATTGATTACTTTTTATTTGAATCTCTCATCATTTTACAACAGTAGCCAGGTGGTGAAGACAAGAAAAAAGAAACAAAATTACGAAGTCACTTGCACTCTCAGCTACCTGCGACGTCACTTGCAATCGACACAAATCATATGTGTTGCCAGTGGAGACAAGACGCTGTGGTGATTAAACGATTAAAACTAATTTAGTACCGTAACGTACAGGGTCCTGCAAGAAAAAGGCAAGACCCGCAAATCCGCGGCCACAGAACAGCAGAATATGAACGCAATGCACAAAGTCTCTCGTTAAGCGTTTCATTTCCCCCCCGTAGAAAATCATTATAAATAAAAAACATAGCTTAATGGACAAAGACAAAGAAATAAAAGAGCTGTAGACAGTTATTCTATATGGAAAAACACTTAACGCGAAACTTTGCATGTTGCATTTATTCTGGGCTCACCTGGTTGCCTGTACATATTGTTTATGTATATTTTAATAATGAAGAGGAGCATATTGAGTTTCTTCTTTATCTTCTTAGTCTATTATTATGCCACATTATGTCATGTTTTGCGCCTGTTTTGCCATGTTTTATACATTATTCGTTTTATTAAGAAACTATATTGAATTTGATATTTGAATAGCATCTTAATACATTAAGCCATATTAAGTGTTTATGTTTTCTACGGGAGGAAAACGCTTAATGAGAGACTTTGCGCATTGCATTCATATTCTGCTGTTTTGTGGCCACAGATTTGCGGGTCTTTTTTTTTTCTTGCCGGACCCCTGTACGTGATGTTACTAATTTTGTTTTAATCGTTTAATCACCACAGCGTCTTGTCTCCATTGGCAACATGCACAATTTGTGTTGGTTGCAAGTGACATCGCAGGTAGCTGAGAGTGCAAGTGGCGATTGCAAGTGACTTCGTAATTTAGTTTCTTTTTTCTTGTCTTCAACACCTGGCTACTGTTGTAAAATGTTGAGAGATTCAAACAAAAAATAAATAGAACAAAATATAAAATAAAGACTGCAAGTAATGTCACTACCGGAAGTGCAAGTGTCTGAGAGTGCAAGTCTGAGAGTGCAAGTCTGAGAATGCAAGTCTGAGAGTGCAAGTGCAAGTCTGCAGCCAGACCCTTTTGACATTTCTTGTAAAAAGTAGGCTATCACAAATATTTGAGACAAGAGATTGAGCAGCTGGCTGTCTGGTGCAGTCTTAACAACCTGGAGCTGAACACGCTCAAAACAGTGGAGATGATAGTGGACTTAAGGAGAAACCCCCCTGCACTCCCCCCCCACTCACCATCATAGACAGCACTGTGACTGCAGTGGAGTCATTCAGATTCCTGGGAACCACCATTTCTCAGGACCTGAAGTGGGACAATCCCATTGACTCCATTGTTAAAAAGGCCCAACAAAGGTTGTACTTCTTTTGCCAGCTGAGGAAGTTTAACCTGCCACAGGAGCTGCTAAAACAGTTCTACTCGGCCATCATTGAGTCTGTCCTGTGCACTTCAATAACTGTCTGGTTGGGTTTAGCTACAAAATCAGACATAAGAAGACTACAGAGAACGGTTCAGACTGCTGAAAGGATTATTGGTGCTCCCCTGCCCACCCTTCAAGAACTGTATACATCCAGAGTGAGGAAAGGGCTCAGAAAATCACTCTGGATGCACCATATCCAATTTATCTACTTTTTTGCCATCTAGCCGGCGTTTCAGAGCAGCAAATACCAGGACAGCCAGGCACAAGAACAGTTTCTTCCCCCAGGCAATCTACCTCATGAACAGTTAAATGTTCCCCACTTATGCAATAAAAATGTGCAATAACCTTATATTTATTTGTTACCACCTCCATCCTAGTACATCCCTGCATCTCACTCTATTCTATTCCATTATCATCCATAGCACAACTGTTTATACAATTTATTTATTTTTTGATTTATTTTTCAATATTTGTCTATTTATATTTACCTTTGTGTATTTTTTTTATTTATTTTTTTTGTCTGTGTTGTTACTGTCTCTGTGTACTGGAAGCTTATGTCACTAAAACAAATTCCTTGTATGCGCAATCATTCTTGGCAATAAAGCTCTTTCTGATTCTGATTCTGATTCTGTTTCTGATATTTAAAATTAAAACTCTCCACTGACAGAAACAGTCAGCTCTCATGCCTTTTCTTTTGCATTTAAATCTTTATTACAAGCAATCCCGCGGGTCTTAAAGAACTTTGTTTTTCTACCACCACATGTGCATCTATTATGTTGCCTCGATTATCTAAAAGTGCACTTTTCCTTGTTTTAAACCTAGACAAAAGGCCATGTGTTGACTGTAGACTTTTATTATATCAATTTACTGTGAAATTACTAAATTTCTGTGAAACAGGTGTAAGGGTATGTTTAGTGTTGGGGTAGGTATACATGTTTATAAACCACAATTTGATAGGTAGTATTTTCTGTTGTCGTATTGTGCTACTGTACTTACTGTTTTAATGGGGGGGGGGTGTAGCACAAATCATTAGAACACTGGACGACAAGAGCCACACCACACTGCACCCAGTTCAAGACAGCGGTCCAAATCAGTTAATATTAGTTCACTTCAGGAATTAACAAATTTGCTTCAATGAGTTTTCACTGTGTTTAACAGAACAGTGCAAACGGAAAGAAAAAGCGCTATCTATATTAACTCTCTATATACAGACAGAAAGACGAAAGTGCTGAAAGATGCACAATAAACAATCTTCTAGCATAGGATGAAGTCAGTATGTACATTAACAATAATTTGGGACAAATATAATGTGATTTTATGGTAAACTATGTGAGTGGTGCTCTGTGGTGTAGCAGGATTTGGAACACCATCCAGCGTAGGCTTTAACTTTAACTTTTGTTAAACTTCCTGTTTATGTAGTAGTGGAGGCTCGTGGGTTTTAAAATAGAGGAGGCACACTAATTGTTTAGGTCTAGGGATCCCTATTGAATATTATTATTATTTGCTTAACCACTTTAAAATGGCTTTTTGGTTGCTTTTAGTCAGAACACGTAAAAAAAAAAAAAAGACACACATACAGCAAGATAATATAATTTAATTTACCTGGCCTATCACTTGAAGTAAACGTCCATTCCTTCTTAAAAATCTGTTAAAAGAGAGCTGCCTGTTGTGCTATTAAATTAAGCCGACTGCTGTAGCCTATATTCAGCTTAGGCATGTTCTCCATTTATTTTTAATTTGTATATATACTGTTTGAATGACAGCTTGAATCTGCTGGCAGTCAAATATTCAATATCGCTACTCATCATAAGTACTTGGTACATTATCAGCACAGCGCGAGATGTTCACTAATATCAGGTAATTTAAGTCTCTATGGTGATTGGTTGATATACCAGAAGGGAGGCTAGCCTCCCCTACGAGGTTTCTTTTCTCAATACTCCTCAGCACTGAAAGTGAACAGTCGATGCTGATTGGCTATTTTTTTTTTACCAACAGAGGCACGAGAGCTAGGCTCTCCCCCGGCCTCCCCCTCCCCTTCTCTATCATCTAGCGGTTGTAATACATCAGCAGATTCGGCACATTCGTGATAGAAAAGCAGTGCTTTCTAACTTCAGTAACATGTTATGGTATTACAGCTGTGAAATTACAAACAAAAATACACATTCTGAGACATGAACTGAAATGAATTCTGGTTTTTAATAAGATTAAATTGTCCTCCTCCCATTTTCATCTCAAAATTTTGGGGAAGCTGTGCCTCCCCTGCCTCCCCCAATGAACCGGCACTGTTTTGTAGGGTCTCTGCTGTTATGTCCCCACCAATGTCAAAAGCAAACCTACGCCCTTGGTTTGGAGAGACAAACTCCCTTTGTGCTTTGTAACTTTAAAGATCATTTACATGCGCAAACAACTATAGGCCTATTACACACTAAAGGAAAGATAAAATGTAAAAAATGCACAATAGGTCCAGTTTTAATGCTTTCAAAGCATTACAGCTGAAAGTCATTGTTTCCAGATATTGTAGTGTCACAAAATGAATCCTTCCTCTTACCTCCAGTTAATACCAGTTAAGCTCAGTTAAGTGGTTTTCAAACCTTTTTTTTTAGCCCACCCATGGTGTTAGTGTTGCTGTTGAAGGGGAGCAGAGAGTTCACAATTTAGTAGCAATGCTGTCCGCTGAAGCTGTGCTATACCTTCTATGGCCACGTACAAAGTTTCAGGGGTGACAACTGGATATAAATACTGAAGCATATCCCCTAAATTCATGTGTGTATGAAAAAGAAAGCATTCTCAAAATTGCGATTATTGACACCGATGTAACTAGACCAATGGTTTGTCATCTTGTGTGTTTGGTATCTGCTATTTTTGTCCAAAGTAATATTACAGCAACCAAAGACTCGTTATGTTCAGCAATTGTATCTAAACCATCGTAGGCAAAGCCACTGTGCTTTGTTTAAAAGTTTGCTTTGTAATGCTTATTAATCATGGTTGGGCTCAGCTCAGAAAGTGATCCAGTTTTTAGAGTTAACAAAATAGGTGCAGGTTATGATATTTTGGTATGTGGCTTATTGCCAAGATAACGCGTTTGAATTTAAGTTTATTATGGGCTTCTTATTTTTTTCTCAGTAAAATCTAGCACCGCTGATGTGCACAAGATTAATTACTAAAAGGTGAACTGCAAACAAATTTATCTGCAGTTTGTATGACAAAATGGCATTCGGTGCAAAGGCAGAGAATCAACTAGTATATTATGTCAAGTTGGTTTAAGTTTATTCAGCATTAGTTTGATTCCTGAAATTGAAGAACAATGTCACAGATTCATGTTTATTACTATACATATGCTTTGAAGCAGTCTATATAAAATGCTATATATGTAGAAATGTGACTTACCTGTAAAACTGAGGCATCTCCTCCACTGACTTACCTTAAATCAGCATGGCTCCTTGTCTCCTTGTTGGTTATGCATTTTAGCTTAACCTTGGAGTCCACCCTCTGAAGAAAAGCAAAAACAGATATTTAAATTTGCTGAATTTTTTTATAACATTACTCTTTTGCTGTACTTCTGATCCATTAAATGCGGCTTTAGTGAGCATACACATTTTCTTTTCAAAAACATCAAAACACTGCTGATTCCAAACTTTTGAGTGGTAGTGTATAGTATCATAATAAAAGTAGTTCTGCTTTTTTTCTTAAAAGGGTATAAGGGTATGCCATCTTTTATCTTGCCTCAGGCACCACCAGATTCTAGGACTCCCCTACCCCCAAATTCCTAATTTAAACCTGTATAAACACAAGTACAAGTAATCCATTATGATATTGTGGTGTTCATATGTGCTTATCTGGTAAATTCATTCATTCTCACATGATTTTCAGTCAGCATACAATGCAACTGAAAATGTTTCTTTTCTTTTTTCTTTTTTTAAATATATTAAGTAATTCATAAACGTTGTTCATTAGTAAGTTTACATATACAGTGTTGGGGAGTAACTAGTTACATGTAATGGAGTTACATAATTTAAATACAAAATAAATGTAACTGTAATCTGTTACAGTTACTGAGAAAAATGTGTAGTTAAATTAGTTGCTTATGAAAATGTTAACGATTACAAAGGGGTTACATCTGAATATTTTCAGACACACGCACATGCACATTTGATTGCTTTTATTTGGATCTAAAAGACATTACAAAGAAAACAATATCCAAATACTTTGGGAAGGGTCTTTTGCAAGGTGATAGATCTACAATTCATGGCTCACATACTTGTACAGGTTCTTCCATTTATAATACTCAACACATTAAGTATAAACAAAACATCTCCGTCTCCATATTTGCATGCTCCCTATGGTGGCTGAAACAGAGCAGAATTTTGCAAGCCTTTTTGCTTCCTTTTTTTGCACGCACGCGCACACACACACACACACACACACACACACACACACACACACACACACACACACACACACACACACACACAAACAAAGATTTCATTGATTTATTTCCAAAACTAGGAACCAGAATAGGACAAATGGTTTTTCTATAACTGTCTTATTTCCTGTTTGGGTTTATGTAGATTATATCCTTTATTTAGTTTTTATGTTTTTTTAATTATTATTACATTGCATTGTTAGATGCCAGTGTTACTGTCATATGCAACAGTTTTGATTTCAAAAACAGTATCATAGCTATTAAACTATATCTTGTTATGATTTTAAATCTGTATTTAACCTCAATATGATCTCAAAGTAAAAAGAGGTGCTTAGTCTGATTTTGTGGTGGCTGTGCTTTAAAGAAAAAACTTTTATAATCTTAATTCGAGTGATTTAAGGATTTTAAAAGTCTGAGAGTAATAAGTGTTGAGTACTACTGTAAGGTTAACACTGCTTGGTTTAAAGTTTTTTTTTTTTATTGCTTAGGCACTAAAATTGATACTTGAGGCCCACTTAGTGGACCATTCAGTCTTACAGCATACCTAATCTTTAGACCAAGTCTGCAAAACTATAAGCACATTACATGCTTTAAACTCGGTTTGATATTGTAAAACAAACTTTTATCAAAGCTCCAAACACAGTTTTCTACATTACACACATCATTCGAAACTAACAGCACTTTTGATTATTTTTGGAAACACTGCCATTTTAATGCGACACTCATTTACTGATGACCTACAGTACACACAGTGATCATGTGTGAAAACACTTATACATCATTTGTTCACTTAATAATCAAAAGTTGTTTTTGTTTTTTTAGAAAGAAATTACAAACCCGATTCCAAAAAAGTTGGGACACTGTACAAATTGTGAGTAAAAATGGAATGGAATAATTTACAAATCTCATAAACTTATATTTTATTTACAATAGAATATAGATAACATATCAAATGTTGAAAGTGAGACATTTTGAAATGTCATGCCAAATATTGTCTCATTTTGGGTTTCATGAGAGCTACACATTCCAAAAAAAGTTGGGACAGGTAGCAATAAGAGGCCGGAAAAGTTAAATGTACATATAAGGAACAGCTGGAGGACCAATTTGCAACTTATGAGGTCAATTGGCAACATGACTGGGTATAAAAAGAGCCTCTCAGAGTGGCAGTGTCTCTAAGAAGTCAAGATGGGCAGAGGATCACCAATTCCCCCAATGCTGCGGCGAAAAATAGTGGAGCAATATCAGAAAGGAGTTTCTCAGAGAAAAATTGCAAAGATTTTGAAGTTATCATCATCTACAGTGCATAATATCATCTAAAGATTCAGAGAATCTGGAACAATCTCTGTGCGTAAGGGTCAAGGCCAGAAAATCATACTGGATGCCCGTGATCTTCAGGCCCCTTAGACGGCACTGCATCATATACAGGAACACTACTGTAATGGAAATCACAACATGGGCTCAGGAATACTTCCAGAAAACATTGTCGGTGAACACAATCCACCGTTGCCAGCTAAAACTCTATAGGTAGAAAAAAGAAGCCATATCTAAACATGATCCAGAAGTGCATGCGTTTTCTCTGGGCCAAGGCTCATTTAAAATGGACTGTGGCAAAGTGGAAAACTGTTCTGTGGTCAGACGAATCAAAATTTGAAGTTCTTTTTGGAAAACTGGGACGCCATGTCATCTTGACTAAAGAGGACAAGGACAACCCAAGTTGTTATCAGCGTCTGTTCAGAAGCCTGCATCTCTGATGGTATGGGGTTGCATGAGTGCATGTGGCATGGGCAGCTTACACATCCAGAAAGTCACCATCAATGCTGAAAGGTATATCCAAGTTCTAGAACAACATATGCTCCCATCCAGACGTCGTCTCTTTCAGGGAAGACCTTGCATTTTCCAACATGACAATGCCAGAGCACATACTGCATCAATTACAACATCATGGCTGCGTAGAAGAAGGATCCGAGTACTGAAATGGCCAGCCTGCAGTCCAGATCTTTCACCCATAGAAAACATTTGGCACATCATAAAGAGGAAGATGCAACAAAAAATACCTAAGACAGTTGAGCAACTAGAAGCCTGTATTAGACAAGAATGGGACAACATTCCTATTTCTAAACTTGAGCAACTTGTCTCCTCAGTCCCCAGACGTTTGCAGACTGTTATAAAAAGAAGAGGGGATGCCACACAGTGGTAAACATGGCCTTGTCCCAACTTTTTTGAGATGTGTTGATGCCATGAAATTTAAAATCAACTTATTTTTCCCTTAAAATAATATGTTTTCTCAGTTTAAATGTCATCTATGTTGTATTCTGAATAAGATATTGAAATTTGAAACTTCCACATCATTGCATTCTGTTTTTATTCACAATTTGTACAGTGTCCCAACTTTTTTGGAATCAGGTTTGTATTTTTACCCCTTGCATTTTTGTTTACATTGTATCTATATTGTACAAAGTGCTTTATAAATAAAGCTGACTTTCTGACTTGGCTTTTATGCATATAGAGTGTGTATATGTATATATGTATAGATACACACCTTGAATATGCATCTGTGTTGTATGCATGTTCATTATCTATCTATCTATCTATCTATCTATCTATCTATCTATCTATCTATCTATCTATCTATCTATCTATCTATCTATCTATCTATCTATCTATCTATCTATCAAGCCAAGTCACTTCATTTCTGTAGTGCTTTATACAATATAGACTGTTTTACAGCAGCTTCTGAATAGTATCAAATACACATTCTGCTGTAAAGCAGCTCTAACAAGTCAATGGTGTCATTCTACAGCTCAAGTCAGTTGAGTATTGATTCAGTTCAGTTGTATAACTGTAAAATTCATCAGTCATACATACTGTATATACAGTATACAGTGTATATGTGCATATGCATGTACAGCATGTGTGAATGCTATGACAAACTGTGCTCCACTGCACTCTGAACAAGCAAAAGACACACAAGAGTAGTGTTCTACATTTTTCACATCTGCGTGTAGTTTGGCGTGTATGTGGCTAATTATTTTATGTTTGTGTGTAGAGTTACTATGCAAAAAATAAAATGTTTAGAAAAGTTAAAACAGTTTTCAAAGAAGTGTTTGCATTTGAAAGATGTGTGTGACATTTTGTATGTTGTGTGTGTGTTTTGTTGCTTTGGGTGTAGAGTTTTGAGAAATGTAGCCATAGTTTCAAAAACTGTAAATGTTTGAAAATGAATAACAGTTGAAAACATTCATTAGAAATTTAGGAAAGTAATCAAAAAGTAATTAAATGTAATCAGTTACATTACTTTAATAAAGTAATTGAAATAATTACACTATTACATTTTAAATAGAGTAACTTGTAATCTGTATCCATTACATTTTCAAAGTAACCTTCACAACACTGCAAATATAGGCTATCAGCAAAAGAATGCAAAGTACAGGTGTGCACATTGAAAACCTAAGCCGGGCTCAGGTGCAGGACTAAAAAAGCAATAAACAAAAAAGGATAGATGTCTGCAAACTGAAATTACAGCTCCAGAAAATGTATTATTAAAACAGCGCAAAGTTTCAATCAGTCAGGTCTGTCTTCGAGTGCCTTTTTTATATACAGTATATCACCACCCCTAATACAGCAGTAGTCACCATGGGTTCATTCTGTTTTACAGTTTTGTTTTCTTCTCTTGCATTGCAGCAATTTAGTGATGAGGATTAAGACACTGGAAATTGCCATGCATATATATTTCTATATTTTCATCAAACATGAAATGGACCCATGGTTGCCGAACTGCTTGGTTCTTTTATGAGACCATTGCAAATTTAAATGTTTTGAGACAACCTTTTCTTATACAGGGCTCTTATAAGGGGCTCTATTTTCATTAACAGATATTTGGAAGATGGTGTGTAGAGCATGTCAGAGTTACCTTAAATCCCTAAGGCTACTGTTAGTTTTTCAGGTGTATGACCTAATTGTAGAAGGTAAATGATGCGATGCAGTGCTAACATTTGTTCTGCATGCTTAAGTTTACCAAGAGTGAGAATCATTTACCATGCTTTACACACCTGTCTTAGCAAATGTTTGCTCAGCAGGTTTTATGTAGGAAATTTGACTGTTTGATGTGTTTTGTTTTCTTAAAATGGAATGTTTTTCATTAAGTGTATACTCCCTACAGGTTCCACTATGTTCAGGGGATTCAAACACTTGATGCAACAGCAACAACTGACTTGTGAATTTCTGCACAAGAAAGTTGGAAGTCTACATTCAATCACCACATCATGGTTTAAATTTGTAATTTGTTAAACTGATGGTGTTACAACTTACCCTGTGGCATTTTACACTGTGTTCAAATTGTGTCAGAACCTTCAACCTGTATGCTTCAATATTTCAGGAAATAATAAAAATTAATACATCACCCTGCTCAATTAAAATTACATATTAAAAACTTAGAGAATTAACACTTACTAAATTCTTAAGATTTTATTATTGCACTATTATATAGTCATTGGGTAAAAGGCATGCTTTAGGAAACTAAGTTGGGTTCAATTCTTACGCTGAAATAAATGATTCATTTTTGTGTGTCGTAAATGCAACTGGTCAGTACAAATGTAAACAAGGGAATAAGCCTAATGTAAGAATTTTTTTGTCAATTTTTAGTTACATTTCTGTGACTTTTTTCTTATTGGTAATCCCCCATATTAAAATTAGCTTTTCCTCCCCACACACTGTGATAATGTATAATTAATGATAATGTAAAAAGTCATACACACAAATTCGATCAATGGATTTTAAATGATCAAGCCTTCTTGTGCTCTCAAAATGCCCACCTCTCTGCCTTTTACTCACCTGTGGCTAAAAAATGTTCCTCTTACACTAAAGACATGTGCTGACATCTAGTGGACAAAAAAACGAATGACGATACGTTTTTCTGCACAGAGCACAGTACTTAAATGTCACATTTCACATGCTTTATTTTTAAGAAATAGTTCAATCACATATGTCACCTGTAAACTCTCACTCACATCACAAAAATACCTATCATAAAAAGTTCATGTGACTCTATTCAAAGTCTTCTAAAACTATACCCTAGCTGTCATGTAACCTACAGACTGAAATGTATACTGAATTAACAGTCTTTTGAAGTCTTTTCTGTAACTGGATCATGATTTTTTTTTTTTTTTTTTTTTTTTTTTTTGACAAAGCAGTATTTTACACTAATTTATAATTTTTCTTACCTGTTGGAAACCTAATGGCATTTTCTGTCTAGATTTTACAACAGTGAAACAGCTCTCTGCAAACTGTGGATGTTTTAGTATCTTCGTTTTACTTAATTTTAGTACTGCAGGGGTGCAGAAAGTTCCTGGAGTGCCACAGCCCTGCAAAGTTTAGCTTCAAACCTAATGAAACTAACCTGATCCAACTAATCATGTCCTCTATGATTTTGGCCTCTACGATTTTGTGCTGTCACAGATGAAAGATGTCAGAAATTTAGGATGACCATTCACGGTGTGTTTGCAGGTACAACCTATACCAACTAGTCAATAAAAATGCAACATCAAATGACGTATTGATCAACACAACATGGTGCTAAAGCTTAAATAAGATGAAGGCGAAAAGAAGGAATAATGGTATGTGGAAACCACAATTGCCAAAGCATGCTTCATCTTGCTCTATTTATTTATAGCGCATGCTGATGAAATTTTATTCTTGCATATAAAAGTGCATGCTCATGATGTTTATTCTTATATACTTACTTGCATCATAGCCTACAATTCAATAAGTTTCATCACCTACATACGTGTTGTATAAAAGTTTATTAAATCAATGTCCCACCCTGTGATTTGTAATGATCTTACAAGACTTCTGAAATTGCACTGTCTGTAGAAGATATTAGGGTATGTGTGTAGTCACGGTACACCCCTCTCGTGATTTTTATCTATTGGCATTATATGGTTCATATTGCAATTACAGAAAAAACTTAATCACTATTCAACAGGCCAAATCTTTCTTTGTCCTGCTTATTCAAGGTGTCCTTCAAGGCTCTGTTCAAGGCACACTTCTTTTTAATATCTGCATGCTCCTACATTATCCTCATTATAGCTACTATGCTGATAACCTTTAACACTATATACTGTACCGTATGCGATCATTCTGTTACAGTCCTTCCTTTCTTTCAGACAATGCCAATATTCACAATTCAACAGAATTAATTTTAAAAAGTCTTGCAATTCAAACCACCATCCCTTAAATAAAATCTTATCAGTGCTTTATTTGTTGTCATAATTGATCCTTATATTACATTTAAGGCATGTATACCTGAATTAAAACTGCAGAATGACACACCTGTCTGCTTTTTTAGGTCCTTTGATTTCAAACTGCTTGCACAAGATTCTCAATGGGTGGTGGATCATTTAGTATTATGGCACCTAAACTCTGAAAATCACTATCACAGAGTCTTCATAACACCTTCATCATCTCTTCCTTTAATTAAAGAATCTCAGATGAAAACATTTATTTTCTCTCAGTATTATCTGCCTTCTATAACTACAAATTGTAATTGTACTATTAGTGTTTTATGTGCTTTCTCTGTGAAGTAAGTTTGAGCACTGCAGAAAAAGCATATGTATTGTCATATGTTTACCTCAAATTTTTTTGACAGTAGTATTGTTTTTCCTATTTTTACCCACAACAGTGTGGCATGACCATTATGGAGTGATATAAACATGTTTCATGCATAATAAAAGCCGAAGGCGATCTAAAGTCCAAATATGCCTTACAAAAGTAATAAAAGGTGATGTTCCAGGAAAACCCTATGGACAAAGGCCTTGAGTTGTCGCTGTACCTGAATATAAGAAATATGTTCTTTGACTGATTAAACATAAAAAAAAATAAAAAATACAGGTTTGCAACAATATATGGTTAATCTGTGTTATTTAAGCCATTTCAGGTATTGTCATAAGAGTAAATTACATTTACAATGCAATGATAATCAACATAGTATTCATCACAGTAGAGAATGCTATAAATAATATATTGATTCATTCTGTGAGATACTAAGAAGCCAATACGATTTATAAAGGCACCTCATTATTAGTTTATTAAGATGTTTGGCCAGTGATGCTTTTTCAAATGCATAAGTATCCCAAACTAACAGGCCTTGCAGAATTGGAGCAGCATGTTTGATCAGGGTTTGAGGTAAACTTTGGCCTGGAGTTGAGGAAATCAAATTGGGCTGTGACTGGACTGTGAAACATCTGCAACGCACCTCAAGTAACTCACAGCCTTGCTTGCCAGCCGTTGCTCTGCCACTCTTCTACCAATTCCTGGCTACTTGGTTCTCTTCCTCTCATTGGCCTCCTCGATACGGTCCTCACAGGGAACTGTGAGTTCTAGGTGGATGATTTGATAGGAGGCTTTTGAAATCAGAACCATGTCTGGCCTTAGCAATAATATGGCAACAGTTTCTGGAGAATTCAATTCCTTCCCCAGGTCAACTTGCAGCTCCCAGTCCTGTACAATTGATAGCAAGCCAGAGAAAGTGTTCCTGGCAACTGGTGTTACCTTCTCCCCTGTCTTGACAAAAGTTATGGTCTTTTTTACTGGGTTTACGTGCTTGCAAAGGGTGATCCCACTAGAAATGGTGTCTGCGATGGCCTTCAAAACTTCATCATGATGCCAGTGATAGCTCCCCTCACACAGGGCTCTTTAACAGCTGGTAAAAATCTGGTCAAAAGTCCCTCTCATCAGGCAAGCTGGTGACTCTGTCTTCCCCCAGCCGAATAAGTTGGAAAGGCTTGGTAGTATGTTGTAGACAGTGTGGATTAAGAATTTTATTTAGTGGGGTTTAGATGTCCAGAGCTAGCCCAAGTGACTTTGCGCTGTACTACTTGTTCCAACCTTGTCCAGGCTGCCAGCTGCCGCATCCGAACCATCTTCTTGGCCTGAACTTCTGGGGCTTGAGTCACTTGGAAGTTCTGAGCACTGTCAGGCCTTTCTACTCCTGTGTCTCACCCAGCATAGTTTCTAAGCACTGTGACTCTTGCATCATCTACATGCATTTCAAACTTCAGGCCATGCGGGTTCTTGCACACCTTTCCACACAAAAATTCCACACTTGTTGTCAAATATTCATTGCCAAGTGTCTGCATCCTTTGGTCTGTCAGTGTGGGATCCTCTTGCACTCTTCCACACTTTGACACTTTCATTGATGTTTCAAAACTTTCAAACATTAACACTTTTAGATCAGGGGACCTGGGGACCACGGCTCTTCACATTTTGTGTGTCTCCTTTATTTAAGACACCTTAATCAGATAATCAGCTTATTAAACACACTGAGTGTGTCAGATAAAAGAGATGTATAAAATGTACAGAGCAGTGGTTCCCCAGGACCAGTATCAAAAACGACTGTTAAGGCATATTTAACTTACATCAAACCAGTTCAAGACCTTCAGAACTTCATCTATCTATCTATCTATCTATCTATATATATATATATATATATATATATATATATATATATATATATATATATATATATATATATATTAGTAGCAAAGTCTTAGTCTAGGACATTTTTAACAACATGTTAAATCATGCTAGCAATATGGTAAAACATGATAAAGCATGGTGGCAATGTGTTGAATCATGTTTTAAAGCATGTTAGTAATATGCTAATCCATGTTAGCATCAAGCTAAAACATATTTAAAAACATGTTAGCAACAGCTAAAACATGTTAGCTATGTGCTAAAATGATAACATGCTAGTTCATGTTAGCAAAGTGTTAAAACATTAGCAACATGATAAAACATGTTAATGTATTAAAACATGCCAGAAAGATGCTAGCAACATGCTAATTCATGCTAGCAAAGGGTAAGCATGTTAGAAACATGCTAGCAACATGTTAAAACATGATAGAAAGATGCCAATAAAAAGACCCTCTGAAGATACTAGCAACATAATGCAAAATCATGCTAACAACATGCTAAAAACATGTTAATTTATGCCAACAAGCTACGCAATATCGCATTCATAATCGCAGATGAATCGCCTTTGATTATGAACGTGATATTGCGTAGCTTGTCATGATCTACGGCTCTGTGTATTAAATGCCGCTCCATTTGAAAGCAGGTGATGGAGATTTACAACTAATTACAGAACTGGCTTAACTGACAAGATGCGCATGATAATGCCAAGAGATTTATCGTGCAGCCCTAGTGGTAACCATGATAACAACATCCTAATTCATGCAAAATGCAACATCCAATTCATGCAACATCCTAATTCATAGCAAAATGTTGAACATGCTAAAAGACACTAGCAATATATTAGCAACATGTAAACCATGGTAGTAACATGCTCACTCATGCTAGCAACAGCTAAAACACGTTAGCTGTGTTATCAACATAATTCATGCTATATGTCAAACATGCTAGAAACATGTTACCAACATGCAATTTAGTGCTAACAACATGCTAAATCATGATAGTTAGTGCTAGCAACATGCTAATTCATGCAAGTCCACATCTGTAGTCAATTTGAGAGTAAAGAAAAGCATATACAGGCAACACAAAATTAATGTAAATGGCTCCTGACAATGTAGGCCTACTTTGAGGTCTTATGAAGTGACATAATCAGACTGTGCAAGAAACTGAATATTATTTACAACATTATTACCTTGAATCCATAGCCTTATGGAAACGGTCCTGAGTATGTTAACAAGAGTATGTGGTGGCAAATTTTCAGCAAATTTTTGGAACTGCCAATTTTCATTTTTGGGTAAACTATCCCTTTAAGGCAGTGACTTAGAGTCCTAGATAAGTTGATTATACAAACCAAATTTTGTGATATTACACCAAAGCATTTGCATACTTTCTCTTGTTAGTTTGCAGATAATCTTTAAAAAAACACACATACAGCAGTTTCATAATAGTTTATATCTCTATTTATTTTCCCTTAGAACAGAACTTTAATAAATGCAGCTGTATTTTCATCTTACCTTCAAAAAAGGTCATGACCAGTGAGACTGATTTATAAATATTAATCAAAGTCTTTGTGTAAAAAAAAATCAAAGAAAATTGTTGAACTAAAGCATCTATTGTATGACAATATGACACTGTAATAATAACTGTTATTTCTATATACTGTATGTCTGTCCATTTCTATGCTTGTAAACCGCAGGTTCCAGTTGCAACCTTTCCAGAGGAGGAGAGCATTCATTGTGTAAATCATACTTTTTGACAAGTGGTCAACAGTCGATTAAAATCTTGATAAACATGACCAACAAAAGTGTCTGAACAACAGAAACAACAACAAAAGCACAGAAAAACCTTAAAGAGGACAGGCTACATTCAAATAAATCTTAAAATTTATATTAGAATAACCAGTTTTCGACAAAGATGGGATGAGGATCGGTTATGTGACTTTTGACACTATGGAAATAAATCCAGGGGAACAAGAGAGATATCTGGGAAATACTGATGGATTCTAGATGGTAAACGGGATCTTATACAGCGAGGCCAGATTCAGGGTTAGATTATATATGAAATGTCTTTGACTTTACAATGGAAATACAGTATAGTGACAGAGAATACATTTGGGATAACTGAAAAAAGGAAATCTCTGATGCTGAAGTCAGCATGAAACAGGTTGGTAATTAACAAATGCCCTACAGCATCAGATGGACTACAATATGTTCTATGCAGCTCTTCCAAGCTGGACATTCATACAATTTCATAGTCTCTTGATAATCTGTGATCATTCATAGCCTGATATTTTCAATTAAATATATGATCTCATTGTATAATCCTATGCAAAGGCAAAACACAGTAACTACAGCAATACTGAGACTGAAATGGCTTGTTTTTTATTTATTTAATGTTAGTATTTTATTGTAACTGTTTTGATATCAATTCAAACTCTATTTTCTATGATTTTTTGAACAGCCAAACCCGTATCTTCTATCATAGTAGACCCAGTTTCAGTTATAACTCTGTTGCTGTGTGTTGCCTTTGCATTACAATGTAAATAATAATGATCATTTAAGAGTTGGTGTTGTCTTCACCTAGTGTAATAGATATTGTGTTGTTATGTTAATATTATACTGGGAAAGTGTAGATGTGTCTCGATCTCTAGATGTAGTGCCCGCAAACTCTGTTAGAGGGCACACCATCCTGTACCTTTTACCATTCTCCCTGGACTCAATTTCCCATAATTCTTTGCCCGGACTTATCGTCAACTGCAATCACCTGCTCTCATCACCTCATCAGTCTCACACCATAAGAATAGCACACATACAAGCTCACATCACTGGTGATTGAATGTTTTTCAATTTGATCTAGAACAGAGTCCAATGCAGTCTTTATTCAGTAAGGCATAGTCACACAGGCAGGGTCTAGTAGCAGCAAACAGTTATGTCCAAGGCAGAGGCAAAAGAGTAGCGGTGGGCAAAGCGAGGCTTCATGAAACACTGAAACAGTCGAGGCAAATGTGCAGAGGCTTCGAAACAATTCGACACCCATCTCTACGGTGACACCGAGTGGTCATTAACTCCACTTTTATACTTTGTGGAAGTTAGGTTAAGACAGAGGTGCGATTGTGTGGTTTGTTCCCAACCCTGTCGATCAAGAGCAGATTCAGATCTCGAAACACTTGTGAAATGCCCTGATGCTTTGAATCGCCTAAGTCACGTGTCATGGGTGTTTCGAATCACACTTCGGAGCAGTGTTTCAAACATCTGTGCTTCAGGATCTCGACATCGTGTCGAAACATCAGTTTCACATCAGCCATCCCTACAAAAGAGTAATCCAGACAACGGGCAATGGTGAGGGCAGACACCAAACAATCAGAATCAATGAAACAGTCCAGGGTCAAAAACACTAAGGCAAGTTAAAACTAGGAAACTTGGAAAACAAGGAACACATAGGAAACTTCGAAAACATTCAATAACCAGCGATGTTAGCTCTTGTGTGCGTTATTCTTATGGTGTGAGATTGATGAGGTGATGAGTCCAGGGCGAATAGTAAAAGGTACAGAATGAGATGCCCTCTAGCACAGCTCACGGGCACCCCAGCAAGAGATTGTGACAAGATGAGCTTTTAAATCAGTGGTGCTCATGTGTTCATCACTCATCTGAATAGTGTGATAAAACAAATACATTAAAATAAAAGGAAAGAAAACAAAATGTTATGCAAGACTTTGTCATGCTGTTCTTTGTATGTTCAATATATATATCTATTACACTGGATGAAGGCATAACGTTTCCACTGAATGATCATTACAATTTAACAAAGTCATCTGTGAAAATTGACATCCTTTAAGTTAGCATTGTACATCATTTGATAGTGAAAAATTAAGAAATTAAGACACTAATGAACAAATTTATGTGGAATAAATGGACACATGTTCTCAAAAACAACTTAGAAACACTGACAGAGAAGATTTAGAGTAAAACCAAGAACATTTAATCACTTGCACAGTTAAATTTACTCTAAAGCAGAGACATACAGAATGTATGTTTTTGGACAATGGCTTTAAAACAGAGAACCAGGGGACCTGTGCATAAAATAGTGCTTGTGTTGCTTTATATGTTTTAATTAACAAGACATCTCTGTTTGACTTTAGAGATTCTGCAATTTTAAGTTTCCAGTTTTGTGAAGTGTAGTATATTATTGTATATTGATATTTCTCAAATTAGCCTATACACACACACACAAAAAAAAATAGTATTCGAAAAGGGGCATTTACTGGTAGTTTCCCCTAAGAATTGTACACCTGGGCCATTGTCACCAGTCACTCTGTGCATCTCTGCTCTTGAGTAATTTGAATTTAACTTTACAAGAATTCATTTAGCGGTAGTGAATTTACTCTTTAAACACACAAGAAAATAATGACCAAAGGAAAGTGTTGAATGCACAGTATACAAGGATAGTCAGAAAATAAGGTCCTGACAAAGGCAAAACAACACATAATCCCTATTAGCCATTACACTCAAACACTGAAGACAACAACCACACAGAAGGAGAAATGTAGAATAAGCCCTTAACTCCTTCTCCTCACACTACTATTTGCTAAGCCCTTTACACAATAGATAGTTATTTCTGACAGGGAAATGATGGTAAAATTACAGTGTAATTGTGTATTATTATGATGGAGCAGCACATTCTGTTCAGCTATTTCAATTCCATTCACACATGAACTGTGGTAGTTAACCTTAGTTAAACCAGCTTCACATATAAACTGTTAAATGAACGCATTCAAATTGTCATGCAATGAGTAAAGATATAAACATTGTTGATGCTAAGAATTACATGAGGACCACATACTGAAAAACTGATGCTTCCACAGAACATCTAAGATGCAATTAATGCAGAAAGGCTGAAGGGTTTAGCACATTATTAAATGAATAAAGTGCATAATAAAGTAGTATCATGTATGAAAATACTTATCATCCTCCTCCTTTACAGTTGTGTGCCAAAGCCCTGTTCATTTGATGATTTTGACCTGTTGTAGACTATATTTGTATTTAAATGAGTACCAACACAATGGGGTCTTTACACTCTGGAGTCTATACACTCTCAGAAAAGAAAAAAAAAAAGTAAAAAAGCTGTCACTAGGACCGTATCCCTAATAGGTTCATATCATTATCTTAAAGGTACATATTAGTACCTTTTGAAAGGGTACAGTGACAGCTTATGTGATTATGTACTTATGTTGTTGTTTTTTTATTTATTTTTTCTGAGCATGTACAAATCATAGTAAGTCATGTACATGATATGGAGATGAAGATGTTGGAATAAACAGAACTATCTCATGGTAGTTAAGATAAACTGCAGTAAACTCATACAGTTCATACAGTTAGGGGACTAATCATAATTTTCTAATATAATGCGAGGTGGCTGTATCTGTTTCTTAGGAGGTGGAGAAGAAAATTGCTGCTTTGATTTTGAGGCTTTGAGTACATCTAAGATAAAAAATAAAAAAAAAATTATTCAGGATGAAAATGAATGCATTTTAAAGAAACATGAATCTGTAGCCTGTATCCTGTCTGAATGGTGCTGATGACTTTGTGGTGTGACACTCACTCTCAAAATACACTAAATACTGGCACGCAACATATAAAGAGAGAATTTGACAAGACCATGGAACCTCAAGTCACTTTCCAGGTTGCTCCGAAACCACTGAACAGAAGTCAAAACCATCTTGAAGTGAAAATAACAGCTGAAACTAAAAGGGAAAAGTTAGATAATCTCCTAGTGCAAAGTGAAATGACATTTTGTGTGTGTGTGTGTGTGTGTCAATGTGTGTTCCAGAAGAGAGTGAGAAGTCTCTGTGGGGGCATGTTCTGGCTCTTCATATTATGTGTATCTTTTGTCCCATGTCTTGTTCGCTGTTTTCCCCAAACCCCACAAAGTGCTGATGACAAGTGTGGTTAAATGTTCTCTGGTTGAGACTGTTAGCATCACTTAGAGCCGGTACACTCAACTTCTCTCTGAGTGCTGGGCTTCTTTACTGACAAGCCCGAAGTGAGATGTGTTGGAGCATGCGGATACGCTAGAGCTGTCCAGCCCAGCATCGTCCAATCACTCTTCTCTAGGGGCGTTGTCGTCCAGTGGAAATATGGCGGTCAGGCAGGTCGAGTTCTGATTGGCCGTCATGGTAGCCACAGTGTGGAGAAGAACTAGGACCAGCAAGCAAAGTTTCAGCCGGCCCTGCCCGTGCCGCGGAGCCCCCGGGGAGGTCACGGATGTGTGCTGGCAGGAAGGGTGAGTTCTTTTTAAAGTGCCACGGGAGCGGTTCTTGGACTTCTGGTCCCACCGCACATCACAGCACTCTGGCTCCTGGTTGATGTTTGGTTTGATCCCTGGGGTGTATGCAAAAACACACATCAGTGTTTTATTTGGAAAATTCTTGAGTTCTGGCAAGATTTTCTCAAAGTTATGAACCTTCGTTCAAAGTTAACATGCCAAAAATGTTGGGACAAAAATAGTTATACAGTACATCATTTATGGACATTTTTTTCTGAAACATTTTTATTCGGATGTTAGTCTAACATTTTATTAACTAGTTTCAAGAAGTTCAGACAACATTCAAAAGTAATGTTCCCTAATTTAACATTCCCTTATTGGTTTTGCTATATACATATTTTTGTTCACTGGTGTTGCCCTAAAAATATTACTTTAAACACTAAGATATTTGTATAAACTGAATATGCATAAAATTGTATGATTAACTATTCCATCTTGCATTAAAAAGTCTTTGGATTAAAAGGTCTGTCCATAAAAATGCATGTTAAAGGCATTTTGTTTGGTTTGTGAAAGGTTTTAATAGGCACTAACTGCTTCATCATAAGCTAAAAAATTAAAGAAGGTTTTTAAAGCTGTTTGAAGACTTCACCATGTGAAGTGTTTGTACGTGCTTTGAAAAGCATTGGGCTGTTTCATCATGAATTAAAGAAAAGTATAAGGCTGCAGTGTTAAATACAAAGATGTTTCTGTGTGCTCATTAATTGCTTTCCATGCACTGACATTCCTGTGACATTGTATGCAAATTAAAGCTGAATATAAGCAGAAATAAATGGTCAGCTCATAAGTAATTAGGGAAGATAAAAGAAGTTCCACATAACTAATTGTAAGGCCAAGATGCTCACACTTGAGAAAAGGCTAGTTTAGTGCTAATGTAGTACATTAACTATTTGTATGCATACGTCTTTGGTTCAACCTCAAAAATCAGCTTCAAAAATGCTGTCACTGCTAATATTGTTGGCACCTATATGCTGAATATCTTTTCCTCATTTAAATACAATCTGCTAAATGATGTATATTGTCACGAATCTGGTCTATGAACTTCCGTTCACTCACCACCCGAGCTCATCCGCTCACTACATGGACTTTTACACTACACAGACCATTACACTCTACTCTGGAATACATTTCCCATCATCCATTGTGCTGATTACACACAGCTGTAACCAATCACACGCTCACCTGAAAGCTATTACACACACTATAAAACACCCACCCAGAGCCTGCTCAAGTAGCCGAGTATTGTTTAGTGTTTATCACTGTTTAGTTCATAGCTACTTTACGGAGCCTGCTCTATCTTTCCTAGTTTATTCATAGTCTTGACTTGCCTGTTTTTTTCCTGTGTTTTGATTCTCGCCTGTGTATTTCGGATTACCCCCTTTGTCTTGTCGTTTGGACTCTATTTGCCCCTGACTGGATTATTGCTGTGTACCTGGATACTCTTTGCCTTGCCCTGTTGGATATTGTTCACCGTCGATTAACCCACGCCTGTTTATTGGACTGCTTATTTGTTTTGGCCGTGCCATACCTGTTCGCTGGTGTTTCGACCCTGCCTGTGTTTGTGACCACATCTTTTAATAAAAAGCTTGCATATGGATCAGCATGTCTCTCGTCTCATCAGCTCCATTACATATAAAATGTTGATTATTAATATTATTATTATCTTTAAACTATTCATTGATTACAATATTATTATTGATTATTGATGATTATAAGAGATTAGGGTGATGTACATGAAGTGCTCACTAGATTGTTATGCGGCATACAGAAATGTGATAAATGGAATATTGCCTTATATCAATATTGCGTGAGAATTTAGTGATATTGCAAAGTATGTTGCTTATAAGGCCATATATAATTTTTATATATACATTCTCTAGTTGAAGATGTTTATAACATCAAATATCATAGTAAAAAAATTATATGTACATACTGTATGTTATATATATATAATATACTGTACTGTATATGATGATCGTTTATACGTAGCAACCATATACAGGTGCATCTCAATAAATTAGAATGTCGTGGAAAAGTTAATTTGTTTTATTAATTTGATTCTAATTGTGTTAGTATTGTTTTATTTATATTTATTTGTTTAAGTAATTAAGTAGTTTAAGTCTTTGTTTCTTTTAATTGTGATGATTTGGGCTCACATTTAACAAAAACCCACCAATTCACTATCTCGACAAATTAGAATATGGTGACATGCCAATCTACTAATCAACTCAAAACACCTGCAAAGATTTCCTGAGCCTTCAAAATGGTATCTCAGTTTGATTCACTAGGCTACACAATCATGGGGAAGACTACTGATCTGACAGTTGTCCAGAAGACAATCATTGACACCCTTCACAAGGAGGGTAAGCCACAAACATTCATTGCCAAAGAAGCTGGCTGTTCACAGAGTGCTGTATCCAAGCATGTTAACAGAAAGTTGAGTGAAAGGAAAAAGTGTGGAAGAAAAAGATGCACAACCAACCGAGAGAACCGCAGCCTTATGAGGATTGTCTAGCAAAATCGATTCAAGAATTTGAGTGAACTTTACAAGGAATGGACTGAGGCTGGGGTCCAGGCATCAAGAGCCACCACATACAGACGTGTCAAGGAATTTGGCTACAGTTGTCGTATTCCTCTTGTTAAGCCACTCCTGAGTCATCTTACCTGGGCTAAGGAGAAGAAGAACTGGACTGTTGCCCAGTGGTCCAAAGTCCTCTTTTCAGATGAGAGCAAGTTTTGTATTTCATTTGGAAACAAGGTCCTAGAGTCTGGAGGAAGGGTGGAGAAGCTCATAGCAAGTTGCTTGAAGTCCAGTGTTAGGTTTCCACAGTCTGTGATGATTTGGGGTGCAATGTCATCTGCTGTTGTTGGTCTATTGTGTTTTTTGAAAACCAAAGTCACTGCACCCGTTTACCAAGAAATTTTGGAGCACTTCATGCTTCCTTCTGTTGACTAGCTTTTTGAATATGTTGATTTCATTTTCCAGCGGGATTTGGCACCTGCCCACACTGTCAAAAGCACCAAAAGTTGGTTAAATGACCATGATGTTGGTATGCTTGACTGGCCAGCAAACTCACCAGACCTGAACCCCATAGAGAATCTATCAAGTATTGTCAAGAGGAAAATGAGAAACAAGAGACCAAAAAATGCAGATGAGCTAAAGGCCACTGTCAAAGAAACCTGGACTTCCATCCCACCTCAGCAGTGCCACAAACTGATCACCTCCATGTTACGCCGAATTGAGGCAGTAATTAAAGCAAAAGGGGCCCCTACCAAGTATTGAGTACATGTATAGTAAATGAACATACTTTCCAGAAGGCCAACAATTCACTAAAAAGGTTTATTTTTTATTTTTTATTGGTCTTATGAAGTATTCTAATTTGTTGAGATGTGAATTGGTGGGTTTTTGTTAAATGTGAGCCAAAATCATCACAATTAAAGAACCAAAGACTTAAACTACTTCGGTCTGTGTGCATTGAATTTATTTAATACACAAGTTTCACAATTTGAGTTGAATTACTGAAATAAATGAACTTTTCTATGACATTCTAATTTATTGAGATGCACCTGTTTGTTTTAGGATGGTTTCAGTAATTGTCCAACAGATGTCACTAAAAAGCTGTATGATAATCCAAATAGCATGTTTCATTTCAGTATTTCCAATGTATTTAATTTAAAGAAGTGCTGAAATTATAATGAGAATTGAACAAGCTCTGCTCTATGAAACAATAACATGATTTTTAAATTATTTAAATCAAACTACACAAACTGTCACAAACTACAATCCAGTTCTGGCTATGTGGAGTTCACAAATATTTGTATACCAACCTGCACATATAAAACTGGGAGTTCCACCATGTATAAGGTCATCATTGTCAGGCAATATGAACGGACACCTCTGCTGGACCTCAAGACAGTACTGTTCACAGGGAATCTTATGACTGCAACCTGACTGAGGACTCTGGAAATACTGAGCGCAGAGCCAGGGCCTGTAGACAGTCTGTAGAGAGAGCAAGAAAGAAACAAACAAATAAATGAATGCAAACCATTAAACTTTTCAACTCCTGTGGGTCGGATTTCACACATTTTGGAAAGTTGGAAATGTTTTCCACTCTTACTCTTATGAATCACTGATGAAATCATCAGGGAGAAATAGGGCAAATGTCAAGATTTTCAGTGAATAACAACCTAAATTTTGGTCTCCTACTCGTACAAAGCTCTCATGTTCATCCTTCAAAAGACTTAAAATAGATGTAAAATAGAGTTTTACGATACTGCCATGGTTCTTTTTGAAGCTTAAAACCTCGGTCCCCATTGAAAGAGCATTGAAATGAGCAATAAACTCTTGAGTGACTGACTTCACTGTCACTACAGTGCCATAACAAGTGTCATTTTTTATTTCATATACCATTCAGTGACACTTTATAGCAAAGGATTTAAACCAATATCACTATCAATCAATTGTGCAGTACTCAAAGTGACCAGCAGATGGGAGAGTTGCTAAGCTCTCCACTTCAGACCTGTTTGCAGATTCATTTGTCTCACAGTTGCCTGTGCTGCCTCAGTGACATACACAGAGGCCCAACCAGGTCACAAAGACCTCATAAAAATGCTGCTGCTTTATGATGTACCTTTGACTGTCTAACCAAATATGCCTACTGCAACATCACTGTGACAAAATGATAATATTATACTATATATGAAGTGAATCAGTAGCAGAATAGTGCAGTGGGCAGTGCAAGGGGCGGGCAGAAGACTCCACGGCGCTATAAGAATAGACTTTGCTCATTTATTTTGCCCTACATAGCACACAGCACAGCCTGCTGTTGAGGAAAGGGAAGATGCCAGAGCATCCACGAGTGTGTGTGTGTTGAAAAAGAGAACAGGAGGCATAGAAAACCAGGTCGTCATTAGCACTGTCTGGCTGTCAGAGAATCCAGTACTGCAGTCTGATTTGTGAAGGCTGGTTTCTAAGAGGATTCTCTCTTCCTCTCTCTCTTCTTAAAAAGTCTTTAAAAACAAGACATCTGTAACAGAATAACAGGAAATGACACGCCATTGAGGGTTGCTGACCCCCATCTCACCCATCGCATGCCAGATGGAAGCGAAAAACAAATGTTTAGTTACTGTAAATCTAGAGCTGTCACATCATAAATTTGCACTTACTGTACGTGTTTAGGAAGAAAGCTTCCTGTGACAGGCGTAACTCAACGTATGAGCCAAAGATAAAATAATAATAATAATAATAAATACATTAAAAAGGTTCAAAATTTCAGTAAAAACGGCGCTGGATTTTCTCCCACATAGGCCCACCACAGCTACAAACAGTTGCTACTATCTCACAATATTACAGTAATCCTATTGCATTTATGGCAGATAACATCACAAAAACCATGGTGACCCTGTTCACAGTTCAGTGAGCTACAGTACAACCAGAACTCAAGAAATGGATCAGTCTCATTCAAGAACAAATTGTTCAGATTGGTTTTAAAGGGATAGTTCATCCAAAATCATTCATCTTTAAAACTCAAGTGAAGATATTTTTAATGAAACCTATGAGATTTCTTTCTCTCCACTGAAAATCCATTCCACCAAAACCTTCAAGTATCAAAACATTCATAAGAACATCTTAAAGCAATCCATACAAATCAAGCTGTTTAATAAGTCTTCTGAAGAGACACTGAATAATTTGCACTGAATAAAGACACTATTGGCTTCTGCTTACAGCTGAAGGGAATGCTTTTCATGATTTATTAACTTTGGAACATTGACCCAGTTATTATTTATTACTTATAATAACTGAATTAAAATTAACTAAAATGAGCTGAATAACGACACTAACATCATCTATAGACCTGAATTATAGTTGAATTGAGTTTGTTTCATAACTGATGAACATGACAGTTACTGAGCTAAACAGAATCAACATTGAAATGTATTGATTTGAATGACACTACTGTCTTCTGTAGAGCTGATTATAGCTGAACTGAACTCATTTGATAATAGATTATATTGATTATAAGTTATTGAACTGATCTGAATCAACGCTGATCTGAATTGAGCTGAATAATAACACTACTGCCTTCTGTCTAGCTGCTTTACTGTACATCTGAAACTGAATTGCTAAATTCTGCAACATTAACATTGTTATTAAGAGGCTTGTTGTATAAAGTGATATATAAATGTGATTTTACTTGACGATGTAATGATGAACAGATTTAATTAAGACTTTTATTCACATATTAACACTGATCAACACACATACAGCTCATCAAATATGTAAAAAGAAGTTCAAACCTAATGGAAGCTGAATTAAAATTTGTATACTGTATATAGAATCAGAAAATACCAATTTGCTACATAAAGTTATAGCGTAGTAATGGCATCCTTAGCATCTGAGATTTTATGTTGTGTGGTTTTTTGTTTTTTTGGCAGTCAGGTCTGCTAGGGCATTTTTGTTATTGTTATTGCAAGAGTGACATGCCACACCCAAGATGGCGGAGCTTTCTGCTGAAGGCCAACTTCTACATATGATGTTTCTATATTATACTGATTTTAATTTATATATTTAATTTATTATACATACCTCATCTCTTGACATTAGTTACAAAAGACAAAGATATCTAGTTTCACCAGAATCCTGTTTTTTTGATGTTTTGAACAAGGGAATGCATGGACATATGAAGAGCGGAGGAACTACAGTCACTCACAGCCTCGTTTTTATTGCTGTCAGAAATTAAATATGCCACTTTACCCTGACTAGGGACTACTGCATTAAAAAGAGCAACAATTAAATTCTTTAAATTAAAAACCATCAACACAGCATTTCTGCAGCTGTGAGATAAAAGTTCTAGGGCTATGAAAAATTTGTGAATCCTCCCACATCATCAGGTCAAAAGGTTAAAGCGTGCAATACCTTCAGGCATTTAGATGGTAAAGAGTGCTATGAGTATCCACCGCAATGCTTCAAGGGATTTCTTATGACCATATGGCCATGAGCCAAGGTTAAGGGTTATGCAGTCATTATCAGGAAAGGCATGGTCATGCAAGTGAACAGCATCAGTGGTGGATTTGAAAAGAAAAATGAATGCTATGAAAGAGGAAGTTGTTCTTTTTTTCATCAAGGAACTGTGGTTCTGTCAAGCTTAACAAGCATGACGGAATTGCAAATTTGACCCATATAAAAGAGACAGAAAAAAATGAACTATTTTGTATGAATAAGCAGCACACTACCTGTACAATACTTGGTGTATATTATGTTGACCTTGTAGACCTTGCAAGTATTATTCATTGACTAACAGAAAGGCATTAATTCAATTTGCAAACAAAATTTTATCTGCAGTGCTATTTAGAACTGAGCATTAGCTGTCAAAACCATATGTTCAATATTCTAATTAAATTATACAGTTTTCAAGAATTCTCCAAGAATTCTAGTACAGTATAGTACAAAAAAATCTATTTCCTTCAAAAACATGAAGAGGTAAAAAAAAAAAAAAAAGAGCATGTTATTTACAAAGCATTAACACTGAAAATGCAATCAGATGACACTCGACAAGCCCTTGCTCTTTGTTACTGCCAATCCAAGCAGAGAACATCGTTTAAATTAGTAATTTTTATACTTTTTTTTTTTTTCCAAATAAGGGTGTCCCCAAAAGGAGGTGTTCAGAGATTATGTTTTGGGAGTACAAATTTGTCCTCAAAATATAGGCATACACACACACACATACTTGCATTTGAACTCTCCATAGGCGTAATGGTTTTTATACTGTACAAACTGTATTTTCTATCGCCCTACACCAACCCTACACCTAAATCTACCCCTTACTAAAAACTACTTTCAATTTTTGAATTTCATAAAACACCGTTTTGTGTGTTTTTTTATGCCTTTTGTTTTACAGGGACACAGGAAGTGTCCTCATAAACCATGTTTACGTTGTAGTACCCATGTCATTATTTACATTTGTGTTCTCATAAACCATATATACCAGAACACACACAAACATTCCTTACTCCCGGAAATAACACTTTACAAAAATGTTTCATTTATCTAAATCCCTTCATTTAGTAACATGATGTGTGTGTGTGTGTGTGTGTGTGTGTGTGTGTGTGTGTGTGTGTGTGTGTGTGTGTGTGTGTGTGTGTGTGTGTGTGTGTGTCTTGTGCAAGCTTACATCTGGGTCTGTCTCTGCACACTCACATGTCCAATCAAACTTCATTAACCATGAGTTTCTCATTAATGATTCAAATCTAATTAAAGTGCTTCCGAGGATCATTATAATGCATCAATGGTAACTAATTACATGGAAAAAAAGACTTGCCACATTATTGCAGAACACGATTAGATTAAGAAACCTGGAGTTTGTGCAATACTGGGTGTGATTCTGAACCAATGATTGTGTAAGTTAACATCCAGAGATAGTCATGTATGTAAAATCAGCAACAGATGGACTTAAAGGTCATGTTAAAGTACTGTAGTTTATCCTATTCCAGTTATGTAAATGTAATGTAAAATCCAGTGTAGGCCAACAAAAATAACAAAATCAGTTAATTATTACTTTGGCTAATCAGATTTTCCACATCCTGTCCAGTACTGTCCTTTAATTTGAGCGATGACAGCTACTGTGCTTGATACTGGCAGCCAGTCACTGCTTTGCTGACCATGGTTGTAAGTATCGATACATCTGCCTTTTCCAATGAGAATTCACAGTAATCTCAGACAACATAATTTTGATGCTTCAATCAAATTCACAAATGCATTTGAATAGCCAAATTTGCCAGAGATGAATTATGATTAGAAGATCTAAGATTTGTCACATAATATCAAATGGGGCCCTGGAGGACCCACAGCAGTGCATATTTTGTATGACCTCCTTATTTAATACACCTGATTCAAATCATAGCAGAGAGTGGTACTGAACTGAGTCTGTCAGATAAGACAGACACAATGTGCTGTGCTGTGGGTCCCCAGGTGATATGCAATACACAGTGAGCAAAAAAAAAGGTTATAAATAGAAAGTTTATTATATAAAGCATATATGTTTTGTCAAAGTTTGTTTGTTTTAACTTATAAAACATCGATTTTGTATGTATATACTTATATATATATACATGATTGTGTGTGTGTATATATTGCACATTAAATATCATTTACAGAGAATGCTGACTTACAACCCCCAGTAAGCAATATAAAAGTCACAATGAGGAGGAGAAAACCTCCCTCTTTTTCTTTCAAATATTTACATTAGGCCCTATATGTCCTCATATACTCAGGTCAAAAACCCCTTCCTGCTCTATAAAATATTTGAAATTGATGACAGTATTATTTAATCACTTGCTTGCAGTTAAAAGCTCTGTTGTCATTACTGTGATGTTTTGCACAATACACATCCCTGCAATTAAAACCAGTAGTTGTACTGCTCAAAAACCTCTTGAACAACACCAGCACTGTCAAATCACCTGACATAACAAACCGACCACGTGAAACTACAGAGGTGACAAAATAAGAGAAACATATATCTTAGGGCAGGCACTTTTGTTGTTGCAAGAACAGCTTCACTGTGCCTTGGCATTGATCTACAGGTCTCTGGAACTCTGCTGGAGAGTTGGAACACCAATCTTCCAACAAATAGAGCTATATTCCCTCATTTTATTTTTTATGTTGACAGAGAATATTGTCTAACATGTCTGCATGCACAACACAAAGACCTGACTAATAGGGGTCGACCGATACATGTTTTTCAGGGCCAATTCCGATACTGATTATTACAGATCAAGTAGAACGATAACCAATATTTAGAACCAATATATATGTCTGATGTAATAATTTAGATTAATGTCAAAATTAAGAATAACAAAATTATTTAAGGTACATTTTAAATCATTGTTTTACAATCTTTTTTTTCATGCTTTAAAGAAGTACACTTATTTGTGTTGTGTGGACTAACATATAAAAGCAGATAATATTATGATTTTAACTGTAGTGTGCTATTCAATGTTATTTTTAAAGTTAATGTTTTAAATATTCTAACATGCAACTTCGTCATTACAAATTTGTAATTATAAATATATGTAAACACATGATATAAAATAAATGAAATTAAAATATATTTTAGTTTACCATAAATGATTGTCAGTAATTTTATAATGCTAATTTAAACTTAAAACTTTTTCTTTTAATTGTAATTAAAATGCAAATAATTGTCCAAAAACCTGACATTCAGATTGCAGTTAGGTATACTTTTTAAAAATATATTTCTGTAATAAGGGAATAGCGGACAAGGGTGTATAGTGTATATAATGTAACCTGTTTGAACACAGTCATTGCATTGTATTATATTGTAATTCTGTTTGGTGCAGAAATTAAATGCTTCACCTCTAACATAATTATTGAACAGCATGCCTGAATGCATAATATAATTCAGATCTATATTATAAACTGTAAAATTAGATTGTCCTCACCGTGAGCTAATGTTTACAGCTGTATGAGCCAGTAAGACTTAGTTGTTTTTACTGTAAAAGAACATAATAACACTGTTGTTCACCTTGTTCATGCCTGTCCACTGAGGCCTTGCTCTGATTAATAAAAAAAGAGAACCTTTTTCTAGAGCTAATTGTATTTATAGTTTTGGTTGCTGGCATGACATGACTAACAACACCTGACATGCCATGCTTGTTTAGATCTACTAATCAGGATGATGTTTTTTTCTGCCCCCTTGAAGCCAGATGAAGCAACATGTTAATGACATTTGTTGTGTGTCCTTGGCTCTCCAGATGTGAGCAGTGCTAGCAGCAGACATCTGCGCTGCTGACTCATGCTGCAGCCCCGGGTGCTGTCAAAAAATTGGCTGGCAATAACACACACCTCTCGCTGAATATTTAGAGCGGCGAGGCTAAGCTTCTTGCTATGTTCTCAAAATAGTGACTTTGAGTGAATTTGTGTCCTTCTGCAACCTGCACTTGCATACTGCACACTGTCAAGGGTTACCAAAATGTCACCAGCATCACTTTTCTCTGAATGCCTAATAAACAATGGCACCCTCCCACATTTCGATAGTGACTGTTCGCAAATCAAACAAACAAGCTAGTTGTGAAATTTCCCTCCTCTCAACCTGTCAGTCTTGGATCTGCATATATATTTTCAAGCCAAAAATGTGAAGATAAAGGTTAAAGACTAGATTCAAAGAACTGTTAAATGGTAGCGAGCTTCAAAGAGCGTCTGTGTTGTTTAACAGAGAATTTCTTCAATTAGGCCTTAATAAATACCAAAGATCAAAGCCCTATATTTTTTCCTTGTTTCGACTTTGAAGCATTAGCAATGACGACTGTATCTTTCTCTAAACGTTTTGAGAATATTCAACAGTTTGATAATGTCTCAATTATATGAATTGTAATTACATTTTGACACTTTGCATAAAGCTGAAAAATATTGTTCAAGGACACAACAGCAGTGTAGGTAGAACTTTAAAATGGATTTGTGAATTTCAAAAGCATCCACTTTCATGATCGCAACTGCTTCTCTAAGCTTTGATCATGGCACTCTTTCAATTTAGGCAGTTCAGTCTAGTGCTGCATCAGGTCAACACACCTCAAATAAGCAAAGTATAGTATTTCACTATTTATCAGAGATGTATTTTGTCTCAAGCACTGTAAATGTGTTCCCACAGATCCCAGCTGAGTTGCTTCTCGAGCTAAACAAAATGTTCGAGAGGTGGTATTCACATGGTGTTTTCCTTATGAATTTCAATTAGGCAGTGGTGTACAGGACAGCAGGCATTACCCAAATACTGCCTTAATGCTCTGTTTTATGTCTCTCAGTCTACCACATGGACAACCCTACTGGCTCTAATTGGATTTGATACCAATGCTGCTTGAAATCTCTCCATTTCACTGTTTGTCTTAACACTCACAAAGCCCTCAAGGATGAAAATGAACAAAAGCCCAAAGCCGAGTGACTAAAACAGTTAAAGTCAAGCTAAAATCATCACAGGACCTTCTGGAGACCTTCACTCTTTTAATATGTAATTGGTAAGACATCTACTGCAATGTAACATTATATTACTGATTTACATGTTGCTTGCAAAAAGTTGTTTTTTGGAACCAGATGGTGTAGAATCTAACTGGACCATGATAACCAGCCAAACCATGACACAAAATCTATAATACAATATGGCTATGGCAGCTGATGATGAAGATTTTTGAGGTTTAATGTACCACAGATTTTTTGTTTAGTCAAATAATACAGAGACTATGACATAGGACCAATATATCAAGAGTGATATTATCATTTTATGTTACCAAAAAGCAATATATAATTTTCACATACGTTACATTTTCTAGGCAGATATACATTTATAACATATATAACATCCTCATAGGAAAACTAGCATATGTACATAAATAAATTTTTTGTGATTTTTTTTTTTTTTGGTTTTGTTTTTGTATGTCATATAATTATATTAAAATTATATATATAATAATATGTATGTGTATGTTTTTTTTTTGATTTTTTAAATGCATATCTATCTTTTATATTTTCTCATATAATATCCACATGTATTGCATGTTTTATGATGTATGTATGTACATGAAATATATCCAAAAAGTATCACATACATAAACATACATATTTGTATGGTTTAGATATTTATGTATATATATGAAGGGTTCATATGTGTTTTTACCTCTTAACTATATATTACACATTTGGAATTTAAATATATGTGCATATCACATTTGCGTATGGGGTGGCCACGAGACATATGTTCTTTGTCATAAAAATAACACATTATATGACACATAATGTCATGACACGCAGTCAAACTGAAGTGGCTGTAACAAGATAATCACATGAAAGACATAGTAGAAGATTGATGCTTGCCAAATGCATCTGTAAAATGAGATAACATGCTGTCTTATAGTGGAGCTTAATGTCCCAATTTGTAGCTCCAGTCATTTTTCTGTAAACAACCGCTGCATTTCAATATTTAATTGGTGCCAATTATTTGCCTGCTTATTTATTAATCTGGAAGCTGCTTATGTGTTTCGGCTGTGGGCCGAGATTCACAACTGGAGTGAAGAAATACAAGCCATCTGCCAAAGAGCATCTCTTTCTATCTCTTTTTCCAGCAAACACATATATACATTGTGGCGGAAGAAGACGCTGCCCACACGGGAGTGCTACCTTCCTCAACCAGGCTCCATACGGTCGGAGTGGGTGGGGCAGGGATTCCTCTCCAGGCAGCTCTCCCTCTCGAACCACGCTGGGACAGAGAAACCGGGTTTTAGTCGACTGCCTCAACCAACCACAGGGTAAATAACAATAGAAGTAACGTAATTTAACCGTTTTGTGGCTGGGAGACCATCTCTGTCATTACTCTCCGTCGCGGTCAAGGTTCCCACAAACTTTTGCGAGCAAGAGGGGATTATGTCATCAGGTGTTGCCCAACTGTGTTGTCTTGGCTCCACTTTGCCCGCATTCTCCACCAATGTGGAGGGAGGAGCAAACGACAGACACAGTGGGTGTGGTGTCAGGCCTCTGAGAGGCTTTTATTAACAGAAAATAACTTAAAAACAGGGAATAAAACTGTCAAAAGGGAAAGGGTATTCAAAATAAACAGGGGATCTGGTGTCCTCGGCATGCTGCGGGGTTCGTGAAAGTGGGGCATTGTTCGGTGAAGGAAGGGTCCTGGTAATCCCTCTTAGTCCGGGGCACAAGGGGCGGTGACTTCTTTTGAGTGCCTTCATCTTCCATGGCCCACAGCGCTTCCCGGGGATAAACAGCCTGGCATCCTGGCCCGTCAGCCATATAACGGGTGCGGCTCTCGGCCTGACAATGGGTCCAGCAGCTCACAGCTCTGGCGGTGCAGGAGTCCCTCTACGCACCCTTCGTGGACCCACGAGGACACCAGCTTGCATGCACGGGGAAGAGACCGGTCTCCCGAGGAGAGGCACACTCGCCATTTAACAGGCCGCCGGTGTTGAGGCTTCAGGTGTGCCTCATCACACACCGCCAGCCCTGGCTATTTCAGCGCCCCTCCTCTCTCACGCACCTACTTCTGTCGGGAGCCTGGCGAATGGCAGCGATTAAGGGATGGGGTGATGCTGATAATTGGGGGGGGGGGGCTGGCAGCCGACTCGCCACAACGTACAAAGACATTCAAACATCCAAAAATAAATGGTGGATTACATTATGCTTTGGCCACTTTGATTCATCAAATGTGTGTTGGAAAAAGCATTAAGCATTTGTGAGAGAAGGAACAGGACATAAATAGAGAAACCAAAAGATTATTTACTTCCTTTTGAAGTTTTCTTTTAAAAATACATTGCCATCTCTTGAGTTTAAGGTATTTAATGTATTCTATTTTATGTAATGCTTTAAACACACGATACATTTATTTAATAAGTACAGTACTTGAGAAATCCTGAAATATTTGTTTTAATAGAGGAGCTCAAGGTGTATTACAAGGAAATGTTTCAGAACCAGTGAACAGCTTTTACTGATAATGAGCAGCCTGTTTTTGAGGGCATCATATACAACCTCATTATACACCCCACAATAAAGGGTAAACAAATCTTCCTGTGGTTTTGTAACTGTCACTTAGGGTTTATTTGTAAATATGGTGCAAATATGGTCTTCATCATAATTGGTTATTTTTCTGCTGGTTTGCCACATGAATGAATGAATAAACCTTTTTTTTTTACCTGGAATAAATTTGAGCAGTCATTCATTAACGCACAAAGAGAACAAAAACAACAACTGTTAAACCTTTATAAGACACCCACTTTTGACTAGCTTACAAACTGATAAAAAAACAAACAAACAAAAAACATTCTAAACCATCGCTGGCAGATCGGCCACAGATGACTCCTGCTCTGACAGAACTGCATCTTCATTTCACAGCCTGACGTGATGTCTGTGTGGATTGCCTCATCACTATGGTTTCAGCCAATTGAGGATGCAGTGATGCATACACCTCACACTAATGACATCAGCAGCTCATTAAAGAAGAATTAGCCACATTCCACGAGCAGACAGGCACACATCCATGGAAAAACAAAGTTGTCTATTGATCACAACATAAACTCATATAGGAACTATGCACACTTACATACTCTAAAACATACATGATAACACACAAGTGTTTCTTAATCTTGTGCTTTTTCTCTTTTGTTTTGTCTTCTGTCCTGTTGCTTATGAGTTCCTGTTCTTCACATTTGCATTTAGATTGAAAAGCAGAGCCCATGACTCCCCCACTCTCTCGTGAGCATGTAAGTGTGTGAGTGTTACTCTCCTTGGGTCCCAGACATGCTCACACGTGCTGTTTTCTTGAAAGCAGTCTTCTAGGAATAAGGAGTTGGGTGTGCATCTTGAAACTTGCTGCCACCCTCCCATCTCCGTCTCATTCTTTTTCACCCATCCAGGGGGACCAGAAGTGTTCACGCTGTTTGCCAAGAGGGAAGAAAAAAGATTGTTGTGCATAGACTTTTCTGCTTTTCCTGACAAGCTTCGACATGTGTATTAGTGCTATGTTAATTGACTAGCAGTATTGAATAATAATTAAAGAATTACAGAATTTCACTGAAAATGCCTGTATGAATGTTACTGTGTACCTTCCTGCAATTAAGCAATTGCATTATTTTTGTTCCACACACACACAAATTAAATATATATTGCTAACATACATAACACTACATATCAAAATTAATCATATTGACATGTATTATCTAATATATGCTCTTATCCTAAAGCTGTCACAAACAAGCCAGGAGGAATGCAGGTAAACAGAAGGGTTTATTGACGCTGCAGATATGGAGAGGACTGAAGGCAGGTGAATATGAGTGGATATTGAAAGTTCTGGGGTTCTTAGCTCTTGATAATCATGGCTTGGTTTGTTGCCGGAATCCTGGGGATGAACGGGTGCTGTGGAGAATCGGGGTCACGGAAGACGTTGGGGAATACTGAAGGTAAGGAAACAACAGGTAAGTAAACAAGTAAGGAGTCTGGTATAGTTCAGGGTAGTGAACGGTAGACCGGACAGTGGAATACTGAGTGGATAGAGAAGATATAGCAGGCTTGACAAGTAAGTGCAGGTGATTAGAATTTAGGTGATTAGGATCTGTTGTGTGTCGAAGGAGGTGACTGTGCTGATGTTAGTGACTGATGTTTCTCTGACATTACCCCCTCCTCCAGGGGTGGCTCCTGATGCCCCCATGCGGCGACGAGGGCGACCGCGACTTCGGGGTGCGGGATGGTCTGGACGCTTGCAGTGGAATTCTTCCAGCAGTGATGGGTCCAGTATATCGTCGCGGGTCACCCAGGACCTTTCCTCTAGTCCGTATCCTTCCCAGTTGACTTGATATTGCAACCAGCCACCCCGTCACCACGAATCCAAGATGTCCTTCACCTGGTACACTGAGAGCTGGTCCAGAATCTCTGGAGGAGGGGGTGCTTCCGGCTCGGTGGATCCTGAGGAGGAGGAAGAACAGGGTTTGAGGAGTGAGATAAGGAATGAGGGGTGAATTTGGTACCTGGCTGGAAGCTGAAGAAGGTAGGTGACTTTGTTGATCTGCCTCTGTATCGGGAACGGACCAATATAGCGGGGACAGGGCAGGCGGAGGCGCAGATCCTTGGTGGACAGCCAGACAAGCTCTACAGGCTGGTAGGTTGGAGTATTGGTACGCCTGGCATCTGCGAAGATCTTATGCATCTGCACTGCTTGTTGGAGAACGACGTGAGCCAAGTCCCACACTCTCTCGCTCTCTTAGAACCAGTGGTCCACAGCTGGAACCTCTGAGGGCTCTTCTGTCCATGGGAAAAGTGGGGGCTGGTAGCAAACTAGGAACCTTTAGGCTTCTCGGAAGTACTGGAGATTCTTATGATCCGTGATCACAGAGAAAGGATGGTGGGCTCCCTCCAGCCAGTGACGCCACTCCTCCAGGGCTAATTTGATGGCAAGTAGTTATCGTAATTCTTTTAATTCTGCTCCGCTGGGGTCAGGTTTCTGGAGAAGTAAGTGCAAGGATGGAAGATTGGAGGTTCACCACATTGCTGCGACAGCACGGCCCCAATGCCGGTGGTAGAGGCATCAACTTCCACTACAAACGGTACCTGGGGATCCGGATGATGAAGGATGGGGGCCGTGCTGAAGGGCTCTTTGAGCTGGTCGAATGCTTTGTGGGCAAGGCTGTTCCAGGACAGGGATTTGTGTTTGCCTCGTAGCAGGGAAATAAGAGGAGCCGTGAGCATGCTGAAATTCTTCACAAACCGTTGATAGAAGTTTGCGAATCCCAGAAATCTCTGCAGTTCCTTCACCGACTGTGGAAGCGGCCATTCCCTGATGGCCTTAAACTTCCCCTGGTCCATCTGGATACCTTCCTGACTGATGACATATCCGAGGAACTGGACTGAGAAGCAATGGAATTCGCACTTCTCCAATTTCAGATACAGCTGGTGTTGACGGAGCTTCTGGAGGACCTGCGTGATGTGGTGGAGATGTTCGGCCAGGTTCCGGGAGTAGATGAGAATATCATCACTGTAGATGATCCCAAACTTATTGAGGAACTCCTAGAACACCTTGTTCTTGAAGCCTTGGAAGACAGACGGTGAGTTTGACAGGCCATACGGCATGACCTGGTATTCAAAGTGGCCTGCGGGGGTGATGAACGGCGTCTTCCACTCGTCGCCTTCCCGGATTCGAACGGGGTCTTACATACTCTGCAGGTCCAGTTTGGAGAAGATGCAGCTGGGACCAGGGGAAGTGGATTTGGCAGCTTCACCGTCTGGGAATTCAGCATGCAATAGTCTATGCACGACATACAAACCCCTGTCCATCTTGCCCACACAGAAGAAACTCAAGGCTGCCGGGGAAGTGGATGGATGGATGAAGCCTTGCTTAACCCTCTGGAGTCTAAGGGTATTTTTGGGGCCTGGAGAAGTGTTTGTCATGCCCTGACATTTGTGCTTTTTTCAGTTTCTTATAAATATCTAAATGGCTAAAGTCTAATCTCACTGTAATCAGCACAAACTAGGCTATAATAATATGTGAGCAGCATGTATGTACATGATTGTGTTTTTGAGAAAAAAAATGTTATGCATGGTTAGTGAAAAACTAAAAATGTTAAATCACTTGAAAAAGGCAATAAAACACATATAGAAAAATTGGGTTCCCAGGAATTTTGAGAACTGGAGCTTGTAGCCTAGAATTTTTTTTTTCTAAATGATGTGAAAATCATCTTGTTTTACTCACTTACAGAAAACAATATATTGATTTAAATTTTCTAAGACACCTTTTTGTTGGTAAAAGTCATATGCGAGTAGGCGTCAACTATCATGAATTCACACCTGAGAAGACAAAGGCCTGCATAATGGAGCTGCATAATGAGCCATTCAGTCAGCTGTGTCACTGAGAGGGATGAGTTACAAGAAAGAATGTGAGGACAAAATAAATCTATATAATTTTATGTTTTGTAGTTATTTAGAATATATTTTAATTATCCCACAACATAATAAATTTCCTACTGTATATTAAAACTTAATTTTTGATTAGTAATATTTTTTGCTGATAACCCCGAAAAGAACTTAAATTACACTTTCAGTTTTTGATCGTACAGATAAGTGCAATACATCAATCGAATCTGTAAAGGGTCTACTTTTTTTTGTATACAGACATAATAACAACTAAACTTTGTGCACTTATAAAATAAAGATAACAAACAAGGAGTGCTGTCTGCAGCCTTTGTCTGCGCTGATCTTCAGATACAAATGCGTCATTAAAATGAACTGTAACTCAGTGAATACTCAACGAAGAGACATGAGAGATATATCTATAGAAAGCCTGACATGTCTACTTTTAAACTAAACAAGTGCTGCTGAAAACAAATATTTTGTGATAAAGTAATCCATAAGAAAACAACGCGATGTCCGTTTTCACGTCTCACTTCATTATCTTCTAATGCGACCACGCCCCCGCGCCGAGCGCGCTTTTTGAGATTCAAATGTTTCACTGAAGCGCGCGGCTTTTGAATACGCCCCACACAACAGAAGACACGCAACGCAGCGAGACTGTTCTTCAAGTTTTTATTATTTTACTGTTTGCTTCGCGATGGGAGGAATAAGACATAATTCACCCCAAAAAGATGTGATGTGGTTGAGGAATTTGAGATTTGGATTTCCTCAGAAAAAAGAATGACGCACTTTATTCAGCAGAGATCATAAACATGAGTAAGTCTCTTTTTATTGATTTATATACTTGTACTAGTTTTCACATAACGTGTAAACATTTTACTAGTTGACTTTTTCCAAATACTTTTTCCAAACTATAATTCCTGACTAAATGTATAATCAAGTGAAATATTATGAAGTTTCAATAACAATATACACTACTATACCATTCAAAAGCTTGATGTAAATAATAAAAGTACCAATAAATGTAACTGTAAACAAATGTAACAATCATTGCTGTTCTTTCAATTTATCCCCCCTAAAAAACCTAAAAAAAAATATTCTCAGCTCTTTTCAACATTAATAATAATAATAATAATAATAATAATAATAATAATAATAATAATAATGATAATAATAACAATAAATGTTTTTTTTGTAGAAAATAAGATTGTTAAAAGGATTTCTTAAGGATTGTGTGACTGGAGTAATGATGCAAAAAATTCAGTTTGAAAGTCAGCTTTGATTTTTTCCTAATAAACTGTTTAACTGCACTCACAAGTGAATATTAAATTATGTTGTGGGATAATTAAATATATTCTAAATAAACTACAAACACAAACATAAAATTATATAGATTTATTTTGTCCTCACATTCTTTCTTGTAACTCATCCCTCTCAGTGACACAGGTGACTGAATGGCTCATTATGCAGCTCATTATGCAGGCCTTTGTCTTCTCAGGTGTGAATTCATGATAGTTGACGCCTACTCGCATATGACTTTTACCAACCAAAAGTGTCTTAGAAAATTTAAATCAATATATTGTTTTCTGTAAGTGAGTAAACAAGATGATTTTCACATCATTTAGAAAAAAAAAATTCTAGGCTACAAGCTCCAGTTCTCAAAATATCTGGGAACCAATTTTCTGTATGTGTTTTATTGCCCTATTCAAGTGATTTAACATTTTTAGTTTTTCACTAACCACGCATAACAGTTTTTTTTTCTCAAAAAACACAATCATGTACATACATGCTGCTCACATATTATTATAGCCTAGTTTGTGCTGATTACAGTGAGATTAGACTTCAGCCATTTAGATATTTATAAGAAACTGAAAAAAGCACAAATGTCAGGGCATGACAAACACTTCTCCAGGCCCCAAAAATACCCTTAGACTCCAGAGGGGTAATATTCACTTGTGAGTGCAGTTAAACAGTTTATTAGGAAAAATCAAAGCTGACTTTCAAACTGAATTTTTTGCATCATTACTCTCCAGTCACACAATCCTTCAGAAATCCTTTTAACAATATTATTTTCTACAAAAAAACATTTATTGTTATTATTATTATTATTATTATTATAAATCTATTATTATTAATGTTGAAAAAAAGAGCTGAGAATTTTTTTAGGTTTTTTTAGGGGGGATAAATTGAAAGAACAGCAATGATTGTTACATTTGTTACAGTTACATTTATTGTTACATTTATATTATTTACATCAAGCTTTTGAATGGTATAGTAGTGTATATTGTTATTGAAACTTGATAATATTTCACTTGATTATACATTTAGTCAGTAATTATAGTTTGGAAAAAGTCTTTGGAAAAAGTCTAACTAGTAAAATGTTTAATTGTTATTTTTTCAATTGGTTAAAGTATATAAATAAATAAAAAGAGACTTACTCATGTTTATGAACTCTGCTGAATAAACGTGCTTCATTCTTTTTTCTGAGGAAATCCAAATCTCAAATCCTCAACCACATGACATCTTTTTGGGGTTGATTTATGTCTTATTCCTCTCATCGCGAAGCAAACAGTAAAATAATAAAAAACTTGAAGAACAGTCTCTCCGCTGCGTTGTCTTCTGTTGTGTGGGCGTATTCAAAAGCCGCGCGCTTCAGTAATGAAACATTTGAATCTCAAAAGCGCGCTCGGCGCGGGGGGCGTGGTCGCATTAGAGATAATGAAGGGAGACGTGAAAAACGGACATCGCGTTGTTTTCATATGGATACTTTATCACAGAATATTTGTGTTTTCAGCAGCACTTGTTTAGTTTAAAAGTAGACATGTCCAGGCTTTCTATAGATATCTCTCTCATGTCTCTTCGTTGATTATTCACTGAGTTACAGTTCATTTTAATGACGCATTTGTATCTGAAGATCAGCGCAGACAAAGGCTGCAGACAGCACTCCTTGTTTGTTATCTTTATTTTATAAATGCACAAAGTTTTGTTGTTATTATGTCTGTATACAAAAAAAAAAGTAGACCCTTTACAGATTCGATTGATGTATTGCACTTATCTGTACGATCAAAACTGAAAGTGTAATTTAAGTTCTTTTCGGGGTTATCAGGAGAAAATACCCCAAAACGCGTATACGCGTTAATCGACTCCAGAGGGTTAAGAGCCTCCTGGATGTAATCCTCCATGGTCTTGCGCTCGGGGATGGACAGGGGGTATACTCTACCCGTAGGGAGTTTAGCCCCAGGCAGCAAGTCAATGGCAGAGTCCCATGGCTGCCTGCTTACTAAAGACATCCTGGAATGCCGCATAGTCAGATGGGACGGTGGGTGTTTCTTGAGGCTCAGGACTTTCAGCTAGGGTGGAAGCAACTTGTGCCTTGATGGGACATGTAAGCGGTACTGGTAGAGTGATGAGACAGTTCCTATGGCATGACTCGCTCCAGCGAGTGATCTCACAGGGATCCCATCTGACTTCTGGAGAGTGGAGAGTGAGCCAGGGGCGTCCCAGGATGATATCCACTGTGGATCCCTCTGTGGGTCCCTCTAGTACCAGGAAGGACTATCCCGCCCCCTCACCCAAGATGAGTGTGAAAATAGATCTTAATTATGAAATATAATGGTTAATTTAAAAAATATATTTGCCAAATGCATAGGCTTTCTAGCAATAATATGATTCTACTATAGCAATAATTTAGGACAGTGTTTCACAAAGTCGCATTTTAATTGTTACTCTGACACAAATTCCCACGCAAGCGGTGCAACTAAGAAAGCAGCACTAAGTAAGCTATGATGAAATATTTGTTTTCATGTTTAATAGAGGGCTAGATGATCGTATAGTTTGTTAATTATTTTGCTGTATTGTTATTGTTTGTTGTTGTTCAAGTTGTTCTAACTTAAAATGATGCATCTGTTAAATGGGTCGCGATGAATGTATTATGTCAGGGAATTGGTTGCAATGAGCTTGTGTTTCACTGTAAAGCAGGCACAATTAAGTATTTCTGGTGGTCACGGTGGTATCACTTGTCTATATTTGTGGTAAAACTGCTGCCTTAAACTGCTCACATTTTTATTTCCTGGATGTCAGATTTGGTGGCTATGTGATTTTGTTTTATTCAATACTCTGCCATCTGTAAGTAGCTAAGTAGCTTTTAATAGGTTAACTCACTCATTCCACTGCTGTACTTTTACATTATATTTCAAAGTAAATGCGCAACCCGACGTCTTGAATGCTGCGCTCTCGTCTCAGGTCTTTAGCAGCTTCTCGCGCATAATTCTCATGCATACATCATTCTAAAACACGGCGCTAAAGTTCAAAGAAATTCAGCTTCTAAAACACGTCTCTAGACCTTGCACTTAAAAAAAACTTCCAATGACTTGCCCCGTGACCAAATCTCTATTTGAACCCTGTATTCTAATAGTTGTAGTAATATCGGCCCGACAAATACGTGAATGGGCCCCAAAAGGTTTTTTTTTTTTTTACTTTTACTCTGTGCTATGTCATCGCCCCCTTTCATCACCTCAGTCGCCCCCTCATCAGTGCTGCACTGGCGCCGGTTCTGCTGACAACCACTGCAAGATGTGAGCGGCTCGTTGCATGAAACTTTCTAGTCTGATGTTGTCATCGTAGATGGCCATTTGAGTGTGAATGAGAGGATCCAAACCTTGACGGTAGGATCTAAGCAGCTTCATTTCAGCTTCATTTCAGCCACTAGTCGACGCTAGTGTACGAAATTGTAGTGTGTCACTGGTGGTGGATGAGCCTTGACACAGGTGCAGAAGTTGGTCAGACATGAAAAAGTTCTCCAGTAGCAGAGCCAAACACTTCCTTGAAATGATTAATGAAAGTATCATATGAATTGATTATGGTACCGCTCAATACAGTGGCTTAATTAATGAAAAATAAAGCATCAACAGGTGTTGACATTTCCCAACAGCACAGCAGTAATGACTTTATGAACTACTTTACTTCCAAGAGCGATACTAGTAGAGATAAAATTGTAACCATGCAGCTGTCAGCTACAGTATCACATCAGATAGTGTGCTATAGATCACCTGAGGAACAATTCCACTCAATCTCTACTATAGGAGAGGAAGAATTGTATAAACTTGTTAAATCATCTAAATCAACAGCATGTATGTTAAACCCTATTCCATCTAAGCTCCTAAAAGAGATGCTTCTAGACGTAATAGATCCTCTTCTGACTATTATTAATTTGTCATTGTCATTAGGATATGTCCCCAAAGCCTTCAAACTGGCTGTTTTTAAGCCTCTCATCAAAAAACCACAACTTGACCCCAAAGAACTAGTTTATTACAGACCGATCTCGAATCTCCCTTTTCTGTCCAAGATTCCTTCTTAAAGAAAAATGGTATCTGTGAGGATTTCCAGTCAGAATTTAGACCGTATCATAGTACTGAGACTGCTCTAATTAGAGTTACAAATGACCTGCTCTTATCATCTGATCGTGGTTATATCTCTCTATTAGTGCTATTGGATTTTAGCGCTGTGTTCGACACTATTGACCTCAACATTCTTTTGAATAGACTAGAAAACTTTGTTGGTATTAATGGAAGTGCATTAGCATGGTTCAAATCATACTTATATGACCACCATCGATTCGTAGCAGTGAATGAAGAGGTATCATATAGATCACAAATGCAGTACGGAGTACCCCAAGGCTCAGTACTAGGGCCGTTACTCTTCACACTTTACATGTTACCCTTGGGAGATATCATCAGGAAACACGGTGTTAGCTTTTACTGTTATGCTGATGATACTCAGCTCTATATTTCTTTGTGGCCTGGCGCAACATACCAATTTGTAAAACTAATGGAATGAATAGTCTATATACAAAACTGGATGATGAGCAATTTCATATAAATTGCTATATAAATTAAGGTGACTTGACTTGACTGTTAGCGTTCCATATTGCTCGGGCCCATTCCAGTGCTTTGTCGTTTAGGAGGGAAATTAAGAAGGCTACCTTTGAACGTTCCGTAGTGAATTTCTGCGGCTGCATCTCAATAAATAGAGCCACTTGCAGAAGGAAGCCGCCACACTCAGTAGCGTCACCAGCATATGAAGCAGGTAGGGCCATGGGACTTACAGAGGCAGATGGTGGGGTAATTACTGGCGTGAGAGAGGCCCGGAGGGTGTTGACCAGTTCCTCCAGGACCTCAGCGGTTGATGGAAGACAGGGATCCATGGAGGTGTTGGCTCCTGGTCCAGTCTTCTGTCACAAACAAGCCAGAGACACGATGAATGCAGGTAAACAGAAGGGTTTATTGACAATGCAGATATGGAGAGGACTGAAGGCAGATGATTATGAGTGGATATAGAAAGTTCTGGGGTTCTTAGCTCTTGATAATCGTGAGTTGGTTTGTTTGCCGGAATCCTGGGGATGAATGGGTGCTGTGGAGAATCGGGATCGCGGAGACATCGGAGAATACTGAAGGTAAGGAAACAACAGGAAAGTAAACAGGTAAGGAGTCTGTTATAGTTCAGGGTCATGAACGGTAGACCAGACAGTGGAATACTCAGTGGAGTGAGAAGATATAGCAGGCTTGATTAGTGATTGCAGGTGCAGGTGATTAGAATTCGGGTGATTGGGATCTGTTGTGTGTCGAAGGAGGTGACTGTGATGTTTCGCTGCATTTAAATATCTGTCAATATTATCAACTTACAGGTAATATCGCTTTAATATATATAGGCCAATATATGTCATATATTACATTTATATTACATCTGTCATATATAACATTTTCATATGGGAAATGGTCACTAGTGGCTTTCCTTCTGAAATTCAAAGGATTTTAATGTGTGACCATGATGTAGCCTGAGATAATTTAAGAGATGTGGTTCAGTGGGGGATTTATGAAAAGGCTGAGTCATGTTGCTAAACATGGAAGTGATGATGGCAAATCTGGAGTGGAACCAACCATACTCATTGAGGTTTAATTTTATTATGTTCTTCATAGCTGCAGACTACTAAATACTGAAGTGATCTTAGAGAAAGTGCTCACAAATTAGATCTTTTTGTCATGGAGTCTCAACGTCAGTCATTATTACATCATTAAAAGTGCACAGGATGGAAAGTTGCTACTAGTTACAAATGTTAAGAGAGTAACTATGTCACTGGTTTTTGAATGAAAATTCTTAAAATTAACTATAAATAATGATTTTATTTTTCACTTAAAAACGGAGGTGCATACAATCAATGAGGCCTACAACAAATCAGTTCCAAAAAGAAATACTAAAGCTGTTGTAACTGAAAGAAAAGATAACATAGTATGAAAAAAAAATACTATGGAAGTCAATGGCTAAGAGCAACTGGTTACCATCATTCTTTAAAATGACTTATTTTGTGTTCCACAGAAGGAAGAAATTCATACTCGTTTGGAACAACTTGAGGGTGAGTAAATTACGGAACTTTAATTCTTGTGAACTATTGTATAACAGTCTATGAAAATAGTACCATATTTTCACCCACACAGTACAATTGCCTGCATATCAGTTGTTCTGGTTTAAACAAACTGATATTTAGTTGTTGTTTTTTTAACTACTATTACTACTTTTTCATAAAGTGAATAAAAACATACAGGGCATTTTACAACATTATAAAAGCAATTACATTTAATATAAGATGACCTGATTTGTGAAATGAAAACTTGGGAAATTTCCTAGTTAAGTCGTCAAAATACCAGTGAAATGTCATTTAATCTTCAAGTGAAAAAACACAAACAATACATTTTCTTACAATTATTATTACACAACTATATATTATAATTAATAATACATTATGATGCCTTTTCACAAAATTCAACCAAAAATCTAACTATGAAAAAAGGTAAATACTAACTACAAATAGCAAACAGATAAAAGCACTTTTAAAAGCATGACATTTTCAGATGGTATTTTACATTTGTGCTTATATGAATAAATGTTAAATCCTTAATTAGGCTAATTAGTTAGCATTTTAGGTTCATTTTGAGCACAAAGTACTTGCTTACTGCAAATATAATTGTTGCAAGTGTAATTGTTTAGTTGATTACTTTTTATTATGCATAGATAATGGGGTGTAATTTAACCCAGGTTGTGTAGTTAGGATTTATACTGATTTACACATACTGGTAAAAAAAAATTTTTTTTTAAAAATGTATAGCCTGAATGCACTGTAAGTCACTTTGGATAAAAGTGTCCACTAAATGCATAAATGTAAATATAAATTTATGTGTGAAGTACTCCTTTGTGATAACAGAACTTTTGAAAACATCTAAAATTCTATGTATGTGACTACCGATACTGGTATTTCTTTTTATAATTGATTATAATAGTTCTTTTTATAATTGATTATAATAGTACATGACCAATCGCTCTTTAGCAGGCAAGGGAAAGAAAGACACAGTGGTTCAGTGCCAGAATCACTGAATCTTTTTATATTTTTACAGTTTACTGTAAGTGTAAATACACTGCTATCTAACCATTTTAGTATACATACCATTTAAAAGAGCTATATGTAGAATTCAGAAAGTCTTGTTTTTAGCAACACTGATGGCTGTCAAATGACTTGCAACCAGCAAATTTTTCGCTCATGTTTGCGCACACGTAACGTACAAGAGACTGATTCAGTGCCATGATATACAGTACTCACTGTGAAGTTCTTTTTTGTTCTCTGCTTAGAAGTACAAAGAAGTTAGAAATATCATTGCAGTGATATTCTGTTAAATAACATACAGACATCTCCCACACTGCTGAGAGTGGCATTTAGATGAATATGTAAATACAGTATGTGCTGCACACTTTCCTCTCAATAACAAAATAAACATACAAGAATGCAATACAATGGTGTGAAAACAGCAGTTAAGAAAGCATCTGATCATAGTGATGTGAAAAAATACAGTGTTATAATTTGATTTTAAAAATATCTGAGACTACAGATTATATATATCTGGGTATTGCATGAACCATGATATTACAGTGCAGAATAGCTTTTTGTTATTAACCCGAACATTGTATAAGAATTTGTTTCATGTGTCAGAAAGAAAGAGAGGCTCTCTTGAGTGTACATAAATGTCACATCCTTTTGATTTCCCCAGCAAAATCGACCCGAGTCCTTCATATAAAAATCAATACATGAATATTTTTACATATACTGTAGCCCCTTTAACTGCCATTAATGTTAATTTATTGGTTTCCTTAGGTTAGAGCATAATACTGTGTGTGTGTACAGTGTGTTTTCACTGTTTAGCTATAGTGTCAGTGTGAATTCTCTTCCACAGCACCTGCTAACTTCAGCTTGGGCATCTCCAGTCTTGGCTGATTTCAAGGACCCGTTAATTAAATCTCCGTCCTGCAGGAGTGTATCCTCAGTGATGGCAGGTTTATCCCCCAATGTGGAACAGACAGGAAGCAATACAGAGAAATGCTAGAGGATGGAGAAATTGGGAGGCAGCCAAACAAGACAGACTCCTGCTGCTAGATCTATAACGGTAATTTAGAAAGAACAATCATGTCTCCTTGAGCCATTCTAGGCACACATACCCTTAGTGACAGATCAGAATGTTAACACACACATACACACGCAGAGAGGAAAGAAAAATTAGACCACACACAAATACTCTGAAGATTTCAAAGGACACTTAGAGAGGGACTATGCCAAAAGACAGAGGGATTTATTGTTGTCAATGAGTGAGCTCTAAACACACTAATATACCATTAAAGTGAAAATTCTGTCACCACTTTTATATTGCAGAACTCAAAAGAAGATATTCTGAGGAATCTTCACACAGATTATTTCCACACAACAAAAAATCATAGATGTTGCAAAAACTTTTGAACAGAATGATGTGTAGCCTATTTTGGTTGGCAAATTTTTTGTGATTTACATAAATATTGGAAATTGGAAAAGTTGCTGCTTAAGTTTTTATAATAGCAATTAGCAAATATACTCCAGAATGTTATGAAGAGTGATCAGATGAATTGCATAGTTCTTCTTTGCCATGAAAATTAACTTAATCCCAAAAAAACCTTTCCACTGCATTTCATTGTTGTCATTAAAGGACCTGCTGAGTTCATTTCAGTAATCATCTTGTTAACTCAGGTGAGAATGTTGTTGAGCACAAGGCTGGAGATCATTATGTCAGGCTGATTGGGTTAGAATGCCAGACTTGACATGTTAAAAGGAGGGTGATGCTTGAAATCATTGTTCTTCCATTGTTAACCATGGTGACCTGCAAAGAAACGCGTGCAGCCATCATTGCGTTGCATAAAAATGGCTTCACAGGCAAGGATATTGTGGCTACTAAGATTGCACCTAAATCAACAATTTATAGGTTCATCAAGAACTTCAAGGAAAGAGGTTCAATTCTTGTAAGAAGGCTTCAGGGCGTCCAAGAAAGTCCAGCAAGTGCCAGGATCGTCTCCTAAAGAGGATTCAGCTGCTGGATCGGAGTGCCACCAGTGCAGAGCTTGCTCAGGAATGGCAGCAGACAGGTGTGAGCGCATCTGCACGCACAGTGAGGCGAAGACTTTTGGAAGATGGCCTGGTGTCAAGAAGGGCAGCAAAGAAGCCACTTCTCTCCAACAAAAACATCAGGGACAGATTGACCTTCTGCAGAAAGTATAGTGAATGGACTGTTGAGGACTGGGGCAAAGTCGTATTCTCAGATGAAGCCCCTTTCCGATTGTTTGGGGCATCTGGAAAAAGGCTTGTCCGGAGAAGAAAAGGTGAGCGCTACCATCAGTCCTGTGTCATGCCAACAGTAAAGCATCCTGACACCATTCATGTGTGGGGTTGCTTCTCATCCAAGGGAGTGGGCTCACTCACAATTCTGCCCAAAAACACAGCCATGAATAAAGAATGGTACCAAAACACCCTCCAACAGCAACTTCTTCCAACAATCCAACAACAGTTTGGTGAAGAACAATGCATTTTCCAGCACGATGGAGCACCGTGCCATAAGCCAAAAGTGATAACTAAGTGGCTCTGGGACCAGAATGTTGAAATCTTGGGTCCATGGCCTGGAAACTCCCCAGATCTTAATCCCATTGAGAACTTGTGGTGAATCCTCAAGAGGCGGGTGGACAAACACAAAACCCACTAATTCTGACAAACTCCAAGAAGTTATTATGAAAGAATGAGTTGCTATCAGTCAGGATTTGGCCCAGAAGTTGATTGAGAGCATGCCCAGTCGAATTGCTGAGGTCCTGAAAAAGGAAGGGCCAACACTGCAAATACTGACTCTTTGGATAAATGTCATGTAATTGTCGATAAAAGCCTTTGAAACGTATGAAGTGCTTGTAATTATATTTCAGTACATCACAGAAACAACTGAAACAAAGATCTAAAAGCAGTTTAGCAGCAAACTTTTTGAAAACTAATATTTATGTAATTCTCAAAACTTTTGGCCACGACTGTACATTTTTCTTACTTTGCCTAAATATCATTTTTTTTTTTTTTTTTTTTTTTTTTTTTAGTACTGCCTTTCAGAGGCTACAGAAGATACTTACATTACCCTGGTCTTCAAATTCAAAAAGTTTTCACCTTCCGGCTCTTAATGCATCGCTTTTCCTTCACAGTGTTCAAATTGGGATCTGTAATATTTTCTAATGTTTTAAAAGAATTCCCTTCTGCTCAGCAAGGCTGCATTTATTTGCATGCCTGATTTAAGAAGGGGGTCTCAAAAATGGCCACAAAATATTATTTTAGTAACTTATTAATCTGCTAGAATGTTAAAAAAATGTTCAGTGTTTAAGTACTTTTAAATTGTTTTGTATTAGTGTACAATGTTTAAAAATAATAAATTATTTTATGTAGTGTCCACTTCATTCAATACTGGAGACATCCATATGTTATTTGACATATTTAAACTTTTTTTTTTTTTTTTTTTAAAGTAACGCAATAGTTACTTTCCCTGGTAATTGTTTTTTAATGATGTAACTCAGTTACTAACTCAGTTTCTATTTGTGAGAAGTAACTAGAAACTATAACTAATTACTTTTTTAAAGTCTGGTCACTACTATTGCACTATAATGCGGCTTCTTGCAACTTTTAACAATAGATTTACACTTCAAATTAGGTAGTCTGTCATCAATGACAATAGCTTATTGGAAAAGGATGAAAAATGCCCTTCATTGTGTTTGCACTAATAAATGCTGCTGCCTGCCAGCTGTAATGACCAATAAAACGTTGTTACATATTTTTTTCTATATCATCATAAATATCATTATCGCACATATTCTTGAAATAAAGAGATATATTATTTTGCGGCTATATGGCCACCCCTAAATTCAACTATTATTTTCTCTTGTGGACTATATGTAATCATCATCTATATATTATGGGGTGTAACAGTACACATATAAATTTTCAGAAATTCCAATATCATATCATTATTATAATATTTGTATGTTGCAGCCTATTCTGGCCTATATGAGGCTCTTATAAGCTATGGAAATACAACACCAAATAAATCACACTTTAAATAAATCACAACTTTGGGTTAAAGGGGTGGTCTACCGGCTTTTTCGAAGGCTTGATTGTGTTCATGGGTTGCACTGAACATGTTCGTGCTTCATTTTAAAAAAAAATACATTATTTTTCACATATTTTACCTTTATTCTACACCGCTTTTCCATTCTTCTAAAAACGGTCTGTTGATTTCCTGGTTCCTCTCTCAGAAATTTGCAATGGGCTCAGATTGGTTAGCTGGCCCATTGTGTTGTGGTTTCAGCCCGAGTCAGACCCAGAGAACATGAAGAGGATCGAGCAGAAAATATGCAAGTGCGAGTTTTACAGATAAGTATGAATTCGCATTTTGCTAAATGGCTAGTGGAGCCAAACAGTGTTGCCCTTTGTTTACATCCTTGCTACGACATAAAATGGCCCCACCCCCCACTATTGAGGGCTCCCGGGGGAAGGGTTTATGTAAATTTCAGGGTTTGTGATGTCACTAACCCAGGAAGTAGTTCATTGTAGTCACTACAAGCTGTTTGTTGTAGGCCTTACAAAGCGAATTCTGTAAAAGACAGTTTCTCCCTTTGCACTCAACTTTGAGTGGCATAACTTTGCAGATGTTGTTTATGCTCAAACACATTACAGACTAAGTAAAGTTGAAAAAGTGAAATAGTAATCTATCACCCCTTGAAAGTGACTTTCAAACTATACATTTTACCATTGTATGTATTGTATGTGTGTTCCATGGAAGCCACTTCGAGCTGAGGAACATACTGTAACAACATGGAACATACAGATGTGCTCTAAGATGTGTCTTCAAAGTTTGACACAAGCCATTTGTCATAAGCCGCCCTCTCAAATCTCTATTATCAATGCTATAAACCTCAAATACTTTCACAAATCCAGCAACCTTTTCTTAGAAGCACACTTTATAACCATTTCCTAAATTCTAAAAAAACGTAAAAATATTAAACTGTCTACATGGTGATTCAGACTAAAGAATGACAAGGGGTCCAATTCTTCAGTTTATTTTTAAACTGTTTTCGATTCTTCTCATTATATTCCAATGTTTCCAAATAGGATGTCCTCATACACAGTCCAGAAAATGCACTGACCACAGAAACACCCCTGGGTCATCATCATTACTTAAAGACAAACTAAAGTCGTGGCCTATTGGTTGGAGAGTTTGATTCCTAACCCTAAGGTTGTGGGTTCGAATCTTGGGCTGGCAATACCACAATTGAGATGCCCTTGAGCAAGACACCGAACCTCCAACTGGCACCGCAGCATAAATGGCTACCCACTGCTCTGTTGGTGTTCACTGCTGTGTGTGTGCACTTTGGATGGGTTAAATGCATGGCACAAATTCTGAGTATGGGTCACCATACTTGGCTGTATGTCACGTCACTTTCACTTTCTGTCACTTTTAAAGAAGTCTAAATAATTACACTCTAAAAAAATTAAAAATAAATAAATAAATGGTTTTAAATCTAGGGATGCATTCAGATTAAGTTCTCTTAACTATTGTCATAATAATTGTATGAAATAACACTACTTTGTCAATTTGAATTTCTTTATCACTAAATGTAAAGTGCCTCAAAACTCATTTATTGTTTTGTTTCTTTTTTTAGCTGTATATATAGTCATGTAAGACGCAGATTATGTAAAATGAACTGTTTTTATCATTACTTTATATTTATAAACCTATAAGAGCTGTGTTTGAGTTTGGGGATACATGACGTATGAAATGGACGTTTGCAAAGACTGTTTAAAAACATGTTTTATTTTTGAAGTTTCATTAGGTAACACAGAATCAGAATCAGAAAGCGCTTTATTGCCAAGTATGCTTGTGCATACAAGGAATTTGTTTTAGTGACATAAGCTTCCAGTACACAGAGACAACAACAACACACAGAGAAAAAAAAATGCAAATAAATAATTTTTATGAACAGTTGTGCTATAGATCATAATGGAATAGAATAGAGTAAGATGCAGAGATGTACTTGGATGAAGGGGTAACAAATAAATATAAGGATATTGCACATTTCTTAGCTGGCAAATAGAGTACAACCTTTGTTTGGGCCTTTTTAACAATGGAGTCAATGTGATTGTCCCACTTCAGGTCCTGATGTGGTGGTTCCCAGGAATCTGAGTGACTCCACTGCAGCCACAGTGCTGTTCATGATGGTGAGTGGGGGGAGTGCAGTGGGGTTTCACCTGAAGTCCACGGTCATCACCACTGTTTTTAGAGTGTTCAGCTCCAGGCTGTTAAGACTGCACCAGACAGCCAGCTGCTCAACCTCTTGTCCGTAAGTAGACTCGTCACCGTCATGCATGAGGCCGATGACTGTAGTGTCGTCTGTAAACTTCAGGAGCTTGACAGAGGGGTCTTTAGAGGTGCAGTCGTTGGTGTACAGGGAGAAGAGCAGTGGGGAGAGAACACATCCCTGAGGAGCTCCAGTGTTGGCGGAGCAGCTGTTGGACATGAATTTCCCCAGTCTCACTAGGTGTTGCCTGTCTGTCAGAAAGCTGGTGATCCACTGACAGATAGAGCTAGGAAAAGAGAGCTGGGTCAGTCTGGTCTGGATGGCTGTTGGGATGATGGTGTTGAAAGCCAAACTAAAGTCCACAAACAGGATCCTCACATAAGTCCCTGTTTTGTCCAGATGTTGCAGGATGATCCCATGTTGATTGCATCATCCACGGACCTGTTTGCTCGGTAAGCAAACTGCAGGGGGTCCAGTAAGGGTCCAGTGATGTCCTTCAGATAAGCCAGAACCAGTTTTTCAAACGACTTCATGACAACAGACGTTAGAGCCACAGGTCTGTAGTCGTTAAGTCCTGTAATCTTGGGTTTCTCTGGAACAGGGATGATGGTGGAGCTTTGAAGCAGGAAGGCACTTCACACAACTCCAGAGATCTGTTGAAGATCTGTGAAAAGATGGGGGCCAGCTGGTCAGCACAGGTTTTCAAACAGGCTGGTGTAACGCCATCTGGGCCTGGTGCTTTTCTTCTTTTGTTCTTCCTGAAGACCTGGCGCACATCGCACAGGTGGTGTTGAGAGGGGGATTGCAGCAGGTGTTAATAGTTGTGTAGGGAGCTGGTCAGAATGGGTGTGGGGTGTTTCAAATCTACAATAAAACTCATTCAGGTCGTTAGCAAGTCGTTGATTTCCCTTAGTGCAGGGGGATGGTGTCTTGTAGTTAGTGATGGCTCTCAGTCCTTTCCACACTGAAGTTGAGTCGTTGGAAGTAAACTGGTCTTCCAACGTTTTAGCGTAGTTCTTTTTAGCCGCTCTAATCTCTTTATTCAGTGTGTTCCTGGCCTGATTGTACAAGACTCTGTCCCCATTTCTGTAGGTATCCTCTTTGGCCTGACGAAGATGTTTGAGTTTTGTTGTAAACCATGGCTTATCATTGTTGAATGTTAGATAAGTCCTGGTAGGAATACATATATCCTCACAAAAACTAATATAGGATGTTACAGTAGGTGAGGTCAAAACAAGCTTGTAAATCCTGCTCTGTTTCGTTGGTCCATCTCTTTACAGTCTTTACTACAGGTTTAGCAGATTTAAGTTTCTGCCTGTTGGTTGGTATATGATGAACCAGGCAGTGATCAGACAGTCCCAGAGCTGCTTGTAGAACAGAGTGATATGCATCCTTTATTGTGGTGTTACAGTGATCCAATATATTACTGTCTCTGGTGGGACATGTAACATGCTGTCTGTATTTTGGCAGTTCACGGGAGAAATTGGCTTAAAGAATGATTAAAACAGAGTCCGGGTGTTGTTGTTCTGTCTCCGTGATCTGATCAGTGAGTTTTTTTTATGAAGGGATTATTTTTTGTTGTTGAGGGGTGTTGTAAATAATCAGAATGATGGACGTGTGAATCTCGCGGCGAGTAGAATGGCTTGCAGTTAATGAAGAGTGTTTCAAGATCTGAACAACACATCTTCTTTAACATAGTTACATCTGTACACCACCGTTCATTGATGTAAAAGCAAGTCCCGCCGATTTCCCTGTTGATTCTGTCACGATCTGCTCTAAACAGCTGAAAGTCCGGCAGATGGAGCGCGCTGTTTGGAATCCCTTACCAAAAAGTAGTATACTTCAAGTTTATTTTATTAAGTATACTTAAGTAAAGTTCAAGTATATTTAGACTTTTTGTAAGTATAAGTCAAGTATACTTAAATGTCATTTTAAGTATATTTCTGAGAAGTACATAAAGCCCATTTCTGAGAAGTACATAAAAAGTAAACTAAAAGCATACTTTCCTATTTTTAGTTTAAAAGAAGTATACTAATAGCACACTTGAATAAACTTCTTTTTCGTAAGTGATGGCATCATTCAGCCAGGTTTCCGTGAAACACAGAGCAGCAGAGTGTGAGAAATCCTTATTTGTCCGAGAGAGCAGAAGGATTTCGTCCGTTTTGTTGGATAGAGAGCGGAGATTTGCCAGATGGATGCTAGGCAATGGCGTTAGAAATCTGCGCTTCCTGAGTCTGACGAGCGCACCAGCTCGCTTCCCCCATCTGCGCTTCTTGAGGCGTTTGATCAGCGCCGCTGCTCCACCGACAACAACGTTCAGTAAACGTCTCTTCCTCAGTATCCGAATAATTGAAATCCGGTAAAAGATTTTGTGGTGTGTTTTGCCGAATGTTCAGCAGTTCATCCCTGGTGAAACTGATTGTGTTTGACAAACAAAAAACTGGAAAAACAAACAAATACAGTACAAACACTGGAGAGCCAAGCACTGAAGCAGCCGTGTGCGGCGCCATCGAGAGCAAGCTAACAGAAACTGCATACACTAACAGAAACTGCATACACCAACTTTAATTCATGCTGCAATGCATGCTGGGAACTCACAAATGCTTAACATGTCAGCAATATGAAATTCTTTGCTGAGACAACTTTAATTATATTGGGAATTATTATGGGAACTGATCTGTTATGGGTTTTTATTAAGGAAAATTTCTTAGCATTTGCCTATAGTAGTAGGAAAAAGTCAAACGATTTTGCAATGTTAAAAGTTCTGAATATATTACTATGGAAATATTCACAGGTTATTAGCATTTACATGCAGCTCCTATTTTCAGAGGGAGAGACGTTCTTTCTGTGAAGAGCTCCAGACCCAGCTGTGTGGGTGGGTGGGTGTGTGTGTGAGAGCACTGGAGAGAGAGAGGAGATGATGTGTTAGAGCTGGATTGAGTTATGGGATGGGGTGGCAGGAAACAGGCCGTCGTGTTAGATTAGATAAGTCTCTTTTTACACATATAGAGCCTGCTCTGTCTCAGGCTATTATACCAAGGGAATTATTAGAGCTATAAACAAGGAACTTCTGGAGTCCGGGACCAGAGAATGACCTCGTATGAAGAGCTACAGAAGGTCTGGTTGGACAGATACTGTACATTAACTGAAAAGAGACAGTAACATATACTAGAGAAAGAGATCACTGTGTGTTTTAACAGGAATCATATATTGTGGGAAACACTGAATCAGTTCATCGTAATCTCATGCAAAGTGAATGCATACATAACACTGCAAGCCTAATGTGAAAACAATGGCACTGTGTAGGGTTTTAGAGACACATGTGTTCATCCCATTACAAGGTTTACTAATGCCACAGCCTGTCAGAGTGACTGTAAATATGAACTTCAAAAGAAACACTAGCTTGGCCCTAGAGTAATCAGATTTTCTAACGATTTTTTATTATTATTATTTCTATTATTATTTTTTTATTGTGTACTAAAAAATAATTTTGATAAATTTTAATGGAACTGAATTATTAATCGATTCTATAAAGACAAATCAGGACAAAACTATTTAGCATTTATTATTTAATACTTTTAAGTTAAATACCCTTATACTACGGGGCCGTTGAATGCTTGAATCTGATTGGCTGACGAACGTTCTGAGGTGTGCAATTATTTTCTGGGAAACGCACGCGAACGTAGCTCCAGGCAGCTCTCTTGACCGCATTACAGTTCCATATGACTTCGCACATTAAAACTATAATAACGATCATGGTTTGCACAAAAAGGTGTTGTCAGCGCTGCCCTGATGATTTTATCAGTTAGCCTATACAGTGTAGCAAATTAAAGGCTACACATGATATTTCTCACTAGAGATGTAATAACAGCGCTGTTTAGAGACGCTGCAGCAGAAGAGTGTTTAGAGACGCACAGAGGTACAGTACATTAGCCTGATTCACACAATCTCTCTCTCTCTCTCTCTCTCTCTCTCTCTCTCTCTGTGTGTGTGTGTGTGTCTCTGTCGCTCTCGATCTCTTTCTAATAACTTCATTAATAACTGCATTAGAATGCTATCAACGTCTCAAGCCTCCGTTACCGTTATTGTTTAAAACAATGTTTTGGTACTAGCAAAAGAGGCATTGGATGAGATGCGGAAGAAATAGTCCTACCCACAATAGTACAAAAACCGGATGAATCCCTTTAAATAAATCATTGGATCGATGTCTTGAGGTGTGGTAACCGTATTATAAGCGGAATAATTGACTCCGGGCTGTTGGATTATTAGAAAAATAATGCACACCCGAGGTCTAACTCCGCTTCGCGTCGTGGCCGCATCACCACCTCGAGTGTGCATTATTTTTCTAATAGTTCAACAGCCTACTTATAGGATATTTATTAAAATACAGTTTAATTTTATGGCTGACTTTGTTTTTTTTAGATGGCTTATCAAAGCTAATTGAGTTATCCAGCCAAAGGCAGTGTTGTTTTCTGTCTTGTATATTTTTGTTAATATTCCCTAATTACTAATTATGTACTGTATATATAATAGTTAAAGGCCTGTGATGAATGGAATTTGCAAATGCCTTTTGTTTTATTTTCATGTTGGTTATTAAAACAGCATAAATTTGATTTTGGACTTTATTTGCTCCAGACGACTGTGTATGGTGAATGGGAGAATAATGATTTAGTTTTTAAATAGTGGTAAATTTTCATCAAATATACAGTATCAGTTTATGGCAGACTGGCCAATTTAACAGAGCTAAGAAACTTGTTCAGTGTATATTTTAAATGGGGTAACTATTTAATTTAAATATACTGAAAAACACTAATTTAAAGATACTAAAAACACATGTATAGTAATTGTTGAAATTTAAATTTATATTTGTTTTACATATTTACAAAATTAGAAATAAATATTTTTTTGATTTTATAATTTTTATTATTTTATTTTATGAATTCTATTATTTATTATATATAAAAAACAAGTTGAACTTGATAAAAAATAATAATAAATAAACAGATGTATACTTTATATGGCAACTTGTGTAATCCTATTGTAGTATTTAATTTCCTGTTCTATTACTAATAACAGAAAAGCAAATGCTATAATTCTATTTTCTACTTTATATGTTTAGTAGTTTTGTCTTATAAACTGTTATTCAGAGACAGTAAAATAATGAAGACAGAAGACTGGAGTTTTGGCAATATAATGTATAGGTCGACCAATACTGACAACTTGAAAATGTACTGTAATGTGTAATAAAATGTAATGAAATCAATGAAATGCACATTACTTTTTTTTTACTTTCGTAGTCACAAAGCATCAGCTCCCGAAGCAGTATAAGTTATTTTGAGATCTTTGATTGTTTAGACCTTTGGAAGGAAGGAAGAAAATTTAGAGACTGGACTTCTTGGAACCTTAATTAAATAACCTGAAGCTAAAACAATAACTACTTCCGAATCCTCCACAACTACACTGTTTATCGCCATGTGAGCACAAGTAGATATACCTGAATAAACAATAAGAAAATGAGATCACAGAGAGGGGGTCGGTCCCAAACATCCCCAATACCTTCTCACATATGCCACCTCATTTTCTGATTCAGTGATCTCTAAAGTCAACACTGATTATGCCTTTTGGAGGGCAACAACCCCAGATAAATTAAAGAATATACAAAGACAGAAAGAGTCACACACACAAACACATTCACTAATTACAAAGAAGAGGAGAGCAGGGGTGCTGCAAATCATTTCTTCACCCCCTGAGTCACTGCTACCCCTAATAAAGTGACAGAACACACACAGAGCACTGTAGCATGTCTGCGCCAATTCAGACAAAATACTACTTGAGAAATGTGTGACAACCTTTCCTGCAAACAATGATTCACCTCTAACAGGATGTGACATTCTACAGAGTAGTTTCTTCTCAGCACCTGAGCACAGGCTGATGTGGGCTGCAAAGGTCATTTTATCAAGTTGTTATTCATCTTGTAATATTTAATAAAGATTTTAGTAAAAGCATTGCATTTAGATATAGAGGTCACTTTATTGTTGATATGTGGTCTCACATGCATTGGTGCATGATGGGAATGATTCTTAGAGGCTTCATTTTTTTAGGAACAGAGGTTGCGAAATATTCAAAATGGAAAATTGGTTTCCTTTCAATTCATGAGCTGAATTGAACTGGACACCCTAGGAGGATGAATCCAAAATTGAACTGACAGGCAGATGAATTTACTGAACTGTAATGTAAAGATTTGAACCCAATGGACAAATGAATATACACAGCCAATTAAACATGATAATTTTAATATACACTTTAATGTTTATGAGTTATAGCCAGAATTCTTTTTTCTTCTGTAACACAGTTATGTCATAATTATTCAACCCCATTCAACGCTGCTGCTTTTAAGTAACTTGTATGGTATGGTATGATAGAAAAATTGTGTTAAAATACGATTAGGCCTTTGGAGACTCTATAACAAAACTAAAGATGAGTAGTAGTCTAAAGAGCTCTCACAAAGGCTATAGAAAACAAATTGTTGTATTATATTAAAAAGTATATGGCTATAAAGAGATGGAGTGATGTGACCTACCTGGAACTTTTTGGAACCATGGATCAGTGGTATGTCTGGTGCAAAAAAGGCAAAGCTTATGAGCAGAAGAACACCATTTCTATGGTCAAGCATGGAAGTAAACCTGTCCTGTTATGGGGGTGTTTTGCAATCTTGACTGTATGAAGGACATTATGGTTTCCTTAAAGTATCAGGCCATTTTGGCAAAGATTATGATGCCTTCACTTTAGAGACTAAAGCTGGATGATCAATGGATCATCACTTTCCTGCAGGACAGTCATCCCAAAGTATACATTCATATCTACTTAAGCTTGGCACAAGGATTGGTCATAGAATGTTCTTGAGTGGTCTGTTTAATCCTCAGATTTAAATCTCATTGAAAATATTTAGTTGAACATGAAGAAAGCAATGACAATCTGAAAAACAAAAATTATCAGTGATCTGGAAGCTTTTCCAAGTGAGGAATGGACCAAGTAGACAGAAGCTTCTAAACACTTACAGGCAGCGTTTATTGAAACTTCTAATGAATAAAAGGGGGCAGTCATGGCCTAATGGTTAGAGAACCTGACTTGTAACCCAAAGGTTGTGGTTATGTGTGTGGTTACTACTCACTGCTGTGTGTGTGCAAAGCACTAATTACTAGTATAGTTCACCACTTGGCCACACGTCACTTCACTCAGTCACTAAAAGATTTGCACTTAATTTTACTTTTGGGGGTTGAGTAATTTTGTACATGAATGTTTAAAGGCAATTTTATCAACTTTACACTCTCAGAATCACTCAAATGTGCATTACAAATCTTTCTAAATAGTTTACTTATGATATCCACATTAACACCTAAAAATAGTAATTAAATTAGTAGTTAATAAATTAATAATAAATTAATAATTCAGCACAAATTTTATTAATATGGCATTCAATTAAGGAACTTTACATTTGCAGTTGTTAAACTGTTAACATATATTTGTAATTTGTCTTTCAAAAAAGGTGTATTTCCAAGTAAAATTAAATACGCTAAAGTCATTCCATTATACAGTCGTGGCCAAAAGTTTTGAGAATTACATAAATATTGGAAATTGGAAAAGTTGCTGCTTAAGTTTTTATAATAGCAATTTGCATATACTCCAGAATGTTATGAAGAGTGATCAGATGAATTGCATAGTCCTTCTTTGCCATGAAAATTAACTTAATCCCAAAAAAAAACCTTTCCACTGCATTTCATTGCTGTCATTAAAGGACCTGCTGAGATCATTTCAGTAATCATCTTGTTAACTCAGGTGAGAATGTTGATGAGCACAAGGCTGGAGATCATTATGTCAGGCTGATTGGGTTAGAATGGCAGACTTGACATGTGAAAAGGAGGGTGATGCTTGAAATCATTGTTCTTCCATTGTTAACCATGGTGACCTGCAAAGAAACGCGTGCAGCCATCATTGCGTTGCATAAAAATGGGTTTAACAGGCAAGGATATTGTGGATAATAAGATTGCACCTAAATCAACAATTTATAGGTTCATCAAGAACTTCAAGGAAAGAGGTTCAATTCTTGTAAAGAAGGCTTCAGGGCATCCAAGAAAGTCCAGCAAGCGCCAGGATCGTCTCCTAAAGAGGATTCAGCTGCGGGATTGGAGTGCCACCAGTGCAGAGCTTGCTCAGGAATGGCAGCAGGCAGGTGTGAGCGCATCTGCACGCACAGTGAGGCGAAGACCTTTGGAAGATGGCCTGGTGTCAATAAGGGCAGCAAAGAAGCCACTTCTCTCCAAAAAAAACATCAGGGACAGATTGATCTTCTGCAGAAAGTATAGTCAATGGACTGCTGAAGACTGGGGCAAAGTCATATTCTCCGATGAAGCCCCTTTCCGATTGTTTGGGGCATCTGGAAAAAAGGCTTGTCTGGAGAAGAAAAAGGTGAGCGCTACCATCAGTCCTGTGTCATGCCAACATAAAGCATCCTGACACCATTCATGTGTGGGGTTGCTCCTCATCCAAGGGAGTGGGCTCACTCACAATTCTGCCCAAAAACACAGCCATGAATAAAGAATGGTACCAAAACACCCTCCAACAGCAACTTCTTCCAACAATCCAACAACAGTTTGGTGAAGAACAATGCATTTTTTTTCAGCACGATGGAGCACCGTGCCATAAGGCAAAAGTGATAACTAAGTGGCTCGGGGACCAGAATGTTGAAATTTTGGGTCCATGGCCTGGAGATCTCCCCAGAGGTCCTGAAAAAGAAGGGCCAACACTGCAAATACCGACTCTTTGCATAAATGTAATGTAATTGTCGATAAAAGCCTTTGAAACGTATGAAGTGCTTGTAATTGTATTTCAGTACATCACAGAAACAACTGAAACAAAGATTTAAAAGCAGTTTAGCAGCAAACTTTTTGAAAACTAATATTTATGTAATTCTCAAAACTTTTGGCCACGACTGTATAAAGCTGGAAAGAGAAATCAGTTTACTAATTACAGGGCGTTATCTTTACTCTGTCAGTTTTCTAAAATATTGAAAAAATTGTATGTTAATAGACTGGAAAATTTTATGGAGTAGCATGAATTGATAGTTGATAGTCCATATGGATTTAGGTCAAACAGATCTACATCCATGGCATTAATGGAGTTAATTGAAGACATTACCAGTTCTATAGAGAGAACAAGAAACATGCTTAGAAATAATAGTATTTATAGATAAAAAATAAAAATAAAAAAAAATAAAACTTTTGCTAAAATTGATCACCATTTATTAATTAATAAATTGGAAAAGTATGGTATCACAGGGGTTGTACTTGATTGGATGAAAAGTAACATAAGTAACAGATTTCAATTTGTACAAATAGGGCAATATAGATCAGAGTGTTTAGATATTACTTGTGGAGTTCCACAGGGGTCGATTTTGGGTCCCAATTATTTATATTGTATATAAATGACATATGTAGGGTGAAAAACCTCTAAAAATTTGAGATTTTTGCTGATGATACTAATATTTTCTGTTCTGGGGTATATTTGCAGCAGCTTTTGGAGGTAGTCTCAGTAGAAATGAATATATTAAAAATGTGATTTGACTTAAATAAATTATCAATACATTTAGATAAAACTAAATTTATGCTGTTTGGAAAACGCAAAACTGACACACAAATAAAAGTAATGATTAACAATATTGAAATAGAAAGAGTATATGAAAATACATTTCTGGGTGTGATTCTTGATTACAAAATCTGCTGAAAACCCCATATTAAACGTGAGAGCAGAAGTAGCACAGAGTATTGGAGTCCTGGGGAATGTACTGAATAAGAAAGCACTTTATATTCTGTATAGTTCACTTTTGTTGTCATAGTTAAATTACTATGTTGAAGTATGGGAAAACAAACATAAAAAAAACACCTTACAAACATTTAGCACAATTAGGATAGTAAATGAAGTAAGATATTATGAGCATACCAATTTATTGTTTTTAAAATTAGATACACACTTTAAAGTTTAAGGATCTGGTAGAATTTAAGACTACACAAATAATTTATAAAGCAAAAAATAAACAGCTGCCTGGAAATATACAACATCTGTTCACAGATAGAGATGGGGGATATAATTTGAGAGGGCCTATAAATATGAAACAACAGAATTCTCAGATAAAGCTCAAAAGCATGTGTATTTCGGTTTGTGGGGTGTTTTGTGGAATATTTTAAATAAATTGATTAAAGAAAGTGCAAATGTTTTGCAATTTAAAAAAAGGTACAAAAGATTTATTTTTGATAAGTACAGAAGTGAGGGGTTTTAGTGAAAATTCAACATTGTTGTTAACGCTGCTTGACTATTGTTTTGTTTGTACTTTCTTATCTTAACAGATAGAAAATGTAAATTGGAGTATCATTCAAAATGGTATGGCTGATTTATTTTGTTTGATTGTGATTTGGTATTGGTAAATACTGGGGGTAGGATCTGATAAGCCTAGGGTTTCTATCCCTTTTCGAACAACTGAGTGATGTTAAAATTATTATTTCATTTATTTTTATTTTTTCTTGTTGATTTTGAATCGCTTACATTGTATGCATTTGTATATTTTATTTTGTGTTTTTTCTTTCTTTTTTAACTGTTTGAAATAAATACCATTCATTCTTTCATTCATTCAAAACACATTCTCAATTCAATTTTGAATGACACATGGAGTCTTCATGCATGTGTGCATATACAGTCTCATACAATAGCACATGCTGTTCTAGAATCATCCAATGAGCAGGTGTGACACTCCTGCACAAAGACATTCAGTCTTTCAGTCAGACAGACAGACAGAGGGGATATCTCCATCTGAACAAACACAACAGCGACTCTTTCTCATTGCCACTTCAAAGGGGGCTCATTGCCATAGACTGACAACCCTGAGATCTAAGCCTATTTCCACAGATCTACTTCTTCAAAAGCAACTCCTTCTCAATTCTGTTGATTAATGTTTATTTGACTGACTTTTTCTTTCCTCCCATCTTTTTTCACCCTGTCACGCAAAGCAGAAAATCGTTTACAATTACAGGGCGTATTTTCTCTGTCAGTTTTTCTAAAATTTTTGAAAAAATTGTTGTTAATAGATGGAAAATTTTAGGGAAAAGTAGCTAAATTTGATTTTTGTACCATATGGATTTAGGAAAAAGATCTCACCAGGGCATTTAAGGGGTTAAATTGAAAAATTTACCATTTTCTATAGAGAAACAAAAACATGTTTAAAAAATGTTTTTTTATAGATAAAAAAAAAATAAAATAAAATTTGATAAAAGATCACCTTTTATTAATTAAAAAATTGGAAAAAAGTATGGTACACGGGTTGTCTTGTTGGATGAAAGTAACATAAAAAAACAATTTAATTTTGAAAAAGGGGAATAGATCAATGTTAGATATTACTTGTGGATTCACAGGGGCGTTTTTGGGTCCAATTTTTTAAATTGTATTTAAAGGGTGTTGTAGGGTGAAAAACCTATAAAAATTTGAGTTTTTGCTGATGAACTAATATTTCTTTTTGGGGAAAATTTTGCAGCACTTTTGGGGATAAGTCTCATAGAAATGAATATTAAAAAATGTGTTTGACTTAAAAAAAAATTTCAAACATTTAATAAAACTTAAATTTTGCTGTTGGGAAAAAACGCAAAATTTTACACACAAAAAAAGTAATTTTAACAATTGAAATAGAAAAAGTTTTAAAAAACTTTTCGGGGGATTCTTGATTAAAAAATCTCTAAAAACCCCATTTTAAAAAATTGGGGAAGAAGTAGACAGAGGTTTGGAGTCCGGGGGAAACAAGGCATGTACTGAAAAAAAAGCACTTTTATTCTGTTAGTTCACTTTTGTTGTTATTTAAAATTTACTTGTTGAATATGGGAAAAAAAAAATAAAAAAAAAAAAATAAACACCTTGCAAACTTTTAAGCCTTAGGATAGTAAAAAAAAGTAGGTATTATGAGCATACAATTTTATTGTTTTTAAAAATAGATCCCTTTAAAATTTAAGGATTGGTAGAATTTTAAGACTACACAAAATTTTTATAAAGCAAAAAAAAACGTTCCGGGAAATATACAACCTTTTCACAGATAAAGATGGGGGAATAAATTTGAGAGGGCCTAAAAAAAAAAAAAGAATTCTCGGACAAAGTAAAAAAGCAGTGTATTTCGGTTTGTGGGGGTTTTGTGGAATATTTTTAAAAAATTAAATTAAAGAAATGAAAATGTTTTGCAATTTAAAAAAAGGTACAAAAAGATTTATTTTTGATAAGAAAAAGAAGTAGGGTTTTAGTAAAAAATTAACATTGTTTTTAACGCTGCGCCTATTTTTTTGGGTTTTGTACTTTCTTATTTTAAACAATAGAAAATTAAATTGGGTTCATTTAAATGGAATGGCGTTTTATTTTGTTTGATTGTGATTTGGGTTTTGGAAAAATACTGGGGGAGGGAATAAAACCCTGGGTTTCACCCCTTTTTTCGAAAAAAACTGGTGATGTAAAAAATTATTTTTTTCATTTTTTTTTTATTTTTTGTTGATTTTAAACGCTTACATTGTATCCCTTTTTAATTTTTTTGTGTTTTTTTTTTTCTTTTTTAACTGTGAAAAATACCATTAATTGTTTCATTCTTCATTCTTTTAAAAACACATTCCCAAATTCAATTTTAAAATGACCATGGATTTCATGCATGTTTTCTTACGTCTCATACAATAGCACATGCGTTTTTTAGAATCACCCCAATAGCAGGTGTGACATCCGGCAAAAAAGACATCAGTTTTCCAGACAGACAGCAAAGGGTTTTTCCCATCTGAAAAAAACACATCAGCACTTTTCTCATTGCCATTTAAAAGGGGGGCCATTGCCATAGAGACAACCCGAGAAAAGCCATTTCCACGTCCTTTTTAAAAAAGAAACTCCTTCTCAATTCTTTTTTTAAAAGTTTATTTGACTGACTTTTTCTTTCCCCCCATCTTTTTCACCCTGTCCGAAAAAAGCAAGACAAAATCGAACACAGTCCCTAAGGAAACTTATAAAAGGTGGAAAAAAAAGAAAAAAAGAGACTTTTCAGATATAGTGGCAACAGAGGTAAAGATGCAGATAATCAAAATTAAAATAATAAAAAATTGAGGAGTAATTACAGTCTTTTTTTCTCTGCAGCAGTGGTTTTTAAAAAAAGGGCACTGAAAAAATGTGCCATTTAATAATTCTTGGAATAAAGCGCAGCATAAAAAAATGGTTGAAGTGAACTGCTGGCTCCGGGTTTTTTGGAGTGTTGCTTATAAGAGGGAAAAAAGCAATTTTGAACTTTTTATGTGTCGGAACCATGAATACTCTGAGGGGTGACATGGAAATTTAAACCCGAAGCCCCAAGGCTCTGTTGTGCCAAAATCAATCTCTTGTAAAAGATGGGCCTGAAATCATTCCCTTTTTTTTACCCTTGTTTTTGGGGTTTGAGGGAAAAAAGAGAATCAAAAAAAAAGATGGTGGCAGGTAGGGGGGAATAGTGGTTTTTATGGAATTTAAAACCTGGCAAGCACAAAAAAAGTAAAGCGTGCCCATCCATTACCTCATTTTCCCCGGGAAAAATACTGGACTACTGTTTTCAACCTTATAAGCAAATTTTTTTAAGTCTTCACACAAAAGCTGTTAAAATCTCGAATCAAAAGCTGGATGAATCGACAGTCAGCATGTTTTAATTACTTGCTTTTTAAAAACTGTAAATAGTCAGAAAGTTTCGGGAAAGCCACATTTCAGAAAAAATATTGAAAATTTTTTTTTTGTACCCAAAAAAAAATACAAATAAATTCAAGTAGGATCAACCCCACGCACAATGTGATTTCATGCGTTGGAATTGATGCGGGGTTTCGGCTGGCCAGAGGAGAACGGGCCCCCCTCAAAATGACCCTGGTTTTCCCCCAAAAGTTTTTTTTCGCTTCTGTCCCGGGATTTTTTTTCCTTGCTGCTTCGTTTGGGCTTGTTTAAGGGGGACCTTAATATCCACGTATCCGCTCGACACAGATCTATTTAAACTGAATGAGCTGGATGATACTCACAAAATTCAATTATAAATCCCTTTAACTGAAAAAATTTTAAAAAGTGTTTTCTTGGTCATTTTGCATATTCACACATATTTTCTTGTTTATACTGTAAAATGCTTTGACCCCAAATATTGAAAAAGGTCTATAAATAAAGGTACGATTGCGACCCCCGAAAAAACAAAAACTGGCTTTCCCTGAATGAATGAGACTGAATCTAAAAGAAAAACCCCATACTACTTCTAGCCCTATATCAGGTGATATTCCCAAAGTTCCTATAAAGGCCTGTTCCACCAAGGAAATAATATAAAAATAGACAAAGATTAGTTCAAAAAAATTTCCAGTATTAAAAAAATAGCAAAGTTCACTCCACAGCTATAATGAAAAGGCACGGGAAAAATGATAACGCGGGAATCAATTTCCAAGCGTTTTTTTTCCACGAAAAACAAAATCCATTGACACCCAAAACCGAATCAATCCTGCGTCCACGGGGGTTCGAGCGCAGACAGGGGTGGTTACAAAAAAACAGACGTATTGTTCACTGGGGGTGGATGCTAATTTGACTTTCGTTCTTGGTGTGAACTGTTAAGACCATATGTATTTTTCATATACCTAAGTCTGGGTAATGAAGATTGAGTTCAAAACAATAAAATCTTGTGTAAAATTGTTTGAACCATTTTGTCAAAATATTATTACTTATACAAAACTTTTTAAAAACAACAGAAACAAAAAATCTGTATTTTTTTAATTTTTATTTTGTACGTACAGACATATATGTAAAAAAAACATTCCCCAAAAAACAAAAAATAACATTTTGTTGGAAATATATATTTAATATATGAAATTTTTCCATTTTCATAATTTTTTTAAGTCAAATGACCGTATTTTATTGGAATTTAAATATTTACATATTTGCATTGCTATGGGCTAGGCTAAAAACAATTTTACTGCACACAAAAGGGGGAAAAGCTAAACCAAATAATAAATTAACAATGTCTTAAAAATGGGGGTTTCTCTCGGGGGGTGGGAAACACCCCCTTAGGGGGCCCAAAAAACGTAAGATGTTGGGAGTGCTGCTTACGGGGGAGTAAAAAAATTTTCTGTGCAAGGACTTTAAAAATTCACAATCATTGTTACATATATTTTTTTCTTTTAATCCCACCGCGGGGAGCACGGCCCTTTTTGTGCACTTTTAAAAACCCTGTACTTCCTATATCAATATGCCAAAAGGGGACTGTGGGGATTAGAAAATGGGGTCCTGAAACCCCTCACTGTCACAACCCAAATAACAGGATATCAAAAATAGATACTCTTTATAATTAGGTGTTTATACAAAACATGGGCTCAGTTACTAGGTGTACACTGGCTTCCAGCTACAGTTGTCGGGCCATCAAAAACCCAAAAAAAAGGAAAAATGCTTCTGATTTCAGGGAAAAAACCAAGTCGAAGGCTTTTAGGGGGTGCACCTTTTGTCGATTTTTGCTTATGGTTCAAGCCTGGACAAAAATTGTCTCTTCTGAAATTCCAAAAAAAAAAAAAAATCTAAAATTAGGACTGGCTTAACAATATTTATTAAACGCAATATAATTTATGTCAAAATGATGCAAGCTCGATTTTTTTTATAAATGTGAATTAATCTTAACACCAAAAATCACACAGCAGAAAAAACACCGCAGCAGCCATCTGTTTCCTAAAGGTTGCATTTGCGAGTCCATTAGAAAGTTTGCATTTTTTTTCTATACAAAACCAAACCAGTACTTTTCCTGTGGTTTCAGTGTCTACCGTCTCACACATAGGGACATGAAACACAAATTTCTTTCCCAAGCTTTTTGCGTCACTAAAATTAAAAATTTTTCACCATGTTTTTTTTTTAACAGTTGTTTTGCAGTATTATTGTATAAATGTATTGTTATATTTTCAGTTAATTGCTTTTTAAAAAAATTTTGGGTTAAACTGTTAAAAGTTGTTTACTTTTATTTCATTAGACAAAAATTTGAGAAAATCTGTATAAAAACCCTAAACAGGAATCCAGAATTTGGGAGAATTTTTTTTTTTTTTTAATTATTTTTTTATGGGGGCTTAAAAAAGGTAGCTACTCTGTGGGTTTAATTTGGCAAAAACAAGTTTATGTTTACAATATTCTTTTGGCACAAGCTGTTAAGTTTTTTTTCCCCCGTTAATGGGAAATTTAAAACTGCATAAAAATCACTATGAAGGAAAAAAAATTAATAGCTAATTATCCTTTACATAAGGTTCCCGGTACACCTTAATTTAAAAAAAAAGCCTTTTTTGGGTTTAATAATGATAATAAAAAAATGAAACATTTTAAGAATCATTTGGATGAAAACAGTACATATGGTCCCCCAATGACAAAAGGTAAAAATTGTGCAAAAAAATTTTTTTAAAAAATAAAAAATTTTTGAAAGGGCCCAAGTTTTTGTAAAAACCGGTTGATGTTCAGATGTTCCCACTTTACCTGGCTTAACAAAAAACGAAAAAATTGCTTTTTAATTTTAAATTTGCAATGTAAACGTCCCTTTTAAAACTTTGTACATCAATAAAATCAATCTTTTCGCTGTTTATAACCCTTTTTTGGGGAAAAAACATTTAAATACACGGGGTTCGCATAAATTTTTTTAAAAAAAAACCTCTTTACAAGGTTGGGAACAATATTAAATTTTAATAAATTGCACCAAGACACTTTTTTATGGAAAAGCCCTTTTACTCAAAAAAAAATGAAACACCTCAAGCAAAGGGAAAAGTACTTCATGTTTTTCGTAGGGGGCCCCCGTTTTAAATATTGCATGAAAAATTGAGGGAGAAGAAATTAAACACTATTCAGCAATAACAAAAAAGGGAACATAAAAGTTCATTTTTGCTCAGAATTGGATCACAGGGCAGTAGCAAAACACGGTTATAAAATGGGATTAAAATCTAAAGGAATTGTCTTATTTTAAAATTTTAAATTTTTGTAGGTTTTTTAAATTTCTGAGTTTTTTTGGCTGTTTTTCTTTTGAGGAATCTGAATTGTTTTTTTGCAGGGGGGGGATGATAAATTCATGTTAATTGTCTAGAACAAAAGTAATATCATGTCCAAACTTTTCCAATGTCCGCACTTCGATTTCTTTCAAAAGGCAAAACAGAGCTGTCATCAAAACATGGAACAAAGAATGGCATTTCTTTTTGAAAAAAGTAAAAAAGTATTTCCTTTTTTAAATTAAAGATAAAAGCATTTTTTTTATAGTTCTTGGGAAAGTTCTTATTTCTAACTTAAGTTACTTGAAGCATTAAACCCCCAACCTGGTGATTTTGCTTCAAAGTATTTTTAAAACTAAAAAATGAATTCTAAGGAAAACAACACTTTGAAGGGCAATTTTTTAAAAAAAAATGCCTTTAAAAAGCATGTACAGAGGTACGGGACAAGGGGGCCAAAAACATACCTGTAAAATCTTTGATAAGATCTTTCTTAAAAATTTAAAACTTAGCCTCACTGCACATGGTAATTCATCCAGTCCAGGATAACTTCGAACTGCGTCTCCTTTTTTCATACTCTGAACATATTAGAGGAAAAGAGAAAAAACAAAAGGGGGGCATGTTCCCCTTTTGGAGGTAGGAGTGCCAGCTTTAAGGGACGCCACCCCAATGCCGGTGCTTTGTTTTTTCCCTCATTTCCAAAACCTCGTTTAAAAATTTTGTTACCTGGGGATTGGCCAACTTCGTTTAGAGCAAACTAGCCTTTGCTTTCAAAAAGCTCAGAACTCAGAAACAACAAATTCTTTTTTATTTTTTTTTTATTTTTTTTGTTTTCTTCCATGGGGCCCTAAAAACTTCAGTGTCTTACTGGCTACCTTTTTTCTGTGAAGCTTGAAGAGATTTCTGATCAGCTTCTGCAATTTCAGAAAAAAATTTCCTTCCCTCTCTCCTTGTTTTCTCTCAATTTCCTTTCAATTTTGATAGGACAGCATTTTAAAGGGGCTGGTCATATAATTTTAAATCTCAAAAAGTTGATTTTTTCCTAATCCATTCAAAAAAGTGAAACTTGTATATTATTTTATCATTCCACAGACTGTAATTTCAAATTTTATTTTTTTTAATTTTTTGATTATAATGACAACTAAGGAAAAATCCCAAATTAGTACTCAAAAAAAAGAATATATAAGACCAATACAAAGAAAGGATTTTAGAATCTCGGCCACTGAAAGATGAACATAAAAAATAGGGCATGTACACACTCATGCTTATTGGGCTCCTTTTGCCTGAATTACGCAGAATCACGTGGCAGGATCGATCGTCGTGGCATGCTCAGGGGTTTTTGAAGCCCAGGGTTTCTCTGATGTTGTTCAGCTCTTTTTGCATTTTTGGGGCTGGATATGCACTTCCCCTTACAAACCCCATAATTTTTTAGGGGTTAAGGCGGGGGATTTTTCTGGCCCAAATTAAAAAAAGGGATACCATGGGCCTTAACCCCTTGGAGCTAAGGGTTATTTTTTGGGGGCCCGGAGGTTTTGTAGACCTGACTTTGGCTTTTTTTAGTTTTTAAAATTCTAAATGGTAAGCTAACTCCTGAAACAGCCAAACGGGCATAAAAAATAGAAGCACATTAGGTACATGTTGTGTTTTTTGGGGGAAAAAAAAGTTTGCGTGGTTTGTGAAAAACAAAAAAGTTTAAATCCTTTAAAAAGGGAATAAAAACATACAGAAAATTGGTTCCCGGGGGCTTTTTTAGAAATGGAGCTTTTAACCTAGAAATTTTTTTTTCTAAAGTTGAAAAACCTCTTGTTTACTCACTTACAGAAAACAACAAATTGATTAAAATTTTCTAAGACACTTTTTTTTGTTAAAAGCATATGCGAGTAGGCGTCAACACATGAATTTTACACCCGAGAAGACAAAAGGCTGCATAAAAGAAACTGCTAATACCATTCAGCCACTTTCACTGAGAGGGGTGAGTTACAAAAGAAAGGAAGGACAAAATAAAGTAATAATTTTTTTTTGTGTTTATTTGAATATTTTAAATTTTCCCCAACATTTAAAAACACTTGTGATGCGTTAAACAGTTTATTAGGAAAAATCAAAGCGCTTTTAAAAAATGAATTTTAGCACCCCTTTCTCAGTCACCCAAAACCTTCAAATCCTTTTAACCCTTATTTTTTACAAAAAAAAAAAAATTATTGTTATTTTTATTTTATTATTATTATTATTTTTATTTAAAGTTTAAAGGTTAGAATATTTTTTCCAGGGTTTTTTGGGGGGGGGGGGGGATAAATTTAAAAAACAGCTTTTTTTTTACTTTATATTTTTACACAAGCTTTTAATTATGTAGGTAATTGTTATTAAATTTAAATATTTCACTTGATTATAATTTAGTGGAATTAGGTTTAGAAAAAAACTTTGGGAAAAGTCAAAGAAATTTTTCTTATGGGTTTTCAATTTTAAAAAAAAAGGCTTTTTATTTTTTTTCTGAAAAAGGTTTAATCCAAAAAACTTCAAATCCCAAAACATACTCTTTTTGGGGTGAATTATTCTTTTTCCTCTCACGCAAAAACAAAAAAATAAAAAAAAAACTTGAAGAACAAACCGCGGGGTTGTCTTTGTTGGGGGTGGGCATTTTCAAGCCCCATGCTTCAAGTGAAACATTATCATCTCAAAAGGCCCTTTAGCGCGGGGGGGGGGGGTCATTAAATAAGAAGGGGGACTGGAAAAACGACACGCGTTTTTTTTTATATGGGTTACTTTAACAGAATTTGGGTTTTTCCACACTTGTTTAGTTTTTAAAAATGCTGTCAGGTTCTATAAAATCTCGTCTGTCTCTGTGTTGGGTATTCACTGGTTTTGTTCATTTTATGACCGTTTTGTAATGAAGATTAGCGCAGAAAAAGGCTGCAGACACCACCTTGTTTTTATCTTTATTTTATAAGTGCACAAAGTTTTGTTTTATAGTTTGTATACAAAAAAAAGGGCCCTTTACAGTTTGATTGATGTATTTTTCTTTTTCTTCGATCAAAAAGAAAATGTAAATTTAAGTTCTTTCGGGGTTTCAGGGAAAAATCCCCAAAAAAGCATAACCGTTAATCGACTTCAGAGGGGTTTTAAAAACCCGGACTGGTATTTGGCATGGTTGCAGGTGCCAAGTCCTGTTGGAAAATGAAATTGCTCTCCATAAAGTTGGTCAGCGCAGGAACATAAAGGGTCTAAAAAATTTCCCGGTAAGGGTGCGTTGACCTTGGATCTCAGAAAAAACCCGTGGACCAACACCACGATGAATGGCCCCCAAACCCTCAATGACGGGGAAATTACACTGGACCTCAAAATGTGGTTTTGGCCTTCCTCTCTTCCTCCCAACTTGGGACCATGATTCCAAAGGGAAAAGCAAAAAATTTTTTTCACAAGAACATAAATTTTGGGCCACCACAGCAGTCCCGTCCTTTTTGCTTTTCCCCGCCCAGAAACTTTGACGCTGTCTGTTGTTCAAGAGTGGTTTCACAAGGACAATAGCACATGCTGTTCTAGAATCATCCCAATGAGCAGGTGTGACACTCCTGCACAAAGACATTCAGTCTTTCAGGTCAGACAGACAGACAGAGGGGATATCTCCATCTGAACAAACACAACAGCGACTCTTTCTCATTGCCACTTCAACGGGGCTCATTGCCATAGACTGACAACCCTGAGATCTAAGCCTATTTCCACAGATCCACTTCTTCAAAAGCAACTCCTTCTCAATTCTGTTTTACATGTTTATTTGACTGACTTTTTCTTTCCTCCCATCTTTTTTCACCCTGTCACGCAAAAGCAGAGACAAAATCAGAACACAGTCCCGGAGGAAACTAGTATAAAAGGTGGAAAAAAGCAAAAGAAGAGAATCATTTCAGATATAGTGGCAGACAGAGGTGAAAGAATGCATGATATATGCATAATTAAAATAAATAAAGAATTGAGGAGTATATCTACAGTCTGGTTTTCTCTGCAGCAGTGGTTTCTTAAGCAAAGGGCACTGTAATAAATGTGCCATTTAATAATTCATTGGAATAAAGCTGCAGCATAACAAATGGTTGAAGTGAACTGCTGGGCTCCTGTGTTTAGGAGTGTTGCTTAATAAGAGATGGCAAAAGCATATGTTGAACACTTTATGTGTCGATGAACCATGAATACTCTGAGGGAAGTGACATGAGATTAATTTAACCGACAGATCAAGGCTCTGTTGTGCCAACACATCAGAGTTCTCTTGTAAAAGAGTGGGCCTGAAATGCATCTCCCTTTTCATTTAATGCCCTTGTGTTTTGGTTGTGAGGGTTCAAAAAAGAGAACTCTGATACTATTAAAAGATGGTGAGTCATGATAGTGAGATATCAGCTGTGTTCAATTATGGATAGTTTCACACACATGCGCACTCACAAAGACAGATAGAAGCGTGCCTCATCCGCTTCACATCATATTCCCAGTGTAAGCTACTGGACTACTGAGTTCTACATCTTATAATGCAAATTATTTATTTAAGTCATATCACACAAGCAAGCTGTTCAAATCTCGAATCAAAAGCTGTGATGATATTCAGACAGTCAGCATGATTTTAAGTGTGACATTGCTTTTAAACTGTACAATAGTTCAGTAAAGTTTACTGAGAAGCCTACATTTCAGAAAAAATATTGTAACTATTTTTGTACCCAAAACAAAAATACAAATAAATTCAAAGTAGGATCAACACCTCACGCACAATGTGACTTCAATGCAGTCTGGAATTGAACTGCTGGTTTCGTCTGGCCAGAGGAGAACTGCCCCCCTCGACTGAGCCTGGTTTCTCCCAAGATTTTTTCTGCATTCTGTCACCGATGGAGTTTTGGTTCCTTGCTGCTGTCGCCTCTGGCTTGCTTAGATGGGGACACTTAATATCCAGCGATATCGTCGACTTGATTGCACAGATACTATTTAAACTGAACTGAGCTGGATGATGACATCACTGAATTCAATTATGAACTGCCTTTAACTGAAAATTTGAAAAGAGTGTTTGCTATTGTCATTTTGCATTATTCACACACTATTTTCTTGTTTAATACTGTAAAATGCTTTGACACAATATTGTTAAAAGTGCTATATAAATAAAGGTGACGACTTGACGTACCTCAGAACAACATAAAGCAGTGGCATTTCTGAATGAATGAGACTGAATCTAAAACTGCATAAACCCGCATACTACTTCTAGCCCTATATCAAGAGTGATATTCCCATATATGTTACCTATAAAGGCCTGTTCACACCAAGGACAATAACTATAAAAATAACGACAAAGATATAGTTCTAAAAATTGTTCTCAGTATTAAAGAATAGCAGAGTTCACTCCACAGCTATAATGATAAAGGCACAGAGAAATGATAACGCTGGAATCAATTCCAGAACGATTTTTTTCCAGCTGATGAATAATAAAATCATTGACACCCAAACAGAATCAATCCTGCTGTCACGAGCTTCGAGCGACAGACGAGCGTGTGCTTACAATAAACAGACGATATTGTTCACTGGTGTGGATGCTAATTTCGTTATCTTATCGTTCTTGGTGTGAACGTGGCTTAAGACCATATGTAATTTTCATATACCTACATTGTCTGGGTAGATGAAGATATGAGTTCAGAACATATAAAATCATTGTAGTAAAATCTGTATATGTAACCATGTATGTCAGAATATATATTACTTATACATGCAACTTTATTAAAACAACAGAACACAGAAAATCTGTATGTTTTTATATTTTATATGTTGTACTGTACACGACATATATGTACAAAAATGCATTACACATACATAAATATACATTTTGTATGGACTAGATATATATCTTAATATATGAAATTGTTCCAGTTTCATATATGTTTTTACGTCAAATAACCGTATGTTTCATATATGGATATTTAATATATGTACATATATTGCATTTGCGTATGGGCTATGCTACAACAATTTTACTGCACACATAAGAGAGCTCAACCAATAATGAATTAACAATGTCTATAGAAATGGGGGTTCTCTACATCAGAGGGGGAAACACACACTCACCTTAGGTGGCCAAAAAAGCTGTAAGAATGTTGGAGAGTGCTGCTTACGTGAGTGGAGATAGACAAATGTTCTGTGCAGGAGGACTTTAAATTCACAAGTCAGTTGTTGACATATCATATTTCTATTAATACCAGCCGAGCATGGGGATGCACTGGCTTTTGTGCACTATTCAAACCTCTGTACTTCACTATATGCAAATATGCCAGAGAGGACTGTGGGTGATTATGAAAATAGGGGTCCTGAAACCCCTCACTGTCACAACCACATAATAACACTGGAGTATCAAAACATAGATACTCTTATGATACATTAGAGTGCCTTATACAAATACATGGGCTCCAGTTACTGAGGTGTAGCACTGGCTTCCAGCTACAGCTTGTCTGGCCATGCAAAAAATTCCTCTATTAATATACGAAGGAATAATCAGCTTCATGCATATTAACTAGGCGATGTAACATTCACCCAGTAGTGCTTGCTGAAAGGCATGTTAGTGGGTGCTATCCATTGTCGATTATTGCTTATGAGTATTCAAGCCTGGACAAAATTGTCTCCTATACTGTAAATTCTCAAAAAAAAAAAAAAAATCTTATAATTAGGACTGGGCTATAAACAATATCATATTGAAACTGCAATATAATTTATGTCAATAATGATGACAAGCTCTTGACATTTTTTACTCTATGTGAATTAATCTATAACAGCCTGAAATCACACAGCAGAAATAAACACCGCAGCAGCCAGTCAGTGCATGTCACTAACAGGTCTGCATGTTCTGCGAGTCTCATTATGAAAGTGTTGCATAGTTTTTCTACTACACAACTCAAACACACGTGACATTCGCTGTGTTTTCAGTGTCTACCGTCTCACACTATAGAGGACATGAACACAGAAACTTCATCTCCAGAGCTTTTCTGACAGTCACTAAATATTAAAAATATTTTTCATCCATGTTTTAATTTATACAGTTGTTTTGCAGTATTATTGTCATAAATGTATTGTTATATTTTCAGTTAATTGCATTTTAAAATATTGGGTTAACTGTTAAAGTTGTTTACATTTATTTCATTAGACAAAATATTTGATGATAAATCTGTATTAAACCATAAAACAAGGAATCCAGAATTTGGGAGAATTTTTTTTTTTTATATATATATATATTTTTTTTATGGGGGCTCTAATTAAAAGGTAGCTACTCTGTGGAGCTTAATTGGGAACAAACAAGTTATGTTTTCAATTATTCTTATGGTCTAGCAAGCATGTTAAGCTTTTTTTCCCCCTGTTAATGGTAAATTAATACTGCGATAAATATCACTATGATATGGAAAAAATATTAAATATGCTAATTATCCTTTACAATAAGGTCCAGGTGCACCTTAATTAAAAAAAAAATGCTCTTTTGCTGTTAAATAATGATAATAAAGAACATGCAAACATTATTAAAACATCACATAGTGATGAAATACAGTACATATAGGTCACAGTGTACAATTAGGTTAAAAATTGTGCATAATACATACTTGTTTAAAATTAAATTATGTTAAGAAAGGGTCCTCAAGTGTTAGTAAACACACTGGTTGATGTTCAGATGTTCCCACTTTACACTGAGCTTAACAAAAATTTACAAAATTGCTTTATTACTATTATGTTATGTAAATAACGTCCATACAAGCATTTGTACATCAATTAAAACTCAATCTTTTATCGCTGTTTCATACAGCCTTGTCTCGGGGGAAAACAACATCCTAAATACACTGTGTTCGTCATAATATTATTTAAAACAACATCTCTGACAAGGCTGAACAATATTAAATTCTAACTAAAATTGCACTCAAAGACACGTTTATTTATGTGAAAGCCCTTTTACATCAAAAATGAAATGAATACACCTCAAGCAGAAGGAAATGTACATTCATGTTTTTACAGTAGAGGGCGCAGTTCAAACTAGTTGCATGAAGAATATGATGCAGGAGAAGAAAGTTAAACACTATTCAGCAATAACAAAAATGTAACATAAATGTGTCATTTTTGCTCAGAATGGTTGAATTGGATCATCAAATGTCAGTAGCCAAAACACTGGTTAATAAAATGGGATTAAATACATAAATGATATTTGTCTTATTTAACATTTAATTATTGTAGGTTTGTATAATATTCTGAGTTTATATTTGACTGTTTATTCATTTTGAGGAATACTGAATCTGTTTTTGTGCAGGTGAGATGAGTAAATTCATGTTCACATTTAGTCTAGAACAACAGTAATATCATGTTCACAGCTTACACAATGTCTCTGCACTTCTGATTTCTTTCAAATGGCAACACAAGAGCTGTCAGTCAATACATGGAATACAAAGTAACTGGCATTACTTATTTGAAAAAGTAACAGATATTTCCTTTTAAATTAAAGAGTAATGCATTACTTTACTAGTTACTTGGGAAAAGTAATCTGATTGCATAACTTAAGTTACTTGTAATGCGTTACCCCCAACACTGGTGATTTTGTCTTCAAAGATAGTTTTATAAACCTAAAATATGAATTCATAAGGAAAGCAACAGCTTTGAAGGACAGATTATTTAAAAAAAAAAATGCCTTCAACAAGCATGTACAGAGAGTACATGGGACAAGGAGGCACAACAAACATTACTCTGATAAGTCTTCTGATAAGATCTCTTCTTAACATTAAAGCTTAGCAGCATCACATGCACATGGTACATTATCAGTCACAGTCCAGGATATACTGTACTGAACTGCGTCTCCTTTCTCACATACTCTGAACACCATTAGAGGAAGAGAGAAAAAACAAAAGGGGTCATGTTCACATATTTTGGAAGTGTAGGAGCCTGCCAGCTTCACAGGCATCGCCACCCCAATGCCAGGTGCTTGTGTTTCCATCATTGTCCAAAACACTCTGTTAAAATTGTGTTACCTGGGCATTGGGCCATACTTCGTTTAGATCAAACATAGCACTTTGCTTTCAAAGAGCTCAGAACATCAGGATCAGACAACAACAATCTTTATTTTTTTTTATTTTTTATTTTTTTTGTTCTTCTTCCAAATGGCCTCTAACAACTTCAAGTGTCTTCATTCTGGCTACTCTCTTTCTGTGAAGCGTTGAAGAGATTTCTGATCAGCTTCTGCAATTTCAGAAATTAAATTTCTCTCTCCACTCTCTCTCTCTGGTTTTTCTTCTCAATTGCCTTCTCAATTTTGATAGGACAGCATTATACAGGTGCTGGTCATATAATTAGAATATCATCAAAAAGTTGATTTATTTCACTAATTCCATTCAAAAAGTGAAACTTGTATATTATATTCATTCATTACACACAGACTGATATATTTCAAATGTTTATTTCTTTTAATTTTAATGATTATAACTGACAACTAAGGAAAATCCCAAATTCAGTATCTCAGAAAATTAGAATATTACTTATGATTATTACAAAGAAAGGATGTTTAGAAAATCTCGGCCAACTGAAAAGTATGAACATGAAAAGTATGAGCATGTACAGCACTCAATGCTTAGTTGGGGCTCCTTTTGCACTGAATTACTGCAGCAATGCAGCGTGGCATGGAGTCGATCAGTCTGTGGCACTGCTCAGGTGTTATGAGAGCCCAGGTTGCTCTGATAGTTGCCTTCAGCTCTTTTGCATTCTTGGGTCTGGCATATCGCATCTTCCTCTTCACAATACCCCATAGATTTTCTATGGGGTTAAGGTCAGGCGAGTTTGCTGGCCAATTAAGAACAGGGATACCATGGTCCTTAACCCTCTGGAGTCTAAGGGTATTTTTGGGGCCTGGAGAAGTTTTGTCATGACCTGACATTTGTGCTTTTTTCAGTTTCTTATAAATATCTAAATGGCTAAAGTCTAATCTCACTGTAATCAGCACAAACTGGGCTATAATAATATGTATGCAGCATGTATGTACATGATTGTGTTTTTGAGAAAAAAAAATGTTATGCGTGGTTAGTGAAAAACTAAAAATGTTAAATCACTTGAATAAGGCAATAAAACACATACAGAACATTGGTTCCCGGGACTTTTGAGAACTGGAGCTTGTAACCTAGATTTTTTTTTTCTAAATGATGTGAAAATCATCTTGTTTACTCACTTACAGAAAACAACATATTGATTAAAATTTTCTAAGACACTTTTTGTTGGTAAAAGTCATATGCGAGTAGGCGTCAACTATCATGAATTCACACCTGAGAAGACAAAGGCCTGCATAATGAGCTGCATAATGAGCCATTCAGTCAGCTGTGTCACTGAGAGGGATGAGTTACAAGAAAGAATGTGAGGACAAAATAAATGTATATAATTTTATGTTTGTAGTTTATTTAGAATATATTTAATTATCCCACAACATTAATATTCACTTGTGAGTGCAGTTAAACAGTTTATTAGGAACAATCAAAGCTGACTTTCAAACTGAATTTTTAGCACCATTACTTCAGTCACACAATCCTTCAGAAATCCTTTTAACAATCTTATTTTCTACAAAAAAAACATTTATTGTTATTATTATTATTATTATTATTATTATTATTATTATTATTATTAATGTTGAAAAGAGCTGAGAATATTTTTTCCAGGTTTTTTAGCGAGGGATAAATTGAAAGAACAACATTTATTTGTTACATTTATATTATTTACATCAAGCTTTTGAATGGTATAGTAGTGTGTATTGTTATTGAAACTTCATAATATTTCACTTGATTATACATTTAGTCAGGAATTATGGTTTAGAAAAAGTCTTTGGAAAAAGTCTAACTAGTAAAATGTTTACACGTTATGTGAAAACTAGTACAAGTATATAAATAAATAAAAAGAGACTTACTCATGTTTATGATCTCTGCTGAATAAAGTGCTTCATTCTTTTTTTCTGAGGAAATCCAAATCTCAAATCCTCAACCACATCACATCTTTTTGGGGTGAATTATGTCTTATTCCTCTCATCGCGAAGCAAAAAGTAAAATAAAAAAACTTGAAGAACAATCTCGCTGCGTTGTCTTCTGTTGTGTGGGCATTTTCAAGCCGCATGCTTCAAGTGAAACATTATCATCTCAAAAGCGCGTTCAGCGCGGGGGCGTGGTCGCATTAGAAGATAATGAAGGGCGACGTGAAAAACGGACACTGCGTTGTTTTCATATGGATTACTTTATCACAGAATATTTGTTTTCGGCAACACTTGTTTAGTTTAAAAGTAGACATGTCAGGCTTTCTATAGATATCTCTGTCATGTCTCTGTGTTGAGTATTCACTGAGTTACAGTTCATTTTAATGACGCGTTTGTAAATGAAGATTAGCGCAGACAAAGGCTGCAGACAGCACACCTTGTTTGTTATCTTTATTTTATAAGTGCACAAAGTTTTGTTGTTATTATGTTTGTATACAAAAAAGTAGACCCTTTACAGATTCGATTGATGTATTGCTCTTATCTGTACGATCAAAACTGAAAGTGTAATTTAAGTTCTTTTCGGGGTTATCAGGAGAAAATACCCCAAAACGCATATACACGTTAATCGACTTCAGAGGGTTAAACCAGGTACTGGTAGCTTTGGCACTGTGTGCAGGTGCCAAGTCCTGTTGGAAAATGAAATCTTCATCTCCATAAAGTTGGTCAGCAGCAGGAAGCATGAAGTGCTCTAAAACTTCCTGGTATACGGCTGCGTTGACCTTGGATCTCAGAAAACACAGTGGACCAACACCAGCAGATGACATGGCACCCCAAACCATCAATGACTGTGGAAACTTTACACTGGACCTCAAACAATGTGGATTGTGTGCCTCTCCTCTCTTCCTCCAGACTCTGGGACCATGATTTCCAAAGGAAATGCAAAATTTACTTTCATCAGAGAACATAACTTTGGACCACTCAGCAGCAGTCCAGTCCTTTTTGTCTTTAGCCCAGCCGAGAAGCTTCTGACGCTGTCTGTTGTTCAAGAGTGGCTTGACACAAGGAATGCGACAGCTGAAACCCATGTCTTGCATACGTCTGTGCATAGTGGTTCTTGAAGCACTGACTCCAGCTGCGGTCCACTCTTTGTGAATCTCCCCCACATTTTTGAATGGGTTTTGTTTCACAAACCAGGGTGCAGTTATCCCTATTGATTGTACACTTTTTTCTACCACATATTTCCTTCCCTTCGCCTCTCTATTAATGTGCTTGGACACAGAGCTCTGTGAACAGCCAGCCTCTTGTGCAATGACCTTTTGTGTCTTGCCCTCCTTGTGCAAGGTGTCAATGGTCGTCTTTTGGACAACTGTCAAGTCAGCAGTATTCCCCATGATTGTGTAGCCTACAGAACTAGACTGAGAGACTATTTAAAGGCCTTTGCAGGTGTTTTGAGTTAATTAGCTGATTAGAGTGTGGCACCAGGTGTCTTCAATATTGAACCTTTTCACAATATTCTAATTTTCTGAGATTTGGGACTTTCCTTAGTTGTCAGTTATAATCATCAAAATGAAAAGAAATAAACATTTGAAATATATCAGTCTGTGTAATGAATGAATATAATATACAAGTTTCACTTTTTGAATGGAATTAGTGAAATAAATCAACTTTTTGATGATATTCTAATTATATGACCAGCACCTATAGTTGTCCAGGTTTTGCAATGTTTTTCTAATTCTATTTCAATGGATTCATTGTGTTGAAAGAAAGATTTTATAATGTCATCAAATTCCACAGGTTCATCTCCTTGAAAGTCTACAAAAGTAGGACTAATATGTGCTATTCTAAGTCTGTGATATTTATTGTGTAATTAAGCAACCTCACTGGTGGATTTGAGATGAACACAGGTGTATTATTTTAACACGCTTAATAAGATTTTATAGCATAATTGAATATCGCATGCAGATAAGTTAAAACTGTTTTAGTTTTAGTTTTTTCAGACAATATTTTCTTACATAAAACAACATCAAATTAGGATAATTAATTTAGGCTTTCACTGGTTTACTATAGGGCTTTTCACACTGTGCTTAACTCCATCATCATTGTTCTAAACCCTGCTTTTAACCCACTTGTAATTTAAAAATGATGCAGCCGTGTTAGAATGTTACAGTTAGATGCTTGGTAACCATCAACCAATTGTGTGCCTCACATTCACATGCTTTGGACAGTTATAGAAACACTATGCATTGTATAAACAATCTTTCCAGCATTTGAGGGGAAAACTGTCAAATGGTGTGAAAATGGTTAGTATACTGTAGTGAAGAACAGACCATTTTATTCTTACCTATATAATCCAAAAAGTCCATTCTGGACAACTTGACAGTACAGTCAGCAGCATATGAAGATGTGCAATGCTAGAATCTTTATGTAAACACGTTGCATGCTTCGTTCGTCCAACCAATTACACTGACACCACAAATAAGAAAGTTAACTTGGGGTTTAGGAATGAACATTGTGAAACATCAGCTTATGAATACCGAGCATATATTAGTAACCCAGGGTTATGAGCATTATATATAGCAAGATAACCCTGGATGCCTTTTAAAAATTAACCAGGGTAACGATTTAAGTGTAAAAAAAGCCATATTTATGCGTCAATCACAGTGATGTTACACCTAAACTACACCAAAAAAACAACAGAGACCTACAGTATATCTAGTGCAGTCATGGGAATTGCTAAAATATTGTGCTTAATCGTTAAAATCCCAGGTTCACTTTCTTTTCTTTGTTTACCATTCTCACAGTCCCTGACTGAACACAGACCTCTGTTGTTCCAGATAGGCTGTTAGTGATTTGCTCTCTGGAGTAGTGACAATAGATATCTGATTTAACATGGTGTAGAGGCCCATTTAGTTTGTCCAGGAGGCTTCATTAAGGCATTGACGCAAATGTCCAGGAAATTAAGCAATAGGGCAATAAGTGTGTGCGTGTGTACGGATGTGTGGCTACAGTAATTGTAGTCCAGTGCCAGAAAGTAACTTGACAATGAGAGCTGAAATGTGCAATTATTTTTCTCAGCCTGTTGCTTCCTCAGTTAATAATAAATTTGGCAGCATCATGACACCAGAAATATCCCCCATTTTTTGAGATACTGGTAAGATAATGCAAATTACAGACCAGTGCAGCCCCATGAGACAGAGTAGACTGAGAGAGGCTGTATGCCATGTGCAAACATCAATTCTTGTACCGCATTTAATCTGCATCACATCATCATTCACCTGATTCAGTTTCACCCAAACCACAAACATTACTTCAAATCAATTAAAAAGCAGCTTCTCGCAGCTTCTCTATGGGAGGAGCCAAACAGAAAACGTTGTGCTTTGTATCTCTCTGCCTAAAAGGAACACTTCACCCCCCAAAAAAGGCATCATTTGCTCATCCCACTGTTGTTGCAAACCTGTATAAGTTGCTTTCTTCTGTTGAACACAAAATACATTTTGAAGAATGCTGGTAACAACAGCTGCTGCTATTCATTGACTTCCACAATATAGAAAAAAAACACAAGGGAAAAAAAATCATATGAATTCTTTAAAAGGTTTTGTTTTTCCCTTCTAAAGCCTGACAGCATACACCTTCATTCAGTTTTATTATATGGAAAGGAAGGAACGATACATTCTTGATTTAATAGAACTTTTTTTAAGGACCAATTCTCACTATTAACTAGTTGCTTATTGGTATGCACATTACTAGCATATTGGCTGTTTATGATTACTTATAAAGCACATATTAATGCCCATACCTAAACTTAACTTCCTTACTAACTATTAATAAGCAGCAAATTAGGTAATTAGCAAATTATTAAAAGTCTTAGTTAATAGTAAATATGTGTTCCCTAATCTAAAGCGTTACCAACATTTTATTAATAATGCTTCTTTTTATGCTGATAATAAAGTATGCATAATTACATGCAAGTAACCCTAAACCAAACCCTATTCCTAACCATATAGTAAGTACATGTAGTTACTTAATATACTCAATACTTAAATGTATTATTACATTGTAACAAGAACACCTTAAAATAAAGTGTAACCAAAAAGACATATAATGCATGAAGTGATCTTGTGAAGAGTTTTTCTTTTTTAATTCTCCAAATCAATATCTGATAACCTCTTTTCACTCAATATCTACTGGCAAACAAGGAAAGAGGTAGGAGAAGTGTTAGGGAAGGAGAAAACGAAGTACAAAGGAAAAAGAGAAAAAAGAGTGGCATACTTTATCTGTATTATGTACTAGTATTTCCATTAACGTATTGTTGTGGAATGTTTTATGTATCCCGAGGAAAATGTTTGCTTAACTCACTTGTTTAAGATCAATTTAATTCTGAAGATCTTTAATCTAACGAGTGTTCAGAATAGTTACACTGAGACCCTGTGCAATGCATAAACAACTAAATCAGTGAACTTTAGGTAATTATTATACAAATGGAAAAAATTAATGCATGTTGGAATGTACATTTTAAAATGAAAAGCTGAGATTGTGAAGTCCTGCAGTTTTCCAAACTTTTCTGAACGATAAACTAATAACTTTGGTCAAAAATAAATAAATAAAGTGTGTTGTAAATAAATAAATCAATTGTGCTGTACTCTGCTATTTTCTCTCTGTGTTTTTTCTTTCATGGTAGAAAAAACAAGAGGTAATTTAGAACTTGCTGTGTCTCAAGAAAGGTTGATGATTCGTCTTGTAAGATCATAAGGCAGAGCTCACATTTAACTTGACCACAACAGAGAGTAGCATTGATGCCCTCAGGCTAGCTGGTGGCTGTACTTATTGAATGCTCTGGGAAGCAGCCAGTCATGAATTAGCTGATCGACCATGCCAGGGTTCAGCAACCAATAATACACAGTAGGAAGAAAAGGGCTCAGCACCAGAATATGCCCATATGCCAGTGTTTCCCATTGACCCAGAGGGGGGTACGCAGCACTGTTTTGCTGTGGCATACGCTCCACTGAGGGGGTGCCAGGCACTGATGGTAGGCTGCCAGAATATTATAAGCTCCACTCACATGGACCTGCAGAGCTGGAATGTTATAGAGGGGAAGGCTTCTATGCCAGCTGTCAATGGCTGCTACTGTTGATTTACTACTGTAGGTTTTTCATGAGTAATAAATCTCTGGGACTCATTAAACACACACACACACACACACACACACACACACACACACACACACACACACACACACACTCACACACACACACACACACACACACAGAGCAAATGATAACTCCTACCTAAAACTAGATGCTCAGGCAACTATAAGTTTAATTTCTGCCAGCCTCACTAAAGCAGCTCATTTTTATCAATAAGTTGTATTATCTTTCTTAATTATATAGTTACAGTATACAGTATGCTTAGAGATGTAGCTAATAGTTACAGGGATGATTAAATACTGTACAAAGCAGCTGTTCCTGTTCTGCTCTCATGCTATTGAGACCATAGACAAACCACTGAAATCTGTTAAATATAACAGCATACTGATTAAATTATATCTTTGAGTTTTGTACGTCAGACTTCCTTCCTTTAGGCATATATTATGACATTGACATTTGCATTCTAAGAAAGAGGGCATTGTGTAAATCACCAACTTGTTAATGGCTTTCTAACATGATCTAAACACTTCTAGTGATATAAATGACACACTTTTCCAAAAAAGCTCCTAGTATGTGTCACCCTGGCACTGGCTACATGCAAACTGTGATGGGTAGCAGTAGACAAAATTATTAATGTATGTCGAGCAGTTCCAGAGATTTCAATGTCTCATTAGCTACTTGTCCTATACATGCCATGTCTCACTCAGAAGGTATCAGAAACTGAAGCAAGCGCCTTGCTAGTCTCTATTAAGATGCTAAAGGTACCCCAGGCATCACAATTACAACAAACTAGCAACTCTTTTGTAATTACATGCAGGTATTTTTTTTTAAATATGTTCAATTTAAAAACATGTACAGTATGTATACAATAAGTGCATTGTATCAAATGATTAATTTAAATGTAAGTACATAGTAGTTAAGACCACCTAATATAAAGTGGGACCCTTTTTTTAGTATAAAACAATTTTAAACACAGAATATAACAGGCAGATACAAGTACAGTCACAGTAAATTACTCAAAAATGGAAAATGTTGAGGCCGAATTGTTGCTTTGTGTGAGAAATAGACCCAAAAAGTAATCGTTATCCGCAGTTTCAGTTGCTGGTCCTCACTGACTTCCATAATATGGAGAAGAAATAAATTATGTAAGTCAAATTCTGAAGACAAGAGAAAGAGGCAAGCAATATATATATGCGACTCTGGACCACTAAACCAGTCTTAAGTCGCTGGGGTATATTTGTAGCAATGGCCAAAAATACATTGTATGGGTCAAAATTACTGATTTTTCTTTTATGCCAAAAATCATTAGGACTCATTAGGATCATAAGTAAAGATCATGTTCCATGATGATATTTTGTAAATTTCCTACTGTAAATATATCTTAAACTTAATTTTTGATTAGTAATATGCATTGTTTAGAACTTAATTTAGACAACTTTAAAGGCAATTTTCTCAATGTTTAGATTTTTTTTGCACCTTCAGATTCCAGATATTCAAATAGTTGTATCTCGGGCAAATATTATCCTACCCTAACAAACCACACATCAATGGAAAGCTTATTTATTCAGCTCAGATGATGTATAAATCCCAATTTTGAAAAATGTACCTTGTGGTCCAGGGTCACAAATATATAAATATATTAATTTTAAAATACTTATCACACTTATTTAAAACAGTTCCTTAGTTACAATTGTTGAATCTAATTAGCAGTGTTTTCATTAACCATTTTCTGCAGATTACATTGTTTTTAAAGTAAGCAGTAAATCAATAAACTGATTGGTTCAACAAAACTCTATTTATTCAACTCATGCTGTTGGTCTAAATATACTCATGTGAAATTGCTTCCTGTGCCATTTCCTGTTCCTGTTTATACTAAAAGGAAATTAAAATAATTATTACTGACATAAGGTAAAATAAGTTTTAAACATAAACTGACAAATTGGAACCAAAATTTTTTTAAATATTGCGTCTACAAAGGACAGAATGGTGCATGCTAACACAGGTGTACACATGCTGCTTCTTTACTCCCACTCTGTCTGAATGTGTATATGGTTAGTCTGTTTGAGGCAGTGGATAGGCTAATCACAAATGTAATCATTCAGATGTACTTATGAGAAGTGTAATAACCCATAACAACTGCCCTCAACATCACCAGCAATATCCTGTAAACCTATTTAAGAGTCTGTACTGGGTATCATTCTGCTGTGCTGAGAGCAGAGCAACTGTAAGCAAGAGTAATCAATCAATAAAGAGAATATGGACCTTTTCACATACGTCTTTGTTGTATATTTTCTCATTGATCTCCACAATACCAGCCAGTATAGGCTCTAAACCGTCTGTAGTATAATGAAATGAAAGAACAGAAGAATAGCAGAAAATATTATTTCTTAACATTAGCTTTGTTATGAGATCCTGGTAGATATTCTTATAAAAAGCTAAACAATGTGGGTGATCTTGATGAGAAACATTGATCAATGGGAGTTTATGCCAAGGAGGCCTGTAATATCTGATGGGTACTCAGTTCAAGATATCAGCTTAGCCATAATAGCAAAGTGACTAATCACTCTGGAGCCTCAGGAAAATAACATCCCAACAAGCTGACAGTGCTCATTGTTTGATGACAGGACTGGTACTGGCTAGCTGAAAGCACAACATGGATGCTGATTGGTTTAAAGCACCACAAGAATACCTTAACTTGTGACTATACTAGTAAGCTGTGAGAGCAAAGCAGCAGAAAGGGATAAATATAAGACCATTTCATGCTCTCGAGATTCGTCCAAATGTCAGATAATGCCATAGAAGTTTATAAAGATATTTCCTTATCAGAACACACCTTTTGAATAAACATTAAATGTTAAATAACAATTAATGGTGTACAGTTACAAGTATAGAGAGATGTAGTTAAGTTAAAGTATGGTTACATTAAGCCAGTCCCTGAAATGGAAAAAAGTGACAGTACTCACCCCAAAACCCCCACCCCTCTATTTTATTAATTTATTTTATATTATATATAATACCACCACATAATCTAAAACACCTTCAGCCAGTGTCCATTATAAAACACTATTTCTTTTAAGCCAAATACACACTGAAAGAATAATTGACTGACATCTGGACATAAGTCACTATTCTTTGCATTATTAGCACTGTTTTGAACTTACTGTTTGAATTTGCTTACAGGATCCTTGGACTTTCCAGGAGTTTGCCGGTTTAAAGCGATTCTTTTAATTTTTAAGGTTTTGTTTCCGTTATAATGTACTGATTCATATTAGTAATCAATAATTAATTATTATTCTACCTCCCATGACATGCTCTTGCGCCCCATAAACTGACAACCAAAACAGAACTGAGTTCTATACTAAAAGTTTTTCTGACTTTTGAATTACTGATTGCAAACAAAACAGTGGAAATGTTCACATTAAGGCACCTGAAAATGCTGAAAAACACTTAACACACACTTCAAAAATCTACTTTTGTATAAAAACACCTTTGTCATACTGTTTTTAATGTACACTGAAATGGTGAAATGGCAACATCTAAATGAACTGGCTTAAGTCAGAAATATTATTTAATATTGCTCAATCAAATTAAATACATTAATTTTAACACCAGAGCTATAGGGGTTAGTGGGATAGTTAATTTATTCACTCTCATGTGGTTCCAAACCTGTATGAATTTCTTTCTAATATTGAACACAAATGAAGATATTCTGAAAAATGTTGGTATCCAAAAAGTTTCTAGTCTCCATTGACTTACATAGTATTTTTTCAACAACTATGGAAGTCAATGGTTACCAGAAACCCACATTCTTCAAAATATCCTCTTTTTTCCAGCAGAAGGTCTAGAATAACTTGAGGGTGAGTAAATGATGATGAGTAATTGACAGAAAACAGATAGCAGGAAGTGACATGGAAGGGTTAGAATGAGCTATTCATAAAGCACTGTTGACTTGCAAAACACTCTACATATAGTAATTACATGAATTGCACTGAAAAGTAGCCTCAAACATACTAAAAATAAAGTAAAAATGTAATGAAAATGCTTCACCAAAAATATAAGCTCCACATTTAAACTTTCTGGCTATCTTGTCTGTTAGGGTTCCATTGTAAGTACATTAATGCATTTTCTTTCCCTTTCATGTTAACTGTAGCTTCTCTCATGTGAAGCAGAGAACCTCAGTCCCTGACATTTCACTTCCTAAAACTCCATTGTATTATCCTTAACTCTTAAAAATTTTACACATGATACACTGGAAACATAAGGTTGACTATTGATTGACTACTTGTTTAGCACAAGGTCAACAGATTCCCAGACTGCTTGACATCATCTTTATTTCGGGTGTCTGTCAGTGAGGAGATCAATGGAGGGAAGAGTGTGAATCATGTTCTCTTCACCCAGTAGGCGCCATGCATGCTGTTTCATTCAAAGCATGTCTGCACCAAATAAAACACATTCTAGGGAGCCAAGAGTGAAATACAGTTGGGTGTCACAACCCTAACACTGTGACCACTGCCTCATTCAACTAAAACAAGCAACTGTACTTTTAAGGGAATACCTATTCCTACACTAAAAACTGGTAAATTAGTGCTAACTCAGATTCAGGCCCCCCTCGTGCCACTTTCTGGTTACATCTTTAGGTCTGTGGTCTCCATCTAGCTGTCTGTAATGTACATTTACTCGTTCTTTTCTCTCTCATCTCTACTTTGCACTCTTTAATCTTTCCATTCAATAATAAGCTTTCCATTAACGCCCTCTGAGGACAGGTACAATGCACATGGGCACAAATTTTGCTCTTAAATAACCTCAAAAACATTGCATTGATCCAGGAACAACTTAGCACACTGTATTTGTAGCATATGTAAAAAATAAAAATAAAAAAAATAAACAAATAAAAAAATGTAATAATTTAAAATTAAAAAAGTAAAAGATTCTACACATTTGTCTTCTACACCTTTTCCTTAGCCTCTAGACAGAACACGTGGTCTGGAAACCTATATTGAGCTCTCCATTAAATTGCAGTCACTGTAATAGTTAAGTAGACTTAAATATATCTCACACCGTTTGTTTTAGCCCCAGATGAATGATCATGCGGTGAGGTTCTATGAGTCACCTCTTTGAACACTGTGTAGTGGATGGAAAGTGTGAAATCGATCATTATCCAAGAAACAGAAGCTCTGTTGGAGGTTGTCAAGCTGCCAAAGATTTGCAATACATAGAGGCTGCAGTTGCAGCTTGTGGTAAAATCACCGGTACTATGATATTCTACAAAACAGCATGTCAATGTCATTTATTCAGGAAATGTATAGCACACTTGTTGCTCATAGTTTTCACAACATTATAAACTAACGGTTCTCATTCACTAAGCATGAAAAAACATTACTCACCATAAATGCACTTAAACTGATTTTAATCTACAAATGAATGAATGAATGAATGAATGAATGAATGAATGAATGAATGAACTGGTTTTGATAACAACACACTTGGCATTGCTTGAGGATCTTGCTGTGTATCTTTCAGGCATGAGTGTGTCTTTAAAGAGCATCATATGTTTCCTGAGAATGATAAAAGACTGTCAAGGAAAGGTTGTGTGCATGGTGCAAATGACTAACCTTGGGCACTCATCCACTCATTTAGAATACTCCAAAAGTATTAACATTAGAACAAGATTAAGAAAAATTTCACGGTGTATGCATGTGTTATGAATTAGGCTGATTTTTTTTTGTGTAAGAATTTCTCCTGTGCATACAGTATGAATGCAAAATAATCCATGCAATTTTTAGTGAAAAAAACACAATTTGTTTTTATGTGATTTTTCTGTACTACAGTATGTACCTGTACTTCACACTGGGGGACCCTGAATATTTCAGTGGATGTGAAAAAGTGTTGGTCATATTTCAAAAGAGCACGAGGCTTTACAGGGCAATGTACATATGACAGGGAAAAAAATAAATTTTTAACATTTCAGTGAAATTGCATTTAAATTTTTCAATTTAATTTCAATTTTATTGAAACTTTACACAAAAAATCAAAATCTAATCCGTTTTTGTTGAAAGACATATTTTTATTAAAATTCTAACAGCTTGTAACATGTAGAAGACTACTTACATATCATTTTATCTCCCAATAATGTCTTAGAAAAAAATTTAAATGCTTAGTTTTATGATTAAAACATAATACAATGCAGTACAATGAGAAGTAAACAAATAAACATTCCTCAGAAGTCTGATATAATTGATACTTAGATTTGAACATTAATTTTGTTAAAAAATAAATAAAAATTATGTATGATAATAATGTAGCCCTAAATTACTTCAGTCCAGTAAGAGTTCATCTTGAAAAATTACTAACAGCATCAAAGTTATTCTTGTCTTCAGCCAGTGTTTTTTTGGAAACCTCTGACTTTAATTGTATGGACAAAACAGCTGAAACATTCTTTGAAACTTCTTGTTCTGTGTTCTGCAGCAGAGAGAAAGTCATACAGGTTTGGAACGAAATGAGGGTGAGTACAGTAAATAATGAAATCATTTTTAGTCTATATATTTTCATTTCTTCTAAAGCAGGAATCAGATCCTGGGAGGGACAGTTTGAGGTCTGGGCTCTCTGAGGTACTTTACAGTCCTTTCTTATGAATTAAAGAAGGTGAATCTGTATGAAAGACTCTTATTGCTGACTGACGTCAAACTCAGGTTGACACTAATTAAGCTGCTGTACGATCTCCTTGGCAACCTATCCTCAAAGGCATTCTGACCCATACAGAGGTATTCTGACCTTCATCACCAAACCAAAGATGTAAGTATGTCAGTGTCTTCCTTTATTTCAAGAAATCACTTTATCAACAGAACATGGATTACTAGATTGAATATTTAAATGTCTATTAAAGAATCATACAAATAATAATAATAATAATAATAATAATAATAAAATGTCTCCATTGGTGGACATATATAAAAGCATATGTGTGTTGGTCTGGCACATTATTTCAGACCATCTTTTGCAGTGGCAGTGATGTAATGGAGATCTGGGACACTGACCTTGGTTGTGGTTGTGTCCCTCACTGGAAGCCTGCTGCAACAGCCCACAGCAGGCTTTTATGAATAAGCAAACACACTCAGCATTCTAATGCTGCCATGGAGACCTGACCCTACCTTCAACCTCTTGGCTCCACCCATCACTGTAATCCCATCCAATCCACTGCTTCATTTCAGTGAACAGAAGTGGCAGGGGGACTGAGCAGGACTGAATGGCATCTCTATGGATGCAGTACTGTGTTTGACTGCTGCTTTTTACAAAAAAATAAATAAAATGCCTTGATGGGGTAAATATAAATCATTATAACTTCAAAATATTACATCAATATATAACTATTTTTGCATAATTAAAACAATTAACCATGAGAAAAAGGATACCCAACCATCTGCAAACACCATTGTGAGGTGTATCTTTAGAATGGAGGATGACTATCCAACCTGATAAGCTAAATGCCACCCATTAGGATGATTAAAAAGAGCCAGATTATGCAAAGCTGGAAATGAATGGACAGTTGCCGAATCCTGTGTGTCTGGCTATTTGTGTGGTTAGTTCAAAGATTGAAAACACATAATCACAATCTCTCTCCTTCCCTTTTTCATTTTTTATCAAATGTGCAAGAAGTTCTAGTAACATTTCTATTTCTATTTATGACTCACTTCTACTCAATTCTGTTAATTCATAATCTGTTCCTAAAAACAAGAATCAAAATATTTTAAACTATTTCAAATTATTTCCAAAACATTTTTGCAAAATGATTCATGTGGGAATGAGGGATTGAACATCCTGGTTATTTTAAGATTAAAAGTTTTTACCTTCATTGTAAAAGATCAATGAAATATAAAGTCTAAAAGCCCTTGATCTTAAAATTCTTTTGTAATAATAAAATTGTATTATAATAGTAACAGATTTGTAGTGAATTCTTGTCTTTAGAATTATTGTATCAGTTGTTTTATTTTTTATATACTGTATGGTCTTTTGTAATATACTTTGATTTAAGCAGTATGAAATCCTGATTATTAGTGATTAGTGATTATCATATTATGTGAGCAGAATTTTTTTAGCAGAGAACAACACTATTAAGTTTATTGAAGGGTTCAATTTACCAGAACCAATAGCCCAAAAACAACACCATAGTAATCCTGGTTCGGACATAAAGTTTTCTTAACTATAACAATAAACGATTGTCGTGTATTTTCCAAGAAGGGAGCACCATGCTCACCTTCTCACTCATACAAATAATTTTTACAAATAATTAACCTCTAAGTGTTAAATGACAAAGAAATATCTAAACTTACATTCAGACAAATGTGATCATCCACAGAGAAAGATTTAGTAGTCACCAATTCTGTCCTCTGTAACTCTGGTTTTATATCAGTTTAGGTGTTTCATGCCAGGATGTGGATAAAGAAAATAACCTTCTGATAGTCATCTTTTGTTGGCTAACACTAATAAAAGCCCTGTTTAAATAACACAGTGAACAGTGATAACCTTCACGAGACACAGAGGAGCATTGTCTGCATTTTCTAGAATAAAAAGAGTAGGAAAGCGAACAAAAAAATGTCCCTTCATAAACATGATAACAACGTAGGGGCTTCTGTTTTGCATAATTTGCATTTCAGATTTTCCAAACCCACTCCATGTGAAGATCAGTGACAAGCAAATCCTGAATCCATTTACAACTGGTTGAGTCAAATGAGCAAAGCACGGTTAAAGGAAAAGTTTGGCCTAAAAATAAACTTTTTTTTATTATTTGATTCTGGCAACATTCTTCAGCCTATCTTCCATGTTCCACGCAAGAAAGAAAACCAGATGAGAACATTAAGAGTGTGAGAAAATGACAGAATTCACATTTTTTTGGGGGGGGGGGCTGTTGCTTTATGGTAATTTAGGAATACTGGATAGAGGATACAAAATGGAAAAATGTGGAAATCTATATGAGGAGATTATTCAATCAACAATTATTCAATTGTATTGCAATGCAGGGGGAAAAACCGAAGGAAATGTGTGCAAGAGACAGAATCGTGATGCCCCAAAAATGAGACAACTTTAAAAGAGATGAACAAATAACTGTGCTAACCCTTGAGGGGATCTTACCCTGCCTAGTGTACTAACACTATCTATGCTCTTAGAGGAATGTTGGACTTGTCCTTATCTATTCTCAGTAAATAGGGTTTCATCCCAATAGCTATCAATTCCATACCACAAGCCTTTCTCTATTGCCAATAAGAGTCAATCAGTGGAAATCACACAGATCTACGCCAAGCATTCAGAAGCTATATTAGGAGGTTTTCATATACATTTCCAATTGAAATGTAATGAGGCCAGCATATTTTCAACTCACTACAGCAAGAAAGAGCAGGTTTCACTGCAAGAATCAAATTATTTTGAATCACAGTGAATGGAAAAGTTAGGGCAAGTAACAAAATGGACTTCTCAAAGTTATTCTGCATGATTAATTAAATACTTGACATAAGAGAACACAGTGTAGTGTAAAAAAGAACATCAAAGGCATTGCACCTTTGAAGAAAAGTACTGTCCACTTTTGGTCTCTGAGACACTAAATGTGGTCCATGTTATCAGTGATGTGATTGCTTTGTCACAGAAGCTGTAACACCAATGCAACAGTGCAGAGCTCAATACAGTAGCTAAGAATAGCACACTATTGAGTAAAACCTTCTTAGTTTATTCCTCTAATCACTACCCCCTCCCTTTGTTCATTTGTTTGTTACCTATTTATAATGTCTGGTTTATTCATAGCAATTGAACTGGACCTTTAGCACATTTACACACAATACAACCCATACACGCAGACAAAAGTCACAGTGTCTTCAACACTCCCATGCAATGTAAGGAAGGTGCCAAATTAAATCAACCTGAAGGCTGATCCGGCTGTCAGAGATGGCGTGTCACAGTGATTACCAATCCTCTCAGTCTCTTTCTGTCTTTCTTTCTGTCTCTATCTCTCTTTGCTTAATCACATCTGGGACTGGCTATCAGTTGCAGCTGCTTGCCAGAGGCTCTGACTGACTCCTGCCACCTCCCTCTGCATTACTCCCTTCATTCACACTCACTGGTAGTTTATCAGGCTACGGTAACATAGTTAGACAGTTACGTTAATGCTTGAAAATGTCTGAGAAACAGAACAGTCCAAATATTGTACCACATGCATCCTTTCCATTTGAAAGCCATAAAAGCATTCAATATAAATGTACTGTAATGAAACAATATCTTCAGCTGTATTGCGCTAGCAATGATGAGCATTTATGTTTTCCTGCACAGAAGAACAATGCTGCAAAACAGTATCGTCCACAATAACACAAAAGACTAATTTGTGGTTAGGTACTGACCAGAATTTCTATCCTCAAACAATACATTGCAAGAATTTAATATAAATAATTGTTCTGTAGAGGCTGTTGCAGAGGGATTATTCATATGGGAGATTTCTGAATAGCAATTCTGTGGCTGTCACTTTGCTAAGATATGGCAAAGGCAAAGAAAACACCACTCACAGGTGCTAGTGTGAATTGTCCTGAAAAAAAAAAAAATGTAACTCATCAACAGGTTGAAATAAGCACACAGCCACTGTCAGCTTCTATGAAATTGTGTTGATACTAACTACATTATTACTATTATTTTGGACTAACAAAACACCTTTTTTCAAGAAAGGCAACTTTAGGACTGCAGGTGTATCACAGATGCAAAGGTCCAATTGTCATAACTGCCACTGGCAATGATGCTGTAGGAAAATACTTATTGCTCATGTAATAATTGTGACCCTGGACCACATAACCAGTCACAAGTCGCATGGGTATATTTGTAGCAATAGCCTACAAATATATCCATACATTGTATGGATCAAAATAATCGATTTTTCTTTTATGCCAAAAATCATTAGGATGTTAAGTAAGATAATGTTCTATTAAGATACTTTTGTACCTTCAGAATCCAGATTTTCGAATAGTTGCATCTTCAAAAAAAATATTGTCCTATCCTAACAAATCATTCATTAATGATAGGCTTATGTATTCTGCTTTTTCAGATGATGTATAAATCTCAGTTTTAAAACATTGGCCCTTATGACTGACTTTGTGGTCCAGGGCCACAATTAAACATGTCCCCTGCATCAAAAGGCCTGCCCTTTCATTGGAGAACTACGCGTGTTTCAGCACCACGGACAGCGAGCACAGACTTCGTGAGCAGTGATCGAGTCCTGTGCCAAATGAACCAGTGAATAAGCAAAACACGCCACCCACTTATTCACCATCTTATCTGCGCCTCCTTCATTTAAACGACAACTTAACATGCTCTTGGTAAATGTTTGACCATTAATTATGCAAAGCAACACACGCGCGTAAAGAACACGGCAAGATCGTTTCCTTATCAGCACACAGCAACTATACACTGTGTGACTTTTTTTTTCGTCGCCCAGGAGCAATCTATTTAAGTTGACAGCGGGAGCTCGAAAATTAACCTTAATGTCAAGTTTATGGCGGTTAAGAGGGCACCCTGTTGCAGCGCGCGCAGAGTGCTGTGCAAACAATACCAATGATAGAGGGAAATACTCTTGTGAGAGATTAGCTGAGAAAGCACCGCTGCCCTATTAGCGTTATTGAAATGTACTCAGTGTGGTGGACTTGAATGAACACCTGGCGGAGCAGCTCTCAGTTCAGAGAGACGCACCTGCGCGCCATAGAATGACGCACGCACGTTGAAAGATTGGCTCTGTGCGGCGTTTTGTGCATTGACACAGTAACCTTGGATCAGCAGCAACATTTAATTTCCTCCGAAATATCAGACCAGAACAATGGATTTTGCGTTGATCGCGCTAGGAATAATTTAAGACACCAGGAAAGGAAAAGTTTAAAAGCATGTCTGATTTTTCACCCTCCAACTGTCTCGGAAATGAAATGACTGCAAAGTTGGCACCACCAACAGATGCGAAATTGCGGGAAAAAACGAATACAATACGAAATTCACTTTTCCGCCACTAAAACATCACCCGCGTTACTGTCACCAGTTACCATGACGACTGAGAACGAAGAGCCAACTCTATTCAGCGAAAAAGAGAGATCCAGATCATAAAGCCCTACCTTGCATTCTTCCATGCACGTCCTTACTGAGTACACATCCGTCTCGTATTTGTCTGCCATCATCTCAAAATCCTCATATTTCTCCTGCGCGTGCAGGTCATAACGCTGGTACGCCTGAACGCACAGACTGCACCTGTTTAGGTCGCCGTCCACGATCACGTCAAGGCTGCAGTTCAAATTGTCCGGACTTAACGAGCCGTAAAGCAAATCCATAAGAGAGTACGAATTACAAAAGGAAAGGTACAAATCGCTTATGTTCATCCCGCGCGTCCCCTCCGTTTGCGAAAGGCCCCTGCACAAGTGGTCAGCGTCGACAAAAGTGAAGCAGTTTTCAGACAAACCATCCGGGTGGCAAGTTTCTAGTTGCCACAAAGGTTTGGTAGAATTGACTACAAAAATAGCATCTTCATTTCTTCTGAGGCTGCTGTGTGTTGAAGGGAGGTCGGGTCTGTGGTTTGCGCTCATGTCCACTGAAGCTAACTTGTCTCGGGTCTTTGTCAGTTTGGCCTCGGCGCAGAACCACAGATGATCAGAAAGCAGAACGGTTAGAAATAAGAGGGACGCTAAGGACAATCGCCATCGCTGGGCCCTCTCGGAGTCGGTGAATGGCTTCTCGTTCTCGCGGGGAGCACACCAAATTTTTAAGCCGTCATCTCGCTGCCGACACTTCCAAGCACCGCTGGTCATATTTTGGGAAAGCGCAGCTCTGGCTGACTCCACCGTGGGGGCTTTTCTGCCACAATAGTCATTGACGGGAGGTCTGCCTTGAGTTTTGCCCACTAAACGATGGCTGCTGACGAGCGGTCGTGGCTCACCTCCGCGATTAACGATCAGTTGCTGTGTTCAGGGGGATTACTGCTTTCATTGTCGAGTCCCCTCTCCCCGTGCTTCACCGGAGAAAAACCCAGCTATCTGTAGCAACATGTCTCTCCCTGCTCGTCTGTCATGGGTTCCGCTCTCCCCTTTTGCGCAGAGCCGCTACAGCGCGGAAAAGCCCGTGTCTCGCCGCTCGCTCTGGTGAAAAGCGCAAGGACTCCTCGTTTCGAAACGCCGAATCTCGCCTCCTCGGTCCGAAAAGGTGGGATCTTTTCTCGCGAAACGATCCACAGTCATTTTGGCCAAACGTTAGGTTGCCGCCATGTTCGTTTTGAAAGAGTTCTTGAAAGAGAGCAGGGTCATTTGCGTCAGCTCATGCGATGTGATTGATCCATCACAGCGACCCGGCCGATTTGCAAACTGTTCATATAGGCTGAGCTGAAACACCAGAGCGAGAGATAACATGGTTGCTGGTCAAGAAAATAAGCCCTCATAATCATCACGTTAGAATCTATAATACGTTTACATCAACAGGTTGAGCTTGTACACTTTTGTGAAACTATTTATTATTGCTTGAAACCAACATTAGAGGTCAGATAGCCTATATTTAATACACTCTGTAAAGTGAGAATGCCAAAATGCTTTCTATAAAGCGTACACTGTAAAAATGGCATTGACATAACTAGCAGTCGGGTAAATTCAATCATATTTCGACTTGAATAAAACCAGATAGACTACATTTTATGTTAACTGACAACACACTGCAAAAAGTGGTAACCTGCAATTATTTTAAAAAAAGAGATACTTCTACATGAGTTAACCCATTTTGGTATAAACTGACATATTTAGGTTGATTCAAGGATATTTATCACTGATAAATATATATAATATATATTTTAATTTAAATAAAACCTGTTAATTTAAATGTTGTAATTAATTATAGGCTTTCAACTCCTGTAATGCATAACATAATAGTATAGTGTTTATTGAAACTAAAATAATTAACAAATTGTCCAACACAATATGATCAATAATATTTTCTTAAAGGGTTAGTTCACCCAAAAATGAAAATTTTGTCATTATATACTCACCCTCATGTTGATCCAGACCTGCATGACTTTTTTCCTTTATGTGAAACACAAAAGAAGATATCTGAAAAACACATCAGTGCTTTATTTTTTATTTTTATGTATTTATTTTTGGTCCATAGAATAAAAGTCAAAATTGTCTAATGTTGTTTAGACAACATGTTTTGTGTTCCACAGAAAGAAGAAAGCCATAAAGGTTTTAAATGATGACACTGTGTTGTGAACTATATTGTACCTTTAAATTCAGTTCAGTTTGCAGCAGGAAAATAAATTTGAAAAGAGGAAAAGGTAAAAAACATCTTGAAATCAAATTATTTGTTTGTTAACAGCCCAACGATGAGCCTCTTTCAAGTGGAGTGTAAGTGCCTTCAAACAAATCAAAATAATAATACAATCATAATTGTAGGTTTATGTAGACAAACTTTAAAGCAAAAACAATACAAGCAGTTCATGAAACAGTAAGATGATGTAACACACCATACTGTAGGTTTGTCAAACCCCCTTTTTCTTTTTTACTTAGAGGTAAGTCTCTGTTTTTTTATTTTGTGTGTCTCAGTGGACAGCCATATGGTATTGTGTGAACCTGTCACATTTGCATACACTGACAAACAAATATTCACAGAGCATGTAATGACCTGAAGCTTGACACATTAAAGCTGTCTAATCATGGCATATGTGTTCATGCTTGCAAAATGCATTTTTCCTTCATCTCCTTTATTCTCTCTAATCAGCAGCATTAGGTTTGATGTGATGAGAAAGCTAATAGAAAATGGGTCACAAATGTGAAATGCATAGTATTAATAAATACAAATATTGTGAACAATTTATTACATGCATACAAAAGATGTAAACAGGATGAAGCTTAACAAGAAGGCAAAAAAGTGCCTAATGTGTATTGACAACACAAATCTAAAAAACAAACAAAGTTATTTGAACCCAATATGGTTCTTCAATAGCAAACTTTCAGAATCTTTGTTTTTAAGAGTGCAAGGAGAATAGTTAACAGGATGCACAGAGAAAACTCTCCACCTTCTCCAAACGCTTCTTGTGAACACAGTGGTTTTGTTTATTTAGCTCCACTATTATTTGTTATTTCTGGTCATTAACTATTATTAGTCAAGCTACAATTAAGACCTGCATTCCACTTTGAAGTAGCAATTAAGAGCATTTTCCTGTTCCTCATTCCAGCAGTATTTGTCTGCTACAGGCCACATGGCCACTGTCGCCAAATGCTTAAAACATGCATTACTATGTGTCAAGTTTTGCCCTATTTATAACACCTATTGCAACATGCTACCAATTGCAAGGTTGCTGAATTATATCACCAATTTTTCAACACCTTTCAATTAGGAATTATCCTTAAAGCCTGTATATTGCAATTAAGAAGACATTGACATAAGCCTTTATAACTACAACATATTGTGTACTTGGGAAATTCATGCATAATTGGTGTAAGGATAAAGTCAGTAGTGTGGGAGGCCACACCTGAAGCTGTTATCTGGGAACAATATCCATAGCAAGGTTCAGAGTCATTTCTTCTATATCAACTGCAGGAAACCACAGATTCAAATTGAATTACTAGTTTTTCTGTGTTAAAGAAACCAAACTGATTGATGTTGAAGCAAAACAACTTTGGGGGATGCATCTCCATTTTATATTCACAGTTACCATTACACTTGATCAGATGTCATTACTGGAAACCCCTCTGAGCTTATTCAGTAATCAAAATCAATAGGATTGTGAGAAGTTGCATTTTCCACCATGATGTACTCTGCGGCATTATTTACTGTAATTAAACTGCAGTCACATACAGTAAACAAACCAGAAATGAGAGACTGAAGCTTTTAGATGAGATCTAAAAAAGTGGACTGAGTGGAACAGGTTGCATATATAAGGTGAGGGAAAAAACATGTGCCTAATGTGTTTGACCTGGCACAATTTACTAAAATATCATGCATTAAAGTGTAAGCAAATACACTGAAAAGACAATAAATAAGGATTGAAGGAATGTCTCTCCAAAAGGAGCTTTTAGATGGCATCTATTTCATATACATGTTACATATGTGCATGCATCTGTTTACACTACTTGGACATAGATGTTTAGGATAAAGCGGCAGGAAAAAGGACACCACTGTGCCACTGAGCGATACAGAACATACTGAACAAGGATTTCATATGAAGCCATTTAGATCAAAACATGCCCTTACAGAGGTGCAAAGTAAAACCTCTCTTCTCTCCACAGCCCTTTTCAAAATGTTTCATCACTTCAAAGCGAACATTCAGAAGCAGGTGAAAGACAACATATAATCCCTCAGTGTGTGGATTTATCCGCCCTTCTTCTGAGACAGGAAACAGACAGAGAAAAATACTCTGATTGAATGCCTTATCTGCATATGAGTACTATCACACTCATTTAAAGGATGTTAGGCAGGGGATCTGAGACCTGCAAACTCCATTCATACCACAGCGGCTGCCCGTATGTGTGCTGAGATCATGACATTAAAACGACAATAGTATTCAAACTGAGCAAACACACAAAGCAAGCCTATAATTCACCAGGTTCTCAAATGATACAGTATGACTCATGTATAAGAATGTAATGTTATGCTGAATTTCCATCAGTCCTTTCTCAAAGTATTATGCATGTTTCCTGTTCTGTTTCCTTATTCATCGAGTCATCATTATTATACCAACAACAATAATTTATCATCATCATCATCATCTCTTCCAAAAATGACTTCATCTCAATAATAACAATCATTACAGTATGTTCTCTGAAAAAGACCAATAATGACTACAGACTAAAATGGATAAAATGAAATTTATCAAGACAACGCTTGGCAGGAAGCTGAGGTGAATTAAAAGGATAGTTCACTCAAAAATGAAAATTCTGTCATTAATTAGTATTCTCATAACTTCGTATAATTGCGGATGAACCACTGATGTCACATGGATTATTTTACAGATCTTGCTATGTTTCTGGACTTGGGAACATTTCAGTTGCATTGCTATCTATGCAGGCTCAGACAGCTCTCAGATTCCATCAAAAATATCTTAATTTGTGTTCCAAAGATGAACGAAGCTCTTACGGGGTTGCAACGAAATGAGGGTGAGTAATTAATTACAGAATTTTCATTTTTGGGTGAACTAACCCTTTAAGCCAGTTGGATATATACGTTATGCAGTGGCCAAGCACATCAGATAATTCAGGAGAAATTAGAATGGTGGATAAATCTAATTTGGCTAGGGTTGGGGGTGGGGGGGACATGTTTTGTCACTGCATATATGATCAGCAGCACTAACTCATGCCAATAACACTGTCCACCTTACATAACTAAAGACAAATTGCTTTTGACAGGATCTTCCTTAAACATCCTGGACCAGTGGCTCTAAACATGTCACCAAAGGGAAGGTACACTCATTTGCAAGGCAAATTCACCATTTTTGAGTCAAGTTTTCTGACTCTCAGTGGGGAAGGGTTGGGGGGGCATGTGTTTCTTTCAAATACATGCAGCCATTTTCCACTGATTTATTTCCAGGAAGACCCAGGGTAATGGATCCTCTCTTCTCTACCTTGTATAAACATCCAATTACTGGTGCTTACTGACTAAGACTTAACTGCTCAACGAAAGACTGGCCATCGGTACGAAAATATGATATGCTTTTCTCTGGAAGAATAGTATATGGACACCATAACACCAAAACACAAATCAATGCTAATTAACCTTACCAAAACCCTGACTTTCAATAAAATAATACTGCAAAGCCTATATCCTACACAATATTAGTGACTAACTTCAAAAAGCTGTCAAAGCTACTTCAGGCTGATATAAACTTTGTCTCTGACCTTTTTCATAGAGGAAGCATTCAACAGTGGGTGCACCAGCTTGCAGGCACTCTGGGACACATCTTCAGTCAGATTGAGATTCATATTACCTTCCGATGTCCTTGTATGTCTTGTCCAAAACCTGTAACAGGTATTTGTTTTTCTTCTTTGGTAGTGTGCTTCACTCTCCCTAGATCTGCATGGCAGGGTGATTTCACAATCAAAGCTTAAAATGTATGTGAAAGAACAAACACAAAGAGGCAATGAAGAATTTGCTCAAAACCTTGTCTTCCCAGGGTTTTCTTTTCAGACTTTGTCTTTATTCAAAATCCCACACTCTGCCAGTGTGATTGTTTATCATAGTAGTCTGTACCTTTTTAATTGATGAGGTCATGTTTATTCTCGTCTTTTAGACTGTATATTCCAATTCTTCTTAAGCCGTACAATAGCTTTGTTTGAAGAAGAAACTGATACTTCAAGTCATTATTTTCTAGAAGTCGTGTTATCCATAACTCTGAGCTTGAGAAAACCAGTATACTACTCACAAATTCATTGTAATGAAAAGAGAAACTAGACATTATACTATGGCAATGACAACAGTTTGATGACAATTTTCACTTTAAAGGTTTGGTTCACTTAAAAGATGTTGTCTATGGCTATACAGACCAGGAATTTCCAGAAAGAAAGACTATATATATATATATATATACACAAAACAATGTTACAAAAGTTTTACCCCTCTGTGGAACAATAAACATTTCCCCTCCCTAAAACACATTACACGCTATTGTCTTAGGACCATTTCTGTCATGGCTCTGCAGCATACAATTCCAAACCAAAGCATCTTCCCACACTAAATGTGGATTTCATAGTACAGTCTAAACACATTATGCTCTCATTTTCAATGAGGGATGGATTTGTCACTCACACACCTTCACAAACTCACACCAATTACCTAGTGTAATATTCCTATTACTCAGATGCAAATCTATCTTTGCAATACCTAGACACACAGTTGTATGTTTGTGTTAATCCTCAATCATTCTATTAGCGCTCTGGAAATTAGATCTCTGGAAGCATTACAGTAACTCCCATTCCAAACAATTAGAAAGCTAGCTCTCACACAATAAATTCAATGTGCTTGACAAGCTGTTCAAATGGAACTTCAAGCTTGTCAGAAGCTCAATTTGCCTGACTGTAATGAGTCACGTTAATGTACAAGAAAAACACTTTTGACAGCTTCAATTAAAATTCTGAATGCTTCTTTAAGAATTAAATTTAATTAGACGTTATTTTGCATATAATTTCCATCTTAAGTAACTAATAGTATAGTAACATCAATGTAATTAATAGGGTGACATATAAAGGCTAAGATTCTTAACCATTAGGTTATAACCACCCCATTTAATGCAGTAAATCCTATAATTTTGCCATTTTTATTAGAACAAAACACAGAAAAATCAGAGACATTTGACAAACATTAAAAGGTACTGATCAGGTACTTTCAACAGTAAATTAAACTCTCCTTATATTTCAAACTGTGATCCTTTCCAGTCCCATCATTTTATATATATTTTTAAATGGTTACCTTTAATGCAACTAATGGTCATCCAGTGTAGTTTATTACAACTAGTATTAAAACACCACAATCCTCCAGTATTATAGTTTGTGTAGTAGCCTTCATGGTTATATTAAGTAGTCAGTCTCGTCCTCTACATGGCCTGCTTTGATAGAATCGGTCACCCAAGATTCTCTAACAATTTTGAACTTCTTAGCATAAAGTCGCCTCAACGTCTTCAAGTCCAGAATTCTTCTTTCACTTTCTACTATGACATGCGAGATTCCTTCCTTCAGTTTCTCCACAACTGTACCACCATGGAATCGGAATTCTAAGGCACGTGTGTCCAAACTTGTACCCCGTATGATGGTTTTTGGATCTCCAAAGTCAGCACACCGGTCAAAGTATGCAGTGTAAGGCCGAAAAATGCTAGTGGGCAAGTCATCCCAGGCATTCTCTGCTTCTATCTGTGCCACAGACGAACATTCAGCTTCTGTGGGGCCAATCCTTTCAAAGACTTCCCTCAGCTGTTGTTCATCAGTGTCAACATAATAACTGTCTCCATACCGATCATACTCTTTAGCGAAGTGGTCCCTGGTGGAAGGTGACATGTGGATCATGTGACGTGGTTGCCATGGTATAACCTGCTTATTTTGCAGACACTCCAGCAGCCAAGTAGGCCACACCACATCATGTTGGTCTGAGGAGATGAGGTTCTTTACTCTCATGTTCTGCAGAGCTGCAATCACACAGTATGTGTCTTTCCCAGGGTTCTGCACAACGATGCCTCCACAGCGGGCCACAACTTTCTCAAGCTCTGCCTTGGAATGTTCATCATTTCCATTTATCACACAAAACTCCACATCTTCAAACATATCCGTCTCTTTGGTGACCGCTGATAAATCCTGAGATTTAAAGTGGTCAATGACTCCGATTGTCTTCTTGGGCTTAGCTACGAGCTTGTGCTTCTTCTTTTCAGGCTGGTCCTCTTGGATATGCAGATGTCTGGATGCCAGCTTTCCAGAAGCTCTGGAGCGGAACTGGCTCAGTTCAGCCAAGGTCATGCACTGATACCACTCTTTGTCTTCTCTGATTCTTTCTATTCTGGGGAAACGTAATGTGCAGTTGGTCTTATACATTTCACTAGAGACGATCTCTGCCGCTTTGACTTGTATGATCACTGAGTTGCGTGGTTCTATGTAAACCTCTGGTTTTTCTGTTCCACACAAGATAGCAGCTGGAGGATTATTTCTGTTGTAAACTTTCCAATGTTTGGCCAACTTCAGACCAAGATCGTACAGTTCTTTCATAGTGTAGCCTGATCCAATGCGGCAGAGGGTGTGGAACACCGTGGGCTTCTCCCCTGGACTCGGCACCTCTGCTACCGCACACAGAAAATGAGAGAGCATCCCGCTTCTCCTGCCTTTACCCCAGTAGCCTCCCACTATCAGCAGATCAAGCTCATCCATCAGACCATCCACATATTCAGGCTTAATTTTCACCCATCCTTCGCCACGTTTATCTGGTTTGTAGATGGACATGGGATCCTTAACCATAATCCCCTCATCCAGATTGTCAATGGCCTCATTGAGAGAATTCACCACTTCTTGCATGGTTTTGCCTTCAGCTTTTGTGACCAACTGGATACGACCTTTGACTGGCGTAAAGATAGTCTCAAGAATTTCGTAGCGCTTCTTTAGAGGTTCATTTGCAAACTTCTGATTGTTTACTAACAAGACATCAAATACACAAAAGCAAGTTTGCAAATCAGAGTCATCCATCAGCCTTTTAATATCAAACTTACTGCCCTTCTGCATGAAGGTCTCCGTTGTAGGGTTATAAGCCATCATCTCTCCATCCAATATGCAGTTAACCACATGAGGTTTGAAGACGTTGTGAATGTATGGTGTGAGGGAGCCCTCTAGTGGAGAGGCCCCAAACTGTTGCGTGTACTCATAAGAGTTCCTGGTATAGTATTTGTAAACATCTCCAGCTTTGTGCAGCTGAATGCGTTCACCATCGAGCTTTGTCTCAATATAGAATGTCCGGTTGCCCATTTGCTTCTCTATCTGTCTGATGTTGGCAACAGCAGCCAGCATTGGTTTAAAAGCAGAAAACAGATCGATGGAGATCTCACTGAGGGACACAGTTGGATCATGAAGTTTTCTGCAGACTTTATTCAGATCTGTGGTGACATTGTAAAGTTCTGGTGCATCTGGATGGAAAACCTGAAGAACTGTCTCCTTGCTAATGCCAAGTTTCATGTCCTTGAGGATCATTCTAATGAGCCACTTCTGTTCCAAAGCTGAACTCTGGGTTATCAGATGCAAAAGGCTTTTCTTCACTTGATCCTTCTGTTTGCTAGCATTGTTGATAGCTACGGAATCCAAGAAGTCATTGACTTCTTTGATGCTTAAATTCCCCTGACTTGTACACCTTTTTTTCAGGACGAAGTAGGCCATAAGGGCAAAGTCACCTGATTCTCCCTGACTTGTGGTTGGAGCTCTATAATTTAGGAGTTTGTTTGCGTCGGGTCCATTTTTAGGTAGGCCTAAAACTTCAATATATAGTTTGGCAAGCATGTTTTCTTTTATACCGTAAGCCATTCGCTCTCGCTCAAATTGAGGCACAATAAGACGCATGGCTGCATAAAATGAATCTGCGGTATTGGAATTGTCCTTGTGAAGCGCTGCATGGAAGTTCCTCCAAGAATCAATAAAATCCTTTAGAATTTTGCCTTTGTCTGGTCGGAGTTTGGTCTTTTGGATGTTCTCCAGAACTGTGCAGAGGTCGATGAACGGAACTTGTGCAGCAACAGCCGTCTGTGGTGTGGCATCACTTTTTGAGGCACCTTCCATCATTGCAGAGGACACCTGAAGGAAAAATCATAGCAGAGTTTATCTAAAGAGTTTCACGTGCTTTTTACTAGCGTTAATAAATAATTCCTTATATATGAAAATGTAATGTTTGCCATATATATGTTACCTACATGGAAATATATAATTTTCACATATGTACATTTCTATTTTTTAGATTTTCTCACTTAACATCAACATATACTGATAGATTTTAGGATGGATATACATGTACATGACAAATATGTGCAAAAATGTATTACACACACATAAGCACATATATTATATGAGCTAGAAATATATGTTAATATGAAACTGTCCCAATGTCTAATCAGTAATATATTGTTTCACTCTAACCCAAAAACATTAAGCAGACCATTACACTCTTTCACATACCAAGCTTTTTTCTTCATCATTTTCATTCATCAATCATTTTCTTTCTTAAATGGAATACTAATTTCTAATAGAATTCACATATGTTTGCTTTACAGAAATTAAACATGTACATGGGCTTGAAGCATATAAAGAGCCTTTCACTGTATATGACTGATTAATTTTCCTTGAGGATCAGTAATATATTGTGTCACTCTAACATAAAAACATAAGCAGACCATTACACTCATACTGAGCTTTTTTTTTTTTACACAAAGTAACTTATAACTAATCATTTACTTTCTTAAGCGGAACACTAACGGAATACTTTCAAAACTAAAATAGCAGCATATTTTAAAGCAACGACAATGTATTTTAATAAATAATTAAAATAAATTCTATACGTAAAAGTGGTGTAATAGTAATAGCATGGGCAAATTTTAAGATTGGGTAAACATTCAAACGCGTCATTTTGGCAAATAAAAATATTTACATAGTAGACAGCATAACATTTACCTTTGAACAAAGACTTCTGAAACGTGAATCAGTTCAAGTCAACTTCCGTGTTATTTACAGGGTGTTTATCAATATATTTTATAAACAATTTCCGGATTTATCTGCATATAATGTGATTTATTTAGCTTATGGTTCACGCTATGTTATTTTATGTATGCAACGAATTCTAACGTCTACAGCGACTGTCAGGAAGTCTTTTTATGTAACAAAAGGCAGTTACTTCTTCTACTAGTTTAATAGACACTCTCTCACAAAGAACGTTACCGCCACCTACAGTACATTAACTAAACTGAACACAGATCTTAAAGGGGTCCTATTATGCTTTTTCATTTTTTCAACTTTAGTTTGTCTGTAAGGTTGCTGTTTGAGCACAAAAAAAGATCTGCAAAGTAGGGATGGACGTATCGATCCGAAGTATAGATATAACGATACTGACGCGAGTATCGAAAGTTTCGATACTCAAACAAAAAAATATCGATATTAAGGTGTGTTTTATTTACCAGTGATTTTGTTTATTTAACAAAAAATAATGCATTGAAATGGACGAATAACCTATGTTATAACCAATCCATCACAGAGAGTGTTCACTCACTTCTGACAGTGCATTCAAACAGGACTGCGATTCCCAAAAGTATCATAAGAAAGCATTAAAGCTTTTGTGAAAGGCAGTCCTGAACAATGCTTATCAGAGGACAGAAAAAAACATGTTTGTTTGAGTTATTTCACAATAAACAAGTAGCCTACATAGTTTGTGCAATTATTAAAATTGAACTCTGTAAGATAATATTGATAATTTTCTATTCTGTAATGTTAATATAAATTATACACTGTCAGAAAAAAAAGGTTGCATTTTATGCGTGCAACAGCCTTTCAGTGCCAGTCCCTTATGAAAATGAACCATGGTTTTACTAAAGTGACCGTAGTTCAACTGTAGTATTTGTAGATTCGAATCATAAACAAAAACCATATCTGAAGCATGTGTAAACAAAAATTTTACCTAATAAGTTACAATTAAGGCGTATTGAATGTTAAAATGTGTTCAAACAAAGTAAAGTGGTTATCATTACCCATTTTACTCTTAGTAATTTAATAAATGTCAAAATTTAAAAGATTAGTTCAGAAGTATCGTATCGATATCGGCGGTACTGCCTTGAAAAATATCGGTATCGAAAACAAAATAAGTCCCTATTGCAAAGTTACAAAGTTCAAAGTCCACTTCAAAAAGAGATATTTTATTTAACTGAAATCACTTTTCAAAAACTACAATGAACAACTCTTTTGGACTACAATGCATATTTTCCAGGATTTGTGATATCACGAATGGGACAAGACCTGGTTGAGCTGCACTAGAGAAGACAACGAGTGTTATCACTATGTCGGAGACATGCTAGCTTTCCCAAGGCAGACAAACTTAGAATGGTTACAATCATCCGGGTTTAAATCACACTCAAATTGATTTGATTTTGGAGCAATATTTACACTGAAGCTGGCAGGCTGCAATGGTAAGGGGCATGACATTTCCCGACCAGGCGCCGAGTGATGCCAATCACAGCACACACTTGCCCAGCTAACCAATCACAGCACATTTCGTATTTCAGAAGGCGGGCCTTCATTTGATACAGGAACTATTTGAGCCGTTCATGCCAGACTGGGGAGAGAACTGTTGTAATAATGTAAAATATATGAAAAATAATTCATTTTTCCAGCAACCTATTATGAGAGCCTTTTCTAGTACACCCTCAAAACAAAATCAAGACTTTGTAGTAGAGCATAACAGGGCCCCTTTAAAGGTCCAGGGGTTACAATGGGTTAAAAAAAAAAAACAGTTACAGAGTTTGACATTATCAATTACAAATGTATGGAGCCCTGCACATGACATGCAAGAAAAAATAAATAAATTGTGCGCACGATTTAGCCTAGTATTTTTTTTCCTGCATGCCATGGGGACTCCGTACAAATGCAACATTTTTTTTTTATTTTGCAAACAAAATGTTGTCTTTAACATTACACTATTTTTCCTCACAGTATAAATAGGCTGTCTTACTTTAATTAGATATTGCTAGCTGCCTTAAAGAGGTGTTGACATAAAAAGGTTTGCTAAACTGTAGTTTTAGTACTTTTTTAGTTTTTAGAACTACGACAAACTTTTTTAGTTTTTAGTACTACAATGACAACAGTCATAGATCTAGATCTATCATGGCCCAATCAGTTGATGCTGCATTTTTTTAATGCCCTAAGGTTACATACGAGGGACAGATTGCCCTAAAATGAAAATTCTGTCATTTACTCACCCTCAAGATGTTCCAAACCTGAATGAGTTTCTTTCTTCTGCTAAACACAAAAGAAGATATTTTGAAGAATGAGTGTAAACAAACAGTTGATAATCCCCACTCTCTTCAATAGTATTTTTTCCATATGATTGGGGACCAACTTTTGGTCATGTGCTGGTCCTAAATTGGTCCAAATTGAGTAGGAGCTATATGCTTAGGACCATCTTAAACCAGCTCATGACCAGCTAAGGGCCAGCTTAAACCAGCTTAAACCAGCAGCTATGCTTTAAAAGCAAGGAAATAAAATTTAAATTGATTTTCAATTGTATTCAATGCATTTAGAAGTCAATACCAAGGTTTGTAAAGACAAACTTTATAAATGACAGCAAAGAAAATGGTTTGCAGACATAGATAGGTACTAAATGGTGTTTTACTAAGGTACTAAATGGTGTTTTACTAAGAAGAAAAAAAAAGAGAGAGAGAAATTGCTCATGGTCATGACTATACAGGCACAATGTTTATGCACTTAGTAGATTTTTGCTCTGAGAATTTGTTTTGGGTTGGAAGTCTGTGCCCTCAAAATAATCCAGTCATAATGCAAACATGAACCCATGACCTGAAGCACTGGAATAGAAGAGCTGAGTAAGGCAGAATGTGAATTTGTCAACAGGGCAGCAGTGTGGAGTTTTATGTTTGGAATTTATATATTCACCACTAGAGGGAAGTACTTTCCTTATGAGCTAGAACTGCACTGCTGGAACTGTGTCATAGTCCTGGCTTGTTTACATCAGTCCTGCAGTAGAGAAACCTTTGACAGGATAGTGCCCATCTTATCCCTCTTATCACCATCATTCAGAAAGACAACATCAGTGCTACCAATGGCTTGACCCTACATATCTCATTGAAAAGAATTACATGCATGAAAATGAGGCACTAAGAAACAGTTCATTACATAACACTCATTGTGTGATTCTGCAGTTATGTAGATGTGTGTGTGCACAAGAGTTAGAGGGAACTGTGATTAAGTGAACCGAACTAGAGAGGGTGTGCTGAGCTGGGAAACAAGTAAACAAGTGACGTCAGCATTTGTGGTGAGGAGTCAGTCTTCAAGTTGAACAATGTGTGTGTGTGTGTGTGTGTGTGTGTGTGTGTGTGTGTGTGTGTGTGTGTGTGTGTGTTTGTGTGTTTGTGTTTGTGTGTTTAGTTGTGTGTGTTTGTGTGTGTGTTAGTGCATGGAAAATGCTCTGTTGTCAGGGAAACTTTAGGTCAGCTGATATCACAAAAACACTAATGGTCCCCTCTCTCTCTCACTTTTATCCACACACATGCATACGTACATATTCCCAGCTGTGAGGCTATTGCTGTTTTAATCTTCATAGGATTACTCACTGCACTGAACACCAAATGACTTTTGCATCACTGAATCACAACCTACAATGCTTCACAGCAGTCACAGAGGCCATGGGGTCCATGGCATCGCCATGACCATGCAAAAAAATAAATAAATTCTGTCCAGAAATGACTATACTGATGTCTCTAACCTGCAATAAGGCAGAAAAGTTTACTTGACATAATAATTTTAAAGTTCTTGATATTTGTTTTCTTCTGTGTCTCTCTCCCTCCCACTAAAATCCCACAATGATGTTGTTTTGGAATTATCTACTGTTTGTACACAGGGTAGGATCAAGCAACTTAACTTCATCTCTTTTTCTAACTAGGACAAAACAAAATAAAACTCTGGAAAATACCCATATGGAAATGTAATATATTATATATATTTTATATATAACATAAAATTCCCTTAGTAAAATGTGTACATTTGTGCTGTATGTTAATAACCCTTACGAAAAAGAAGTTTTTTCAAGTGTGCTATTAGTATACTTCTTTTAAACTAAAAAATAGGAAAGTATGCTCTTAGTTTACTTTTTATGTACTTCTCAGAAATGGGCTTCATGTACTACTCAGAAATATACTTAAAATGACATTTAAGTATAATTGACTTAAACTTACAAAAAGTCTAAATATATTTGAGCTATACTTGTGCTCCTAGAATCTGTGTTTTCATTGTTATACGGTAGAGGGCGCTAGTACACATCTTCTGTACAGAATTTCCAAAAAAAAAAACACAAGTTAAGAAGAAAAAGAAACAACATATACTAACACATGTAATCTAACACGATCATCTGACATGAAACAGCATCAAAACTGTAAGGTTATGGAATAAAATGTCGACTGATGAAGAGGTAATAATTACAGCTTTGCAGTGTTGAACGACTCCATCTACGTTTTGATTATCATTCTGAATCCAATTGATAGTCTTTTTTTCAGCTTTTTGTTCAAAATTTAGTGTGTGTGTGTGTGTGTGTGTGTGTGTGTGTGTGTGTGTGTGTGTGTGTGTGTGTGTGTGTGTGTGTGTGTGTGTGTGTATTTGTTTGTCTCAGGTTTTTATATATATATATGAGATCAAACAGTATGTAAAACAAACATTTTTCTGTACTCTGTAACACACTGTCCAACAGTGACAAATAAAGTTTCTGAGGAAGGTATGCGTCTTGTTTGCCTCCCTAAAGCTCTTTATCCCCCTCTTTTTTTTTATTCCAAGCAACAGTTAACAGAAACAAATGCTTGTTACTGTATTTAGGTAAAGAACCATACAGCATAAGAAAAACTTTCGCATTCCTTGGTTTTAATACATTTAGTAGTATTTTACAATATTTGGTAATATAACATAAACAAATGACAAAATAAACAACAATCAATATCAAATGGATTTTTTTAAATCAACTCAAACCCCAACTTAGAGCAAAAAAAAAAACACTTTGTTGATCTATTAAACCATGAGATGGCAGACATACAGATCTGCACCACAGCATTGCATGTATTGTTGAACCGTCCTTTCTACGATGATCAAAGTATTTTGAAATAAATAAGGGCATGCAGCTGATTCAGATGTCCAAAAAACGTTTCTGTTCTTCCAGTCCATCTTTCTCCCACATCAGCACTTCCTGTGCCCTCTGCTATCCCATTGCTACACGATCGATTAGCCAGATGCAAAATACACAAACCAGTTAGACCTTATCTGGTTGGTATGAAAGTGTGACAGCAAGGGCTGTAGTGGTGATTGCTGTTGATTACAGTAAGGAAAGTTAATACCGGTCAGAGGCACATGATTTCCTCATCATCTGTCTGTCTGTTCAGAGAGACCCAATTCTAAGCTCCGCTTAAGCAGTGGATGTACCTCATACAAACAAACTACAGTTTCTAAATGTTTATGTATAAATAAACAGAAAATGTCATCAGATTTGATCATTTATTTCATCTTTAAAGAATGTTTTAAAGGACTACTTTTAATAATCTAGTCCATTATTTTATTATGATATTAAATATGCAACGTCTGGAAATGACATGAGAACCTGAGAAACATTTACTGAACCTGTGGAAGAATTTGAACCCCACTGAGCAGCTTTGGGTGAATTGGAGCACAGCCTGCAAGCCAGGCTCCATCACTCTATGTCAATCCCTGACCTCACTGATGTTGTTGTGTCTGAATGCGAACAAATCCCTGCAGTCATGTTCCAATATCCACTGGAAAGCCTTGCCAGAAGAGTGAAAGCTGTTGTAGCAGAAAAATAAACACCAACACCCTATTAATAACAACACTCTAAAAAATCCTTTTTCTTTTACACACACAAAAAAAAAAAAGAAAACAAAAAGGGAAAAAGTAACTGACAGTTGTAGCTGCCAGAAAAAATAAGTAGTAACAATACTGCAAAAATGTAAGAGATTTTGCAGAACAACCTAAACTGTAGTTTAAACTAATTCACAAAAAAGTAGCTACTGCAAATCCAGTGCTTTTTCAGTTTATTTACAGTACCATGACCATGCTGCAACTAAAATCTGTTTTGCATCTTTAACATACACTAACCTCCATAATAACACAGATAGTAAAAGCTAAAGCCACATGAAGAATCAAAGTTTATCACAAGACATTCCACAAGCTTATTGCACTTTATCATACACACAAATACAAACAAAACCAAGGTAATGTTAAAATAATGCAGTAAAACAACATTAACCAACATAAGATATAACATACTGTAAAACCGTTTAACAAAACCCATTAAGAAATATGATTATTTAAATGAAATACAACCAAATATGAAGTATTACACAGGGAATTCTGAGAATACCAATTAGTTTTTTCACTGTAAATTACAGTATTTTACTGTAAAATTAAATAAAAAAAGTCATGTTAGATCTAGTATAGCTTTTTATTACAGTTACAGTATAGTGGGGAACATACTTTTAACCAATAAATATTATATTATATTATATTATATTATATTATATATTTTTACAATGCATGGTTTTGAAATTAATGTTCAACAAGCTGCCCTTATTTCATACAACAATCTCTAAAGATATCTTAAAACTATTTTGTTTTTCTTATCTCACGAACTGCAGACTATAGATTTTTATATTTTAATTTATGAATATGAGCCTCTGGCAACATACTGTCAGTCTTGTTAATTTTTCCATTGCAGCTCATATAAACCTTTTCTTATGAGTCAGGTGTGCACATAAGTGGGAGGAATGATAAAATAGCACTACATTGACTAGAAGATAAATCACACTGCATCTCAGACAGTCTATCTCCTCCACCCCTCACTCTATAACTGAAATCAGGTCGGTGCACAGATTTGGACAAATGCTTCTGCCCAAACCTCTAAAGCTCCAGGCTGCAGCAAAGGCCACAGTAGTGACTGTAATGTCTGCATCTACTCACTGCAACCCACCAGCCATTGCTCACATGTTTCTCAGTGATAGAGAACAGTAGATAGAAAGAAATCTATTACATAACATTGCAATAAACATAGAAGGTCATCCACTGCTGAGTAATTCTTATGAACAATAGTGGTTTGACTTGTTTTTTAAGCTTCCAGTGTTCACAAAAATACAAGACACATAATATTAAAATTACAGAATAATATGGAATGCAAGAAGACAGTTTAAGTCTGTCAGAATAGAAATAGAATAAGTAGTTTAACTCAGAATAGAAATACAGCACAAGTATCTAAAGATTTTGTGCATATTTACAGTGTTAGGAGCAATAATATGAATAAATAGGAGTGAATTTGCAGTGAAAGTATAGCACCAAGAGAGGCCTCGGGCGGTATTAAACTGTTCAAGAGGGAGATGACTTGTAGGAAGAAGCTTTTCCTGTGCCATCCTGGCCAGATGTCAACAGTTTAAAGTGACGTGTGACGTGACATACAGCCAAGTATGGTGAAACATACTCAGAATTCTTGCTCTGCATTTAACCCATCCAAAGTGCACACACACAGCAGTGAACACACACACACACCGTGAACACACACCCCGGAGCAGTGGGTAGCCATTTATGCTGCGGCGCCCGGGGAGCAGTTGGAGGTTCAGTGTCTTGCTCAAGGGCACCTCAGTCGTGGTATTGCCGGCGCGAGACTCGAACACACAAACCTTAGAGTTAGGAGTCAAACTCTCTAACCACAAGGACACGACTTCCCCCAAAGATGTAAGAAAAGGTTTAAAGAGGTTGTGGCCAGGATGAGTGGAGTCTGTGATGATTTTCTTTGCTCCTTTCCTCACTCTGGAAGATTACAGGTCCTGGAAGGTGTGCAGGGGAGAACCAAAAATCCTCTCAGTCCAGACTTTCCATTTTAGTCTTCTGATGACAGTCAGCTCCTGTGGCAGATTGAAGTTCCCCTTCAGGAACTCAAGCCATGTTGCAAAACGCTCTGTGTGATCACACTCTGAAACACCTGTGTAATCCGTCTGAGGGAATCCCGGGTGACTTCACCAGCAGGAATGACGTAAGGACCAGGAAGTATAAAAGCACATGCAGTGGAGACAGCAGCAGCTTCTGTTGTTCCGCAAGTGCTCTATGTGTGTTTGTTCTATTTATTGCTGTCTGTCTTTGAAAGTTGTATCATATTATCGTTGTTATGGTAAGCAAAGACAAGAAAGTGGACAAGCAATCTTTCAGGCTGCTGTGTGTTCCTCCCTGCCCATATTTCATTACGGGTTGGGATACACACAGATTGTGTGTTGCTTTTCTGGGAGTGGAGCACGCTCGGTCAGCTCTCGAGGGACGCTCTGGGATACACACAGATTGTGTGTTGCTTTTCTGGGAGTGGAGCACGCTCGGTCAGCTCTCGAGGGACGCTCCGCTCCCGAAGAGCACTCATCGATGAGGGTGCTCTCTCTAGCTTTCCTTGCGGTTCGGGTCCTTCTTCTGCTGAGGCAGAGTGGTGACTCAGATTGCGAGGTTCGCAAATGGATGTGGTAGAGGGATTAGAGACGGGCAGGTCCTTTTCTCTTTCCTCACCTGCCAGATCCAGCGCTCTCTCTCAGGGAATGGAAGCCATTCAGAAACGGTTTCTTCTGCCCCTGGAGAGGGCTGGGTGCTCCATTTATCTTCCTCTGAGGAGGAGGATGATGAGGGTACCAACAAAGATGATCTGTGGACTTGCCACCACAGTCTATACTGTCTGAGGAGCTTTTAGAGATGGTGACTACAGCTGTGGCCAAATTAAACATTGACTGGCTAAATGAAGTGCAGGAAGAGCATCCAAAGAGCAAGCTTGATGAACAATTCCTGCGCTCTAAGTCACTTTCTCCATGCGGGGGCCTGCCGTTCTTTCCCAATCTGCACACAGAGGTGTCCATACCATGGAATAAACGTTTCTCAGCCTGCATCTTTAGTCCCAATGCCTATCACTTTGCCAATGTGGTGGGACTTAAAGAGTGTGGTTATGGGACGGTGCCCCAGGTTGAAGAGACACTTGCAAGACATCTCTCACCCAGTGCGGCATTGTCCCTCAAGAACCTGGTATTATCCACCAAGCCGCTTAGGACTTTTCCAGCTTTGGTGGGTAAAGCATGCATGGCAGCAGGTCAGGCTGACCTGCTGAAAAAGATGGAGGAGGGAGAAGATATTAAGAGTGACGACATTGCAGAGCTGCATTGGGCCACAGATCTTTCACTTCGGGCCAACAGGGAGACCGCCAGAGCTATTGGGCAGTCCATGGCAGCCTTGGTGGCCACCAAAAGGAATCTGTGGCTGACCCTGTCCAATATCAAAGAAAAGGACAGGGTCTTTCTTATAGAGGCCCAGCTAGCACTTTCTGGTCTGTTCGGCGATGCTGTAAATACAGTTGTCTATAGATTTCAAGTTCTTTTCACCGTTCTTATGGAACCACGAACCACGACCACGAACAAGTTCCTCTCACAGAGAAGTCCAAAAACAGAGCATCACCACTCCTGTTCCCCCACAAAGAGAACAGGCTCCAGGCCGAAGTCCTAACATTGTAACATCAGGACTTACGAGGACAGGCCCCTCTGGGGAATAGTGGTGTACACCTTAGCACCTCAGTGCCCTCAGGAGATTATCTCGTTAACCCTGCCATCCCCGGTGCTTCAGGGCACAGTGGTCTCCAGTGAGCTCAGCTCTCAACCTCCACCAAGGAATGTAGCAGTTCTGGGAGGCTCGCTACCTCCAAAGAGGTCTCTAGAGCAATTAGATTGGCCATTCCCTGCGGTCCTCCACTTCAGGGCACCGATTTAGCCACTCTAATTACACCAGAGGTCAATCTCAGGACACTGATTCACTTAGTAGACTATCTGGCAGTGTGGAAGCTTCTGCAAAATGTGTCACAATGGGTCCTGCGCACTGTAGAAAGAAGTTACAAAATTCAGTTTGGGTCTTGTCCCTGTCCCCATTCAATGGGGTGTTTCCCACTCTGGCCCCGAGCATGCTCTAGTTATGGAACAAGAAGTGGACACTCTTTTGAGGAAGGAGGCCATCTAGGTGGTCCCTCCTCGTTACAGAGAGTCCAGGTTTTACAGTAGGTATTTAATTCATTGCATCTGATTTTAGATCTGCGTCTGTTGAACCGCTCAGTCAAGTTCAAAATGCTCACGCTCAAACAAAACAGTCCAAGGACTGGTTTGTGACAATAGATCTGTAGGATGCACACTCCCACATATCCTCAACACAGGAAGTTCCTAAGGTTCGCTTGTGGGGGCAAAGGGTACCAATATCGGGTTCTTCCTTTTGGCCTTGCCCTCTCACCCTGCACGTTTACCAAGTGTGTGGATGCTGCTCTGGCTCCACTAATACTCCAGGGCATCCACATACTTAATTATGGCCTTGTAGTGCCATCCCAAAGAGGTTCAAAATCACTCTCACTGACATTTTCCTGGACTGTGCCCAGCTGGTGGAATGACCTCCCAATCTCAATTTGAACAGCTGAGTCTTTACTCATTTTCAAAAAACATCTAAAGACACATCTTTTTTGCCAGCACTTGACCAACTAATACTAGCACTTACCTTTTCCTTTTCTTTTCTATTCTATTTTATTCTTTAAAAAAAAAAACAACTAGCTATGTGTACTGTGCTAGACTAACTGAGACTTGTCATGACACTTGTATACTCTTGTTGTTCTCTCACTGGTCTGATTGCTTCTATTGTTCTCATTGTAAGTCGCTTTGGATAAAAGCATCTGCTAAATGATTAAATGTAAATTTAAATTACATCGACAACTGGTTGTTACAAGCTCTCACTTCCTTAAAGAGAGTCGGTAATCTTCAGGCACTGTCAGTGGCCCCATCTTCTCTTGAGTTTGCTTCTGGCATGGCCAGAGCCTTCTGTATCCCAGCCCGGGTTATGTCCCCAAGGTACCCTCTATTGTTCCACGGCCAATTATTCTTCACGCATTCTGTCCTCCTCCCTGGATTCTGACCAGGAAAAGTTTAATTGTGTGTGTCCAGTGCGAGCACTGGGCAGATACGTCCACAGAGTTGCCCTGTGGAGGACGTCGGACCAGTTATTTGATTATTACGGTCCCTATAAGAAGGGTGTTCCTGCGAACAAGCAGACCCTCAGCAGGTGGATAGTGGATGCTTTCACTACATCTTACGAGTCAAGTCAAGTCACCTTTATTTATATATCGCTTTAAACAAAAAAGATTGCGTCAAAGCAACTGAACAACATTAATTAGGAAAACAGTGTGTCAATAATGCAAAATGACAGTTAAAGGCAGTTCATCATTGAATTCAGTGATGTCATCATGCAGCTCAGTTCAGTTTAAATAGTATCTGTGCAATAATTTGCAATCAAGTCAACGATATCACTGTAAATGAAATCTCCCCAACTAAGCAAGCCAGAGGTGACAGCGGCAAGGAACCAAAACTCCATCGATGACAGAATGGAGAAAAAACCTTGGGAGAATCCAGGCTCAGTCGGGGGGCCAGTTTTCCTCTGACCAGACGAAACCAGCAGCTCAATTCCAGGCTGCAGCAAAGTCAGATTGTGCAGAAGAATCATCTGTTTCCTGTGGTCTTGTCCCGGTGGTCGTCTGAGACAAGGTCTTTACAGGGGATCTGTCTTTGGGGCTCTAGTTGTCCTGGTCTCCGCTGTCTTTCAGGGCTGTAGAGGTCCTTTCTAGGTGCTGATCTACCATCTGGGCTGGATACGTACTGGATCCGGGTGACTGCAGTGACCCTCTGACTTGGATACAGACTGGATCTGGTGGCTACAGTGACCTTAGAATAAGAGAGAAACAGACTAATATTAGCGTAGATGCCATTCTTCTAATGATGTAGCAAGTACATCAGGTGTTATGGGAAGTGTTCCCGGTTCCGGTTTACCTAATTAATGCAGCCTAAAAATCCTTTAACGAGTCCTCTGATCTCCCCTCTCCATTGGGGGTCAGGGCGCAATCCACCATACACTCTTGCATCCCTGCGAGTACTTGCTTATCAATACAGAAGCTGCCACTGTCTCCATCGGATGTGCTTTTATCCTTCTTGGTCCCTACGTCATTCCTGCCGATGACATCACCCGGGATTCCCTCGGACTGTTTACACACATGTTTCAGAGTGTGGTCAAACAGAGGCATTCCCAAAGCATTTTGCGATGCCGCATCTCGTTCCCTCGGGGAACTAGGGTTACATACGTAACCTAGTGATGTTCTTCAGCTGGCAAATGAAGTATAGCCTCTGCTGGGTTTTTTTACCATTGGATCTATGTGAGCGTCTTACTTAAGGACCTGAGACTTGGTAGAGCCCAGGAACCTGAAGGACTTCACTGCAGCCACAGTGCTGTTCATGATGGTATGTGGGGGGAGTGCTGGGGTGTTTCTTCTGAAGTCTACAGTCATCTCCATTGTTCTCCTTTGTTCAGTGTGTTCAGATCCAGGTTGTGACTGCACCAGAATGTCAGCTGCTTGACATAACTTCTACATGCAGACACATCACTGTCCTGGATGAGGTTGAAGTTTGTTGTGTCATCTGTAAACCTCAAATGTTTAACAGAGGGGTCTGTAAAGGTGCAGTCATTTGTGAAGTGGGGAGTAGTGGGGGGACGACACATCCTTGGGGGGGCTCCAGTGCTGATAGTACAGGTGTTGGATGTGAATTTTTTCAACCTTACTATCCACTTACGATCCACTGATGAATGGAGGTTTGGAATGATGGTGTTGAAGGTCAAACTGAAGTCCACAAACAGGATCCTCACTGAGTCCCTAATTTGCCCAGATGTTGTTGCATGTAGTTATATTTATATAGTTTTGTGTGAGGGGTTTTGTTAAGGATAGAGGTTGGATAAATGGTTAGAAAATACAGTTTGTACAGTATAAAAACATTTTGCCATATGGAAGGCGGTCCCTATAAACCACTGGACACCAGTGCATGTGTGTGCATGTCTTTGTGTGTGTGTATGTGTGTGCTCTGACACTACAGATCATTTATTTTCAAACTGAAAATACCCAACAATCAGCTTATGATCATGCTTTTATAACACATTGTCCTGGTTTCCTTTTCAATTGGGCCAATTCACACTAAGAGGCTTTTAACAGTGAAAACATGGAGAAAAACAGCTGAATTTCAACATGTGGTTGGGTTGAATTGAGGTAACATAGTAATTGCAGGATAAGACGTACAAACAGCCCTTTGTGAGCAGTCAAGAAAACAAGCCTTGTTTACAGATAGCAGAGACAGAGACAAGTGGGCTAATGAGTGACCCGATGTAGACTGTGCTGAATAAGAAGATAAATTGAAATTATTTCACTTAAATTTCTTTTAATTTAACAAATAACATATAGATCCTCTTAGAATGACAATGTGTCCATTTTATGATGTGAAAATGAAATGGGGTGTTATTAAAACAGGGTAAAATAAGATACCCCTTTATGGTGAACTACTGCAGCATTAGGACAGTATTTGGTAGGTTTGTGATGAAACACTGATAAAAGCTTTGGTTCTGATGGCACAACCATTCTAAATGTAAATATATACTGAAAAAATATTTAATATATTTTCTTTGTGATGATGCATGACTGTATTTCACTTTTCTATATGAAGTTCATGCTGGAAACCCATGTTTATGAACATGGTAGCTGGTTTGTTACTGATTCAGGGTTGTCTATAAGCACTAACCAGCTTTATCAGGTCAGTCCTAAATTATAGTCATTAGACGCCACAAAAATTTTTTTACTATGACAATTTAAAAGTTTTTCCTTATACTTGCTCTGATCAGTTATATACTGAACACATCCATGAAGATGTCAGGTAAATAAAAACATTTTCAGTATAACACAGACCAATGTGGCAATTACTGATTGTTGCATTTAATTATCTCCTGATAGTAAAGGGAAATGTTCATCTTCATCTGATATTCTATGTATAGTTTGCTGAACTCAGCACAGTGTCATCCATTTACAGGTTTCCTCAGTTACTTTCTAAACATATTCCAATGAGGTGGGTGAAAAAAAGAGTCAAAACACATGTCAATTACAAAATGCTAGGGAACTGATTTGATAGGCTGATCTTCCCTTGTATAATTCATTTAGTGGATGCATTTTAGACTTGATTCATTCTCCCATATTAAGGTTCTTTATTCCTGATCCTGAAGAGTTACAATACAGGATTGCTATTTAGTAATAGAAACCAGTGGCTGATTCTTCTCTAAAGATAACTGCTTTGTGGTATTGAAAGGCTCCAGCCTCTGCTTGCTGCTCTTGTAATGACTCTCCCAACCATTAGCTGGCACTAGGGGTTACACAGACTAGTCGAGTAGTCGAGTGATCGATTACTTTTACCACTAGTCGGCGCTGTCGGAAACAATCGACTACTCGAGCGTGCATTAACCATAATGCATGCACAGTTTGCCTAGAACGCAAATTGTAGGATTACAATATTGCGTGTAGCTGATACTTTCTATCACTTTCTCTATGTTACATGTAAAATTAAAATATCTAATTTAATAATTAGGGGTGTGCCTGAAGCCGAATGGCACGGATAATGGCTTCAAAAACGGATAACGGATAAGGAATAATTCTGCCTGAATATTCGGCTGAAGCTGGCACAGTCTGGTGTTTGCTAGATAAGAGGTGAGTCAGGGGATCAGCGCGATATTATACACAGAACTCTAAAGTCACGCAAAAATGAGTGTGAAGTGAATGAATTTAAACTTTATGAACGAAAAGAGCGCATATAAAACACCGCATTAGTGTTGCCTCTCCGTGCATCTCTCAGAAATCAGAGCTTGGTGAGAGTAATATCACCTATAATAATACATCATACATGGTCTATTATTTGTATATATTTAAAAGGCAATGATTTAAACCGTAGGCTACGAAATGATATACATGAATGAATGGAACAAGCACAGCGCGCTCACCAATCAAACAGCCGCGGTGCGTGCCTCAGTTTCTCCAAAACCAAACCAGTTCTCTCTCTTAAAAGTAGGCTAATAATCAACTTAGATGCAGATAGATTTTCTATGTTTGCTTTTTTATATTTTGCTGGTTTGCGTGGCACACGCACATTTCTTTAGTAAGTTCAAAAAGACTCGCTTAGAGAATTCTGCGTAATGAAAATGTGCGCCTTGAATTCATTCAGTCGTGTTCAAATGATCACTAAACGTTTGTCATGACGTCTCTGCTTATATGGTTAATTTATTTTTAGAAATTAATAATTATTTTACTTCAAGGCAGCATATTTGTTCAGTGATAACTATGGGAAAAAAATATAGTCATAACAGTCTTATCAAGTAACTGTACCACACCTGTTTTTATCCGAAAACAGTTACTAATAATTTTGTGACTGTTACAGATACAAATACTGGTTACATGAAAATTTAAATATATGTCATTATTATAAAGTTTTGACAGTTAACGTATGTTATGTAAGTGTTGCATTAGGCTAGTAATTAATTAGTTAATAACCGTTTATTGATAAAAACTATTTCATGTCTATTCATTTACAGTAGCATGAACCACGAGTAGTCGAGTAACTCGAGTATTTTTAAATAAGTAATCGACTAGCAGAAATCAGTAGTCGTGCAACCCCTAGCTGGCACTGACACCCATGAGGTGTAATGACTCTATTTTATCTATTTCTAGCCACTGTAGGCCCTGTCCCAAATGGCACACTCCGGACTTGTGGACTTCCTCAGAGTCCACACTTTGGTGATGTCATGTAGTGCAGACCTATAGGGCCCTTGGCGCAAGTCCACGAGGGCGCATTGAGAGGTATTTTTGGGACAGACTCGATCATCACGCCAGAAATAACGGTCTGGTTGTTTTTTAACAGGAGCTGCAGCTTCGGGGAATATGCTGTCTATGTTCCATTTGAACTAAGATTACAATTTTAACACATAATAAACATGTGCGTGAGTTTCAGATGAATTTACAGGTTTAAATATAAATACTAGGTTTACATATGACTCAGTAAAGCCCTACATTCGGTTCTATTTATTTAATGAATCATAGTTCGATCGTATTATTCAACGCGCTATTATTATGTTTGAGATATCAACCACTGGTCGATGACCATAATGTTTGTATAAACTGTAGGTAACAACTGGTAAAATGTACACCTAGGTCATAAAAACCGTAATGATACCTACACTTAAATATTTTCTTCTCAGCCATGTCATCAATTGCTCTTGAGTGAAATCTCCTCCCATCTGTTGTCTGATTGGCATTTCGCAAGGATTCCAGGGTAGTTAAAGTGTACGGAGCCTGCGTCTATGCGGGCTTCGTGGAAGACCGCTTAAAGGGTACAAAGGGGGCGCTGCTGAGATCTATTCAGAGTGTTAAAATGCTGTCTGGGACAGCCTACGGACTCGTAGACTCGGCGAGCATGCGCAATTTAAGTCCACGAGACCGAAAGTCCACATGAAGTGCGCCATTTGGGACAGGGCCATAGAGCTCTTTGGGTTACCACTCATTAGGACTTGATTTCTCCCACCTGCTGGTCATTATCTTGTTTGTGTTCTGATTATTTAAGCGTGCCTCTTCCTTTGAATTGTTTTCAATCTTGAGCCTACTTAGCATGTGTAACCCTTGCCAAGAAAGCCAAGTTAGTTGAGTAGAAGAAGCCCCACCTGCCTCCAAAATTGACTGTATCCTAGCTGCTCTGTTTGGCCAAGCCTCCACCATTCACAGACATGAGCAGATCCTAACTGAGATCCATGTGAGCAAACTGAGTCTCGAGCCTCTCTCGTTTAAACCATCCCATCTGTTCCAGATGTGAGGCCCACACCTCCATTTCCTGGGCTTCTACCTGAGCCAAGACTGCCTGCACCAGAGAGGTATGATGGGAATCCTGAAAGATGTCGGGCTTTGTCACTCAGTGCACTCTAATATTTGGATTACAACCTAACAAAGGTTAGGTATTAATTACACCTTTTAGGTGTCCATAGCTTAGTGCTCCTGTAGCTCAAGTGTTAGAGCATTGCGTTAACAAGTGCAAGGTTGGGGGTTCGATTCCCCGGGAAGACATAATAGGTAAAAATTGATAGCCTGAATGCACTGTAAGTCGCTTTGGATAAAAGCGTCTGCTAAATGCATAAATTTTAATTTAATTTTAATTTAATTTAACAGTTTCCCAACAGAGAACAGTAAGTTTGCATACATCATCACTCTGTTCACTGGAAAAGCACTGGACTGTGCTACGGCTCTGTGGGAACAGCATTCCCCACTTACCTACAATTGTGACCTATTTGTTGCAGAGATGAGAGGGTCTTTCATCACCCTGCTAGTGAGGGAGAGGTTGACCACAGGCTGCTTCAGATCTCTCAAGGGACAAGGAGTGTAGCAGAATTTGCTATTGAGTTCTGCACATTAGCCACAGAGAGCGGTTGGGACCAACGAGCCCGGAGAGCGACTTTCCACCATGCCCTGTCCCCTGAACTCAAGGATGAACTGGCCTTCCAGGATCCGGCTCCTGACCTAGAGTCCCTTATTGACATTGCCACCAGGGTGGACAACTGCATTTGAGAGTGCAAACAGGAACACTGTGGGGAGGTCTGACTGACCGAGTCCCAAGTTTCTAGCAGCACCCTTGATCCATCTCCACTCCCCAGGAATTTCGAGGAACCAATGCAGCTGGGAAGGGCCAGACTGTCACAATCTGAGAGGGAATGATGCATAAGGAAGAAGTGTTGTTTGTACTGTGGTAAGCCAGACCACTTCAAGTCCAACTGCCCTGAGCTGACAGGAAAAGACAACTCTCGTCCGAGAAGAGGGGGCTGGGACGAGAGTAATCACATTCCCCCAACCAACAGCTTCTGGGGTTTCACTGGACTGGGGTAACCAACATCACGAGTTTCTGGCCTTCCTAGATTCAGGGGCTGCTGGAAATTATGGATTTTATTTTAGCCAGACACCTGAGAATTCAGCCCATTTCTCTTCAAGAACCCCTAACCATAACTGCATTGGACGGGAAACCTCTGGGCTCTGGTCAGGTGAGACAGTGCACTACACCCCTCCATCTCCAAATTGGTTGTCATAAGGAGAAGATACAGTTTTTCTTGATCCATTCACCAGAGTTCCCCTTAATCCTTGGTTTCCCATTGTTATCCCTCCACAATCCACATATAGATTGGACAGCCAGGGCAGTGATTGCTTGGGGTACTGTGGTATTTTGGGTCTCTCTCTCTGTTATTTTTCTGAGTTGCTGGCGACATCTCCTGACTCACGACCAACCACTTCCAAGATGCTGCCCATCCCTCTCAAGCCACCAGCCCAATCCTCCAGAGTCCCAGTGATACCTCCTGAGCTGTCTCAAGTCCCTTCAGAATATGCAGACCTCTGAAGATTTCAGCAACTCACTTTCAGATAAACTCACATGTGCACACTACCCCCTGAAAAATGGTTCTTTGACTTGGAGAAAGTACACCCTTTTTAAGGTTTAATTTTAAACGGGACCTCATGTGAGAACATCTTGATGTTGAACCACCAGTTTTTTGGACATGGGTAGTTCAGCCAGTCATGTAATTCAGTAATTTATGGATACCTTGGAGTTTCGGAGGAGACAGGGCTGCATCTGTGCACTTTGCGAAGGTGCGAGGTGACCAGGCTTGGCCGAAAGGAAGCACCTGATGTTGGTATAGCTCGCATGCATCTATTCCATCTTTGGCATGTGCCCTTTAAGGCTAAATATTCTTCCACGATCAGCTCACTCTAGGGCAATATTTTCTTTCTTTTTCACCCACACTTCACATGCACTTAACAAACAAACATTTTCTTGAAGACAAAGAAGCTGATGGCATGCTTTCAAGCATCTATTTATAATCTTGGTGATGCATACAGCATGTCCACACAACATCACCAGCAACAAGAATCCATGACAGAAAATGAGAATGTATGAGAAAGCATTTGACACCAGCTCAAGAAAAAGCATTCCCATAGTGTCAACATCACAGTGTCAAAGTTTCTATTTAAATTTTTTTTTTGAGTACTTAAATAGTTCACATTTGGCTTACATAATTCAATTTTGTTGATTACACATAATTACATTAATTAAAAGGAAAGAAATCAAGTTTAGAAAAGAAACACAATTTTGGTGTGTAGAACACAAATAATCTGATCGAGTAAAGCCGGGTTCCCATTTGTTCAGTGTATTCATACATAATCAATATATTGTTTAAACATCAGCCAAAATGTTACTTGATAATGATTAATATAAGATCGTATTACATATAGCGTAATATCACCATAAACAAGAGTTAAATAAGCTATAGTATAAAAGTAGAATTTTCACTTCAGATAAAACTAAAAACCTTTTAGTCAATGTTTATTTTTTGTTTATTAAGACTTATTTTTAAAATACCCATATTTTTTATGTATGTACCAATGAAAAAAAGCCACAAAAATGTGTAAAACATTCAATAGTTTTTGCATTGAGTAAAGCTTGCCAGTATGTGTTCTGCACATCAGTATTCAACTTTATGGTGTCAAGAGAAAATACTACTTTTTTTTAACATGTCTCTTTTAATTTATTATATTTATTTAATACAGGTGTTTCACTGTTTTCCCTGCTGAGGATCTGTTGGGAGCAAGTGGTGTAATGCTAAATTTCTCCAAATCTGTTTCCATGAAGAAACAAACTCATCTACATCATGGCCTGAGGGTGTGTACATTTCAACTATTCCTTTAAGGCATTGTAGACAGAACAGTATAACTTTAAAGCTGCTTTAAAAACAATTTGTATTGTGAAAAGAGCTACACAATTATATTTGACTTGACTTAATTTTTCACTCTTCTACCTTTTATCCCCTCAGGTTCAGGCTCTAAGCAGACAGGAAATCAAAGAGATGATGGTCATTTTGAGGGATTTGATTTTCATTTCCTTCAGTCTTTGTATCATGACTTAAGTCTATTTTGACTTTCTGACCTCAGCAGGAACTTGAATGACCCCTTCAGTATGTTGTCTTGTATTACAGTTCCTCCAAGAGATCTTTTCAAGTCATAATGCAAGCCACAATACTTTAAGTTAATGAATATATACAACTGTCTTTTAACCAAACCAACACAATTAAAATTCTTGAATAAAAAAGTATTGATAGTTGAAAGTTGAATGAAATAAAAATAAAAAGTAAAAGAAAAAATCTTATTCTGTGCATTGTACAGGTTGATTTGAATGAAACATAGTCAGGATAGCATTTGGGAAATAATTTGCATGAACGTTATTATCTTCAACAAGACTATGAAAGTGGAAAGAAGGCACAACAATGCTGGTAAAACATGGGCCGCCATGTTGATTTTTTGAGGTTTACATGAATAAACATGCATCATCCTTTTTTAAAACTTCTGGCTTGTATTCCAGAAAGCGGGTTTTGTTGGAAACCCAGAGTTTGTTAACCCCAGAAAAGGGAAACTAAGGGTTTTCGGTTCCAGTAAAAGACAAAACTAAACCTCGCCAAAAATTATCATAGTAGCTTAGTCTGTGAACCTAACCTGGTCTGGTAAAGGTTTTCTTTGGTAAACCCAGAGTTTCTTTCAGTCTCCTCTCCCTTTTAAAACGTAAGCAATGATAAAATACCTCATTCACTGATTCACGCTGCAAAAATTGGTTTTATTGCTGAGGTTTTTGCCTTATTTCAAATACAAATATCAAAAAATTCTTAAATCATAATGCATTTTCTATATAAGAAAAATATACACAATATTTAGTCTTGTTTCCTGGGGTAAACAAGTAATTTTAATTGCCAGCAGGGTAAGAAAAATAATCTTAATGAAAATGGAAACAAGATTATTTTTCTCACTGGACCACTTTCATTTTCATCATGCAGACATGGTAAATGTGACAACTGGCATGTCTTTTTATAAGGGATCCTGTAGATGAGGAGGCTGTATTAATTTGTGGGATTTCATTAGGGGCCAAGCTCCAAAGGTGGGTAGCCATCTATTGTATCCGTTGCTGTTATTATTATTCTTTATTATTCCATTTCTTCCGCTATGGCAGCCCATAGAACCGCTTGTGGGAAAGTTGTGAAATTTGGCACACTGATAGAGGACACTCTCAACATTAACCATAGCAAATTCGGAGTCTCTAACTCAAACTCTTTTGCGCCACCGATTGTCTAAAATTTCACTCATGTTTTTGCTAAAAACTTTTGAACCGTAAGGCATAGAAGGAAAATAATTTTTTCCTCTGAATCCTCGGCTCATGTCATGTCAAATGAATTTAAAAATCACAAGGTATAGTTTTTTCGCTATTTTAATTGTTCTAAAACCCTACTTTTTCGAACTTGTTCTAGATGGTTTGTCTGATTCTCACCAAAACTGTCTCAGATCATCTTCAGAACATGCTGACAAAAAGTTATGTAATTCAAGTTTGATTAGTCAAACAAATTTGACGAAAAGCATGCAAAAATGGACCTGAGCAACAGTTTGGCATATTGAGACCAAAGTTGGTGTGTGTTATAACAATCATGAACTGAGACTACATGCAGTGTTTTGGCGTAGTGGTCAGGAGACATTAAAAATGCATATTATGAATGGTTTGGGCAAAAATCACAAAACTGGTCTCTTTAGATTGGGTGCATCATGCTGAGTCGAATGATACCCAATTTTCCCATGTCAGCCATTTTGGGCATCGGACATTTTTAATTTTATAATAAAATGCTATATTTTATGAATGCATTGATGTATTGTTACGAAACTTGGTATGGGTCATCAGCACTATGCCCTGAAGGAGTTTGAGAAGTTTCAAGCCAGCGCCACCTAGTGGTAAAATCAAATATTCACATGTTTATAACTTTGGGTGTGGTCGACTTATTTTCATGGGAGTCACCTTTTTAGACTCTTGAATCCTTGTTGAGTCCAGCAATACCAAACATGCCAGGTTTTACCTAATGGTTTGTGCAACGTTGCATTTTAACGCTTAAAAAACAATTGCCAATATCTTAGAAACCGTTACTCCGATCGACACGAAACCAACATAGGAAATTCGAAAACATAGTGTGCCGGCTATAAACTAAAGCCCAATTGCCAAAATTTTGATAGTAAGTGGCAAATAACTGCAAACAAAGTCAGCCATCGGTCATTTTTACCCATCTCATGTATAAAAATGTCAATAACTCCAAAACAAAATGAGATATTTTTACCAAAACCTGAAATGTCATGGCCTAGTGCTTAGAAAGTTTGACTACTAACCCTAAGGTTGTGGGTTCGAGTCTCGGGCCGGCAATATCACGACTGAGGTGCCCTTGAGCACCCAACTGCTCCCCAGCCACCGCTGGGTGATTTGGTGGCTGCTGCTTCGGGTGTGTGTTCACGGTGTGTGTGTGTGCACTTTGGATGGGTTAAATGCAGAGCACGAATTCTGAGTATGGGTCACCATACTTGGCTGTATGTCACGTCAACTCACTCACTCACTCAAATTCGACACAAGTATGTATGGGCACAGTCTAAGGACACATAAAAAAAATTTGCTGGGATTGTGCCTCTTGGTGGTGCTATAATTGATCAAAACAGGAAATTGCAATTGACTACAATAGAGTATTATGATATAAAATTCTATATTTTACGAATACATTGGTGTTCCATTACGAAACTTTGTATGTACCATCGAGACCATGACCTGAAATTATTCAAAAAGTTATGAGAAAAAATATAATGAAAATTATAATGATTGCACGTTGTTGTGTAACGCGGTGCTCTACCAACTAAGCTATACAAAACCTAAATTACGGCACAGATAAAAGAGTGCAAAGCATTAATATGAAAGTATCCTGTTGCCAATAGGGGTGCAATTACAGTATATGCTCTGATGGGTCGCATTTCAGGGATTTGGACAAACGACCTATACGAGCGAATTGGTTGGAGGACATTTTGGATCCAGTTACGGTTTTCGAAAACCAGACAATCAACACCACCAAAAATCCCACAGACTTAGATTGACGGAATGTCCAAATGAGCCAAGACTATTCAAACTCCAACTGTCCAAATTCTAAAGCAAGGGTGAAAAAATTACTGCTGTTTGAATAGTACAGCGTTTTCTTTACTCAAACACTATGTCTGTAAAGGCTAATGTTTTTGTGTGTTTGAAGAGCGGTGAAGTAGGTTATATGCCGTCTAGCCAATATACGTTTATACAATTTAAATATCATTTGCATAGTGCTTAATAATTTATATCATGAGATTTTGACTCAGATGTTCTATTGACAGACAAAATACAGTTGTCTTTCAAACATTTGTTCTCCATCTCACTATGGGAATCGCCTCGGGTGTGACCAATCCTGGAAGCACCAATTACACCACATCTGTTGGTTGACAGACCAATTATGACAGTGATGCGGGAGTCCCGCCTCCCTCACATATATTGCTGCTAGTGGTCTCTACTTCATTCTCGTTCTCTTCCCAGTGAAGATTATGGGGGATAAGATATTGGAAGCTATCGATAAAGAGTGGCCACTTAACTGTTCCAGGTTGAGCCACATTTTAGGTACGTTGCCGAACACAGCTGCTTTTTGTTTTGGAGGAAAAATATACTCTGTCAAAGTGAATATTTTCTTTCTGTTATATCTATATCATTGTGGTGGGGACCAGTTTGTCAAGGCGGGTTCTAATTTTCTTTATCGAGCAGTTACAGCCCCTTTCTCTCAATTATTCCTTCACATTATGTCAGTGGCAAGTCACCTCCACCCCAATTGGTGGGCAGCCCTATCATCCTTTCTCCTTCCCTGCCGGGACAAGCAGAAAAGTTGTCTGCTTCTTTTTTTCAAAAAATTCATCAGTCCTCTGCCTTGGCTGTCAGAGCCTTAAAAGCCACCTCACTGCTCACAGCATATCAGGCTGAGCTCATGGAGGAGATGGGGAGGCAGATTGATGCTGGGTCACCCAACTCTGCATTGTGGGAAGAGATCTGGTCATTGTAGATCTCAACCTGCACTCATCGAGGCAAGACAGGTGGAGGTTCACCCAAAACAGCCCCAGCCCAGAGGCAAGGCCTCGTTTGCGGCAACATCACCCAGCTAACCCTTAGGGATGCAAAAAGAGGCGGGCAACCTAACCTGTGGTCTGGGTTTTAAACAAAAGAGGGGCTACAGCACTCATGGAGTCTCTGTAGCACCCCTCTGCACAGCACAGGAGTCTACCGTGTCCATTTATAACCATCTGTTAAAGATAAAGAAAGCCCTAACAACACAGACATTAGCCAAATCTTATTCGTTAATTAAGAGCTACTGTCTCCTTACAATGCATGAACTAAAGTAGGTAATCTGTATCCTGAAAAGGAGGTCAGGAAACTCAACTCAACTTGTAAGCCCACATGTGCTATCAATCCAAAACTGAAAAATATACATCATACCAGGATGCCAGTTTGATCTCAGTGTCGTCTGCCAGTTTTTTTTTTTTTTTTTTAATGCATCTTGCTCACATGCATTAGCAAAAATCCTTTAATAAAGTTTGTGTTCTGTAAACATCCCAGACGAGCTGTCATTTCCATTACACTTCATTCAGGTTAATTTTGCTCACAGAGGATTATGGCACAACTTGACGTGCTCGTATTGACAACCATCACAAGATCCAGTCATTTGCTGTAAATGATGCACTGTGTGTCATGAAAGGTTCAGTTCAGAGTTTATTCAATGCAGGCAGACCTTAATTCAGTGTTTTATTAATGGTGATGGTAAACGTTCTCAAGCCTCCTGTGTCTATGCTTGTGCCTGGGAGGCGGGCATGGAGCATTGTGAAAAACACCAGTCCTTAGAGAACCTTCACTCATGTGTTTCTTAAAGGTCTAAACAGAGTCATGATAATATAACAGGCATCTGCTGGTGTGTTTTTTCTTTCATATGACCACACACATTCATTGTATTCATAAAAGCACATGCATGTATTTACAGCATTATGATGATTTGTTTAGATCTGTTGCCAAGCAACATAACTAAAAATCAAGGAAGAGAAACAAAGAGAACATGCATGGATGAATGAAAGTGAGGGATAAGTATATTGATGTGTGGGTGGATAAGGTTTTGTCGGCCTTTTTGGAACATTTGGGATAGTAAAACCTGAAATCACCCACATTGTGGGAACTAATGACGAACACAGTTTAATAATAAAACATAATATGTAATAAAAAATACTTTGTTTGAGGGTTGGGTTTAAGAGTATGGGATAAAAGTACCATTATCTCATTCTAAAAACAATAGAAGTCAATGGAAAGTCCCCAGCATCATAGAAAAACAAGCGTGTGTGCGCGTTGTGCTCGCATGGTACACTGTGTTCCCCTCTCTTGTTCCGGTTTTCTCCAGGCTCAGAATAGACAGATAGACAAGAGGGGAGGGCAAGAGGGGAAGGGGAGAGAGGTGAGGGGGGAGAGAAGAGTGTAAATTATGGATGACAGGGTTCAGCTCAAAGCAGAACAGCAGTGAGAATCTCTTGTATCTTTCAGGAAAATGTCCACCATTTCCTGACCTCTGTAATGATGTGTTAGTTTAGATCTGCTCTCATCATACATGCACAAAACCCACAAGGATGCTGTTAATATGCTGTTGCTTGTTTGAAATCAGGATGACAGTAATTTGCTGTGTCACTCAGTAATAAACAAGTATGATGTATCAGTGTGCCTCACTCAAGAGACCAGCATCAACATTAATTAACACATGTCTGGAAACCCCCTTCAGTTTGAAGTCTGTCATTCTGTTGCATGATGTAAATTCTACATTTCCAAGACTGTGAGCCTGAGCAGGGGAAAGCTGGCATCATGTGAAGTCATTTTGAGTCCAGTCTCTGGAACAAAATGTTATTTGTCTTTGTGGTGAAACATAACGTATAAGGGAAAACTAAAATCACAAAAACTGTGATATAAATTCTGTGTTGTGCTGATTTAGGCTTGTGTGTTGCTGTAGTCTCTAAGTCCAGATATAACTCCTCATTATTGTCTTGCTGTACTGCCATAGCCAAAGCAGGGGACACGCTAACTCTCTTTCAGGCAAGCAGATCAGTCTAACACATCCTTTTGTTCTCTGTCTCTCTGCCTTTTTCTTTCCATCTCTATGTATGCTTGGATACCACAGTTTGCAAAGGGATTGTAAGTCTTAGGATATTTTTTACTTGTTTTCTGTAAATAATAAACATTACATTGTTTTTGGTTCTAGAGCTATGTGGACTACTGGACTTTGAAACACTGTCAAGATTATCTAAACAAACACTATGTAAATGTAATATATTTTAATTAATATTTTAATTAATATTTTTGCTTTGTTTTGTTTTTTTGTTTTGTAAATATACAAACCAATTTTGATATTTGACATTTGATTTACCCTCTCAGGTATTAATAACTAGTAAAATAGTAATTATTTTACTAGTTAATACACTTGTTGAAAAAATAAATACATACGTTAAAAATTGTGTAAATAGTGGTGGAATGAGTGAATTATGATGGATGTGCACAATGGGTGCATATTTTTTTATTGATTTAAATGTATTTAATGGTTGGTGCAATTTTTAAAGCAGAAAAACATATTGTGTTTTTATTGTGTTGTGTTGTGTTGTGTATGTGTTGTTGTTAATGTTGCTACCACAACAAAGCAAACAGCAAGTAAAGCTTGCTTGAATCCACCATGACTTGTTTCAGACACAATCCCACAATAAGGACACAATGCAAAGATTCAAAACTACAATAAAATATACAGTAAATCTCACATGCATGCAGGCAAGACTACACGTAGGATTATGAAATGGGATTAGGACTGCAACTGGGATTTAGAGCAAGTGAGCACCTCATGCTGGGTGAAAACTTTGTCCATCATCTTTTGATTCCCATTTTGGAAGTTCCATCATTCTGGATATTTTATCCAAAATACAAGCAGTGTGAAAGAGTTAAATATAATTCTGGGCTTGATTAGACTTGACTCATGCCTTAGTCACAATTGTTCTTAGTATAATTTAGAATGCACCTAGAAAGCTGAAGGTGAAATGGCCAACTTCCCTCGACTTCAAGGACCATGATGCAGCACAAGTGAAGGATGACATCACATGTCAGCCATGAGTTATATAATGCCCCCCTATAGGGCATCGCAAATTATCTCACAGTTGTTTGTGTTACCTTTCTTTCTTTGAGAGGACAGCAGTGCCACAAGCACTCTGTGAACTATGTTGTCAGTGAGCTAAAGGCCATAAAAACATGGTAATTAAATGCACATATGAGACTTGCAGAATAAATGTGTGGCAGTTCTGATAGCAGAGTATCTTTTACTGATAATTAAACACTGTCCCGTGATGAATTTGTCGCAAAAGCATTTAGAGATACAGTAATGTTTTTTTCTTATGTTCTGAAAGCCTTTTTTTTTAACTGACATTAAGAAATAAAGACCTTTGAAAGCGATAAAGATTGCTTAGTACAGTAGTAATGCTTCTACCTCACAATTGTTGCCCTTTACTCTGCAGATAATGTAGCGGTAATGTGGATAGCATAACTGACTTGAGTATAATATTTCATAAATATGGTTAAACAAAAGATTTTTGGAAATATTTACAAAACTATTGACAAAATGTCTATAAAAAATAATGTCATTTTTATTTGTAGGTTACTTTTCACAGTCCATGTTGTTTCAAAGCAGATGTATAGGGAAAAAATGCCTAAAATGGACTGTAGTGTGTGGACTGTAGATTCTTTCACAAATCAGAATTTGTCATGGAAAAACATATTACATTGCTGACTTTACACCTGTAATCTACTTAAGACAACCTTAATATAATAGAATCCTTACCTTGCCTTAAGTCTAAAGCTGTCTGATTAAGAAACTTACACTATGGGTCAATTAGTTCAGACGGGTTTCAAAGTTTTAGATTCCACATTGTATTATCAGAGCACATATCCATGCATCCACCTATGCACACACAAATATTTATATAACATTTGGCCAAACAAACAGTGAGATAAGGAGATATGCATTTATAGAAGTGAGACAAAACCACAAAGCTTTAGTTGTACCGCATTTTTCTAAATTGCATCTCACTCTGGTTCTTGTATTATTTTATTATATATTATTTATATACTATAAATCTGTTTAACATGTTCAGGTGTATTTGCCTGTGTTTGAGTGTAATCTTCTATTTCTACTATTTTCTCAATTTCTATCCCTCAGTGTGGGTATTTTTCTACCACTCAACAAAAAATTAATAACGTAGCAGATAGTCAACCTAAGTATTGACAAAACCACAAAGAATGAAGGAAGGAAGGAATTGTCGATACATAAATCTTACACAGATGTCAAACAGTGTTTTGCATTTGTATTAATAAATGAAGGAAATTATAATAATTAAAATAATTTTACATATTAAAACAAAAACAAAAAAATATGCCAACATTTTTTTACAATAAGCAACAAGAGAAGAGATGCATTCAAAACAATTAAAAATTAAATAATCTAAAATTAATACAAGTATGCAAGTAAAAGCTTCCCTATAAAAATTTGATTTAAGATTTAAAAATTCCTAAGGATTTCACTTGCCTTATATTAATAGGCAAGGAGTTCCATAGTTTTGCAGTTAGTGAAGAGAAAAAAAAATCTACTATTGATCTTAAATGGGTTGGCAGAACAGTAAAAAATTAAATAAAATCCCAAACAATTTCTATACAAGTTGTTTGATGGAGTCAACATAACATGGTTGTGAATACAAGCACAACTACTTAAAAATTACAAAACTGACTACAGCCTTTATGGTTTTTGTTTGTTTGTTTTTTAAAACAAAACAAACAAGCAAAGAGACAATGAAATATGAAGAGAGGACCTGTTATAATGGAGTCTCATGTTGACATTGCCTTTTAAAAAAATAAATAAAATTTGTATTTTATAATGTTTGATAAAATACACTTCTTTGCAGACTTTAATTCCACATGCTAAGTACTGTAACAGCTAAGCAACAGCTGTTTTCTCACTCTACATACATATTATATATGATGGTCAACTAGTACTGTTCTGTTTCTGGAGATCAAGATATCCATCCTCTAAAACCCAGAAAGTTATACGTTACAGTCATCTGTTTGAACATAAAAGCATCCAAAATAAGTAGCTTTTCTGCTACATTGCTGGAATGGTTCCAGTGCCTAAAAACCATGCTACAAAGAACTGAGACGGTTCTGGGAGTAAAGGGAACACTTACTCATGTGTGGTAATAAGTCTGAACCAGTCTGGCCATTCTTGCTTGACCTCTATCATTTAAAACGCATTTCACATATAACTGCTTGTTGAACAATTTTACTAAGTATTTAAGCACCTGAAAAAGACACAGTTTTGTAATTTGCTAACTTTATTTAACACTACAGTAAATTTTTGCTATTTATAAAAAGGTATCTTGATTACCCAATCAGCACATTACAGTGATTTTAACAATTAAATGTTGGTTCTTAGAAGCATCAGTCAGTTTAAAAATAAGTAAAAATACCAAGGATTTAAAGAATAAGTGACAAAGATGTGTAACAATGGCCTAAAATGAGGTAAAACAAACACTTATTTTAGTTAGGGAAAATGACCTACATAATGAAGAAAAACAGAGAGAGAGAGAGAGAGAGAGAGAGAGAGAGAGAGAGAGAGAGAGAGAGAGAGAGAGAGAGAGAGAGAGAGAGAGAGAGAGAGAGAGAGAGAGAGAGAGAGAGAGAGAGAGAGAGAGAGAGAGAGAGAGAGAGAGAGAGAGAGAGAGAGAGAGAGAGAGAGAGAGAGAGAGAGAGAGGAAAATAAGGAAAATATTGACCTCTTTAAGTAACATAATGCTCTAAATAGTTTTCATATCATAGGCAAATAGGACACTGTTGAGTAGCCTTGTGCTTGAAGCAAATCTTCAAATCTTAGGTCACTGTTGAGTAGCCTTGTGCTTGAAGCAAATCTTCAGCAGGAAACATAATAAAAAGATAAATCAAAACAGAACTACCTATAATCTATATAGTACAGAACCGACCCATCATATGTAATGTATTTGACTGGATGACAATCACTGTACTCTGCAGACATGGCATAAAGAAAAGCTGCTTAACATTTCTTTAGTTTTGAAGCAGCAACAGGCATGCATCAATCATATATCCATTTTGCAAAAGGTCTTGTGTTCACAAAGGAATAGTAAAATCACACTGGAATACAAGGTAAATGTCAAAAGAAATTTAAACAGGTTGGAATTATGCTCAGCTATTGAGCATGATGTTTTCACAACAGGTGTTTTAAATGGAGTGGAAATGTTTTTGTTTGTTCTGTTTTTATTATTATTTTTGTAGCCAAGGCTTGCATTCAAAGTAAGTGCCAATACATCATGACAATACATCAAGAACAAACCCATCATGAGAAATATTGACCAGAGTAAGAAGTGTGACAACTGCCCCTCATCTCTTCTATAATTTTTGTTATAATATAAACGATCATTTATTTCTCACTTTTAATATCAGTCAATCAATCAATCGTTCAATCAATCAATAAAAATTATAAATAAATAAATAAAAAGTATTGCAAATTGTTACAGAACTATTTTAAAGATTCTGGTGGGAGGGGTATATTTTAATAACTTTTTTTCCATAAATAAATAATTAAATAAACGAACAGATTACTTTAATATTTAGCCCATGCAGGCGACTTCAGTAAGCTTTAAATTGTTGCAGATATACAAGCTTCACACTTTGACGGAGGGGGCGTGGCTCTAGCCCTGAAACAGCAGCGAGCACGTGGACTTGTTTACAACCTCGCGATTACTCGCTACTGTCTGTGGCCTCGTGTGCGATTAGAACTAAGCCCATTCATTATTCTTCAAAGCAAGTTACTTACCTCCATTGGAATGTTATAGTTTTAGTTCTGTTTATAAAGCAAGAGAATAGAAGCAGGGGGTGGAAAGATCAGGTTACACACCATCAGCTGCTGTCCGTGACACGCACGCACGTGACTGACTTGTTTACATGATCTGATGCATGTGTCGGTCCAAAGGGACTCTCACAGAGCTACGTTTTTTTTTTTTTTTTTTTTTTTTTTTGTATGGGGGTTTGTTTTAATGCCAGTATTTTACTTTTCTTGTTACATCTGGTTTTGTAGATAATTTTTGATTAAAATAAACCAAATTCCCACATAATACACATATACCTTATTTTAGCTATAGTCCCAGAAAAAAGGGGGGGAATGAATGTGTGTTGGATGAAACCATTACATGGATCCATCCAAATGCATTTTAAAATCCTAAGTGTCCTGCAGTCATTGGGACAAGTCAGGGTATTACCAGTAATTAGATTAACATGCTGTCCAACACTGTTTTCTGTTCTCACACATTTCCTCTGTTCTGTTAGTGTCAAGGCTTGTGCAGTCATCCTGCTGTAATGGCTCTTTAAAAGCACTATGTGAAAGCATCACAAGTGAAGCGTACATTCACGTGTACTATTAAAAGAAAACTGGCTATGAGAAATGCCCCAGAGAATTTCAAGCAACAGTTTCCCATTTTAATCTCTGACTGTACACAAGTTAATCATAAAATTAAATTCTACAGGCAATTCATACTGTAATGTCTTTGCACTGTAACTCCAAATTAGCTGAGTTAACCATTAGACAGTTTGTGTAATGGTCATGCTGTTGTTTTCTGTATTTATTCAAGTGAATCAGTCTTGGTGAATAAATACATTTTGTCTTCTTGGCTAACTTTGTCACTTTTTCGGTTATCATTGACTCAGCAGATATTGCATGTTATTAGACTTCAATGCTTAAGATGCCAGTGCTGCGTTGCATGTCTGTTGAATGTGAGAATGGAATACTGAAACTGAAGTAGTTTCCCTGTGGGGAGAGTATAATAAGCCACGTTGTCTGGAAATAATGTGTGTTTGCATAATGGATGGATGTGTGCGTGTTTGCCACCATGACTACTTATGGGCTTCATAAACAGTGGTTGCTCTTTTGATTGCCGAGGTGTTTGTGCTTATGTATATGTGCATGCATATTCTGTGCTCTCACAACCATGTCTGATGTCAGTATGGCAGAGAGTTAATTATAAAATATTTTGTTTAGTTCGTAAGTGTGTTGTTTGGAATGCAGAAGGATTGCTTGATAAAGCAGGACCAAGACTGTGTATCTGAGAATATCTAAGAATGTGATTTATGGGTGCTAAATGCATTGGAATCAATACAGATTTTGTTATAGACCAGACGCTATAGTGGTTCAACACCTTCTTCAACCCACCATCATTATTCAGGCAGTGAACAGGTTATGGCATACACCACTGGTTTATTGTCCTGGAAAGACAGGCCTGTCTGACATCTGGGAAATCCCAATAATTTCCCATTTACTGTCAGTACTGCTCCAGAGAAAAATATCTGAAAACAAGTCTTTGTATCTTACACAAATTTGCTAAAATACTCATTAAGAAAATGAAATAGACAGTGTGGTTTTATGTCAGTGTGTCATGTGGCTAAAATGATACCTGTCCCATGCAGCATTTTCAAAACCATTTTCCCCAAACCCTGCCCCTTCTTCAGAAGTCTGAACTATTTTTGACTGGTGACTGCTAGACTGAGCTGACCAATGAAATTTTGCGTTTAACTGGTTAAAGGGGAAAATCATGCCCACAAAGTCTGTGCCCGATTCTTTTGATCAAAGCTTCCAGCTAAACAATGTTCTCTTAGCAACACTATCTACATTTAAATGGCTTTAATTGACTCGTTTCATATTCATTTTGCAAACATTTCAGAAACAGGCCCTGGGACAGAGGCAGGGGAAATTGCAGTTCCGGCACAGTTTGTTCTCTGAACACTGACATGGATTATTGCATAACGCAGTGCCCTTGCCTCTTCCCTCCAGTCACTGTGATCTAACAGTGGTCCTGCTGTCCTTGCGCTTCATTGTGAGTACAAATACGTGATAATTTGTTTGTCAGGTGTTTCATCTCCCCCTGTGCATACATGAGTCAGCACATACTTTGTTTTCTGAAATGGTCTTAACGTATGTAAGTCTAGTTATTGTCCTGCATTACCTACATAAACATCTTGTATGTAGTAACGTGTTGATAATCTAGTCTTGATTATAGACTTAAAACCTTGAGTAAAATGATATTATCAAAATTCCAAAAGATGTGCAAAGAAGTCCTTGCAAAGAATAACTTTAAGCTAAGCTAACACTCTCATGTAAGCAGACTGTCAATCCCACACTGATCTAGCTAAATGTAACTCTTTATTTCCACCCTATTAGGGTTCCACAATGTTAATTTTTCTGCCCTAAATAATCAAGCTATAATCAATAAAGTGTTTCCTGAAAGTTTAGTATTCACTTTTATAGAAATACTTCCAAATATATACCACATAATACTGACATTACTATTTTTTATTTTCATTTACAGAGCTCAAAGTGATGCTGAAACAGGAATGATCTGGATACTGTATGATGTAAAGTGAAAGCAGGAAGGATGTCTTAAAAATCTATTAGCTTCCTGCAGACAATAACAGAGAAAAGGAGGCATGTGGAGCTGGACTGGAACTTACAGTCTTGCTCAGATTGGAATACTGTGATTTATTAGCATCCTGTTCTGTCAATGAGAGCCTGGGAATCAAGTCACAGGAAAACATTTGCCTCTGTCCTGCTCATTCCACAGGAAGTAATCTGTCCACTTGTTTATGAATGAACTGTGTGTTCCTTCCTCTATTGCCCTCAAGCTTTGGGACACAGTGTCAGTAACGAGGTGGGAATTATGGCAAAATATTGTAGGTTATTGATGTAATACTTTGTGAATCGTTAGGTTTTTTTATTATTGATATTTTACATTTGTTGTAGAAAGTATATAAAGAACAATAAAACTGTTATTTTCCTTAAATAATGATTTTATTCATATTATTGCATATAACTATATTTTGCAACACAAACAAAAGCAATATTCATCAAGGATATATTAAATGATCTCTCAACAGCATAACAATGAACAGTATGTGACATTTGTACAATGGAAGACACAGCTTGTTCAATTAAACCTGGCAAATATTGAAAATATATTAACCCTTTGATACCTACAAACAATAGATATTTTTATTTCAAGAACACTGTTGAATATATATATATATATATATATATATATATATATATATATATATATATATATATATATATATATATATATATATATATATATTAGTTTCAAAAAGCAAAATAAAATAAGCTTTAAAAGTTGGCAGAAAGAAATTTAGAAACAGCATAAATTCAATATCTCTGTACAATCTTTTAACAAATATATTAACATAATATTTATACATTTGGTTCCACTTTGTAAACTAATCTGATTCGTAAGTATTGCATATAGAAAGGGTGAATGAAAGCTACCTAAGAAGCAAGACCTTCCCAAAAATCAAGTAGAATATGTACCATCACCTCAAGAAATTACTCATTTAGTCATGTGTCACTCCTTTTCAGGGCTTTAAACATAAAATAAAAATAAATACTATTACACATCTATATCAGTGTTATACATGTGTTTTTAGATAAGGGATTTATTAAGATACGAACAAAACATGTTTGACCAATGCAATGCTTAGTATCTTGCATTTCTAGTTTATTTTCTTAGCAGTTTGCTTAATATTTTAATATAAGACACTAATATATTGCGTTGGGTGAAGAGCTAATCTTCATGCTAAGCACATCACAGCTTTTATTTAGTTCACAACATTCAGGGAAAAGCAGACAGTGGCTAAAAATGACTCATGTTGTGATCATTTTCTTTCTGCCCCACTAATCAGTTCTCTCATGTAAGTGGGTTTTGTGCTCTACATTCAGATGCGTCATGTGTTACAATCTAGTTGAATGAGACATCCCTGCCACATATCAACACAGAGCCAATGTGAGCGAATTAAGACAGACAACCATTAAACTGTTGTCTAGTAATGATGCACTGAAATGAACAGAAATTCTTGCCAAATTCTGGATCCACTAATCTGAAAACCAAAAGTGCACATTTTTTAAATTAATCTCATCAGTTCTGTTAATAATACTTTTTAAATGATTACTTTAACTTTCTTTGATTGGTGTGACTTTACAATAAGATATTGGTTTCCAAAATGGTTTAAATATTTAAATATAATATATAATGCAGCTCAACAGTGCCAATATTGATCAATGTAATATTTACTTCAAACTAACTGTATTCTAAACAAACACGGGGCAGACATTTTTGGGCCAAATTTTCTGCAGCCAACATTTCTGTGCATCCCGGTTGTCTAATACATGTTTTTTTTTAATTAATTCACTAGTAACTATGATATAACTGGTAACTGTTAAATATGACTTGAGGCAGAGGAAAAGGGAATGGCCATGTTTTATGTTGCAAGGTGAGAAAATAACAACGAATCTGAGGAAATATAAAAGTGAAAGACTGACCATATTTGGTCATAAATATAATATTTTTTTTGTGTAGTTATTAAATTGTACGTGCAATAACCACCTCTTATTAAGTGGTTGGAAACTCTGCATATCAAAAGTGGACTCTTATGTAGCAATTTAATATGTAATTTTTTAATAAACTAAATATTTAGAAAAATAGAGTGAATACAATAAATATATTTTATTTTTGATAACTTTCTGATTGTTTAGGTCCAAATACGTCATCACAATTTTGCAGATAGATAGAGTAAGGCTTTGGATTGGTCATATATGAGAACATTCAATTTTGAAGAAAAAATAATTCAGAATTATTTATCTCTTCTGAATTGCGTACATCAATACAGGTCTTTTCACAAAAGAGGACTAGTTGAAATCTTTAAGTCATTATCATTTAAAATTACTAAAATTACACATATGTAGCTATTCGTACGACAGGGCAAAAAGTACCTTACAGCTGTTAAAGTCAGGTAAATAAAGATTACAGATTTCAGGGTAAACTATATTCCAATCATTGTTCTGATTCTGAACAACCCCAAAACAATGTGTTCACATCAACAACAATAATAAATGCTCAAACATACAAGTGGCATGTAGGTTTCATGACTCTTATTACCAACAGAGCAGCAGCAGCTTTGCAGTTCCTGAAAAATGGTGCAGATGGTAAAAACAGGAGTAGCATGTTAAAGTGGCCTCACTGGAATAATCACTGACGCTCAGCTTTAGGATGAGGTGTAAAGGTCACAGTTCATTTACAGCAGCATAGTCCAGGCCAGTTACTGGTTGAGCTTCCACTTTGTCTCAGTACCAGAGGAGTAACATCTGCTTCCCGCTCAATCTGAAAGAAGGAGAAAACAAGAGAAGATATCTTTAAAGCTCTATTTGTATTGAGAGAATTTTTTTTTAGTTGCATTGTATAGAATCCCTGATGTCAAAGCAACTTAAAAGTTATCCAAAAGCAGTCTTTTACAATTCCATTCAAATGAATTGGACCCTCTAAGTAAACACCTGTTTAGACCAGTTACAGCCAAAACTCTAAGTTCTTTTTTCTCTCTCTCTCTCTCTCTCTCACTTAATGGTAAAAAAAAAAAAAAAAATACCTTCCAACTCTGCCCAAGCTGCTGAGAGTGGAGATTAGATAAGTATGTAAATATCTTACACAACCTAAACAACATCAATGCATCTGATCAAAGTGATGTTTGCACCATTTGCCAATCCATTCCAGTCAAGTTTATTTATATAATTTAAACTGCTTAAAAAAAACAGTATTAAACAGGAACAGATCCTTCAATTTCAGTGATTTTAATTTAAACTATAAATACAACTTATAAACTATAAAGCAGCTCTTGAATCTGTTCATGGTTTTACTCATGTCTGACCTCAATGGATTAAGTGAAGAAATTATCATGAAAAGATTTCCATGTTTAGATGTTTCTAACAGCCAGCACAAAGTGTTCCAGAAAGTTTGCTCTGACAAGCTGCTTCACACCACCAAAATGAGCTGGCCACATTTAGTTTGACATGACGTCACACCTGTTCATTCGTCAGTTTCACTTTAGGGCCTTGGGATCTCCTTGTAAAGGCTTGTGTTTGTGTGTGCAGAGTCTTTCAATCTAAAGTCTGCCCTTTTGGACTTTTGTTCCATTTCTGACTTGCATCTGGGTCTCCTTACGGAATGTGATCTTTGTAAGGCCTCAAATTACTCCACCACATTATGCACACACAAACACACACACCTTTATAATTATTTATATAATAAATTTATGAACCAGAAGAGAACCACGTCATTTTTTAAAGATGTACTTACATGTGGAATTGTTCACATACCACTTCCCTTTACTCTTATTCAAATTCCAGTTCAACTTTCAGAAGGGTGTGGCCAATTCAATTCAAACTCCATCTCATGAACTGAAAGTGAGCCAATTCAGTTATGAATTTTGCCTGAATTCTGCCTACCCTGCAATACACTCACCAAAAACTCTCCTATTACATGCACACTACTGGTCAAATTTTACAGAATATAACTGTCAATGTATAATAATGTATTAGTTTCAGTGAGCCAATGAGCAGAAAGGATGCGAAATTACAACTGCCATTCAAGACCAAAAGGCTCAAGCTTGCATGCAAGTAGATAAATTAAATGGTTATCCTCCCTGTTTATATTCAGCTGATGAGATTTAGGGTTTGCATGATGACGCTACCAACAACCATGTCTGCAGCCTATAATGCAGTGTGTAAGGCTGAAAGCTCTAGGCAGCAGTGAGTGATGCCTGGGACTGGGAAATAGTCACGCAATGCTGATTTAATGCACGCATGACATAGCGTCTCTGCTAGATTGTGCATCACTGGATAGAGATATCACAACACCTACAACCGTGGAACAACAAGAGGGCAGCTGAGTCCTCTAATAAACAATCTAAGCTGTGGATTTAATAAGAGTTACATATCCTTCCACAGTGATGGAATTAAAATCTAGGTCTATAATCGGCAGAGACACAAAAGCTAATGAGGCTGCGCAAAACCATCCCGGAAATGTTGTGACGTCTACTTGAGGACATGGTTGTTGTGAACCTGCATGAATGACTGTCTATGTCTGAGTCAATGCTCCTTTCATCCGCCTCAAAACAAGCCGCTGAACAATGTCTAATCCCCCACTCTCCCCTAAGAGTAATCTCCTCTCGCTCCTGGCTAAATGTGGGTAACATTGACAGTGTTGACATGGCTATCTCAGGCGGGAACATCCCGGCCTAGTTTAGCCAGCTCTGCAGAGGTGGAGAACTGGAGAGAACTGCTTGGGTTAACAATTTTTGTTACTTGAATCTCAGATTGCTTAAAGTTAGATCTTGGATTAGAGTTAACAAGGTCTTGGGAACTGATATTAAGTACCTCCTAAAAAACAAAGAAATGGCCAAAAATTCAGTTTAGACTCACATAACTAGTCAAAAGGGTAGTGATAAATCATGTTTCATATTATAGTACAATATAAATATAGTAATAAAATATAGTAATAAATAGTAAACAAATGAAATACTTTTCTATGGTAATTGACTGCTGTTTACATTGTTGTGGTATGTAAGATGTGAAGTTGTAATTAACCCAGAATCTAAGTATCTAAATGTGTGGAGAGACAGTTTAAATAACATACTGGGAACTAGTAATAAATCATTCTTTAATTTGACATGAGCAAAGTGAGTGAGAGACAAACAGAGATACTGTAGGGAGAGACAGCCTAGTTTTTGAAAGTGTAGTAGAATAGTAACTAAGTTCTCAGAAAATGCACACTCACTGTCCTCGTGCTAAAGTTACACAAAAACTTGCAAGCTGTTTACACACATTAACATTCAGCCAACTATATGAATTGTGGCATTTTACACCCTTAAGGAATAGTTCACCCTTGCTGAAAATATACTCAGGTCATCTGAGATGAGTGACATTAATTGATGGACTGGAGTTGTGTAGATTAGCTGTTTGGACTTTCATTCTGACGGCACCCATTCACTGCAGAGCATCCATTGATAATGTAATACTAAATTTCTCCAAATCTTTTTCCATTAAGAAACAAACTCATCTACATCTTGAATAGCCTGTTTGTATGGCTGGGTGATGTTTCCAGTTTTATCGATTAATTCAAATGTAATTTTTGAGAATGATTTTTTTTTTTTTTTTTATCAAGGAATCAGAGTTTTGGATAAGAATATGAGGAAACGTTACAATTATTCTTTCTATATTTTAAACAGAAATTATTTCTGAACATAAAGGATATGTTTAAGTTTGTACAATATTTATTTTCTTTTCTGCAACAATATTTTAACAAGTGATTAGAACTTTCTTTAAACAGATGGTTTTGTAAGTTTTAGAAAAAAAGAATGATATGTGAATCATGTTGTAGTTACATTTTTAAGTTGACTAGTTGAATGTTTTAAAAACAATCTATATAGAATTCGGTCAAATGTTTACATTTTTTTGCCATATTGCCCAGCACTACATTAAGTGCGTACATTTCTTTTAAAGTGAAACATCAAAATTTAAGCAACTGGACATATTAAAACAACAAACGTTTTGGAGGACTAAAATCATTGACTGAAACGATACTTAATTAGCTCTTCTCTGATTTTGCATTTTGACTGTGTTAATGTTTCTTACTCAATGTGGATAAGCAACAAGTAAACATGTCAGCAGGGTGGCACACTTCACTGTGACCAAAAATGACAACAGAGTATGAGAAAATTTGTTTGGCTGAAATATCAAGAGGCAACTTGTTTCCAAAGAACTTTGACCGGTTTAATTAATCACCAGAGAACAAGACACCATGAAAAAGAGTTTAATTACCCAATGACCCAAACTGAATTGACAAAACTTCATATTTGGTTTTTGGCTAAATGAAAACTTTAATTGCGGTTTCAGTATTTCAGTAAAAACATTTGGACAAAAGTTTGTCCAAATTTAAAACATCTCTCTTAATGTCTTCTCTCTCTGCAAACCACTTTCAGTCTTTATCTCTCTCTGTCTCTCACACAGGTTCTCTAGCTCTCCATTCCCCCACCCCCTGCCCCTCTCAGGCTGAAGGGACAAGCACTAGCCAGCCACTGTCCTGGGGCAGAAGCAGATGGCGTGCTGTCATTAGTGAATTGTCTGTGCTGCTGCCATGCCTGATAACAGACCTGCGGTGAGCGGCGCGGCAGGTGCACACACACACACACACACACACACACACACACACACACACACACACACACACACACACACACACACACACACACACACCCCTCTCTGCTCAGCCATCTGCCACACATGCAAATGCACACAAACACCTCTAGAAATATGATTCCAGAGAAAAAAAAAGAATGAGTGAGTGAACAAAAGAGAGAAAAAAAGTTTCTTATGTACTAAATGTCTCAAAACAGCTTCTTGGTCAAGATAGTTATTTTCTTTCTAACTTTTACATATGTTGTACATCAAGGTTAACTGATTAATTCATCTTTGTTTATAACACCACAAGAGCAGTAAGGGACATTAACAGAGATGTGTTACAAATCCATACAGAGACATTCTACATATAATCATAAATGTTAACAAATTACAAAACAATGCACTTTTGGCAAGAATGCCTGAAAAGAATAAAAAGAAATGAAAAGAAACCTTGTTGATTCATGAATGTGTGAATTCTTGAACAATATTTATTTTTGTTCTGGTATTTTTTTATTATTCTTATTTTTAAAATGTCAGTTATATCCCAAAATAAAAAATTAAAAAATTAAAAAAATATTTTGCATATGGGGAGCATCAGGTAATACACTGACCATGTTTACATGCACATTATTTTCAGATTAATATTAATATGAAAGTGATGTGCATGTAAACATGGTCAGTGTATTACCAGTTGCTCCCCATATACAAAAAAAATAAAAAATATAAAAAATTCTGGTTTTGTCTTTATTCAGAAATAAACTGAATAAACTAGCCCCATGCATGTTCTTTTCCTGCTGCTCTCATGTCGAAATAATGCCTAGCTTTTACCATTCATAACATTAACATTAAGTATTTCTGCACAGTAATGTGCTTGTAAACAGGGAAACATAATAGACCCATTAGGCAACACAGAAAACCACCCAGGGTGCCATCTCTTTGGGGATGCCAATTTACCAAGCCAATTTCACTTTCATTCTCCTATGCTCAAATAAAGTTTTACTGATAATCCAACCAATGGAGAATCAAAATTGTGAGGAATTCAACAAGATGGGGCATGCAGCACTGCTTGTAAATGTGGTTTCTTTTTCTGCAACTATGATAACAATTTTTAATTAATAAAATCGTCACCTGAGCTGTCTGAAATTTTTTCTACATAAGAAACCCATATATAAATGCATCACCGTTTGAATACAAAAGTGAAAGCATCATGTTTGAAAGTCCCTGGCATTCTTTGATTTAATACGTAGCAAAACAAGTTCTTGTCAACACATTGCATGTGAAATTAAAGCCTGCCAATGAGTGGAGAGCGAGTGAACAATACTAAAGCTCAAGGTGAAACCAAAACAACCGAGTATTCGCGTCTCCCAGCAACCTTTACCCAGTCAGGCATTCCAAGCGTGAAACGAACCACAAACAACCAACTGGCTTGTTTTTCCTCTTGATGGAAACACATGGCTCAGGCTTTCATCAGGCTCTCCCTCTTCTGCTCTGCCAACCCGTGGACATGGCTGCACATGTTCATTTCAGAGACAAAATGCAAACAAGCTCTCACCCCCACCTCCTCCTGCCCTCTCATATTCTCAAGGCTCAATACTCCAGCCAAGAAAGAGTTAAACTGCTGTGCACTATCCCTCCTCTGACTGATGTTTACACTGTAGGCTGCCTGCACTGAAAACTACCAGCCATGAACGGTCAGTGGGGATAATTTGGGGCCCCAACACTGCTTCTAACTCAGGCATTATGGAAATAGGGGTGAACCAGATGATGTGAAGTACGTGCCTCAGAACATGGCATGTTCTGTCTTCTGTGTGCTATGCAAAAACAGTGTGCACATGGAAAAGCCCCAGGCACTGCTCTTAAGAGCAGCATATTGTTCCAGCTTGTGACAGCAATTCAATCTCACACACACCCACATATGATTCAAGTATGCAAATTAGCACATGCACTTCTGAAAGAAATATGTCGTGTGAAGAAGATTTGATATGGGAATCGTTCTTAACATTATTTATATAGGGGGAATAATTTAATAGCATTTTGCTTCATTACATTGGAGTAAACATTGCATAACAAAATTCAGAATATAATGTGAAATGATAACAGATCTGCTTTTAGCACTAAAGTAAACGTTGATTAGTTTCTTGGAAAAGGATCTACGAGGCTATGGTCTCACAGAATGAAAACACTGCTGCGCATGTGAGCCAAGTGAACCTCAAAATAACGTTTCTCTCTCCTCGGTGCATGTTCCGTTCTCTGAGAACAGCTTATACAAAAGCCTACAAACATTAAAACAGTGTTAATCATTAACACACTTCAGTCTATAAAAACCCAGCGTCGATCAAGTTTGGGGTAAATAAACAGGCGCGCGCACCTCTCTATCCTGCAGCGTCATCGTGCCTGCGCAGTTAGGTTGTTTACCGCGCGCGGCCACTGAGCTAGTCACGTTTCTCATGCTTCAAATTTCTCTGGAATTCCTCAGAATGAAAAACACCCTATCATCGCCATAAACGCCCCATATACTTACATAAATAGCCATAGGTGCAAACCTCAATAAATGTTTTGAATTACATAATACTCTCGTTCCGCCCTAATGTTTAGTTTAATTACTTTTTGTATAATTTCTGAATAATTTCGATACAGTTGTGTCCTAAATTTCCTATAATATGCACTTTTACAATTAAAATAAATACAAGCAAACATGTAGTATATGCTACCTAGAGACAACTGAAAACATTTCAGTTTAAGTAGCAATATTTAAGTAGCATTACATAACACTAACACTGAATACAATGATGAACTGCCTTTAACTGAAAATTGAGTGTTTACAATTGTCATTTTGCATTTTTGACACACTATTTTCCTATTTAATACTGTAAAGTGCTTTGACACAATCTGTATTGTTAATATCACTATATAAATAAAGGTGACTTGAAATTTAATTTGCAATTATACAATAATAAAGGTGACTTTTAACCACACTGTCCAACACAATGACATCAACCTCATGAGCTGCATTTACCAGTTTATTTCAGCCATCTTTTCAAATGTAACAGCGCTTCACATCATCTGAACTCACCTTGTACAGTGGTTGCAGTCTCTTTGAATCCCAGACACACATATGAAGTTGCATGTAATCCATTTATTCCTGCTTTGCAGCAACCACCAGTCTTGAAGCCCACAAGCTCACAATTGCCCATCTCTTGTTTCTCCAAGAGGTTTAAGGCGATGTAGTTCAGTCCATTCTGATAACCAGCTGAAGTCTCTCTGCACATGGGAGAGCCATACTCCTCATCAGATCCTTCACTGCTTCGGACAGAGACGTTCTCGACTGAGGCAGAGCTGTGGCGCTTAACATTGTGTGCAAAGGAAGGAAAGACAGGTGCAACTGTGGTGGTGGATGAAAAGGTCTCAGAGCTATGCCGTCTCCGGCCCTGAGGGTCTGCTCGGATCACCTTTGCTCCTCCATTTGGGTCTACAGAGGAGGCAGCCAACAAAAAAGCACCAATTCCAGTTGAAACCCCCTGGTCACTTAAATTAAGCCTTTGAACCCCGCTAGTGGGGCTGACTAAAGCACTCTCATCATTCTCAGTCAGGAATGGAGGTGAGATCTGACCATTGTTGAAACTCATCTCAGTGTAGTTATCTTTACCTGTGCCAGATGGGCATGGTGATTTCCTCTGTTCATTGAGGAAAAAAGCCCTCTCATCAGGTGGGCATGGGCATTCAGCCAGCTCTGGCATTCCATCCATGGGACTGCTGAGTGCTTCCCTCAGTTTAGGAGAGTGTGAATTCTGGTTGAGATTCATGTAGTCTGAGAGGGGGGATCCCTGTCTGAGGTTGGACAATGAACCTTGGCTTTCCACAGAAACCATAGAGGGAGAAGAGTACTGTGTAGCAGCAGCAAAGTCTATGCTGATGTACTCACCAGGGCTTTTAGGCTCACAAGGGAGAGGATGTTCTGTCATGCTGGGAAGCATCCTCAGAGTGTCTAGAGATAACCTATTGGGCCTGTTGACTCTTGATCTGTGTGTTGTGCCATCAGGGCGACGGAGAGGGGGCAGGGCAGAAACCCTGTTTGCCTCTTCTGTTGGATTTTGGCTCTGGGGACTCATCAAAACATACTGGTCATCCTCTGCCTGTTTAGGTGCCTGTTGCTTGTTGAAGTGAATACTTAGAGACGGGGAGGGCCGTTGTGTTGGTTCACACTGGCCCAGCAAATAATCTGGTGGTGTGTGTGAGACGCATGACTCAACAGGCGACATATTCATGTATTCTCCACTCACCGCTCTCCCGTCAGAGCTCTCAAGAGAAAACTTGGATCCAGACCACATCTTCATGTACCCGCTGTCTTCTAGAGATCCACTGCTAGGCGAGTTAGTAGTGCAGCCACTGCCTGTGAGCTGGGGATGTAACCTAGGGTTAATGATCTGCTTGGGTGCTGAAATACTCATAGGACTCATGGGCATGTAGTGATCATTTTTGGCACCCTGAGGTGCCATGCCTGGTGTCATTGGCATGTAGCCATCATCACCCACATTACTGTTAGAGCCAATCTCAATGTCCCCATAATCTTCTGGGTATGAGACCTTAGGAGAGGCAGAATTTGTGCTCCGTCCAGAGTGGCTGTTCGCAGCCCTCATCAGCATGTATTCATCAAGTGACGCTGAGGATACCTGGGAGTGTGCTACCTGTTGCCGAGGGGTCGTCAGAGAATACGTCCTCTTCCGGTATGTCTCCACATCCAGCATTTCTCTGCTACTTGGCCACATCTTGTTTTGGGTTGGCCTGTCCATCACCATGTAACCATGGACCTCACTGGCTTCTCGTGAGGGTGGTGTACTGGAGAGAGAAGAAGGAGTGTCACTCCTGTTTGCTAGGTTGTACCTCACATCCCCTGGGCTAGAGCTGTAATCGTCACATGAGAGGAAGCCAGTATCGTTGGGTGACCCAGAAACAGAATCATTGCAGCTGGAGGGTCTGTATACTGCAGATGAGATGGATCCATTCATACTGATTGAGGACAAACTTAGTGGGCTTACAGCAGATGGTGGTGAGTGAGACATTGTCATGGACATGGACCTGCTGTGATGAAGCAGTGATGGTTCTGATGTCCGGCAGCCCATAGAGACTGTGTTAGATCTGCTCATGTGGTTCCGGCCAACAGTTGTCGGGCTCCCATTCTCAGATACTGACATGGATACAGGCCTGGTCATGGTACCCTCCCCTTCACTTGCTGTGCGTATTCGGCTAGAGGAAAATATGGGGACAGGAGATGTTGCTGCTGTACTGTCCGTCCTTGACCTCCTCACCAACCCCGTCTGACTAGGGGGTAGATTGTTTAGGTTCCGCCGAGTGGGTACAGAGATGGGATTTGATCCTGATGACTGGCTTTTGCTGCGTGGTCTGAACTCTGACAGCTCTTTCATCGCTTTCATAGCTTCTAAAATGGTCTCATGTATATTTTGTGCCACCACAGAGTCATCTGCTTGCATCCACAGCTCTCCAGGTCCAGTAGAAGCAGATCTTCCCACCTCAATGAAGAAAAAGCTATCAGAGTGCCCACATCTACGTATATTCATCAACTGCAGTGTCACAGATGCCACGTCCGAGTTAAGTTTCACAAAGCTAATTGTCCGACTTGATAAGCACAGTCTGAAAACTCCAGTGATATTTCTGCTCTGCCCTAGTCCCTTTGCTTTAAGATTTACTTGCCATACCTCTTTATACGCGGCATTCACTGGTGTAATCATACCGTAATTTCCCTCCTCGAAGCCCACCAGAGATGATGCCGAACTAGAAACGGAGCTGTCACACACTTTTCCCTTACTTAATAAATCGGTTAAGTCTGCGTGCCAGCTCTCCTGCTCTTGCTCATTCTCCGCAGCAATAGCAAAATACTCGTCCTTGGTATAGAGTGCTATTAAATACCTGTGTTTCGCGTCAGCGCGCTTGTTTATGCTCAGACAGGAGTCGATAAATATGACTCTTTTTGCAGCGGACTTGTTTCTCCATTTCTTTAGATTCTCATAGTACTCCAGCCGCGCAGGGAGTCCGTCACTCTGATCCTTCAAAACAAAATAGCGCCGATGTCCGTGCTTTTGCTTCTTGAGGTATCCGCATTTTCTGATGTTGTTTGAATGAATGTTGTTGTCATTTGATAACGCGGGTCCCCCTTTAAGAGGCGGACTTGCCATTCTTGCGCTTTAAAATTATTTATTCAGTTTCAAGAGCTTGTTATCCATCCGTAGAAAACGAGATGAAAAACTTAAATATCCGAGAAATGGAGATGTCCGCTCTCTTTCAAAATGCGATGTCTATTAGTTCGCCGCAAAACAACTCCTCGCTCAGAATGACTGAGCTTAAAAAACAAACAACACGTGACGTTATACACAGCCCATCTTGGCTCACTGAAAACAGTCCAAGATGGGCATATAAGGCGGTGCGATCTTTTAGAGGCGTGCCTGCCAAGCCAACGAATGGTCGATTCTCATTGGATTCATTGGCCAGGCAAAAAGATTGACGGTACTTTGACAAATCCGTGACGTAGTATAGGCAAATCCCCCTTTACACAAGCTGTTCTCTCCTCCTCTCAAAACAAACAGTGCTGTGTGGATGACACATCTACTGTATATAGCCTACGCACTTCAGTGCTGCAGAGACTTTGCGTTAGCTGTAAAATGTTTTATTATGCCGCAAGCGACCATAAACATCGACATGTTTTAATCTGGAACTTGAATAAACCGACAGTGTACTCTAAACACATTCGATATACACACATTTTATGGTTTTTTTAAACATGCAATGACGACAAACACAGATGAGCCCTAGCTGTTTCAGAAGAATTATAATATAGTCAGACCCAAAGTTCATTTTACACTGTGTCAGAATGTTTGAAATACACACTTGTGTGAGTGAGAAAACGCATAAGTCATGCAGTCTATTCTAACTTGTAAACAAGCGTGAAGTCGTATTGCGCGTGCTGCGTGTTACATAACACATAGCATATGATGGTCTATTTTTACGCACTTGGGTGTCCCTGTCTAGCAACAGTGTCTGCGAACCAGCATTAGCGTTATTGTTATTGTACATAACATCAAGAAGAATGCATATGAATACAGCATTCCATCTAGTGTTTTTTATTTTTAATTATTTTTTAATAACCTATTGAATGTATACTATGCATCTCGCGTCCGCCGTGCTACATACATGGATTTTCAGTATAGTTTAGAATCATTTACTTTTTAAAGGTGGTCTGTTGACAGTTTGTTAAAATGAATCTGTTGATTTTGGAATTAGAGCCTTAATTTAAGGAGATTCGGAACTTTATGGAATTGTAGAATACGATCTGTTTGTTCCAGAAAAAAATGAACTGCGCACCACGTAGAAGTAAAAATACGCCGCCCTCTGGCCACGCATAACACAAGAATATAAAAACATTACATTGAACTTCTTGCACCGTGGTTTATAACCTTGCTCATTTGTAAAATTGACTTTTGCATTTAGTGAGATTATGAAAGCATTACTGTGGGACCAACAAATGATGAAGTTTGTAGTACCAACACAAAATCTTTCCCTTGGTTATTAGCTCTAGGTACAATTGCATTTCACAAATAATCGAAGGAATATTTAAAATACTTAGCATGTGATGTAACTGAAATCGTCCACCATATCTTATCCAGTGGCATAGTAGATTAATCTGTAGGAAATATTAAATTATGCTGTAACAGTATTTATTTTAATTATAAATAGATAATAATAATGTATCAAATGAATAAGAATGACTGTGCTCTTTTCCATGGCATCACATCAAAGACCAATATGGTATTTATTGCTGACCACTGAGTAATATCTTATAACTGACCTCTAAGATATGCCTATAAACATCATCTTATGTCTATTGCATAATACGCTTGTTAACAATTCTTCTTGACAAGAATGAGCATTTGTTCTTTGCAACTATAGCCTTGCCTGCAACAAGCCTGGTAATGATGTAGCTCAAATCAGGTCATAAAATAAAAGCAGCACAATAGTTTAGACTGTTGATTCTTTATTAGCAAAAGATGTGAGCATATAAGGATTACAAATATTAGATGCAACTGTATGGAGGCTATTTGCCAAATAAGGCATTGTATGTGAAATACGTAGTCCAGTTTACCTCAGTCCAGTAGAACCCAATAGGAGTTCTGGATAATCTGACCCTTAAAGAAGATTATGGTATATAAACAACATGGCTGATCTTCCTAGGAAAGATTTGGGTCCTTTACACCCCAATTCTGAAAAGAGCAGCTGTCTTTTGTTAACACTCTGCCATACACATGCAAACAATATATGGATTAAATACGCTTCAGACACATAACTGTTGCCATATTGCATTGTCCTGAGATTCTGTTGTGCTTGATGTTGTTTGTTGATCTGATCTGTCAGGTCAAGGGGATTGCATCACACAGCATGTGTTTTGAGGCATTAGCAGTAGGCTACTCTAATCTTCCACAACAATGAAATAAAGTCTATAAAATCCATTGATCAAAGCTTATCCACACAAATCTGCATATGCAAGACACCGCAGGCCTCTATGTTACAGGCAGGGCTAATGGAAATAAATAAATATATATACTTTATTTTAAGGTGTCCTTGTTACAGTGTAATACACTTAAGAAGTGAGCAATATTTATTAACTACATGTATTTACAATATGCTTAGTGTTAGGTTTAGGGTTACTTGCGTTATTTAATTATGCATAATTTATTGTTGTTCTAATAGTATGCACATGTAATATGTGTAACAAGGACACCTTAAAATAAAGTGTTACCATATAACCACTTGTTTAGTGTTAAAGCATTAATGTAGTAATACTATTTAAATTAACAAATGAGTTTCAGATATTAATATATTAAAGAGGAATATTAATATTCACGAATCATTTTAACTGTCCTCGAACTTCCCAAAAAAAAAAAAAAGAGGAACAGAAGCTTGTGGTTTTGTAATCCAAATCCAACATTTATTTTAGGAAATTGATTTCAGGACTTCTTAGGAGACCTATTAGGATTGTTCTCTTATTTAATACCTAAAGTTAATGTTTATATTTAGCCTGAATATCTGATGTAACTGATAAGACATCTTATTTAATAAATCTTCATTCACTCCACATTATTTAGGCTACTGTGGATATAACAGCAAGGTCTTTTGATAAAATTATTGTTTTTTGCTTGTTTATTTGTTTGTTTGTCTTGGTAATAATGATAATTTTGAACAATTGATGTGAATAATTGACACTTTACTTCACTGGTGTCAATGGTCAATAATCTGAACATTATCATTTTTATCAACTATAGTGGATCCCTTTAAATTAAGGGCTGCATGTAATCTTTAGCATGATGTTACACATAAAAAGTCTGCATTAACCCACCCCCCCCCCCCCCCCCCCCCCCATATATATATTGCTGCACCAAATCTATGTGTTGCTGCGTCTTTGTGCAGCTGCCAACCATTCTGCTGAAAGTTGCTGAAGAAGGCATTGCTTGGCCGAGGAATCATTATTTGTTATCAATAAATTATTACATTTTGTTGCTGTGTGTTTATGAAACCTTGGTATGTGTAGTAAACATTTTAAAATAAATAAGGCCATGTAGCCGTTGTTAACACTGATTTTAGAATAGCTAGTTATTCCACTGCTACTAAATTCACAAACTCTTGCCCTTCCCTTCCCCCACTCGGCATATTTCTGAAGAATAAACAATGAACTTTAACCTGAGCCCTGAGATATTAGAACAAACAACCTGTTAAGGAAAATATCTGGAAAGACATTGTACTTCACGTTTCAAAATTATTTTTCATATATAAGAATTACTGCTTTGAATTATTGTCCTAAGTCTAATGTCATGTACTAAAGAAATTTAATACTGTAACTGTTAATGGGCTGTTGTTGTGAGTTACATAGTGCCTAAGGAAATGATACAAACAATAGTCACTGTTGTAATTACAGTGGATAGCTGTACACATGCATTTGTTGCTACAATAAATCAATCTGCCCTTTTCACACTCACAAATCTTACAAACCTGCTCACAAAATGTTGGGGAAAGAAAAAGAAGCCGTTCACCTTATTAGAAGTTATATCGTACCATTAGAATGATTCTGAAACTGATATTTCAAGAAAAAAAAAACTGCATATAGCCACTTTACATGCATTCTATAACTGAATGTTCAGTGTAGATGGGTGTTTAGGGGAAGAAATTATGGAGCTTTGCTGCATCAGCAAGTGAAACATGGTCTACGCACATGCTCAGCTCTGGTTTAATAGATTAATAATATTGGTCAATAGATTAGTTAATAGATTGCTTATGATATGATATCAGTAATATGAGGTGATTGACCAGTAAATTTTGACCTTGTGGTGACATTTGTTTCATCCCCATGAGGAAACAAGCTTATAAATCATACAGAATTGTGTTTTTTGAAAATCAAAAATAGCAGAAAGTTTTGTAAGGGGTTGGTTATAGGATAGGGGGGGTAGAAAATACAGTTTGTTCAGTATAAATACTATTACGTCTATGGAATGTCATCACAAAAAATGGGAACGTGTGTGTGTGTGTTTGCATTTAGTTTAGGGCAAATATTATATTGATGAATCTGGGCAGGAGCAGGAGACAAACCCAGAGAATAAACATCATCACAATTCCACTTTCTTTGAAATGTTCGGGTAAATATATTTTGGATTTCAGATGTTACTTGAAAGACAGTTTGATCATGACAAACACAGAGCTATGAAGTACACTATAATTTGGACAAATCCTTTTTCTTTTAATGCAATGAAAAACACAGCATTATCACACCAAATTAAAATATTGGATATAGCCATGGGGTTTTTCACTGTGCTTTTAATTTACATGTGGAAAATGGAAAATGCAGGTTGAAATGTTTATATTTAATGAACAGTCAGTTGTTACGGAATACAGACATGGGCTGAAGGAGCAAACAGTGTCTTTTTTTGACAAATATAAGCAATGCAGGTAATGGCAGGTAAGTACAGTAGCAGTTCAATAATAGTATAGTAGTGCTTGATGAGAATGATAACAGGACTTTCCTTATGTGCAGGAGATCATGGACGGTGGAGCAGATGGAGAGTGAGCACACACACCTCATCGCAAGGAGCAAGTTTTCAGGTAATCCCTAACATATGACACTGGAGACATGAAGGTGGGGAAGGCATGCTGGAGATTATCACTAGAGAGCAGAAGAACATGTAAGCAATCCACTTCAAATAAACAAGACTGTACAATAAGGAGAGATGAGGTGTGTGCTCAAGTAGTGGTGCTGATGAGTGAATTTGATGGAGTGAAGGTGTGGCTAGTTAGTAATCAGTTAAGGATGTTTACTGTGATTGGGGAAACTCAGAGCCTGGCCGATCTCTGTCACCAGTGATATTAAAAAAAAACAAAAAAAAAAAAACAAAAAGGAACTAGGTTTTATATGCTTTAATTTTCTCTGTAACTGAGTCCAATTAGCTTTTGGAGAAGTCATATATAATTCAGTGTCTTTGTCCAACCTGCCCTGTCAATGATAATCAGATATTTTGAAAGACTTTACAAACTTATCGTTTCCACTATAGCTGAAATTGAATTAGAATACTAAAGATGAATCCTGAATAGTTTTGTGGACAAAATTTTTGATAACCCAGCCAATTATATGGTGCTAAAGTGAAATGTTTAGCCTACTGCCCTCTCAGTAAAAGCAAGGATCTATCTCTGTCAGGATATCTCTGTTTTTATCCGCACAGGTTTTAGCTGAAAAGAGTAAGAGCACTGGAAATCCTTTTCTAAAACCAATGATGCACATCAGTAAAGCTCTCTTTATGCCGTTAGAGTTGATTAGAAAAATTGATTCATATACCACAACCGAATAGCATTCCATTGCAATGTGGACAAACAACACCAATTAATAAAGGGCATTTAGCCTGCTAGTTACAATTGCTTTTTGACCTTACAAATATAGCTACAGAAAACCATATATCTTAAAATTATTTTTTAACTTAGTTGTTTGAGCTAGTTATGTCTTAAGTGTGTCATTACTGAAGGAGCCCATATGTCCATTTACAATAAATGTGCATAATTCAGTGTTCTATTCTGCTTATGATATGTTTCTCCATCTACAGCTGTTTTCTTCTGTAATTGCAAACGTCATGCAAACATGCTTTACTTTTGAGCGTTTTTCATAGTATAAAACGACCTCTAGTGGTGGAAGGTTTTTTTTTTTTTTTGCTGAAGTTTTGCATAAAAACAAGCAGCAGACTGTACTAGAAGTGTGAACGCATGAAAGAAAATCTATGTATGTTAGCAATCTATGATCTAAATGTGATGCTTTACTGTTGGCCTATTGGATGGTGTTGCATCAAGTAAATCTAATTTTCGAAAATCAACCTTCAAATTTGGGGTTTGAAAGTTATGACGATTCCAAGGGCCCGGCGAGGGAGGCCCAGGATGCATTTTTTACCGAGGACAACCCACCCTCCCCTGGAACACGATCACAGTGGGGCCCCGAGTCAATGATGTTCAGGAGGCCCGGAAACCATAGCAGTGCCCCTGGTCTTAGGGTTGCTTGAGCCTATTCCAGTGTCTCGGGGCATAGGCAGCGAAATACCCTGGACAAAGGGCTAGTAAGGTATTTCTCATTGTCCGTAATCATCTTCAATATGGAGGAGCCACTGTTTGTTTCCAGTGCAGAAGCTTTTGTATGTAGTTTTGAGGCAAGTGGTTCTGTTGTTCAGCTAAAATGCTCTAAAACATTACAATATTTCTCATTTTTTCTAGACCTGTATAGAAAGCTTGTTTTAAAAGAGCAGAAAAAAGTAATGGCCATTTCTTACAAGTGACCTCTTACACTGTTACTATCAGTACACCTATTATGATGTCAGGGTACTGTGGCAATTTGGAATAGCATGCATCCAAATTCAACAAAATGGTCAAAAACATTGCAATATTTGTCAAGTTAACAGACCTGAAGAAATGTGTATTTCAAATAAGTAGAAAAAACAGAATTATAATTTATTACAAACAACATCCTGCAAAATCTAAGCACTTAATATGAAGCACATTTACTTGGCTAGTTTGTAGTAGGATGTACAGTATACAAATTTATCACAATGCTCAAAGACATTTTAAATATTTACCTACTTAAGAGACCTGTAGAAAGGTTATTTCAAATAAGATAAAAAGAATCACCATTTCTTGCAAGAGACCTCTAGTACTATCAGCAAGACTTAATTGGTGACAATTTACCCTGAGAGGAAAGGGAAAAGCACAAATTATATTATTCCACAGGAGTAGAAATTTTTTTATTTTGATATTGAAATTTGATGTTATTGTTGCTAAATAAGATATCAATGAGCTGTAATCTACAAGGCTAATTGTCTTTATTATAGTTCTCTCAGGTAGAACTGATTAAAAGCCACACCCCTCTGATTTGAGATCAATATAATTTAAATCAGTTGGCTAGTTTGGTCTAGCTGTGGAGATGAGTTGTTTTCTTCTAGAATAATAACAGTTAATCATTTTGACATTGAAGTCTGGGATGAAATTATTATTTTAGATTTTCAGGATTTAAAGGCTATGGTTTTATTTCTGGTTGCTGTAATACTTGAGTACAAAGGTGAAATTATTGATGGTAAATTTGACTGGATTACTAGTGATATTGCTTTACCACTTCACTGCAGTTAACGTGTGTGTTTGTGAATTACATTGATTGAACTAGAGGGAGAGCATCTCCATACACAGAACCTGATTTTACCAAGTGTGACATCTTCCTGGATCAACATCTTTGTTGACCCTGTAACAACACTGTGATTTAACCAATCAGATTTGAAGTACCAGTTCATTGTTTTTGTGAAGTTTAGGCTTACAATCAGTGTTTGGTGCTTGTACATCAGTGTCATTCATCTATCATTTCCTCTGATTTTAGGGATTATTTATGGTTAAGGTTAGGTTTACAGTAGGTGTAGGGATATGGTCAAAACTAAATTTTCGGATTAAAATTTTGTTCCAGGGTCAACAAACATCTAACACAGCAAAATCAGGATGTGCATCTCCATACATATTGGTCAAGCAGGGTTCCAGATGGGTAATTCTTGCTGGAAGCAGAAGCCCTATAACTCGATCCTTATCACACTATTCTTGAGAACTCAGACTGCTTTTTCATGGTGGATAATGAAGCCTTCTATGACATTTGCAAGTGAAACCAATCTGAACAGGCTTATTGCCCAGATTGTCCCCCCTATTACGGTGTCAATGTTCTTTGCTGGTGGCCTAAACATACTCCTCACGGAGTTCCAGAGTATCCTGGTTCTGTACCCTGGCATCCATTTCCCACTGGTCGCCTACTAGCCACAGAGTTTAAAGGTAAATCTTATCTTTAATAAAGCACATATTTTAACCTGCATGCATGTAAACTCAAACTCTGGACATTATACTATTACTTTGAATGCCTTTTAAAAAAATTTAATGGATTGCCAAGTCTTGCACAGTAGTTCAAACTCTCAACTAAATGTACTAAATATGATATGTTTAATGTCATATACTTTTGAAACAATAAATTAGAATTTATATATATATATATATATATATATATATATATATATATATATATATATATATATATATATATATATATATATATATATATATATATATATATATTTTTTTTTTTTTTTTTTTTTTTTTTTTTTTTTTTTACAAGGAATTATATGTAATATGAGTCTGATTCTAATATGTGGTGAGTGTGTGTGTGTGTGTGTGTGTGTGTGTGTGTGTGTGTATTACACATTTAATTCAGGCTAAATGTCATATTGATGAATCTAAGCAGGAGCAGAAGACAAACCCATAGAGTAAAACAACATCACAATTCTCTTGGAAATGTTAGGCTAAATATATGATAGTTGAAAATATAATGCAGCTATTAAGACATTTATGGAATCCCATATAAATATGACACTCAAACACTACTCATTAATCTTTTGTTATTCTCTCATATAAGCCAAAAGGCAATGCTGACAGTGTAAACAGTCTGTTCACGAATGGGGTTTGTTTTCTGCAATTGTGTACACTGTCTTCTGTATATTTAACTGATATTCAAAAACCTTTATTAAATAAGTCAAGAGTTTTAAAATGTAATCACAGTAAATTAATTCAAAATAAAATATTTTTAAAAATGTCAAAAATATGCTTGGTACTCTAAACAATGTATATTTCTTATCTTTGATGCACATTTGTAAAAAAAATCAATCAATCAAAAAAATCAATGTCAACTATTTATAGAGTTCAGAAGCAAGTGATCAACTTGAGGGCCAAAACTCTGAGTAACTTAAGTTCAAATTCTTTGTGATCTATTTGTGAAAACAATATCTCAAACGCACACTGACATGAGTCAGAACAGAGATAACAATGTGCACTTGTTCACTGACAATGTACATTATTTACTGTGACAGTAAACAGCTCTAAAACAGATCAAATAACAATGTCCATAAATAAATGTATATTCATGAAAGACTCCAGATGCTCTTCTGCAAATATTTTCATTTGCAACATTCCCCTTTGCTCTTCATCCCCTCTTCATTACAGTCCTCCAAATACAATATCGGCGACTCACTTTGGGAGCGTTTTTGAATGATGGATGGCAACACCAGATCAAAGAGTGTCTCAAACATAATATCTACGTTAAATCCAGTCTTAGCGCTTGTCTCAAAGCACATCTTTTCCGCTGGTGGGCTGGATCCCTCTAGTGCCTTATAGCGAATTATGCGGTTGTACAGTGCTATGGTATCATCCTGACTCACCTGTTTGTGCAAGGGAGAGTCTGGAGGTGTGGGAAAGGATGGAAGAGGAAGCACACTATCGTCTTCTGCCCTGACTTCCTCCAGGGTCATAACATGGGGTTGAGGATCAGTGAGGTCTGCTTTGTTGCCCACAATGGCAAATATGCTGTCACTATTTGCTGAGTCAGTGAGAGATAGGAAGCGATCTTCAAGCTCTACGAAGCTCTGCCAGTTTGTGACATCATACGTGAGAATGATGGCTGCAGCACCACGACAATACATGGAGCCTAGACCATGGAACTGTTCACGACCTGATGAAATAAGAAACACAGAAATACAAATATTACAGTTTCTGCTTACATTTTCAAAACTTTGACTCTTTTTTTTTTTAATTTTACAAATCTAAGAATTGCACACACAAAATGCAAAATGCCTCGCATCTCTCGCAAAATGAAGCACTGCATTCAAAATATCACAAACACATCTCAAAAGCAAACATTTACAAACATCTTTGCCGTAATATTAGTTCCTGTTAGATTTGTGTGTGTTATATAGAGAATTGTGTGTTGTGTTTTGAAAAAGTGTTTCATGAAATTGAAAACTGAGTCAAAGGCCGAGAATTAGCATATGGTTTTGCAGATTTGGCGTGTGGTTGAATGTCCCATTTCAGTGTCAGGTTTCAGAAATTGTGTGACAAGTAAAGATTTTGTGTGCAAGCAGTTGAAAAAAAAACCTGTAAAAACTGTCAACATTTCAAAAGTTAGAACTTTATGTTTTTGATAGAAGTCTCTTCTGCTCACAAAGGCTGAAATTATTTGATCAAAAATAAAATACAAACAGTAATAATGCAAAAAATTATTATGATTTAAAATAACTTTTCTATGTAATTTATTCATGTGATGCAAATCTGAATTTTCAGCCGCCATTGCTTTAGTCTTCAGTGTCCTCCAGAAATTATTCTAATTTGCTTCTCAAGAAACATTTCTTATTATTTATTATAACACCAGTTGTGCTGATAAATAGCAAGTTCAAGCAAACAGCATTTGAAAAATGAAATATTATAAATGTCTTTACTGTCACTTTTGATGAATTTAATCCTTGCTAATAAAAGTTTATCATTTCTTTTTAATTTTTTAAAACACAAAACCTATGAATTGTAGGGCATTATGGTTTACACAAAAATTTGAAGCAAAACAACTGTTTTCAACACTGATAATAATAAGAAATGTTTCCTAAGCAGCAAATCAGCAGATTAAAATTATTTCTGAAGGATCATGTGACAATGAAGACTAAAATAATGGCTGATGAAATTCAGCTTTGCATTACTGGAATAAATTACATTTAGCAATATATTCACATAAAAAAAGTATCTATCTATCTATCTATCTATTTGGAAAAGGATAATTGTATACAGAACATGACTGTTCATAGTGTACCGCAAAGCTATGGAGAAAAAAAAAAAATAAAAAAAAAAAAACAGTCAAGCAGAAACCAATGAAACTTAAGTTGCTATTCAGTAATCTTGCCCTCCAGTGACCTGTCAACTTGAAAACTATTGTGACAGGATCACAGAGTCAGTAAATTAAAATCAAGAACCCGATCAGTCCAATTTCTGACTTCAAAATTCTTATTTGTGTGACATGGAAATAAATGACAGAATATGTAGTAGGTAAAGAAAATTTTAATGTTTGGGTTACCTACTTCTTTAATGAAGTTAGAACATTTAGGCCAATCTATACATTTAGCACACTAACAATTTAATAAAATAATGTTGCTTTTTCAACCCCATCTCAAGGTCATGATTTCTTCTGAACATGTTTATGGGGTCACTGGAATTTTTATGAAGAAGTGCACATTCAGCTGGGAAATTTCTGTTCCTCATAGCTACATGTACATCTATGGCTTCAGAAAACCAATCACTTTCATTTTATGGAAAAGAGCAATGTGAAAATGTAACATTACTAATATTAACGCTTCATTTTTGTGCTTCATAGAACAAAGAAATTAATTTGTGCTTGTGCAAAAGGTTGAGTAAATGTTCTTTCTGCTTTTAAATACTCTGGAATGCCTAAGAGTTGCATTGTACCGTAAGTCCATTACTGATGTCATTTTTGTTTCAAAGCATATGTACAAAGCATATGTGAAAAATGGGTTGGCATATGAGGGTAAGGTTGGACAATATTATCAGAATCTTATGATATAATTATTTATGTTACTTTATTTTATTTTTGTTATTAAAAATAAGAATATAGAAACAAATTACAAACAATATGAAAAAATTAAACAAAGACACAAATGATAAAACAAATAAATTAAATAAATAAATACGTTTTTCAGCCACAGTAATTTTATCAAGCAATAAATTGAGTTTAACCCTCGTGTACTGTTCTGGGTCAATTTGACCTGATTTGATTTTTGAGTTTTCAGAAATATCAGTTACTTATGTAACTCATGTTTTTTCTTGAAGTTTTGTGACTTTTTCTCATGAAGGGTCATGAACATGCAAGCAAAGTTTCAACACACTGATGTGTTTTGACATGTCCACAAAATGTTTTACGTTCATACTGTTCCCTGGTCAATTTCTAAGGCAACTCTACAGAGCCAAAATAATAACATTTATTGGTTATATTTTGTTTTTTTTTACTGTCCCATAAAGCAAAAAAAAAAAAAAATAAATAAATAAATAAATTGCTTTTACCCAATCATTTCAATACAGAAAAATATTATCAGCCAAAGATGGTAAAAAAAAAAAAAATTAAATTAATTTTAGTGATAAATAAGAAGCTGTTGTTTGTTTTCTTTGTCAGTTAAAATGAGATGTGTGTCCAATGTGCAGAAGGCTATGTGAAAACAACCTCAAAAAATCAGTGAGCTACAGCAACAGCTAACAATGCAGCCAGTGTCTATGAAACAGCAGCCGGTTCTCACAGGATGTGAAGTCATACTATCAGCTGAGCCATACTATCACAGCTACAGAAACATGTTACCCTCATTGACATGTTTAGATAAAGGCCAGAACAATCAAATAGGCCTATCATTTTGCTTTAATCTTTATCATGTCTTAAAACACACACACACACACACACACACACACACAGTTTAGATAGTTTGATGGAATACAAAATTTTGATCTGTTGCTTGCATTCATCAAACGTGCATGAAGACATGCTTCCTATCAATGACTGCTAAAATTCCGTATAAAAATTTCCACGTTATTGCTGAAACTACCAAGATTGCAAAATCCTGCAAAGAACACGAGACAACAGCAGTCATTGATGCAATATGTCAGAGTAATCCTTTTCCTTTTTTCCCCCACTTAGGCTACTGATTAGAAACTGGCAAGAGATAAAAAGGGGCAAAAAAATAAATAAATATAAATAAAAATAAAATAAAAAATTGTCCACATAAATATAGTTCATTTTGGCAGATCATGCTCAATTAGATTTATTTAGATGAATGATTTTCCGTGTCATAGGATCAGGGACATTCTGGAACTTACAAGACTAGGCTTGTCACTTCATTTCAACATAATCATATGTGGAAGAGCTCTTCTCCGAGTCAAGATATCACATTCTAAATATGACGAACTAGTTGTGGAAAAATAAATAAATAAAATAAAATACTATATATAGGCCTATGTGTGTGTGCGTGTTTATATATATATATCTATATATATCTATATATATATATATATATATAGGTTCTTTCTAGTAACAATAACTATTAATAACCTATTAATTTAACGTTTTCCATAAGCACCTTTAACTGCAGGTTTCGGCATCTGATTATCTCCGTTGTATTGACCAAAACTGCCAAACTGCGAAATTTGGACGGACTACCATCAACCTTACCCGCTGTATCCCAGATAGAGATGTTGTACGGTCCCCACTGCTTCAAGAAGAACGCTCCGCCGATTGTGCTTAAAGTTTCCTTGAAGCTTCTCTCTGTGTACCTGTGCAGGAGGGACGTTTTCCCTACATTCATGTCTCCCAGGATTACAATTTTAATATCAGGCTTTCTCATTTTTCCAGGAGCAGGCATGGGTTTAAGGTAGAAAACTCAGTGATAAAACGATTATCTAAAAATTACAGACTTCCAACTCAGCGATTCATAACCAATGCGCACCGTCCAAGTTCCTTTGGTGGTTGTTAATTTTGGCTCGTATTGCAAAAACACTCAAGAAGCAGATCTCAGCAGGTCTTCTGGGCTTTGGCGAGTTGAAATGGACTTGTTTTAAATAAGCATCAGTGCTCTGCTCCCACTGAAAGTTCGCTTAGCAATGACGAAACAGGAAACTCAAAACCAATGGCACAATGCAAAATAGTCCCGATTTAAACTGCAAATGTCGTCACACAGCAGATCAATGCAAGGAGATTAGATTTTTTTAAAAATCACTTGGATCTTATAAATTAATCTTTATTCTTCCCATCCTACTTATGTTTTTTTTTTAGGAATGTTATATTACAACGTATATATCTAAGACCGTTAATTTGCACGAATTCATAATGAATCTTATGAGTCTTTTTTTTTTTTTTTTTTTTTTTGATACTGACATATCTTAATCTTTATTCTCCCCCATTTAAAGAGGGAACGGATAACAGAGGTCTTTAGGGAGCCTCTTCATAATGCCTTCAGGTATCAAAGGACAAATCTTCCCAGAAAAACCATAAATCATGTTGTGAACAGAAACAGACAATGCACACAAGTTTTCAACAAAACAAACATCAAATAATATGTATAACTTTGCTCCCACTTGTAACATTGCTATGGTTATCATTATGATCATCATCAGACACTGGAGGTCAATTGCGATCCTTGACTTAAGTAATTTCTCTATCAGAATGGTTGAGAAATGTCCTTTAGTTTGTCCCAATGTCCTTTACTGAGACAAATATCTTACAAAAAATTGTTAAACTAAGTGTTAAGCTAAGAACAGAGTTGTTTTATTAACAATTACAATCATTATCATCAGACACAAGATGTGGTTACAATTACTAGTGGTGTTACAGCTTTAGTTGCATTATAGAACTAATCATTTCTGCAAGGCTTTTCAGTAAAGCTGTAATTTCTATAAAGAGAAGAAAACTGCTGAGATGCTACAAACAGCGTGTGTTCTAATAGATAAAGTTTGGTCCCAATTCAGTAAGTGGTTAATTCTTCCTGGTCTCTCCTCTTCTTGTTATTTCCCATGTGGAGTTTGTGCCTCTATCCTGAAACAAAAAGTCAAATTTAGCAATGTAAACCACAGTGGGTCTTACAGTGTGCTTTCTCAGATGGTCTTACAACAGTTCAAGGGATCAATAAAGAACACGCAAAGGAAAATTAGCATTATATGGGTAGACAAATGTTTGGTGACTTTTAAGAAATCTCAGGAAGTCTAATTACTTTGTAATTATGCCTTTAGGTTTTTGAAAATCAAAAGGTACTTCTACAGTTTACCATGCTAAAATAATAACCATGAATTTTCCTTTTAAACGCTCTTCTGCACTTAGTCTAATAGGATGAAATCTTACCTTAATGTGGACTCCAAGGGGTGCTAGATTATTCCTAAAGGCATCACAGGCCTTCAGCAAGGGCACTCTGTCTGGCTGTGGATGCCTTTTCTGAATTTCAGAGCCAGTGAGGGGATCTTGTGGAGCTTGATCTTCCACAGAAAGAGCAAATTTACGAACCTCACTCCGAAAATGCACCAATTCCTCTACCACATTATTTAAAACTCCAGAGGAATCATGGACTTCCTAAGGGACACAGAATACAAAGGATTTATAGTGTTGCAGTGACTTAATTTTAAGAAGAAAAAAAGATGTCAATGCCTACAAGGAAGAACATTTTTCAGTCATTTTGTTCTTGATATTTACACATACCAGGTTACTCTACAATAAAAACACTGCATGTTTCAAAACTCAAAACTAACTACCCAGTTTAAAATATGAATAATTTTATACCCTTTATACCAGTAGTCAGAAACAGGTGGCCCGCGGGCCATAACTGCCCCCAGCCAGATTATTTTGATAGCGGCTGGTTCTGAAATAGATCTGTCATGACAGCAACAGTTACTTACAATCAGAGTATGTGAGCGAAGAGGAGATGTGTGATTTTGAATGGAGTGAGGATTTGATTTTTTTTTAAAAGTCGGAGCATTGTGGTTTTCACCGCTCCATCACGAGTACAATTCATGCCAACGGTCCGTAATATAACTGCATATCTAGCAAGAATTCACATGTTAAACATATTTAGCTAGCTTGACGGAAAAGGATCGCTCAAATCATAAAGAATGTGAAGGCTATGATGACGACAATGGACATGAGCGGGAAGTTATAGTTCTCAAGGAATTTGTTTTTTTCCTTCTAGATGGGCTACTGAATATTTTCAGCTGAAAGTATGATTTAAACAAGTACTATAACACTTATTCACACGCAATCCCTCTCTCAATAATGCATTACAAATGTAATCTTACAGTGCTACTTCGTCTGTATTTCGAATGAGCAGAAATCTGTAAGAAATGCATCAATCCGTAGGTAAAATAACTGACAAAAACGTAATGTTATTTTCATCACAAACAAAATTTGCACTGCAAAAAGCAGCAATTATACCTGCTGACAATCATGTTATTAGCTTGTCATGTGGTAGGAAAAAAGTTTGCACACTACAGTGTTCCAATAAGCCACTTTGCTGTTAATTTATTTTTAATATACATTATGTACAGAACTGTGGATTTTCAAACATACTGAAATACTTCAGACGCGGAGCGGTGTTTCTGATATCAATGAGCACGGAGTGGAGCAGACTTAATCCCATTACTTTTATGATTTCTTTATGTAATTTATAAAGTTTAAAAATATCAGTTGCACAAACTTTCAATGTATGGGTAAAATTATAGAACATTAAAATGATAACATATTAAACCTTGGTGCCATTTTTGCCCCAAGTGCCCATTAATTTCCGACCCTTATGTATTTCATATATCTGAACATTACAGAAATTTTTGAGATGGTCCTGATAGCACCTGACTCGAGGACCTTATCCTCACCCCATCTCTCTCCCACTTTGCTTCCTGTCGGCTCTGATCTGTGCAAAATTTGGCAAAAATGCATAAAAAGTAATCTTTAAAAACAAACAAAAAAATGTATTATTTCTGAAAGCCAAAGTATCTTGCACTCAACAATATCTATTGCCTATTGAATATAAATGGTTTCATTTATTTTCTTCCTTCCATCTATTCATCCATCGTCAAAGCTGCTTTGTGAAAGTCCTGTGCCACAGAGTGGAATTGCTAATAATGACCATTTCAAAATGAGTTGAAAATATTATCCTCATGCACCACTGTTTGGTCAAACGGGCAGTCTGGCTTCAGTACATCACTAAACATTAAATTACACTAGGATTAGGTAGAGGATTAGAAGTATTTTAACATAAAAATACATACATTAGTTTTAATGTTTGATCTTTTACCTTTCTGTCCAATAGATCAACTCCAAAAACACCCATGATTTCCCTGACATAGGACAGCATGGCTCCAAATACAGCAGGACTCCTCGGCCCATCAACCTTCAAACACATTTTTTTTTTCATCTTTGACTAATAAATATAAATATAAAACATCTAATTGAAGATGTACAAATTTGTATAATGACAAAGAATTTGAGGCCTCAGTGACCTACCCTATGATGTTACCTTAGCAGTAGGCTGAAGCTGACAGTTGCCATGGTGAATGAGGCTCATAATGGCATCCACAGTTTTTGGGGTGTCAAAATCATCAGCGAGTGCTTTCCGAACACTGGACTGTGTAGCAGACAACTTGACCAAACAAAGACAGAGGAGACAAAAAGAAGTTGGGAGACATTTTCATCTTCAGCTCTTCTAGGCTACATTCACAGTCAAGTGTTTGGGAATTATCAACATATTTATTATGAGGTGTGATTCTATAATTGTTCTGTTTATTGACTCAATCCCCTTTTCTATTCTCACTATAGCTGTGAATAAAACCAGAACCATATTGATAGTTTACGAAGTAAAGTTATCCCAGCAGAAACAAGGTTATAGGTCACATTTAGGGATCTGTAAAACCAGTTTTGACTGCTTTTTTTATTTTTCAATGAGTGTAAGGCACTTACAGACCACAAAACTGGATTTAAATCCTTTGCATGACACACAAAACGGATATTAGACCATGAATGTGATCCGTCTTTACCTCTCCCAGAGAATTCCCTCCTCTATAGGCTGGCACTGTAAGTGGCCCTGCATGTAGGCCTGTGCATTGTGGCAGAAGGCAGAGATGGTGGACAGGGTAGATCGGGCTTCACTCATGCTTGCATCACTATAGTCAATTGCTGGAAGGTTTAAAAGACCCACAGTAAATGTAAAATATCTGCCCTTATTTGCTGCAAAACTGAGGGAGTATTACTTTCAGTAGTCCCTTTCAGCGTGTAACACATACCTGATCTGTATCTGGTCAGAAGGCAGAAAAGTCGAAACTCATTAGCAGTGTAAGATTTCAGAAAATCCTAGATTATGAAAAGAGTTAAATTTAAAACAACTATAATGTATTAATAATATAACACATAATTTTACACTTGCACAGCAGTGTAACTTGTTACCTTTATAGTTACATAATTCTTCAAGGATTTTGACATCTTCTCTACGCTTCCTTTCAAATGAAGGTGCCCTTGAAAACGAAGTTTTTATTAAATTTTCTTCCAAGTCAGCAACAATAAAACTAAATTTTCACAGATCCTGTTACAATATGCAACCTATAATTTTACAACTAAAACAACTTAAACCAGAAGACTAAGGGCATTACCAGAGTGCAGGAAGTAGTTCCCCCATTGTTCACACCGATGATACGCCTCAGACTGGGCAATCTCATTCTCATGATGTGGGAATGCAAGGTCAATTCCTCCAGAGTGGATGTCCAACTGACTTCCAAAAACTGAACTGCAGATAAGAACAAAAGTGTTTATGGATGTTACCATTTCATTATATGATTCTGTTTCATATTTTCTTTGATGGGGTAAGATTTTATAATACATTTTGATGTGGTATGATAAATGTACATTTCTGTTGCCTTTAATAAATGGGTGATACTGCTACATCTGCTATCAATCCCTAGACATCCATTCCTCATCCATAAAAAGGGGCTTGTCACTTCTTTTTTTATTTTATACCTACATCTGTAAAAATACATGTCTGCATGGCTCCTAAATAAAATTCAAGCGTTCAGATAACCATTTATTCAGTGAGTGAGTTCTGTGGTCCTACAAAACCTGGAAACACATGTCTTGTGGTCAGTCACATGTTTAACACGATGACAAATTTAATTATAGGAAAATAATTAAATATTTATTATGTATTCACTTTTATATCTAATTTTGAAAAGAAAAGAAAACTGATTGTTTAAATTGTTTTCTTACAATTTTACTCTCAAAATAATGTCTGCCGTTAAAAAAAATTAGAAAATTAGCAGAAATAACCTTTTATTTACATAAGTCAAACATTTAACTATTTAACCAACTAGTAAAATGATTAGTTGTACAAGCCCTAATTAATATATATATATATATATATATATATATATATATATATATATATATATATTTTTTTTTTTTTTTTTTTTTTTTTTCAACATTACATACCTGCTGCCACAAAAGCTAATTTCACATGAATTTACATGGATATGTGTAGACATAAATAACTCTTTTTGTAAACAACTTTCAGCATTTCAGTAATAAAAGTCTCTAATATTGACAATGCATGCACCAGGAAGCGCAACAGTTATTGGCATGGCAGTTATCAAAAAGGTTTTACAAAGCCACTTTTGGATTGAGCCAGAGGTGTATTAAGCAATTAAACTGCAATAAACTACCTCAACATCTTTGGTGTCAAAAAACATTCATTCTTGCAGAGAATAAAAAAAAAACAGACATTCTAGATTTGGACAGGAATAAAATCACCAACTAGCACCTATAAATGTTGAAATTACATAGACGTACACATAAATAATTACCATCCAAACGTGGCTTAAAGACCTACTGAAAACTGTCTTAACTTATAATGGGGTAAACCTCTATTATGTTGTGATTCTGTATGAACAGTGGATACATTTCTTCAAGCTACTGCCTTATACTATGTATACACAGAGTGAATGTACCATTGACATCCATTCAGAATCAGACATCAAAGCAATGCAAAACAAATACCAACATACAGTGATATTTGGTTTGACAGAGTAAATAAAAATACCTAGCAATTGTAGAACATTCAATGTGCCACCCAGGTCTTCCTTGTCCCCAAGGTGATTCCCAATGAGGTTCATGTGGTTTGGATGCTTTCCACAGAGCAAAATCCCTTGGATCTCTTTTATCCTGAGCCCCTAAAATACAAGAAACTGTTAAGTACTCAACATTATTTAGGTTAGCTTTCTTATACATGTTAATTATGAAAATTTGACTTCTCTTAACTACAGACAGTAAATTTAACAGTAATATGATTTTAGCCCAATAACAATTTTTTTTTTTTATCATAAATGTGCAGTGGAAAAACGTGTGCTTAAAGACTGAGCAAACTATTAACATTTACTGTTATTGATGATTAAGATCTCCAAGGAAAACAAAATATCATAAACATACCCAGCTCCCCAACAATCCCTCCAAGGTTCACAAGCTTGCCATAGCGGTTACCAATCGACTGAGTGTCAAAGTAGACGTTGCCTACATCAACAAATAATATTAGATATTCAGTTTCATCTTCTATTCACTGCTGGGGGAAAAAATTAAACAAGATAGCCTTGACCTGTAAGTGTCAACAAAATAGAAAGTGGCACCTTGACTTGTGACATAGGCATGTCCATTTCCAATAATACGCTTTATAAAAGCTACAATCTGGGGTATGTTGTCTGTCACCCTCATGTATACAGCTGGAGGAAGAACCTGGACAAATGAACAAAGATCAGTCAAATATGTGTAAATATTTTAGACAAGATAAACCCCAAACAAACAAAAGTGGTGATTTACCCGCAGTGCTTGCATGTCCCTCTTAAACTCTTCCTCATGCATTCTTGCTAGGACAGTGGGCGAGATGTTCTGCTGCAAAATATAGAAAATAAAAACTTCTACATGTCTTGAAATTGCTAAATATTTACATCCTTCCACATAAATGACTGATCTTGTATTTACTGAAACAGAAGTTAAACAATATATTATAATCAGTTGACACTTACCTCAAGGCTTCTTTGTATTATTTTATCATCAATGTCGGTGATGACCATGACGTGGATTACATTAATTTCAAAAATTCTGGACAAGATCCTTTGTAGAATATCAAATCTGACATATGAGCTGCATGAAAGGAAGAAAAAAAAATTGGATGAATAAGTAAAAAAGTAATGTAACCTAATTACAGGTACTTATTTACAGGTACTATTTTTGGAATCTGATAATCAAGATTACATGTAATCAGTTACTAGAACAAAAAATGACTAAACCTACCACCTAATATTAAATTGGAAAATATTAATTAAAAACTCTCTCAATACTAAAATAACACTATAACAAACTGTGCTTCTTTCAACGTTCTGCATCTAGTTATCAAGCAGAAAAACTTACCACGCATGACCGAGATGGGCATGGTCATAAACAGTAGGTCCACAACTATACCTGGAAGTAACAGAAGAACGTGTAACGTTAATGTACATGTAAGAAAATCTCAATTGACGTTATGGACCACCATGTGCCTTACCAGGTAGCAATGCGTTCTTGTGCCAAAACCAGAGGTTCTTTCTGCTTGGTGAGACTGTTGTAAGTCTTCACACCGGTGTCAAACCCCGCTGGTTTTATCCACGTTCTCTCCGCTCCGCTGCATATATTATGACTGGACAGCAATGATGTTTTTGTAACACCATTATGAATCGAATGCCTGATTCTGAAGCCAGAATTAAGCAATCTTACATTTGCAATCAATGCTAAAGGAAGCCTCATTTTCATCTTACTGCATTTGGTGGTTATAATAGTAATAAAGATATTGCATAACCTTGACGATCAGTAACTCAACAGATTTGAGCGTTTTCCGATTTGGATTAATGGCGTGTAGATTTAGCCATCTGTTCATAGACTAACATGTGTCTACACGATCTGTTTCTTTTCAGGGTCATCACACGGAAAGTTTAGCTACTGGTAAGAATCTCAACACTGTAACTGTCACATCTCTCTCGCCTGTTTCAATGTTTTTGCAGTAGGTTCTTCTTCTACTATTAATTGTTTAATGGCAACCTACTCTTTAGGAGCACTGTCGCCACCTACCGTACTGAGCGGCGAACTGTATATGTGCTCAAAAGGTTCATCATTGTGATACTGTCTGATTATTCATTTCTTGAAGAGTTCATCTGATTCATTGCTTTAAGAGCTATTTGTCTGTTTATTCTGCACTTTTGCTTCTATTTTTCACTTGACAAGAGGCTTTGGAAATGTTTCTGAAAAAGTTTGGTGCGGATTTCATGAGCCTGCTGTTATAGGGCAGTGGTTCCCAAAGTGACACCGGCGCAGGGGTCGCGAGATGATTTCTATAAAAAAAGTGGAAAAAATATATAGGCCCTATATATTTTTGTTGCAATTAATTTAACCCTTTCGCACGTACGATCACACCGGTGTGATCAGTCTAGGCTGGTCCCTGGAGTGTACGATCACACCGGTCAGTGCATGACGTGAAACTCAAATGTGGTCTCGCGCGTTGGCTGGCGCTGAGACAGGCGCGCTCAGAGCTGTCATCAGAACTTTTCAGTGTTTTCAACCACATAATGTTTATTTTAGGTTTCAGACATATAAAGTACTAAAAAAAACAATACATTTAGAGTTTGTAAAATACACACTGATGTCAAAGGACGAGGCAATAATAATCCTTTCCATTATAATTAGACACGTTTTATGCATATCAGATACACATTGTGTAAGTAACTTTTACTCTATTATTCTCCCAGTTCACCATCCACTTACTTTTATGTATTTCGGGAGAAGTGGATGAATTCACGTGTTGTAAATCCAACAGATCCGATTCACTGAACTGCGTCTGCGGCACAAACTAACACGGCGGCGCCCATCGCGCATACAGCTCAACTAACGCGATCGTTATAAAGGTGTTTAAACAACAAAATACTTCCACTTGCATATATTTGAAAATCGGAATATCAGCTATTTCATGCCATATCTAACAAATTTGTGAATATTTTGAATAAAAAATAAAAAAGGAAAAATGACATAAAAGCAGATCATCATTCATTCAGACCTGTTGTTTCTGCGGTGTGTCACGTGACAAGCAATGACGCGTCACCATGGAAACCATAAAGTGACACATCTAAATAACGATCGCCTTGAAAAACTCACGCTGGGGGGTCAGCCAGAATATTTTAAACTTACGTGTGAAAGGGTTAATTCAATACTTGTTAAATGGTGTTTGCAGAAAAGTCTGGTACAAAAAAAATAAATAAAAAAAAATAAAAAAAATATTTATCATGGGGGTCGCGGTCTTAAAAGTTTGGGAACCCCTGTTATAGGGGACATCCTCCATACGCAGCGCTGTGCTCTCCTCCGCAACCGGTCCGCAACACTTTAGCTCAGTTTGACATTTCCCATACTCATGCTGTCCTCCACAGACACGTTTAAGATACATTGATTGCCCCACACCTTTTCAGATTTAACAAATAGCTTTTATAACGGCTTTTCATCATAACACTTAATTATGAAGACTATTACCTAGATAGCTAATACAATTGGTGTATTATCTCCATCCTGCCACCAGAGATCACTCGATGACCAAGAAACACATTAGGCTACTATGTTTACGAAATAACAGTGTTTACAAAACTGACAAAAATATGTTTTCTATGTGCTTGTGGACAAATAATTGTTTCTTTTCTATTTAGTTTTCTCAAAAAAGAACATCCATCTCCTTGTTTCAGTTCTCTGTTTAATCTATTTTAATCTATATGTTGCTGGCTCATTAATATTCAACATACGATTACCATACTGGGCAGAAATGCAAATTTAAAAAGTACTAGTATCTATTAAGTTCAGGATATCTCTGGTCTAAAAAGTTACTAGTAACTAAAAAATAAGTACTAGTTCTATTTTTTCTTAACAAGAAGTGTATAATTAAATACTAATCACTATTGGAATAAGTACTAGTATCTAATGAATAAGTACTAGTAGTATCTAATGAATAAGTACTAGTATCTAATGAATAAGTACTAGTATCTAATGAATAAGTACAAGTAACTTTACAAAAGACACTAGTACCTAAATAATAAACACTAGTAGCTAAAGAATAAGCACTAGTCCCTAATGAATAAGTACTAGTACTTAATGTAAAAGATACTAGTATCTAAAAAATAAGTACTAGTAACTTTACAAAAGACACTAGTACCTAAAGAATAAACACTAGTACCTAAAGAATGGACACTAGTACCTAAAGAATAGACACTAGTACCTAAAGAATAGACACTAGTACCTAAAGAATAAACACTAGTACCTAATGATTAGTACTAGTACTTAATGTAAAAGATACTAGTACCATGAAAAAAGATACTAGTACGGCTTATAAATTAAATGTTACAATGGCTTTCCATAGCGTGTGTGAGCAGGTGTCATTTGGGGAGATGACAAAGATGAATGTCCAATTGAATGGTTCCACTTCTCATGTGTTCTCATGTAATCACAAACCCAAAGGGAGATGATATTGTCCAAAATGTAGGGGAGACAGAGAAAACCAGAGGGCGTATAACAGGTAGCCCATATTGTCTGGCCTCAAACAACTGATCATATGGATTTATGCTTTGTTTTCCGTCATACCTGGGGCCTCGTTTCAGATAATCACTTATGAAGTACCATCAAAGGGCTTGAACTCAGCTGCTCTCTGAGAGGCAGAAATGATTTTCTATTGTTTTGTTTAAAGAGCATTTAATTTAAATGGATATTTCATATGAAACATAAATAAATCTTTAGTCATGTGATATGTTGTATTGTTTATGTGAATGAGCTTTCATTATCAAGTCATGCATGTAACTAGTGTATCTTATTATAGAAACCTTAAAATAAACGTTTGAAAAATTTTCTCCTGTGGTTAAAATCACCATTCTTGTTCTGATAAAATGTTTGTTTTTTTGTTTGTTTTTTTGACCATATTAAAACAAATAAACAAAAAGACAACAGACTAAATATACTCAAATCCTCTACACGAAATTCAAAGTGTATTATTTTCGTTTCATTTGGTTGATTTTTTTGCCTTATTATTAGTGATTGTTAGTGTTAGTTAACCCATCCGAAGTGCACACACACAGAGCAGTGAACACACCACACACACTGTGAACACACACCCGGAGCAGTGGGCAGCCATTTTATGCTGCGGCGCCCGGGGAGCAGTTGGGGTTTCGATGCCTTGCTCAAGGGCACCTAAGTCGTGGTATTGAAGGTGGAGAGAGAACTGTACATGCACTCCCCCCACCCACAATTCCTGCCGGCCCGAGACTCGAAACTCACAACCCTTCGATTGGGAGTCCGACTCTCTAACCATTAGGCCACGACTCCCCCCTATTTTGAGTGTGATTTTCATAATATAGTAAATAAGGCATTGAATAAAAAATGTAATGAAAACTTTCAGGCATGTAACAGAACACACACACAAAAACAGCATAACAGGATCATAAGTCCAAACTGGGATGTGGATAGTTCAAGGATGGCAGGCCGGCACCTTGTAGTTCTGCTTGGGGGAAAAAATGGCCCTTGGATATATCATCATCATATTGTCCAGGTTTCTGGGCTGACACCACGTCTGTCACTTTTTGAACAGAAAATGACCAGGTGATATTGACTGAGCATAACTTCTCCAAGGGGAAAAGGGACGGATTTTGATTAAAGTGCATTAGAACGGTATGAGAGTGGTGTGTGAGACAGAGGGGGGGGGGGGGACTTCCTCACAATTCACTCAACTAAACTATAATCACACAAAGTTCTGTGCTCTGCAGTGAATGGTCAGCTGTCCCTCCAGCTCTGCTCAACAATAGCAGACACACGCTTCTCATACTCCCGTTTGTTCTCCTGGTAAAGTTGAGCTGCTTGGCTGTTAGCTGGACTGTTAGGGTTTGGTTCATCAAGCAAAGACTGGGGAAAACCAACAGGAAAACAAGCTGGTCAAGCGGTGTTCTGATTTACTTTTATACTCACAATGGTAAAAATAAATATTTTACCTGGATTGAGGTAAGAATTGATGACACATCATAAGTTGGACTCCAACGATTTTGTAGGATGTCAAGACATATGCTTCCATCTGCATATACTATAATATCATTGAAAGAGAACGGTGTTGTAAAATGAATAGTTCACCCAAAAATGAAAATTTGCTTAATATACTTTATTTGGTTTCTTAATAGGAACACATTTGGAGAAATTTAGTTTGACATCACTTGCTCTCCCATGGATCCTCTGCAGTGAATGGGTGCCATCAGAATGAGAGTCAAAACTCAGGAGAGTTCATAAAAATACAATCCACATGACTCCAATCGATCAGTTAATGGCTTATGAAGCAAACATTTGCGTGCTTGTAAGAAAAAATTGTCAAGGTGTTAAATTCAAACCACTGCCTCAGACTAATATGCAAGTCCATAATTCATACTAATGTTTCCTCCAGTAAAAAAGTCCATCCCCTGTTGTCCTTTCATGTCAAAATCCACCAACATCTTTATATAGAACTCTTTTTTTTCTTGTAAACTGTAGTTGATCTGTACGTATTTCTCACCTGATTCAGATGAGACAACTTTTTCACTGAAGGAAGAAATATTATCGATAAAGGTAAAACAACTTTATGAGAGATTTTTTTCTTACAAACACACAACTATTCACTTAAAACCAAAAAAAAAAAAAGACATTAATTTATGGACTGGTGTGGATTCCTTGTGGATTATTGTGGGTTTTTATCAGCTTGTCTGAACCGTCATTCTGACAGCATCCATTCACTGCAAAGGATCCACTTGGTTAACAATGCTAAATTTCTCCAAATCTGTTCCTAAAAGAAACTAAAAAAATAATCTACATCTTGGGTGGCTAGAAATTAATCTACATCTTGGGTGGCTTGAGGGTGAGTACATTTTCAGCAAATATTCATTTTGGGGTAAACTATTACATTAAGTCATGTCAAGAATGCCATATTAATGATTGTGAATGACAAATGACAACATACATAAAACTAAATCTTACCATTAGGATGAAACATTTTTGAGATGAATCTGACTGTGGGTGGTTTGTTTGGGTATTCTTCTGTGAATTCTACAGTCAATTTGAATGTACCTATAACAAAAACAGGCTTAAAGCATGAATAAAAAGTACATGTCTTAATTACTAGAACTTATGGACCTCGAAGTAATGTTTATATTTACCATCTTCAAAGGGAGTTCCTTCTGGCCTGTAAAAACAAGAGTGAAAAGTGGTCACATTTGGATAACCACAATAATGCCACCATGTCACCTTTTGCTTTTAGTATTAGTGCATGAAAACACACTGGTAGTGTGACAAGCACCAAAGGACGGTTTTATGCCATATTAAGTGTTGACAAAATGCTCAGGTTTCAGAATAAAGAAACGTAAACCTGGAAAGATGCTAAAGTTGGTTTAGTCCACAGCACAAACCTGCTCACAAGAAGTACTTACCCAAATATCACTGCATTCCATACCATGATATTGTTTTCTGACGGAGCACCGCTAACACCCGCTGGAGGGTCCTCTTGAAGTCTGGTGTGTTTGTTTCAAAACAAATAAGGGAGCCAGATTAGATTTAGAAGGGTCCAAATAAACAAAACAAATAACTTTCCCTTTTAAAATACATTTAACAGATCTGCAGTTTTACTAAAATGAAAACTGGATTATACGACATGAGCTTTTTTACATTTCCTGCAATCAAAATAGTTCCCTTCTAAATGTTTCTTCACATTCAGGTCTTGTTACATCCGGGCTCGGTAAACAACAGCTCCTCATATTTTCTTTTTCATGATTCACCTTTTAAAATCCCTCATCAATCGCCTTCGTGCTGGAGTAGACATTGCTAAAACTGTACAAGTGTAAGATATAAATTTCTGTTGTAAAATTTACTATAATATGTGCCTTTCCCCTTCTCTCGAAAGGTCCTCGACTCGAAATTTGCTTTTCGACTCTGCTTGGAGGATTTCAACACGGAATACAGACGATACCACTGTCATACTTGTGGGGGGATTATTTACCATATTTGGAACTAAGTTAATAATGTACACTGCCATTAAAAATAACTCGTACCATTTAAATGACTTACAAATGTAATATTTGTAGCTTAATTCAATATATGTATGCTGCTTTGTTAAGTAGCAGTTACATGGGTTAAAAATGCTGGCCCACCCCCTTTTCGAGGCATTAAATCGAAGATCCATGTTTTACAGGCGGAGCGCTAATGACGTTTCAGGCCTCGCAGTAAAGGTCGACGCAGAAGACAGGTGACATCCGTGTGTCCGAACACGTGAGACAGGAAACCGAGGTGGGCGTATCAGCTTCCCATGGGAACAGTTTGCTAATCAAATTTCATCTTTTGTTGTGCGCCACGACCTGTCTTTATTCCAGACATGGCATGATGTATTTCAAAACAAAGTAACTTTTAAAATGTATGCATATACCCTGCACATATAGGCAATTATAAGTAATTGAGTAATATGTATAATAATTGACTAATAGAGTGCATTACGTACAAAATGAATGTCAGTGATGAATTAAGGGTCAATGCCAAAGTGCAAAGTAGATGTAAGAAAAACTGAGAAACTTAACACTTTTACTTTCCAAATGAACATAGACATTAAAACATCTTTACTTAAGAATCAGCTATACTATATAGAACTGTCTTCAAGTGGCAATGAAAGGAACTTCTTTTGAGTTTGATTTTTTTTTTTTTTTATTAGAACACAGGGTACAAAGATGAAGGAATTTTATACATCTTAAGCTTTCTTTAAAAAAACAAACAAAAAACAACAAACAAACACTGTTTTACAGTCAGCATGTCAGCTTTGAAAAACTCCCAAGAAAACAGCAAAATCATACAAAAGACTCCTTTTTCAAAAAGCTGGTATTCATTGGCACAAAACTACAAACTCACAATTAATTCACATAAAAATCAACTTCTTGTACAATTTAATGTTCTAACATTGCATTAAGGGGGAAAAGGAAATGCATCTAGTCAACTAGGCTGAGTTCAAACACATATGTATAATAAAATAAAGTCATTAGCTCAGATACAAAATGCAATAAAATTTTTCCCCTTTGGTAGAAAGATTGTCCTTTTATCAAAAACAAATTCCAAAATCCAAAACCAAAACAGCCTGCATTAAGGTGCAAGATAACCCCTCAGTTTAAGGCAGATAGTGCTGCCATCAGTGTGACCACTTGTAATCAAATGGACGGAACTCATTTTCACTTTATGATTCATGGAACAGCTGCACAGGACTGAGAACCTCTTGGTCGTAGTGCTGCTCTACCTTCACGACTGTACTGTGCTCCTGACAGCTGCTAGCATCTTCCAGGTCCTCTGCCGTATCTCCGAAGCCATGGTAGTGTCCATAGCGCAGATGCTCACCGGAGTCAGGCAGGAAGGCACCCCATGCAGGCCGGTGAGATACACAGCTGCTTGGGCTGCCACTGAGGTGCAGTGAGCCGCACATGTCCATTCTTGACTCAGCTGGAATGGTCTCAACCCCATTGAATTGAGAATGATAGCACTGCCCATTTGTGGTGAAGCCGTTGACAGTGAAACTGTTCTGCTGCCCATGACCATTCCTCAAACCTGTGGCTATGGCTTCATCTGTTATTCAAAACAAGAAAAGTGATGAGCAAATGGTCTTGATTACACAAGAACTTGGGCCAGACCAGAGAAACAATACATTTGAACCCAATACATTTTTGTCGATTGATAAACTTCATTTCATTTTCAGTATGTGAACTTTTTTTGCTCATACTTCAAGTGTACAGTATATCATCTTGTTTTTAATGATCTATTATTGCATGTCAATACAGAGTGTACAGTCATGGCCAAAAGTTTTGGCAGTGACACAAATTTTGTGTTTTGCAAAGTTTGCTGCTTTAGTATTAGTAGATTATTTTTCCACGTTTCTATGGTATACTGAAAATCAATGATAAGCATAAGTTTTGATTGTTTTTGTTTTTATTGGAAAATATGTGTATATATTTTGAGTGTATATTTACAATGTTGACCCTTGTTCTTCATAACCTCTGCAATATGCTCTTTAGTTTTTGGTATTAATCCTGACTGATGGCGATCCATTCTTTTCTTATTAGTTCTCGGAGTTGATCACAATTTGGCCACGACTGTACTCTTCCAAATGGTCACAAGGATGAGAGTTTAAACACCTAACTGCAAATGTCAGCAATAAGAAAACTTTTTTTTTTTTTAAGAAACTATAATTACCATCAAATAAAAGTCACATAGCCTAAAAGACGCTTCAGTTTTACAAATAAACAAGATTACACATGCAATCTTCAAATATCGTTAAAATAATTTATATAAAAGTATAGAAGCACAATTACTTTGTAAAATATTAACCAATGCATTCATTAATTTGTAAGTAGGATATCTTCATGAAATATCCTTAAATCAGTTAATGCTTTAATTGTGAAATATATTGCTGGAGGAATCAAAAAACATAACTAAATAAAATTACATACAAGCCAATTGTGCTATATTAAGCTAATAGTAAGCTACTTTCACAAAACTGATTCAGAATAACCCTATACAGATTATATGGCAAAGGAAATTGAGCAAAGAAAGATTTTAGCTGGTGTATTTTTGCAAGTACTGGAAACGTCTGTTATTTAAGTCAAGTGTGTGCATACTTTGAAAATATTAGATTGCAGAAATTTTATCAGACTGAAAAAAAAAAAAAAAAAAAATCCAATAAAAATATACTAGCCAAATCATTTGCATTGACAGCATGTTGATAAACCCTGGGGAAACTTGTTGATAACTTAGCCCTCATAAATAAGCGTAAGAATTTGTCCATAGCCAGGGGCCAGGAACAGAAGTCATAGATGTGGGCTCCAACATTTGGGTGGGAGAGGGGTTCCTCAAAGAAACACTGTCCTCATGATGTTCAATGTCAATAGACATTGGTGGAGAAGGTCCAGTCCCACCTGATTGGTTTTCAGCAGTTGATTCCACATTCATACTCTCAAGCTCCTCTCCAATTCCATTATTTGCCTTCACTGAAAAATTCATGCCTGAATGGAAAACAAGCAATACAGTCAGAAAAATCTTTTTTTCCCCTTGATTTAGTGTTGGTTTTTGTGCACAAACACATGTGATTAAATGCACTACAAAACAGACTTACTCTCAGTTCTTGCTTTTTTCATTTGGTTTGGCTCTGTGCAATCAAGTAATCTTTTTCTATTGGCCATCCCATTCAGAATACTGCGGCCCTGGATGTGCGAGTGGTCGGTCCCATTATGGGCAAATCCATTTATCTGATTTAGCTGGTTGTGTGCATTAGAGAGGAGCTGAGCGCAATCATGGAAGCCTTGAGCATGGGCCAGATCTGCTGCAGTCAAACCATTTGCATTCCTCAAGCTGCACAGTGGGTAAAAAACAAAAAAATAAGATTAGTCGGGTCTGGAATGATCTAATTAGCACTGTTATACTAATGTTAACAATGTTTTTACATTTTAAAGACTTTCCCTTTTATTCTATAAACTAGTTTTAGGAAAGGCCCAAAAAGTTGATTTTTCACACACTGCAACAGGAAATAGTAAAGTTCTGAAACTTTTTTTCTTACAGATAATTTTTGTGAACAAAATTAAACAATGGTACAAGTTTAACTATTTATCCAACATGATGCTTTTTAAAGAACTGTCATGTTTAAAATACTGAAGGCAATGCAGTTGATCTCCATTTTAAGTAGTAGCTAAAACCAGAAAAGCATAGTTCATTAGGAAAAAAGTTCAGCGCATATTTATCTCCAAATGCAGTGTGTGCAATTAAATAAGAATTCAGACATGAACCAACATGCTAAATGGATAAAATATATTTGGACCAGATGATTAGTCATATTACATTCTACATATAGTTTTAAAGTCAAATGTTTGCCATTTTGTCAGATGGACATAAGATTATGTTCTGTCTGCGTGACACTGATATCCGAAGATACAGATTCAAAGATTCTAGCCTTTGAATAGTGCCTTATAAAGAATTATGATCCTATGGATTCCTTTTTGGAATTTTAACGTTTTAATTAGCATTTGGAAAACCACCCCCAAATCTAACAAACTTCTGACCATTTCTGTCTTTTTGCAATGTCTGTGCAATATAATGAGAAGGATTAACATTTGGGTCAGTAGTTGGTTCATTTATGAATTCAGCTTTACCTATCTCTCAATCTCTCCCTTTGCATTTATAAAATGGTTTTACATGGAAAACAAGTAAATATACAATATAAAAATATAAAGAAAAATTCAGCTTTTCAAAAAAATAAATAAAAATAATTATGTTTGGCCTACATTAATTCATTCCTTCCTAAACATCCCTTTTCTATCTGATAAAATATTAAATGCTTCCAAGCATTTTTACTAAGTATTTTAATCTTCTGGAAGCATTCAATGAAAAAAAAAAATCAGACAATGCCAGACAATTCTTAAGGCAAGGAACTCACTGCACTGTAGTTAAGGAGTTAAGAAGAACCATTTCTATGCCCTAAGTAGAGATGTCAAAAGTACTGGTACTTTTATAATATAGTAATATTATATATATAATTTATAATATAATAATTAATTAATAAATAAATAAACAAATAATTATATATATAAAAAATGGACGTTATTATATTAGAAATGGACTAATATATCTAGACATAGACGGATCCGCGCTGATAGACGCAGCTTTCAAACACTTCTTATGTGCTTCTGTGTGAGCGCTCAGTGAAGAGCGTGAAGTGATGATCATTGTAGCCAATCACAGTCATATCAGTTAGCGCGTGAACACTTTGGCCAATCACCGTTGTTTAAGAACCCGCTCAACAGCACTCAAATGTTTGCGGGAAATTGACATTTTTAAAATTGCAGTACTGACTGGTAACGAAGATGGTACTTTTGACAAAACTAGTTCCTCGGCTGGTTTAGACTTGTCATGGACAAATAAATGTGACACTAAAGCCGCCAGTAGGTGGCAGCAAGTCCGTGTCTTAATGAGTGATTCACTGAATCATTCATTCAAATGATTCGTTCAAAATGCCCATTTCATTTAGAAATGAAGCTAGTGATTGGCTTTACGAATGAGTCACTTAATCAATGACTCAAACAATTACTTCAAAAACTGATTCAGGAAAGAATTCCAAATTATTATTTCTTAATTATATAATATCTTGTAAATATAAAGCAAAAATACAGGGATTTTTTTTCTTTCATAACTTGAATTATAATAGCATTCTAACTGCATTTTCAACACGCAGCGAATACTTCTGGACTCTCAAAGAACGTTTTTGTTTTTGTTTTCCAAAATGAGTGAAATACTTGATAATGTCACCTTGCATATGATTAAAAACACAATTACAATATCGTAGACAATAAATATCGCACAAGAATGTTGTTTTTAATCTTTATAGAAATAAACTGCATATTAAAAGATACATTTTCAAATACTAACTTCTCTGTTTCCTGATATGTGAGCACCAGGTCGTCAATAGTATTATAGTAATATTTAATAATAGTATTTGGTATTTCTGAGGGTTCGTGATGGTGATTTCAGTGCAGGTGACATTGTTACGACATTAGATGACGACATTTGTGCCTACAGTTGAATCACAGCAGATTACATTAATCCAAAATGTAGAAATTTGTTCAAATTTAACATTGCTTGCTTTGTAATTTAACACTGCTTCTCTTTCTAGTAGTCAAGTTACGCCTTTAAAATACATTACAAAAAATAAACTAGATGCATTTTAATCACAAACACATACTGATGACATACTCTACGTTAAATCCAATGGTTAAACTCTCAGCACATCGAATTAAGTTCTTAATAAAGATGGTATTATAGCACAAAAAGACACATTGCTACAATTAATTGTCTGGCATTGAAAATAAAGAGGTCCTTCACTGTTTGCGCTAGGAAGCATTTAACTTTTTAATAAATGTTTTACTTTGTAATCCTAACACAGTTTACTACTTTTGCAAGTGTACTCTTATTCAAGTTGATTACTGTAGGATCAGCATTTATTATTGAGCCTCCCCTTATTCTTGTTAGTTGAGAACAAATAAGTAAACAAATCTTGCAGGATAAGTAACAAGACAGTGCTGACTAGGCAAAGCATGCACGTCTAAATGCTATCATGACTGTTCTCCTAGAATCAAAACCAATCACCACAAGAAATACCTCAACAGATTGCCAGTGTGTAGATACTCAAGGAAGCGATAGTGTGAACACTCAATGTAAGGGTGTTCGCTGAAGAACGTGTGGCAGCTGTTTTTGGAATGCTTCCCCCCCTTTTCTGGGCTTTACTTGAGAAAATCAAGGTATGTTCAAATTCAACCGCTGCAAAACATTGAGATGTGTAGGGATTTTCCTTCTCTGTAATGGTTCACAATGGATCTTCAATAATATTTTTTATAAACATGCTACTTTAATCAGAAAGGTCACAGATGATTTCAAACAAATGATCAAGTACACATCTAAGATGCATAAAAACAAGCAGACATTCATCAATCTTATCTATATACAGTTTTGACACATCCTTGCTTTTTAAAATATCCTGTGTTCTGGGGACCTATTCCCTGACCACCTTTTCTTAAAGTCAGATTATCTGCAGATCTGACTACTTCCTAACTTCCTAATAACACTAGCATTTTCAGACAGTTAAGAGCTCATTAAAAATATGGGCACATACAATTAAAAAAGCCACTGCCTGTATATTAAAGTCAGACAGGACACAACTAAGGCTGTCAAAGACTGTTATAATCCGTTTTTTAAAATAAGTTCTAAGGAATTCGGTTCATCTTTCTGGCTTACTGAACTTTGAAAATTGTATCACACGTTGCAGTTACAGTGTTCAGAAGGTTTACTTATAAACCATTAGACAAAAACATTTCATACTAAAACGGTTTTAGTAATGAAACATGCAACAGCATTCTTGAAAATGTTTTAGCTTATTCCAACCAATCTTTATAAGTCAACAGAACAGAATGAGACAATTTTAGTATCAATTTGGGAAAATGTAGTTATAATTGCTAATTACAGTTTAATGGTGTTTAATTCTGATCACTTTAGACTTGTTTAATACATTGACAGCCCTAGCATAATGAGACCACTATTGAGAGTCTAGTAAGTTTTGAGGAACTGGTTCGTTTAAATTATATAAAAAAGGAAATCAATATAAGTCTGAATGTTGTATTTGACAGACAAATCGGCATATATTAACAAATGTGTCTACAATCTGACAGATATTTGAAGAATGTTTGATTTTATATTTTTCAGAAAAAATGTATGAACAAACAGATGTTTTGGAGAAAACACTTAAGATGATTAATCTGTAACTCAGCTTTACAAGTTCATGACATGTTAATGTAAATTATTATGTGTACTTATAAAAAGCAGTGCTTCAATTCGGCCACAAACTACATTTTAACTTGAATTTTATGGTTGGCCTTTATGAGAAAACTTCCCAACGTGTGCCAAACCATTTTCACACCAACTTTGCCATGTATATCTAAAGGCCCCGATATACTTCAAATGAAAAAAGAAGTTTGAAAAGGCTGACGATGGTATATGGTTTACGAACTTTCCAACACCCCCGCGTATGCCCTAAACCAGGGGTGCCCAACCCTGCTTCTGGCGATCGACTGTCCTGCAAAGTTCAGCTCCAATCCTAATCAAACACACCTGAAGCAACTAATTAAGGTCTTCAGGATCAGACAGGTGTGCTTGATTAGGGTTGGAGCTAAACTTTGCAGGACAGTCGATGGCCAGAAGCAGGGTTGGGCACCCCTGCCCTAAACACAACAACGATGAAATGAAAAAGTGTAGGCAATCTAGGTGGGAGACGGGCACCAATGGTCAGAACATTATAGACAAAAGAATAATGATTAGCAGCAGTTCAGAGTCAAGTATCATGTTTGCAATACAAAAGAACCATTCCATTTCCATAATCAGTCCTTTATGGGAAGTGTGAATGGCTCATAGTCTGAAAACTTTAGCATGATGTGGAAAAAAATATTGAGAGTCAGTTTGGTTCTTTATTTTATTAGTGTTCTTTTTTTTTTATTAAACTGGATAAATTGTTACACCTTTTTATATTTTATGTGGTGTCATGATTTACTTTAGACAAAAACAAATTTATAATATTTAATAAGTTTATTATTGTATGTTCGTTTGGCATTTAATTTATTGTATACCCTTTAAATTCGCTTACTGAAAGAACAACAGCAGTAGCGGTATGGTGTAACATTTATTTGAAACACATGCATTACTTCGGGTTGTCGACACCAAGCTTTGTTGCAATTTCTTTCTACGAATTAAATGCTTTCTCTGAATCTTTAAAGTCTCTCCAAGAGTGATCGTACAGGTGCGGATATATTTGTGCAAGCTCAGCTATTCGACACTCCAGTGTATTCATGTTGCTAGTGACTATAGGAGATGTTGTTCTCTTGCCTAATCTTCGTTGAATGTGAAACAAACCAGAAGAGAGAGAGAGAGAGAAAAAGAGAGAGAAAAAAAAAAAAAAAAAAAAAAAACACCTGTCAAAGAAGGTGGCTTTTCAGAACACACCCACCGATTGCATAAACGCCACAGACCATTTGTCCGAAATGACGTCCTATCAGTTTGTTCTTCGATTTCATTTGAAGTATACCGGGGCCTTATCCCTGATCCAACCAAATTTAGGAAAAGAGAATCACCATTACACTCAGTCTTGTCTAGAGATACTTCAAACACTGCAAACATGTTTGTACTCGATGTTTGTGAAAATGATTTCAGTATAAACTATATACAAATTAGAGAACTTTCCACAACAGAGAGATATTTTCCTGTTTATTACTAATGTTTTCCAGATTGTTAACGCAAGTTGGTGATCTTTCTGTGGCATGTGCTAGTTAACACTGACTGATGTGGCTATGAACAGTATAACAGTTTGGGTGTGGCATTACCGGATTAAAAGAAAATTGTAAGACTTATTTAGCTGGTGCTAGTTGATAATACAAAGACTCTAACTTTCAGTTTTCAGCTAATCTGAAAACAAAATGGTCATTCCATGTCAAATCAACTAAATTACACTTGGCTCAAATTTTTAATTTTGGTAATATTTTTAAGAATAAAGATAAACATTAATAGTGATGAAAAGCAAAATATTAAATGTTGTGGATGTACATTTACTCAACAATACACAATTTTGTATAGGGAGTCAAAATGACAACGTTGATGGTACTGGTAAACTTGTAGGTGTTGACTGCTGTTGATTTGCATGCCTATAACTTTGTATAAGTGTTAAAGCTATTTTAATATCCTTTAAGATTTTGGTTCTAAAACTGTTATTTTGGTACATTACTTTTTAAGGTCCTAAAATTATTTTTCCAAAGTTTGCATGCACATAAAAAAGTGTTAAAAACATCTCAATAGGTTCCGATTCTTACATTTATTTTGGAATCTTCATTTTCAAGGCTCTATATGGCTCAGTCCCAAAGACATGGGGGATGTTGGTCCTTGTCCACATTGTTGAATTTTACCCATTTTCAATCTAAATATGAGTCATTTTGCATTCAGCTGCTACTTATTTGTATTTAAAGGGGAATAAGAATAAAAACATGTATATAAAATGTAGCTTGTTTAAAATCTAATTGTAGCTTGAATAAAATATATTTTACCCACCACTAAACTGGCTCTAAATCTCAGGTGAAAATTGTCATTTTGCCCCCTCTCTACCAAACTGTAGATTCACTCAAATACACAACCATGAAATTTAATATTCTGGATTTCTCCTTCATTTATGTATTCCTTTCACCAGTAAAAAAATATCAATATCATTATTTTTCTTAGACAGGAACTCTTATTGAGTTGACATGGAATGACCCAAAAGGCATTTATTCAAGACAATCTAATAAACAATATGTCATTAAACACACAAAAACACAAGGCAACATGCTTTTAAGGTTACATATAAAACTACATAAAACAAATGCACAATTACTCAACCATCTACCCATCTTGGTACTCACATGAGTTGGTACTCATGCACATGCATTCTGCAAAATATAATTTATTTATTATTTAAACATAAATAGCAAAGACCTGTATTTACTTCAAGAAATGTCTCATACATTTACTTGATTTAAAGCAAAATGTACTTGAATTTCTAAGAGGTCATTAGTAATCCAGCACAGAAAATTAAAGGATCTGCAGCTTTCATCTCAACACACCGAGAAGTTAAGACAAGAGTAATTTCATTTAACAGAAGGAAAAAATTTAATTAATGGATGCAGGGCTCAACAATAAGGACTGCTTGATTGGCCTGGGCTAGCATGAAAGACACTCAGGACAGGTGACTGACAGGTCATCATAAAATTAGATCATTTTCACTTGTTTTTAAGCCTTGCCAATCTTTAACATTCAAGCGATTTTAAACCATTTTAGCAGAAGACGACACTGAATTATGTACTCATGTACAGTTTTCTGCACACACCCGGGGCACAGAGACAGAGAGCTGCGACAGTGTAAACACCAATTTGTGTTTTGCATCTTGCACTTAAACACACAAATACATAAAAAATGATGTCAAAACACTTGGGAAAGATATTATATTGAATCTGTGCCTAACCTTCTGCTGTCTGTGTCAATAATGTTAATCAAACAAAAGACAAATCAATCACTGCTCGAATAAATGGCTTTTGTAGCCAAGTATTAATCTATTTAATTTAAAAAGTGAAGACTATGCAATGATTTTACATTTGATTATTCAATTTCTCTAGCTGAATACTATTGTTGAACCTACTTTAAAAAAACTTTATTATAAAGCATTGTTAATTCAGTTTATACTTTTATTTTGTATTTATTTGTGCTAATTTGTTTATTCATTCCTGTTTTATTATTCAGTGTTCACTATTCTTCAATAATGTTTAAAATGTTTAAAAACTTTGTCTCCTAAGCCGGAAGTTTTTGCTGTGGTATTGAAATGGGAATCTAGAATTGTGAAATTAAACTAATATCTAAAATGTTAGTGTCACAATATGCTTATTAGCAAGGTTAAATCACAGGGTGACCAGGCCAGTAGAAATAAAGTCTTTAACGTTGAGCCCTGGGATGTTTTATTTCTCATACAAAATATTTTCAAATTGCAATTCACAATCTATGCCAAAAATTTTTTTCGAGAACTCAGATCTGCTCTTGGGGGGGGGGTGAGGAAATGTGCATTTGTTTCGTTTGAATTTCATCTTAACCTCATATGGAACCAGTAAACACAAAAATTCACCTTTAAGCTAAATGATGACAACAGGTTTAGATAAACACTTCATTAGATGAAGAAAAACTCCACTAAAAGAGCTCTGCTAGCCTACACAGAGCAGGACATTTCAAGTGATAGTTCACCCAAAAATAAAAATGTCACACTCTTAACATCTGAATAACGTGTATGTGTGAATAAAAGCATAAATTTAAGTCTTTGTTTACTAAATCTGCATCCTAAATAAACCTAAATTAACCTCTCCATTCATATGAATTATGTCTTTTTGATTCGTCAAAGACTAAACTACCAAAACTTTTAAATGGATGGACAAAAATGCTAAAAGAATATTAATATCTTAATATCCATATCTTCATTTGTAATTCGAAGATGAACAGAAGTCTAGAACTTTGGAACGACTTAAGTGATGGAGTGTCACTTTAACTGAGTTAATTAAATTCAAGTAATTGTACACTACACTTTGCAGTTGTTATTAGAACTGAAATGTGTTTTGAAACTTTTTTTTTTTTTTTTTTTACATTTATTCTGCAAGTACTAAAATTATTATTAGTATAGTGCCTGTACTACAAGGGTGATAGGATTACCAACTGTATGTAAAATAATTCCTGCATTAATATTTTCCATTTACAGTCTTCAGACCATGGCTTAAAGTAAAAAAAATGACCGTTCTTGACTAAATTAACAACACATTTTCCAAGGACTTAAAGCTATTTTGAGCCACAACAGATCTGAATGTAAACTATGTATCAAGTCTTTCTAGCTGTATTCCATCTGGTTTCATGAGATTGTCAAAATCAAAATGAAGGCTTTACGGCAGAGCTTTTTTATTTGTGGAGATTCTCTTTCACACTGTGATGTCACAAAGTCACATAATAATGCATTTTGAAAAAATATCTAAAACAACAAAAACAGTAAGACAGTGACTTACTCTGGTTTGGCTCCCTGGATCAACAAGACATTAATGCATTCCATGTTACCGGCCCGTGCTGCTTTGTGAATGGGTGCTTCACCCACATAATCCTGAAACCATATAGAAAAATGCTAATTTTAATAGACTTTCACAACTTCACTAACAGCTCTTCACATTAAAAATGCTGACAACATTCTAGACATCAATTGTTTAATTTATAAAAAAAAAAAAAAAAACTTAACCATCAGCATCTATAAAAGCTATGTCTGAATCTCTGGTTGGTATCAATCAGAAGGAAGGAATCTAAACAAACACTCCTCATGAGTCATAATGAAGACTTTGAACTCTTCACCCTAACACAACAGCTCCCCCTAAAGGGTGTAAACTGAAAGCACAAAGGATAATTTGCCATTAAATAACCCAGATAATACCACTAAAAATAGGTCAAACCACACAATTACTGCAGAGGCAGTAATACAACAGGGATAACTCATTCACTTCCTCTCAAACCGAAGCAATAATACAAAATGGACTTGCTTGTGAGCATTATTCCCCTCAGTGTCTGTGCTTGTTTGTGTGAACATATTTGATGTTGGCCATTTTTAATAAACAAAAATTCAAGTAATTGCAAGTCATGCAACCTGATTGGGGATGCCAGACTGATTAGCAGTTTACTGAAATGGGCCGATGAGAATAATGACTTTCTACAGAGTACTCTCAACTTGGCTGATCACATTTTGTTGATGTACAACACCTAACCCTACGCTTTAAGACATCAGAATTACTTTCAGCAAGAAGTTTGGATAAATAATGAAAAAAAAAATGTGTTGATTTATCTTGGGAAACATGGACAAAGGGTTTTAAGACAACAGACCTAATCCAACAGTTAATAAAAGGCACATTCTTCTGATGGGTTTGGGATTAATTGCTTTGATGGCAATGGCATCTTTTTAAAAAATGAATCCAGTTTCTCAAAGTGAAGAGTAAAACTGTACAAAGCATTATAAAAGTTAGTTTCGGTCCTCAAGTACAACTGGTCAAGCAAGAGAACTGAGATTTAGCCCAACAGTAGTAGGACTTTTAATTCTATCACTTCAATTGTCTTCTTGTCTTCATCTGTTATTAAGGTGTAAATATCCTCCAATGCCCTTTGGGCTAAATCACAGACTACAGTGCTCAACCCTTGAGGACAGACGTCACCATTCAAAGATCTGTCCATCACAGACAGGATCATCCCTGGCAATAGGATCAGTTTGGCAGATATTTGTGCACCAGGACATCGGAGAGAGGATAGAGAATTGAAGGAAGTAGAAGCAGGGATGATAAGTTAGGGCAAATGATAAGACTTTGAGTCACTTACTGAAAGATAAATTGCATTAAAGGGCTTATAGATTAATTAACTGACTCAAGAAGAAGACAGTAAGACATATCATGCCATGGCGAAAGAAAAGGCCTTTAATGCTGAGTCACAAGGGTGATATCGCCCCTATAAATAATACATTCTCAGCTCAATGACCTTATAAAGCCTACTGTATCATATTTGATGCACAGACCTATAATGACCCAGACCTATAATGACCCTACATGATCAAAACTTTGCTGAAAAAACCTGTTGCGCACAATCTACTACATGATGTGTCATCTGATTGATAGTTTATTCTTTTTAGCAAGTAGAAGGTCTGTTAGTATAATTGTACAAACATCTACCTTCAGGTTGTGGTTCATGTGTATTTCTGCTGCAAAAATTATTAAAGATTTTTATAAAGTAAAAAAACAAAAACAAATAATTTATATATATATATATATATATATATATATATATATATATATATACACACCCCATAGATTTTTTTTTTTTATTATGTTTATCCATCAGGCTCTTGAGGAGAGTTTTTGCAATTCTGTCAATCATCATTGTATTGCACTGCATTATATGCTTTGAAACTACAGAGCTTTGATCATAAAACTAAGCATTTAATATCTTAAAACATTGGCGATACGGAGTGTTAATATTTATATTATTATATGCAAGAAGTCTATTATACTGTTATCAAGATCTCATTTATTTACATTACAAGCTATCAAAATGTAATAAATTGTATCTGCAGCAAATTGCATATTTTTGCTCAGTTTGGGCCTCTGAATAAAACTGAGCTTTTCTTTCTCCATATTTTCTCTACCTCATATTATGTACCATAAAAGCCTGATATGACTAATATGATACTTAACAAAAAACATTAAAACTGTTGCTGTTGTTTTTTCTAAAGATTCAGTAAACGGTTCCATTTAAGAAATTCAATTTTTCTGAATATTAATTCATGTCAAGCTTTAGAGGGTCAGTCAAGTCATAAGACATCACAAATCATATAACATTATCAAGTTCTGTATGTGGACCCACCTGTCTGTTTATTTCAGCCCCTGTGTGTAAGAGCCACAGCAGGCATTCTGGATGGCCTCCAAATGCAGCAATATGAGCCGGGGTCTGGGCAAACCGTGTGGTCAATGAATTCACTTCACATCCCACCTGCACCAGCCTCATAACACACTCCAGCTGTTTTGTGACAAAGAGAAAAATAAAATCATCAAAACAGACAACCATCAATTATTCCACAACAACTTGGGTGATAAGGAGTAAGTGTATTTCAGCTCAAGCTGTGGTTAACAGCAGCAGACTTCACACACAATGGTGAAATCAAATAGTTTGAGACAGACTACCAATTTCTCTGACCTGATATTTGAGACTCATGTTCCCCGCTCTACTGTCAGGGACCAGCAGCTGTGTTGCATTTTCAATATGGAACATCACGGGGCAATTAATTACCCTGTTCGGAGGACTCCGTGCTCTCCGACACTAAACAGACTCTGGAAAATGCACCAATTCTCTCAAACACTTTCAAAGTTTGGCTGTTTGAAATTGCTTCATGGCCAAAACATTTCTGTAAAATGTGCGCAATCAGCAGATGTTAGGAGCAGAAACACGATGCACTTGTTGTATGTGTACACATGGTTGCATTTTTACCAGATTACAAAATGTGTAAAGTAGTCAAAATGTGATAGGAATAGGGCTGCACGATTATGACAAAAATCATAATTGTCGATTATTACCTTGAAACTGTAATTGCGATTATTAATTACGATTATCACAATTTACATTTAATGATGTTTATACCATTGTTTGATGCAACTGCATGCCAAATTTTTATATTTTATATAGTATTAGGCCTCAAATGTCAACTATACATTGGATTGGTTTCTTCTTTAAATTATAAAAAAGTAAAAATATGAATGGTATTATAATGCTATACCAGAACTAAAATTAAAATAATGGGGAAAACCCTTAAGATAACATGTAGAAAGAAAAAAAATGTATCTTAAGCATGCAAAATAACATAAGTGGACTTTGAACGATTAATTACTGATTTGAACGATTATGTAATTGTGGCATTCATAATTGTAATCGCGATTAGAAATTCGATTAATTGTGCAGCCCTAGATAGGAATATAGTGTAGTGAAATGTAGAATGGTCAAGACAATGAAATATACTAATAAAACATATGTAATAAAGCTGAGTAATTTGAACCAATGACAAATGTGTTCAAGTGTGGAAAACACGCCACATTTCACAGGAGCAGTTCTTTGCTCAGAGAGTTTCTCTGGAAACTTCCATAAGGAATAATGCTAAAAATAGTTACAAGCCACTGAAGCTTTTCCATTTTTCCATAATGAATGCTGGCACTGGGACATAATGAGGTAATGTGTTTGAAATAATATCAATAGTAATTGTTCACTCAAGACATAAATTACATTTTTATCCTTGAATAGGCACAGAAGTACAAACTTCAAAACGGTCAATAATATTGTGTTAAATAAAATTACACAAACATGACCATCAAATGTGTATATTTAACAAGAAGCATGACAGGCTGTCAATAGTATTTAAAAAAAAAAGTTGCTGAAAAAGTTGCTGATAAACTAATTGAGGTTTTCAATCCTTTTGTAAACTAGATTATAAACGATGTAATGAAATTTATCACAATATCAAGCATTTGTATAAAGGTCTTAGCTTATGTAACTTTCCCAATTAGCCTAAGTTACACCTTTTAAACCCGTTTTATAGAGTTTTGTTCTGCCTTTTTTCCGGAAAGACGTTTTATCAGCTGAGCAATCTGAATGTTTTAAACAATCCATTTACCTCAGTCCCCCAAAGCCTCGTTTTCATTTCTGTCAAATGTTAAACATGGTGCTACTCTGAATAACAGACAGCCATGCAACAACACCAAACGTTTAAACAAGAGGAAGGTTTGGATTTTAAATTCGCTGTTTTGGCGCGAGGTGTTTTATTGGTCTTCACCCAGCCAATGAATGAACCGCTGCGTGCTGGCGCCTGATGTTGCAGCTTCGCTGGCTGCGGTCCATGCAACTTGATTTTTCCAAGTAATGTGATCCAGAAACAAAGCAGCAACCAGTAACGTCCATGCTCGGCTTAATTTCTCTTATCCAACTTAACTTCCAAGGTTTATCCGTTACTACATACACGTTAAACAATCAAGAATGGATAAGATTGACGACGTGTGCCACTGACGCTGTAGTCTGCTCATCTCAGAAATTATAATGCTTTCAGTTCAAACATGTATTAAATGATTAAACGCTGCTCTTACCCATCATGCGAATTTGCACGCAGCCGCTGAGAATGATATGGCCTGTTTTCTGCCGATGGCCTTATCGTCTAGGCGATAGGGATATTTTAGTTTTCTTTGGACGGACACACGCTGTAAATTCAGTTCTTGATGACAGCACGCTTAACTCATGGTGTTACGCGCTCGTTATTCCCTAAATCAGGGCACATACACGCCTCTATCTCCGGAAGAGAAAGAATTGAGGAATAAAGCATAAATCTATGCAAACAATGTACTTCTATTACCTTCCCGAAGTGTGCAGCCCAGTGAATAGGGGTCCAGCCGTAAAACGAGTCCTCGGCAGCCAGATCCGCCTGGTCAGAGTAGCGCTGGAGCAGCGAGCACAGTGCGCCGACGTCTCCATCCCTGCACGCACGATGAAGCGGGTAACGTAGGCTCAGCACCTCGTCGTTGGAGAAACCGGGCTCCAGTCCTACAGACATGGTCCAACAGTTCTACTGCGTCGCGGAAAACACAAATTATTTGGCTTCTGAACGCCCCAGGGTAAGCAAGGCGGTGCTCAGATAACACCTACCACAAACACAAGGCAGTGGATTGAACACTGTGAGAGAGCGCGCTCACTCTCTCGAAGTATAACTTGAGTGGCTATTTGGAAATCCCGGACCGGACTACTTCTGGGGCTCTGGGGCAGGTTTAGCCATGGGTTTAGCCCAGGGAACGTAATGACGTACAGAAACCCGCCATGGATTTTCACCAGGCGGGACCAGGAACTCTACAGAACTATCAGGCCAGTCCATGCTTTAAATCACATATGACTTAATGTACAAAAGATTAAATCAATCTATCTATCTATCTATCTATCTATCTATCTATCTATCTATCTATCTATCTATCTGTCTATCTATGCTTTCACCCAGTAGGATTATTGTAGAATTTATTTCAGAACGAATTCTAGATATGAACAGATGTTTTGTAGAGTCTGTTAAGAAGCTTTATCTTTCCTTTTTTAAAATTTAATTTTTGTCTTTAATGGTGATTTGGGGGATGGGTGACAAATGCGCTGTACAGTCGAGGGCGCTAAAGACATCGTTTATAAACATAAGAGATCAGAGGCCGTTCGTACAACGTTATCAAATATGCACTTTTCGAAATGAAAACCAATACAGCTAATGTTTCGTCTGTGTCATCTGCAGGAGAGGTAACTTTACTGTTTTCGCGGATTTCAAGTTTGTTGTTGAGAAGCTGAAGTTGATGAAAGAGTTTGTGCAAGTGTTTAGCAAGCTAACTTAATTGGCTAATCAGTTATTTATTTGATACTTATTTACATCTGTAAACATAAAGAGACTTTCCAAATAGATGTTGTCGTCAAAAAATTTTTTTAATCGCTTTCCATGACCAACTCAGTTATAAAGTATGATCAAAACGATCGCAAGCGCCAGAATTACCACAAGATGTCACTGTTCAACTGTTAACGCACGTTCAATAATATTAAAATCATTTCAGGAGACGTTTGGTACTCTTCTTGTGGTCATACCGACACTGTAACGTTTGTTTACCTCTAACAGTAAACAAAAACAGTTCTGTGTGTTTAAAGGATCTAGGATCAGACTGCTTTGTTCGAGTCAGAAAGCGAGACTTGGAGAAACTGGAGGCAGAAGTCAGGACACTACGAGAGCTTATGCCAAAAGTAATCAATAGTGACTATATTGATACTATCCATAAAGGACGGTCTCTGGACGCATGTAAGCAAAAGCTCGTTCAGTAGCAGTGGTCAGTTATGATACACATGTATAGTAAATAAACTTGTGCAATGGACGTTGTTCCAACAGGGTTGAGCAAAATTCAGAATTGAAGCTTTAATTCTTAAACTGGAATGACAATTAAATTGGCCACACCTCGCAAGAAGTTGAATTTGAATAACAAGAAGATACATTTACTGAATTGCAATTCGAAAGAAACCAACCCAGGTAATGCATCTTAAAAAAAATAAAGCCTTCTTCCACTCTGGTTCACTAAAGCTACTTATGTCACTTACACTATATAATGCTTTAAGCCAACATACAAAGTTTATCTTGGCAAACGTTATCTAGTACAAATTACATCTATATGAATATCTTTGAATTTCATTCATTTCTGCTACCTTATATTTAAATGCAGGTATTTTTTTTTTTTTTTAATTAATCATCTTTTTCCTAGATTTATTCACATTTACATTTAGTCATTTAGCAGACGCTTTTATCCAAAGCGACTTACAAATGAGGACAATGGAAGCAATCAAAATCAGCCAAAGTGCAATGATATGCAAGTGCCACGACAAGTCTCAGTTAGCCTAAGGCAGTACAAGTAGCAAGTTTTTTTTATTTTTTATTATTCAATAAATAAAAAGAATACAGGTAGAATAGAGCAAGCTAGTGTTAGAGGCCTTTTTTTTCTTTTTGTTAGTTGTATAATAAATAAAAAGAGCCTAGATAGAATACAAAACGAATGGAGAAGCTAGTTTTAGTTTATTTTTAAAGAAAACAAGTAGTTAGTAAATGAATAGAGTCTAAAAGTCTAAAAGTTTTTTTTTAAAGAATAGAATTAGAATAGAGATTGCTAGAGTTAGAGGGTCAAATAAAGATGTAAGAGATGTGTTTTTAGTCGATTCTTGAAAATGGCAAAGGACTCAGCTGCTTGGTTTGAGTTGGGCAGGTCATTCCACCAGGAGGGAACAGTTAATTTAAAAGTTTGTGAAAGTGATTTTGTGCCTCTTTGGGATGGCACAATAAAGTGAATTTAGGTAAAGGGGTGCAGAGCCAGTGGTAGTTTTGTAGGCGAACATTAATGCCTTAAATTCTATGCGAGCAGCTATTGGTAGCCAGGGCAAATTGATAAAAAGAGCTGTGACATGCATTCTTTTCGGCTCAATAAATATTAATCTTGCTGCTGCATTCTGGTTTAATTGTAAAGGTTTGAGAGAACTGGCTGGAAGACCTGCCAAGTGAGCATTGCAGTAGTCCAGCCTGGACAGAACAAGAGCTTGAACAAGGTTATGAAGCATGTTCCGAAAGAAAAAGCCCTGATCTTCTTTAATCTCTGATCTTCTTCTGAAATGTAGCGCTAATTCAGTCTCAATTCAATTCTGAATGGTGTACAACCTTGTTTTACAGTGTTTATAAAAATACTAAATGTTAATTCTGACAGTTGTTTTAATAAAAGTTTCTTTATTGTTATATAGTTAAAGAGCGCAGTGACCGTGAGCAGCAGCAACAGAGAGAGGATTGTTTGCACATCCGCTCCAGACTAGATGTTGCTCTGAGCGAGTGTCAGAGAGAGAGACAGGTACTAAAATAGAGAGGAGAGAATGAGAAACTGAAGGGCCTACACTGAAAAGTTTATAGGAAAGCGTCTGCACAAATAGTTTTGCATTAGTATACTGTATGTCTATTAGTGAGGTGGTTCTCAACCAGAGGTCTGGGAACTACTAGAAGGCCTCACCACAAAAATGTTGATTCTAAATTTTTCTAGTTATGTCATGCTCTTTTTTTCTTTTACTATTTGTGAGTAAAAAAAAAAAAAAAAAAAAAAATCATTTCAAATAAATTGGTAATAAAAAGTGTAAAGGCTGAAGAACATTGAGCTAATGAAAAGTAATTAAAGGAACAGGTCACTTGAAGCTGAAAATGTAATTTATGTATTCATAATCCTGGGAGACCTTTGAATATTATTCTTGACAATGTGGATTCGTGGGGTCAAAAAAGTTGAGAACCACTAGTGTGTTGGTGTGAGAGAGAGAGGGACAAATCTCTTCCCCAAATAGGTATATTATGGCTGTCTAGTTATTCATGTGTATATGTACTGTATCTATTTCCTCACATACATTTGCAGGATAAGTTGGTTTTAAAGCAGCAGTTAAGGGAGTGCAAAGAGGAGCTGCAGCAGCAGAAAGCATTTTGTACTGAGCTGGGCACTGCATCTTGCACCCTGCTCTGGAGTGCGTCCCAAAGCGAGGAAGCAATCAGAGACATACTGGCTGCTGTGAGTTTGTACCATTTTAGGAGTGGACACTGTTAAGGGCTGACTTCCAGTTAGATTAAGTGGGCCGGGTTGTTTTGTTAGTGGGAGGACATGAATTTTGCTTTACCTCAAGCAGGTAAGAAAACTCTTCATATATTGTGCATCCACAGGGAAAACTGGAGCCCTTCCTGAGCATTGCAGGTCAAACCCTGGAGACTTTCATCAAGTTTCTGAATGACGAGGCAAAGCCACAACAGAGTTACAATTCAAAAGAGCATCATTTAGTTCTGGCTCTGGCTGGCGTCATTACCAGTGAGGGCACTGAGTTTGTTTTTACTACTAGTTCAATCTAACGGTCATAAATTATTTATATTGTATATTACCATCTCAAGAACAAAAGAAATTATCATTTCATCTGTTTATTGTTTTTAGATATAGCTGCTGTGTCTTGTGGACGGGACTTCTTATCCTCTTCTGCCCACATCCTGTTGGATACTTTGTTGCAGCTGCTGTATCTAATGAAACCAGGAGTGTTTCCAAAACTCAAAGTGTATGTCACAACTTTAAAATACACATCCAAATATTACTATTTATTTATGAATGTACAACATTTTTTGTACACACACACACATATATATATTTTTGAAAATAATGATCACACATGCAGATATATGTACATTTATGGCATTTCCATATATTAAATATATTGTCATTTGAAGTAAAAAAAAAAAAAAAAAAAAAAAACCTATTTCATATATCAACATATATATCTAGCACATACAAATATGTCTGTTTTATAAATTTTTGGATATAAATGTCTTGTATATCCATCCTAAAACCCCTCAATGCATATTGATATTATATAATTAAATCTAAAAGATGTATTATACATGTATTAGACATGTAAAAAATTTATTACAAAACACATAAATATGTTGTTGAAAAAAAACATCATACATATATATTTTTACTATGGGTATTTTATATATGAAATTAACAATTAAACATGAGAGTGTACATATGAAAATTATATATAACTGTATATGTAACATGGCAATATTGCTTTTGCTACAAAGGGCAATATATGTCATATATTACATTTTTATATGGGCAAGATGTGAACTCACATGTCTTTAGTGTGTAATGAAAACCTTACTACTTTTTATTTAATGGTTACACCACATGACAATTTAGAGTCTTGAATAAAAATGTTTTGAACTAGGTTTTGAAAAAAAAAAATCTTTATTGTGGACACTTACATGATGTTTATGCAATATGCAGTTTATTATATGAAACTGAGTTGTTGTTATTATTGTATGCCATATTCAGAATAAGTTGACGTATGTGGTTCCTTCTGAAGTATGTGACTGTTTATTTCTGTGTGCAGATTGATGTTAATGGCTCTATATAACATCACTATTAGTGTGAATGGGCTGAAGCTCATAAGTGAGAGCCCTGGACTTCTACCTCTTCTGAGCACCCTTCTGGAAGGTGCGTATGTGTACGTTTGTGTATGAAGATTGAAGATGATGTCATTGCACACTGATTCCGAAATTCTCATCCAAAATTTTTGCACAATTGCACATCTGTTGTGCCAATCACGTTTACACATTGCCTCCGAAACTTTTGTCCGTCATAAAAAAAATCAGACCAGTTTTTATTTTCTGTGTTTTCGCATCCATAGCAAGCATTTTGATAGGAAAATATGACAAATACAGTGTCCAAGGACCTTTAGAGTTCATTTAATCTCAGTTAAATGCCTTCTCAGCACTGTTCATAGAGGATTATATTGAGCTCTCTAACCCCCTGACATGCATATAAACACTCTCTCGCTCTCCCACAGACCCTGACCCAGAAGTGTGTCTGCAGTCATTGAGGCTCCTTCAGTCCTTACTGCTGGAGAGAGAGGTCATGTCACACATTACAACTGATTTTCTGAGCTCTTTTCCACTCAGATGTATTCACCATCTAGCTTCAAGCCGCCACCCCGCTCTCAAGCAAACAGCTCAGGAGACACTGGAAGATTTGGCTAGCTTTACAAACTCCCAGACTAAAGACTCAGAGAAGGAGCAGTGAAGCCCAGGCCTTCATACTCACTTAAAAATGTAGGTCTAGGTCCAGCAAACCGCATACTAATTCTAAAACTTGGCCATGTTCAAACCTAGAGATTTCCAAGAATTAGTTTTCATTCCACAGTTTGATAGTTTAGTCATCTTGTACTGTCTTAGGCCCTTGAAGTGACTTCTACAGAACTTTCTAAGCTTTATTTGTGACGTAAATGCTGAACACCTCTATAGATAGATGTGCATGTCTTTTATAAAATGTGAGAAGAGATGTTGTAGCGTGTTTTTTTATTCTGTGTGTGCTTTTTATATCTTTTTGTTCTGTGTGTGATTTTAGTATAATATATGTGTGTGTTGTGTTTTTTATAACACACACAAAATATGCTGTCTCTGTAGTCCAGCCTACATGGAATTCTAAACTTAAACATTGGAATGATAAATCTTCCCTTTACAAGAAGCCTTACTTAGGATCATTGTAAGGACAGAACACAGCAATCAGCATATATGTCACAGAAAAAACTAAAGTGTGGCCCTTTGGGAGTCAGCAGCAATAATGTTAGACATGATGGTGTATCTAAAGTTAAATGCAGTTAAATTATCTTTAAGTTGATGTTTTATTTCTAAACTTTGACTAATAGAATGTTCTTAAAAATGTTTGATTGTTTTCATTTTCATTGATTGCTTTGATTGTGGTCTTTCTCCATTTCTCCTTTTATACTGTTCATTTCTTATGTATACCTGTATTATTGAGCAAAGATCTGTTCAGTTTCAACAATTAAAGGTGTTACAAGTTTTTTTTTTTTTTTTTTTTTACTCTGATTATTTGTCACACAAGAAGTTCTGTTCTGTAAAAGTGTTTGACACCAATTTGTGAGATGTTCATTTGTCCATCTCAATGAGGTCATTTGATGAGATGAAAGCTGATGTCAGAGTTAATCAGACTAAAAAATTAGGTCTTCGATGGGGGAGATTGTCGAAGAATAGATCAGTTTAATTGAATGCTATAATGAGAGTACATAGTCCTAGTCCTCATGTCAGTTCAAATTTTACATTCTGTCTATGAATGCATGTACAGGATGTCTCGATTTATTTATTTTTTATTCACTTTTTAAGCAGAGGGAATCAGGCCATTCAAGAAATGCTGAAGAAATAGGGATATGTTTAAAATATAGGTTTGTACAGTTATCGATAGACTATGCTTTAGTGCAGTGATCCTCAAATCTGGCTTGCGAGATCCACTTTCCTGCAGAGTTTAACTCCAACCCTATTCAAACACACCTAAGTTTGCTAATCAATGTCTTGGGGATCATTAGAAAATCACAGGTAGGTTTGATTAGGGTTGGAGCTAAACTCTGCAGGAAAGCCGATCTTGCGAGCCAGATTTGAGGATCACTGCTTTAGTGGGATAGATGACTAAATCATGAGATAAAAGCCCTTGTCAATGAAAGCTTGATGAGACAGCCCTTTTCATTGACGTATCTTTTCTGCATTTATTTTTCAAATTCATATCTCTTTCTTTAGATATTTTATTCCAGGTTCATTCAGCACAAAACAAATTAGGTTTTTATGCATCACTTTTTATTATTAATTAATTGTTAATATTTATTAATCAGATGTTATGTTGCATCAAAAATACCCAAACTCAAATGTAATATATGTACATATTAAAACATGCATATATGATATATTGTCATATGAAGTAAAAAAAATATATATATGAAACCTATGGGAACAATTTAATATATAAACATATCTAGCACACAAGAGGTGTTTGTGAAATACATTTTTGGAAATATATGTCATGTATATGTATATCCATCCTAAAACCCGTCAATACATGTTATTATTATATAAGTAAATATAAAAGATAGACATTAAATATTTGCATTTCACCTTGATTTCTGTAGCTCTATCTCTTCACAGAAGACTCTAAAGTCATTTCAATGTTTACATTTCTTTCAGTGTTCAAAGTTACACTGTAAATTGACTTGAACCTTTTTAAAAACGTTTTTATTCAAAAATTATTGCTGTTAATTATGTGTACACATTATGAACTTATTAAAGTCAAATAAACAAAGAACGTTTCTACCAAACACTTACTTACACAACTATTCCTTAAAATAAACACTGCCCAAATACTAATTGTTTTGAAGCCACTATTTACTGTACTGACTTGTGTACATGTTTCTATGTACATACTTGCATTTAGCATTATAAATGTAAAACCAAACATGGTTAGATGGTAACATATCTGCATTTGTTTTGCTTCTTAGTGATTAAACCCTAATATAACAAGAATCAGATGTCTTTGTTGGTATTGTTATTCTTTACCGTAAGCAGGAATGTAGGAGCAGAGGGATGTAGGAACAGATGACAAGTGATAATGAGAGAGGGAAAAGAAGGTTTCCAAGAGGGAGTTCTTTAAACTGGCGTCCAAAAACACATCCTGACTGGTTCACTGACCCTGGGGGACACCCAATACCTTTCTTCTTGCATCCAAGTTTTCCTGCCTCACATCCATTCACGAGTAACAGTCCACCCAAAACCCAAGCTCAGTAAGCCAGAAAGATTAACTGAATGCACTAAAACTGAATAAAAGCTTAAATGATTCAGCGCGTGCTTGGACAGAATAATTTACCTTCTCCCTAATCCGCCCAACTATACTTCACTGAGAGAATCAGATTTAACTCTGCTGCCGCCTACATTTGCGTCATGATGCCTACAGCGCTCTGCAGTTTGCTTTATAGTGCTATAATGTACTAAAGAAGATCTTTGTAAACGCTCCCCAAGGCAGGGCACTACTGCTATATACAGTCTATGGCTATACCGTTAATCGCAGGTTATTGGGTGAACACCCATCAGATAGTAGCTAAATGTCTGGGAACTTGTGGTACTGCGTACGCGTGTGCTGTTAAGTTGCTGGGCAACATGAAATTTCGTTTCAGCGGCTCTCTGACGCAAAAGTGACGTTAATAAAGTAAGAATAATTTTGTTATGGTATGTTGGCAGGAGGCGGAGACGATCTCATCAACTTCGTTGACAACTCTGAGGGGAATATGCTGCTTGATGAAACGTGGAGCGGTTGTTGGCAGGGACGTGGGAACTATATTGTGAGAGGGGGGGGCGGGATTCTTTGGGGGGTGGGGGGGGGGGGGGTTAGTGTAGGCCTATAGTAGGCTGTGTTATGTATCCTGATTGACTTTATGTTTAGTTAAATCTGTTTTGCACATGCATCGCCACAGAGTTAACCATTTCAGACAGTACAGGACAGCCTCTGTCTCGTTCACTTCACGTCTGTGGCCGTTACGCACAGCTCAGTGTGGCCCAGGCACGGCGCCAGGATTCCGGTTTTGGATGGGCCAGACCAATCGTGGGTGGGCCTTAAATTAAAAATGTTAAATTAAAAAAAAAAAAAAAAAAAAAAAACCTTTATCCAAATCACTGCTTAACCTAATAAATAGCCTGTTATAGTATATAACAGGCTATATTTATTACTGTTATATTATCTGTGCGTATACATAATATAGATTTTAATAGCTTGATGCTCTTTAAATATTTTGTTGCATTGTTAAAAGTTTCGGTGCATAGGACAGACCTATCCGCGATCGCTCTCCAAGGTTCTGACCAAAGAAGAGCGCTTTGGGAATCTCCATTACGCATGAAACGCATCATACCTGGGCTGCGTTTCCCGATAACATTGTCTCTTAGCGCGCTACGAAGACTCTTCAGGTATAACTTAACTAAAGGTATACTACCACTAAAGGTATACCATTGCTAGGCGTCTTCAGGGGTATCATCCACTCGCGAGGCATAGGCGCTGAAAGGCAGAGGCGCTGGCGCCCTCCTAGCAACGGCGCTGTTTTTTGGTAAAACATGATTTTGACGACTTCATTAAGTTTTTGTTTTATAGAAAACTCTTTTTAAAAGATATTCGTTTTTTTGTATAAATTGTATCTTAATTTTGATCAATGTTTTATCAATCAATTGCCCATATTTAATAAATAAGAAGCAAATATATAGCAGACAATGTAATAACCTTAGTGTAATTGACAGAATTACTAAAAAATATTTTGCTACCTAAAAGTCAAAGATTTTTTGTGTCACGCATGCATGCATGTCTATTTCCCTCATATTAAATATAAAACGCATGTGGACTGATATTTTTCCAATGTCTGGACTCCTTTATTAATAGAGTATATAAACAGACGTTTCAGTATATTGGTATTAAATGCATTTTCTGAGAATTTATATTTCAAGTTTTTACTGCAAATGTCGAAATGCGCGCTCTTTGGTCCATCAGTGCTTTAATCACTGATCACATTAGAATAAAATATCTCATAATAAAAATACAAAATCGACTGATTTATGAATGTATATGCATAGTTCTCATCAGTCGGAAATACAGATAAACGCTTTCATTTGTTGTATTTTTGATCCTGAAAGAAAACAGAACAACAAAAGAGCGAATCATATGCCTACATGGAGTCTGTACGTGTTATGCTTCTTACGCGGACTTTTGGGACTCAGTTTTTGAACTGGTGTCAAGGCGCAATGAATGAAATGCACAAATGGTAATTAAATAGTACCCCTGAAATGAACGAATGAATGATGATCTGCTTTTATGTAATTTTTCCTTTTTTATTCAGAATATTCACAAATGTGTTAGCTATGGCATGAAAATATCTGATATTCCGATTGTCAAATACATGCAAGTGGAAGTGTATTGTTGTTTAAACACCTTTATAACGATCGCGTTAGCTGTATGCGCGATATAATTTTATGACACAAACTTTTGAAATGTAGGCTTAAATCAAACACATTTTAATTCAGATTCTGTATGTATATTTTTTTTTTATATCGTATATATATATATATATATACATACATATATATACATACATACATATATATATATATATATACATACATACATATATATATATATATACATACATACATATATATATATATACATACATACATATATATATATACATATACATACATATATATATATATATATATATATATATATATATATATATATATATATATATATATATATATATATATATATATATATATATATATATATATATATATATACGGAAAACAAAAACAACGAAAAAAAAACAGCTGGCTGACCCCTAGAGGGGTGGGGTGGGGAAGAGAGGGGGGGCGGCCGGCCTCCCCGCCCCCCCTGTTCCAACGTCTATGGTTGTTGGAGATATGATGACAGCCCAGCGCGAGATGACTGACTGCTCATGAGGGAACAAGAAAATAATTTGGATATTGACTTCTAAAACAGGCTTATTATCTTAATTTAAAGGATTCCTGAAAATGTTCAGCATATGAAGAGAACTTTATAAAAATGGATTAAGATCGGCGTTCCAAAAGGTAATTACAACCAGAACGTTTTTTTTTTTCTTTGAAGCTATTAATATTTATTTATTTATTTAACGTTATTTATTTATTTAACAATTTGGTTAGGCTATAGGCTACGAATATTAAGGAAGCTGAACATTACTTTTGAATGTTCTGAAACTAAAACGTTTTAGAAGAAAAAGAAGACGTTACATGAATAACGTTTTTGTGCTGACGTTTTGAGAACATTATTAAAGAAAACTTGACGCAATGCCGTTTGTTCGTAACTTTAAGAGAACCTTGCCAGAACGGTTCAGAGAACTGATAATCTGAAGTTGTTACTTCAAAAAGATGTTTCTACATGACTTAACGCATATAAAATAATAATATGTAGGCTATATAAATGCATTTTGGTTGATTTAGCGGTATTAGTACAAAATATGTAGGCTACTTAGAACCGGTTAATTTAGATGTTAGCCTAACAGTTTTAGTTTTACCATTTTTTCCCAGTGTAACGTTACCCTTTGTGAACAACACACTTTTATTTCACATTTAAACACCTTTTATTTCAGTATAGCTTAATGTGTGCAGTATACATTAATATATTAACTGAAATATAAAATATTTAATAAATATTAACTGAAGTGTCAGTGATAACGGCTTATTTGATCTTGTTGTTTAGGCCTACTTTGTCACAATGATGATTTTGTCAGAGGAAAAAGTGGTGAACCACTCCGGCAGACCACTGCAAGTAGGTTTCTACGAGATCATCAAGACATTAGGCAAAGGAAACTTTGCTGTAGTCAAACTAGCTAGACATAAAGTCACCAAAACAGAGGTATGTTGTGGTTTTTGATATTCTTTATAAAGTCTTTTCCTCTGCAATATACATTTACAATAATTCGAACAAATATGCTGATAGCTCTGGGCTACATGTAATAGAAGTCACTGCTCATTTATTTCATGTTAAATTACCTTTTTATTTATTTTACTTCTTTTTATTACACATAGGCCTGTTTAAGTAATTTAACTTCTTACTTTTAATAAACAAACCTATTCTTTGGTTGTGCTTTAACAGGTTGCCATAAAAATCATTGATAAAACTCGACTGGATGAATCTGACCTGAAGAAGATTAAACGAGAGGTTCAGATCATGAAGCTTTTGAAGCACCCACACATAATCAAGCTCTACCAGGTGTGTGTGGGCTTGTGTTGTTCATTCATTATGATTTATTGTGTAATATATTCAGGCACACAAAGTGTTGATAGACCTTGGTCAATAACACCTTTATTGATCCATGTTCATTTGAAATTAGGGTTTAAGATGTCTTGTATTTTCACTGATTCTCTTATTAAACTGATAGTTTATCTGTATTTACCTTTGAGTTTCACCTCACTTAACTAGTTTAAGCCAGCAGTAAGCCAGTTTACAATGAGCTTACATTATCCTAATGCACCATGACTTTCCCATGGTTGCTGCTTCCTCCCTACACTGGTCTCTCAGGAGTATGTGGAAGAGGGAAAATAATGACCTCACAATGGAAAGGTCACAATACAACTGCTTTCTCAATAATTTAACATTTGAGTTCAAAATTCATTTAGATGCATACATTTTGAGTTTTTATGGATATTTTGACTTTTTAATGGAGAGTACAGAAAAGAGCAGACATTAGAAAGGAGATGGAATCAGAAGATGATCCAGGATTCCAACCTATGTTCTCTTGAGAAACAGCTCCTTTGTGTCAAGCATGTGCACATGTTATTCTGCCATGACAAAAAGTTGAAATTTTTATACCTTAAAACATTTCGATTCTTTATGAAGAATGACTGCTTATTACCAGTCTGAAGAATTCATGTTTTTACTTTTTGGAATTTATAGGTTATGGAGACTAAAGACATGCTGTATATTGTGATGGAGCATGCCAAGAATGGAGAGATGTTTGGTAAGCCTAAAGAGAATCTTTTAACCTAAAAATCTGTATTCTATCTTATTTTATCTTATCTTTCTCTTTCAAAGATTATCTTACTTCAGTTGGTCATCTAAGTGAGGCAGAAGCTCGTTGTAAATTCTGGCAAATCCTTGATGCTGTAGAATATTGTAACAATCATCACATTGTACACAGAGACCTGAAAGCAGGAAATTTACTCCTAAACAGTAACATTAATATAAAACTGGCAGGTAAGAAAGATCATGTACTTCTATTTTTATTGCATCACTTTTTTTAATTAAACCATTATTTTAGTAAAGTAAATCATTAGAATTGTTATGTAAGTTAATTGTAATAATAATTGATATTATTGTAATAATAATCAAACATGACATAAGTGACAGATTTATCCTGTGAATTTCTCCTCCATTTTTGTCGACATTGTTATTAGACAAATTAATCTAGGAAGTCAAAAGTGCTGTTAGAAACCTTACTTTTGCTACAAGTGCCCATTGTTAATACCTCATGGCTAGTAATATACGGTATCGCTCCATTTTTCTTCAGACTTTGGTTTTGGGAACTTCTATATTCCTGGTAAATCTTTGTCTACCTGGTGTGGGAGTCCTCCCTATGCCGCCCCAGAGGTCTTTGAGGGGAAGGAATATGAGGGACCATCCTTGGATATCTGGGTAAGATCTTCAGCTTGAGTATACTCACTGAACTTTAACAAATAGTCTAATATAAATAAATTCAATTTGCTTTTGGGCATGAAGGAAGTGTCTGAAATGTGAATGTCTCCCTACTGCCTCTTAGAGTATGGGAGTACTGCTGTATGTATTGGTTTGTGGCACACTACCTTTTGATGGCACTACTCTCCCTGCCTTAAGAAGAAGAGTCACTGATGGACGCTTCAGAGTGCCATTCTTCATGTCACAAGGTATGTTCCTCCTATATGTAGAGCGGCCCTTGTGAAACTGAAAAAAAAAATGGTAACCTAATAATGGTAACATCTAAATTAACTGGTTTTATTTAAGTAAAAATATTATTTAGTATCACTTAATCAAACTAAATACATTACTTTATACCAAGGAAGCTATTTTTATGGGTTAAATCAAGTAGAAATAGCCCTTTAAAGTGCAGGTTCAAAGCTATTTCTACTTGATTTAACCATAAAAATGATGTTGGTGTAAATTCATGTACTTAGGTTGATTTTTAATCCCACACAGTTCACAATTTGATGGCTATAATAACTGTGTATTCATTTTTATTGTTTTTATTATTTTAAAATCTTGCCATTCTGGCATGTTTAGTTGGGGACACTTAATATTCAACAATATTATTGAATTGACTGTACAGACACTATTGAATGAGCACTGAACTGAGCTGGATGATGGCATCACTGTTTTCTACAGAGCGGCTTTACAGCTGATTTGAACTCATTTCATAGTTGATGATCTTTACACATGTAATTGAACTGAACTGAATCAACACTAAGCAGACCTCATCTTAACAATGACACTTGATTTTTTTTCAAAGCTGCTTTACAGCATCTCTGTTTAAATCCTTTTTTCCTGTTTTTCCCTGTAAAACTACTTTGAAACAATCTGTATTGTATAAAGCTCTATATAAATAAAAGTGACTTCATTTGGCTTGAAGAGATAATTTAACCAAAAAATGAAAAGTCTGTCATCATTTACTCACACTTATGTTGTTCCTCATACAGGTTTGGAACAACAAAAGTTTGAGTAAATGATGACAGTCTGTTCATTTTTGGGTGAACTATTCCTTTAGCTGACACTTATCACATGATGTGGTGTGCTGAAATCTTGTCTTATTTAACCCTTGCCATTTACCTCGTTCCACAGACTGTGAAAGCCTTATACGGAGAATGTTGGCTGTTGACCCTTCTAAGAGATTCAGTGTGGCACAAATCAAGCAGCATCGCTGGATGCAGGCTGATCATTCGGCTTTATGTCAGTCCCTTTCTACCTCTTCCTGCCTTGAGGCTCAGGAAACTTACAATGAAGCAGTTCTGAGTATTATGCAGACAGTGGGAATTGACAGGAAGAGAACCATAGAGGTGAGGAGCCTCTCTGGATCAAGCTCTGTGTGGGAAGCTCAGTCAATAATGAAAATTTTGTCATCAATTAATCACCCTAAAGTTGATCCAAACCTGTATGACTTTTTGTTCGTCTGTGGAATAACAGAGAAGATATTTTGATGAAGTTTGAAAACCAAACATGACCATTGACTTCCATTATATGAATAAAATACTTCCATTGTATAAATAAAAAAGACTTCCCAAAATATCTTTAATGTTCCACAGAGGAAAGTCACACAGGTTTAGAATGACATTACAGTGCATAAATGACAACAGAATTGACTAAATATCTAAATGACAACAAATGCTGATAATGATCTGAGGAATATTCTGTTTTAGAATTAAAATTCTGCTTAATGCCTCATTAAAACTTCTAATTCCGAAAAGCTTATGGCTCAAAAGCTTGGAACTCTTTTCTGCATATAGCACACTGCAAAAAGTGGTACCCTGATGTTAAATAATATTTTTTTTTTTTTACAAAACCTGTTCATTTAGGTGTTACCATTTTTCAGTGTAGGGAAGGAGATGCTAACTAAGTGTTTTCATGCATTTTCAATTGACTATTGACTAAAAACATGCATCTTTATTCAGTCTCTTCAGAACAGTAGCTTCAACCACTTTTCTGCTATCTACTGCCTGCTGTTAGAAAGAGTGACGAAGCATCAAGCACTGCAGCAAAGCAATCTGGGAAGTGAGTGGCTGAAAGAACCATGTCACTCTCCTCAGGGGATGGTGCTGCCTCTGGAGGAGGATCTCAGCATACTAGAATATGCACGCTCTGCTTCTGCTGCCTGTCAGCTGGAGACTACAGCATATAAGGAGTTACAGGTGGGGCATTTGAAAAAGGAGGAGAAAGAGGATCAAGCCCTGGACTGTCCTTCTGTGGAGTCCAGAAAATCACACAGACACACTACCCCAGATGCCTCTGCATCCCAGAAGTATTCCTGCTTGCCAAGTAAGTTTGAAAGAATCTCTAAAGAAATGACAACAAATTCATTATGATTGGTCAATTCACTGAAATATTGCGGACACCCGAAGACCTCCATCATCACAATATATACTTATTTAGATTTTAATTTACTGCACACAGTTTCCATTGTTCATGCAGTGCACAGTGCTAACCACTTAATTTTGCCATTTTAGTCCTTATACAGTATATGTAAATAAATTGACATTTCAAACCAGATTACAATGGCTGTAGTTGCTTGATAGGACTGCTACCTTCCTTTAGTAAACTGCAGTTTCCACACAGTACAATCTCAAACGTCACTACTTGACTTAAAATAATGCAGACAGAGTAATGTGCTAGATGTGAGGATGAGATGAGTCACTCAACTCTGAATATTTCTGTACATAACTGTTTAACAGTGCCAGAAACTTTAAAGTTCAAATTCAAAGTTATAAAAACTCTTTTACAAGTTACCATAGCAACAGTGACCAATGTAATATCCAGTGCCGGCGCTGTGGTGGGGCATTCGAGGGCCGTGCCCCCCCTAGCGGTCATTGATGCCCCTCCTACAGGCTTATTATTTTAATATTAAATGTTCAAACTGTAACTTAAATAAAATAAAATAAACAGAATGGGGAAAATGCATAATTTTTGTTGTTCATGGCACGTTACTAGGCTTCGTCATGGTGAATGCTTATTGGTCGCCGAGTAAACTTGTTACATTTGATTTGCAGCGCGCGCGCAAAATCCATTTCAAGTTGAAGAACAGTTTGTCCGTCTATATTATAGACAGTTGTTAGCAGCTAATTTAAAAAAAAGCAGGTGAATTGTTGATGAATGTTTGTGGGTTCTAACTGCATTTGTGTTTTATACTTGGCTGTCTGTAAAGATATATGGGCTTATGCATGTCATTTCTGCTTGGTGCGTGCATAAACTGCTGCGAGGAGTGTAACCCAGGTTAAAAACAAGTATTAGCATAAAGTAATAGCAGAATATACATTTATTTTTGTCCTTTATTTATTTTGTTTAGAAAATGAGTCCTTTAGAGTATTTAAAGTCCTTGAAACCCTAAGAAAAAACGGTGTTTAAAGAAATTATTTTATTTGTTGAAGCACACTTTGTATTTTCTGTATTTTATTTTTTTCCATTTCCTGTATTTTATTTTATCTTTATCTATTTCTCAAGTTCTACAAAATTTGCATTCTACGCAAATCAAAAACTAAAAAATCAGTTAAACCTTATACCTTGTGTGAGTGGCTCATTATTGTTCTGACATCCTTCTCTGCAGGCGAATTTTAGTCTTCTGATTTAATTGGTCCATACGCAGACATTTGTATGATGATGTCCAACTCGTTTTATGAAGAAAAAAGCCTTAAGTTTTTCAGAAACATCTATACGAAAAAAACTTTGTCTGATGGGGACTTTTTTTTTTGCCGGTTTTTCAAAAGCTTCAAACTGATTCAGTGTTTTTTTTTTTTTTTTTTTTTTTTTTTTTTTTTTGTCGTCGTAATTTGTTAATTATTTAAGTATAAAAATATATAGCTATTCATTGAAGGCCTATTTTATGTTTTTTTTTATTTAGCCTATATTATATTTATATTATTATTTTCTGTCCTGTTCTGTTGTTTAGGCTATCTGTTCTGGGCCGGGTTTCCCGATATCGATGTAGCCTAGCCTGTCTTAGCTCTTAAAAGCGCTCTCTACATGCAAGGTTATGAACTTTAGCCGCAATTCCTCGCGCGTTTCCCAAAAATGTACATTTTCCCAAAAATGTAGGCTACTGAACTCGTAGAACGCGAGAATAGGTTACATTTTGCTGACGTGCTGAACTAGGCTATACTAACCTTATATGGAATCGTATTCTGAACGTTTAACCTAACAATCGTCATCTTTTGTGTATTAGGAATCAAGACAGGTAAAAAAAAAAAAAAAAAAAAAAAATTATATATATAGTAACATTCTATATAGATAGATCATTGGAGCTAACATTCTAGGGTAGAATGTCATTCTATTTAGATCATTGGAGCCGTATCCGGTCCGCAAACAGCAATTTTCAGCGCTGTCTTCTGTTCCTCTTTTAGATAAAAACCTATATAGATTCTATATAGATCTTTCAGATTTAGGTCTGGATTTCCATGCTACTATGATGTTGCCAATGCGTCAAAAAAATATTTTATCAAACGACAGTGCCCCCCCGCCGATGATCAAATGCCCCTCCAGTAGATCTGCTCTGACGCCGACTCTGTTGATGGTTATATGAACTTCTTTTATATGGTGGAGAACACCACCTGCATAGTGGCCCCGAGGTAGTTTGAGTCTGAGACCTGTGCTCTAGATTAGTCTTCACTGCAAATTCCATTAATTATAACTTATTGTCAGCTTAACTGTTGTCATATATGAAGGCTAATTTAACTTTTCTTTTTGGAATGTATACATTGATTTTATTATTAATTATTGCATTAATTATTAAATATTATAATTCTTGATGGTGATTATTGCATTTAACTTCCCATAAATTACACTGATATTAAAGTGATGCAGATTGTAGAAATTTACCATTACAACAATCACCAGGAATGGGTGCCGTCGGAATGAGAATCCAAACAGCTGATAAAAACATCATAATAATCCACAATGAATCCATCAATGAATGCCTTGTGAAGTGAGAAGCTATGTTTGTAAGAAACAAATCCATAATTAAGACTTTTTAACTTTAAACTATTGACACCAGCTAAAATACAAGTCCTCTATTCATAATGTTGCTTTCTCCAGTGAAAAAGTCGTCTCATCTGAATCAGGAGAAAAAATATGCACAGATTAAAGACCATTTACAAGACAAAAGAGGCCAAAACAGTTCTAAACAAATATGCTGTTGGATTTTGATGTTAGAGGACAACAGGGGATGGACTTTCACTGGAAGAAGTGTTCTCATGGATTATGGACTCATATTTTAGCCAGAAGCAATGGTTTGAAGCTAAAAGCATCTTAATGATGGATTTGTTTCTTACAAACATGCATTTTACTTCACAACAAGTTGATTGATGGACTGGACTGTGTGAATTACTTGTGAAGTATTGTGATGTTTTTATCAGCTCATTCTGACGGCACCCATTCACTGAAGAGCATCCATTGGTGCACGAGTGTTGTAATACTAAATTTCTCCAAATCTGTTTTCCATGAAGAAACAAACTCATATACATCTTGGATCTGAGGGTGAGTAAATTTAATAAAATTTTAATTTTTTCTGTCAACTATGTTTTTAATATTATCTGTTTCTTGCTTCAGGTATTGTCATAAATCATGTTGATGGCTCCACCTCAGACTGCTGTCTCCAGTCCTCTCCTTATGCTTCTACGACTTTCACCACCGTGTCCAACCCATTAGAGATTAGCACTGACACCAGTGGCCGCACGATTCAGGGATTACATCCATGTTCACTAGGAAATCCTGGCTTTCGTTCATCCACCCTTGGGCACCAGAGTTATCTTCCTCTACCCAGCTTTCAGGAGGGAAGGAGATCCTCAGATACCTCACTTGTACAAGGTCAGGGGAACAGCTCACAGTGCAGATTCTATCACTGTAATAGTTCTAGCTGATTAAACAACTTTGCCTCTTTTTTTCAGGTGTGAAGGCTTTCCCAACTCATTTGAGAAAGAATGGTCATATTAAGGGCCAGCTGAGTTGGAATGAATTGAAGGGGCCTGTGCTACGCACGTGCATCCCAGATAACAATCCACAAAGTGGTAGTACATTGATGGTTTTGACAAACCCTCCATGCTTCCCAGTGGTGCACCACAATAGAGTCTTGAAGAATTCTTTAAGAAATGAAAGGTAAAAATTCAGTGAATAATGACTGACCCTTGGAAATAAGAAGTTAAGAAGTGCACATAATTGTATTTTCTGTGTACTACAAATATTAGAAGTACATTTTTTAAAACTTATTGCATATAATGTAATATTAATTAGATAAAAGACCATTTAAGTGTAATTAAAAATAGACACTTTTATGACTGTTTTTTAACAAACTTAAGTGCACTTTATAATAATATTTAGCAAATAATGCCAAAAGGGAACTATGTATTCATTATTTATTGGATCAAGTAACTGGTTTGGAGGATTCCTACAGAATATTAGACATCCCGCCAGCACTTGTTTAGCGAATGTTTATTAAGAGTGTCTGTAATAGAATGTTACTCTCTTAGCCATAAATAATAAAATCATAATACACATCCAACACACTTTCAACAGCATGTTGCTGTGATCGGCATAATTAGGGGACTCCAGTTATGAGCAAAACTACAAGAAGCAAGCAGAGTAAAGGATAAAGGCAATATGTTATATTCAGCAGATCTACAGCCTGAAAGTAACATCCATTTCTTAATTCAAACAGACCTCTATAAAAGAATCAGAATAAGCTTTATTCACCAAGTATGCACAAACACACAAGGAATTTGTTCTGGTTTCCAGGAGCTCTTGGTATATACAGTACATACAAAATTTAAATAATTTTTGAATAATATTAAGAAAAGTAAAAAAAATAAACAAATAAATTGAACATCAAGATCAATAGGTTTATGTACAGATGTTAAATGTTAATTGGTGTATTTTATGCCCTCTGCTACCTATTTTAATTTTAAAAAGTTCAGAGAACTGATTTTAATAAATATAAACTATATCATATGATTGTGATTTTTTTTTTCTTTTTGGTAGGTTGGTTCCCTTCTCATGCCATCAGAGGGAGTTGCAGTTTCTCTCAGTGCAGCCTGCTCATTCCCCTGATCATGTGAAGAACGGTGCAGGTCTGGAATCACAGAGCTTCTCTAGTCCACCTCAGCATGAGAGGATTCCCATCAGTCACTTATCCTGCTCCCAGAAGCCTCGGCTCCCACCACAGTCAGCTCTTCAGGACTCTCTATCTTCTCTCTCCTGTTCTTCCTCCATTGTGGCATCAACCGCACAGCTTCTTGAAACTGGACTGCAGATCAGTCCACAATCTCAGTCTCTGCCTCAGGCTGGGCTTCACATTGGCACTGTATTACCCTCAGCTAAGTGACAATGATTTGATCCATTGTTAATAATACACAGTTTAGTATTTGTGTAGTATGCACTTAGTAGGGCTTGAGAGTTTAAGAGTGAGTGATTGAAACTGACTGTTAAATAAATAGTCTCTAGATCTGGTTTAGCTAGATGTGTGTCTGTATAGAAGTAAATAGTTTTATAGAGACCTCATATTGCTTGGACTTTTTTGTCATGATTATAGTTATTTAGGCCTAGATATTCTCCATCAAGTGTTTTATATAAATATATTATTATTATACATCAATTAAACAGTTTACTATGACTCATGTAGATGTTTTTGTATCATCATTTAATAGTAACATTATTTTTATCATTAAGAATAGACAATTACTTAAGTTGATATTCCTGCTAAGATTTCAGTACCGGTTATAAATAAATATAATTTTTTAATTTAAAATAGTGGAATACTAATTCATGCTTAGAGCTATTGTGTTCATTTAGGCATCTTTTGCTTGCACTTTTTTAAAATTACATGTACTTACAATGTACTTAAATATGAAAGTAATGGATAATATAAGGTAACTACATGTGTTAAGGTTAGGTTTAGTGGTAGGTTCATTGTGAAAAGTGAAAGTGACGTGACATACAGCCAATTATGGTGAACCATACTTGGAATTCATGCTCTGTGTTTAACCCATCCAAAATGCACACACACAGCAGTGAATGGGCAGCCATTTATGCTGCGGCACCCGGGGAGCAGTTGGGGGTTCGGTGCCTTGCTCAAGGGCACCTCAGTCGTGGTATTGAGGGTGGAGAGAGTGCTGTACATTCACTCCCCCCACCTACAATTCCTGCTTGCCCGAGACTCAAACTCAAAACCTTTGGATTACGAGTCCAAATCTCTAACCATTAGGCCACGACTTCCCCTCAGTTGTTTATACCTAGTTATTACCCAGTTATTGTAATCACTATAATCTATGTAACTTACATAAAAGTAACTTTTATGTTACTTAAAAGTAACATATCCTGCAAAAAAAAGTTACTTTTAAGAAATATTTGTACGATTTAACTAATAAATTAGTTTTGCTGGTATAAATAATGTATTTAGGCCGATGCAGCGATATATACAGGTGCATATCAATAAATTAGAATGTCGTGGAAAAGTTCATTTATTTCAGTAATTCAACTCAAATTGTGAAACTTGTGTATTAAATAAATTCAGTGCACCCTTCACAAGGAGGGTAAGCCACAAACATTCATTGCCAAAGAAGCTGGTTGTTCACAGAGTGCTGTATCCAAGCATGTTAACAGAAAGTTGAGTGGAAGGAAAAAGTGTGGAAGAAAAAGATGCACAACCAACCGAGAGAACCGCAGCCTTATGAGGATTTTCAAGCAAAATCGATTTAAGAATTTGAGTGAACTTCACAAGTGTCAGGATCCCAGTTTATGTTCCCCTGTCTTGGTTTTGTGGACTCTTATTTTGAAATGTTCTTGTTCCACTTTGTTTCTGTGTTCCCTTGTTCCTTTGCCCATCTTGTTAGTTCTATAATAATTGATAAGCTCCTCCCTCCTTGTTACCTCGTTATCCTGTCAGTATATAACTCAGTCTCAAACCACCATTCACTGCCAAGTATTGTTTAGCCCATGTTGTCTCGTTTCCTGCCTTGTCTTACCTTTGTGTTTTGTTCTTGGATTATCTACCTGGTTTTTGATTCTTGCTTCTGTATTTATGGATTTATCCTTTGGGTTACCCTGTCTGGATATTGTTCGCTGGAGATTGACCGCGCCTGTTTTTGGATTATTCTCTAGTCTCGCCCATACCATACCTGTTTGCCATTGTTTCGACCCTGCCTGTGTTTTTATAAAAGCTTGCACTTGGATCCGCTCGCCTCATGTCTCATCGGCTCAAACGTTACAACAAGGAATGGACTGAGGTTGGGGTCAATGTATCAAGAGACGTGTCAAGGAATTTGGCTACAGTTGTCGTATCCCTCTTGTTAAGCCACTCTTGAAGATGCTGATTTCATTTTCCAGCAGGATTTGGCACCTGCCCACAATGCCAAAAGCACCAAAAGTTGGTTAAATGACCATGGTGTTGGTGTGCTTGACTGGCCAACAAACTCACCAGACCTGAACCCCATAGAGAATCTATGTCAAGAGGAAAATGAGAAACAAGAGAAAATGCAGATGAGCTGAAGGCCACTGTCAAGGAAACCTGGGCTTCCATCCCACCTCAGCAGTGCCACAAACTGATCACCTCCATGCCACGCCGAATTAAGGCAGTAATTAAAGCAAAAGGAGCCCCTACCAAGTATTAAGTACATGTACAGTAAATGAACATACTTTCCAGAAGGCGAACAATTCACAATTTTTTTTCTTTTTTTATTGGTTTTATGAAGTATTCTTATTTGTTGAGATTGAGAATTGATGGGTTTTTTTTAATTGTGAGCCCAAATCATCACAATTAAAAGAACCAAAGACTTAAACTACTTCAGTCTGTGTGCATTGAATTTATTTAATACAAAAGTTTTACAATTTGAGTTGAATTACTGAAATAAATGAACTTTTCCATGACATTTTATTTTGAGATGCACCTGTAGATGTTATAATTTTCAGGTTATCTTTTTTTTCTGTGTATGATGTGTGTTGTGACTTGTATTATAGCAAAAATACAACACACAAGATTTTCTTATTGGTTAATGGTACAACTTTATTTATTTTTTAATTACTTTTTAGTAGACCCCTGAGGAGTCAGTCATGAGTAGAACAGGGCTAAACCTACAAGACAGATAAGAGTCATTGACAAGAGAAATCTAGAAAAGAGGTCATGACACAAGCAAGTGAGAAGGCCAAGGTCTTACAGGTGATGGAATCTCCCTTGGATCAGAAATCTTCAAACAGATCAAGTTTTAACCAAGCTCCCCAACCTTTACAATAAAGGATTATACTTTGAAATAATGATCACCTATATCTACAGAATGGTCAAAAATCAGAGCAGTGACCGTTTGCGATTTATCATCTGACTAGAGAGGAATGCAGAGGTTTGATTAAGAAATAAGACCCCCAGCCAATCATCCTGATCCATTTCCTGTGTGTCATGTAAAATGAAAACAATCATAGTGGATTATGGAGATTATTAGCTAGTGTAGTCTAATGAAAGAAGGTATTAGGTCAGATATACACTGACACCCTTTGAAGTGGAAGTGGGAAGAAGGGCTTGTTTAATGATAAACAAATAGAGGATTTGCTTAAATCCACCTTTAGATGCCCTCTGAAATAATAGCCCCAGTGAGCCCCACTCACACCTCCATACTGCCACCTGGCTGTGGGGAGTGACCCGTCTAGGAGGAGGAGCCTGAGTTGGTCTTGTCCTCCCGGTTAACAGGGATGGTGCGATCTCCACGGCCAGACTCTATGCCACCAGCCTTGGGTCCGCAAAGAGTAAGCAGGCCATCAGCAGACAGTGTGCAGGTGACAGCAGACTGCTCCACATTAGAAGGCAGGCGGTAGCGGCGCCGAAACTCACGGGATATGTAGCCGTGATCATCCTGAGGAGCCAAACAACAAAAACAGAGCAAAATGACAAAAAAAAAAATGCTACACGCATATTCATAAACCCATCAGGTACAGACAGTATTATTTCTTCTGTGGCTCTTCACCTCATTACCGGAGATGACCCGAGCAAACACTCCTCGCTCATAGTTGCCACGAAGATGTGCCTGTTCTGTTGTTGGAAAACTCTATTCAGTGTGGTATGAAAGTTTTCAAATATTTCCAGGAAAGATTAAAATAGGCCAAATTATTGCAATGAAGAATAAATGTGTAAAAACAGGAATTACTGTGAGAATAAGAGCCAAAGCCCTATTTTAGCAAAGATCCACTTCAAAGTACCATTTTAGAGGCTTTATATATACATGTAGTCTATATAAAATTGATGTTTAATTAATATAAATTATATATAATATATAATTAATGTAAAAGTAATCCATAAAGATGTAGATACCAATTTTCATGTTGGTAACATTTAGGTAACAGTGACTCAGCAAACTGTTTATTTCTGAAGAAATCCTTTTACATTTATTAGTATTTTATACTAAATCAGTCTGAGTCTGGAAAATCTGAATCTGTCACTGAAAAAAAAATGAAAAAATTGCATTTATTAAAATGTTTTTAATGTAAGTGGTTGCAATCAGTATACTGACCTTAAGATTTAGGTTAGATTTACTTCTAAGGGACTAATTATTGTAAGAAGAAGAACAGAAATAGGAACGTCATGATCCACTTTCAAGTACTATTTTAAAGGCTTTTTAAATAAGCTAAAAATAGATTAAACGAAAGTAGGAATCAAAAGAATAATAAAGTAATGAATAGAAAAGTAATCCTTCAAGAGATGGACAGCCGTTGGCATGTTTTTCATAAACAGTTCTAAACCTCAGTTTAGCTCTGAAGAAAGCCTTTTTCAGTTATTAAGAATTTTACACAAAATCAGTCTGAATCTTACTGCAAATCTGTTTACTGTTTTCTCACGAATATGAATTGTACATCTGACTTTCGGATTAGATTTAGATTAGTTTGATCTTGATTACATTAGTGTAGATTTGAGCTCATATACTACAGTGTACATATCAGTATGGTTCATCAAGCACTGCCCAAACATAGTCATAGTCTCTCGTGAATGCTGTTGACAGAACAACAGCTTTAGGGTCAAGGCATTTTAAAACACTCTACCAGTAAAGCCCTGGAAAGATTACTCACAAGCCCTTTACTGGCGTTTAGGACAGGCTAAATGGGGTGGCAGGCTGTGACGCAAAAGTGACGTCAATCTGACACAAACATTTTGAGAGATCTGCTCACTTTTTCCTCATCTGTGCTACTGAGTACATAAACATGTGAATCCATAGTACTGAAATAGTTACTGGGGATGGAAGGATGGGGATAAAAACAGAAAAGGAACTTAAGAGAAAACAACTGGGAGAAAAAGAGAGTGATGTAAACATGAATAGCTGATGAATGAGAAATTATCTTATAAAAATTTTAATAAACCAAAAAGATTTTTCACGTATATATACATTTCTTTCACATTTAAAAATATTACTTTCTCCCAGTAGCATTCAAATATGTATTTTTTATGGTTGTTTAACAACTGGTACTGCATTAAAAATATGTGCAGTCTGTCCAGTGGCGTGCGGTGGTGTTTTAAGATGAGGAGGCAGTTATATATATATATATATATATATATATATATATATATATATATATATATATATATATATATATATATATATAATATATATATATATTGTCAAAATTCTCATCTGTGGTAAGTAACAGCATGTAACATTCATGTAACAGGGAAATTAATATAAATATATATATTGTAAGGTCAAATTCATGTCCCTGTTACACTTAATACATTAAATAAAAAGAGAAAAAATAATTCGATTTTGTGTTCTATTAACATTATTTTTTATTTAATATTTTAAATAATAATTATACATTTCACAGTGTTGTTATGCATTTTTACCTTTATTCCAAAATAATAACGAAAGGCAGTAACATTTTGAACAATATTTTGGAAAGACTTCATTAGTTAGGCTAACATTAGTTAACATCAACTAAGAACAACATTTCTACAGCATTTATTAATATTAGTTAGATGCATTTTACACTAAGTGAAAATAGCAGGATTTTCTTAGTGATATGCTATTTACACTAAGTTCAAATAACTATAGATTCTATTTACTCTATGTTAAATTAGCAGGATTTTCTGCTATTTATACTTCTTATTTTAAATAGTGGCAGTTATCTGCACCTTAGTATTGTACATTATATAACACTACACAATAAAAACATATTGAAAACAAATTGTTAATTTAATTTAAATTATTAAATGGATGCCACCGACAATATAAGCACTCCCTACACCTACCCGATGTGATATGAGATTTGAAAATGGAGGAAAAAAAAGTTTGGTAAAAGGCAGAATCGAACCCAGGTCGATGGCATCAATACTGACTTCACTATGCGCTTTACTATCTACGCCACTGAACTTGTCACTGAGTTTATTGCGGAGTCAGTGTAATAGCTTCTGCCAAAAAGGCGGCCTATTTGCACGTTTTTAACAGTAAACTGATGTTCAGCTGTTCTTTATAATAGTCAACTTATTTTCGAGTCATCGTCATAAAAGCCCTGTAAACACTGTCACAGACACAAAGATAGGCTATATCTTTCATTTCATCACGCTGAATTTTCAGCTGACACAGTCATCACGTTTTCAGGCCATTTCAAGTTTTATTTTGACGTGACACATAGCAGTGATATATCTAAGCGGGTGAGTTTACTTAATATTTAGTCAATAACGCCATCATTTTCTCTGTTCTAAGTCTATGGGCTGAAGGGAGGCAAGCCTCCGCAAGTATTCTACCTGCGGGTGTCGCTGTTGGACAGTGTTACTTTATAAAAACGAGTGATTTTTATACTTTTAATGTCATATTTCTTAGTAATTTTTTCCTTTTTGTAATATCGATTATTTTCTCATCCAGTTTTTTGAGGAGACACTGCCTCCCTTGCAAACGCCCCTGAGTCTGTCTGAACTGAGTCATTTCTAAATGCTTGTGTGAAAGTTTAAGGTCTTATTCTTTTGTTGTGATGATTCGTCACATTGTGCGAAAGGAAATGACTGCATAAATTATATAATTATATTTTCCCACAATCTTTAGAATTTATCATAGGCTACTGCATTTTTATACACTACATAATCCTTCTAGACACACACACACACACACACACACACACACACACACACACACACATACACACACACACACAGGCACTTACACTAGTATTATACTGCTGTACTGTTACATAGTTCACTGAACACTGTGATGTAAAACAAGCTAAATCACTGTAAATAAAGCATTACTCACAAACAAGAGTCAGATTAATTAATGATTTACAACTTTCCTGTTTAAATACCACCTTCCTTCCATTAACAGAAAAATCGGCACAGCAACTGATGAGAACATTTGGATGGTTAATTAATTTTCATTGTAAGTTTCTCTTGCACACATTCTTATTGAACACATTCGCTGTCATGTCCAAATGAGCCGTGACCTCACCTGTCTTTCTTCATGCTTGCCCTGGATCTCCACATAGTCCTCTGTCACCTTCACACTGAGCTCATCAGGAGAGAAGTGTTTCACATCCAGGTACACTGTGAATTTGTCTCTGTCAGACCTCACCTGCAAAAAAAGATCAAGTATAGTGGATTGACATCAATGTGGTGTTGTTTGCAGATAAGAATACATAAGGATTTCAGTTTTTTAAGAGAAAACTAATGCCATAAATTCATGAAAAACAGTTAATTCAGCTAACTGCTTTCAGCATCTAGGTGGAGATGAATCATGTATGACATGTTTCACTTGTGGTTTCATTTGGAGTGACACTGTTGTGCAATGCAATGATGGATGCATTTATCTTCAGGTAATATGAAAAAAATTAATTATGTCATTATTTCGCATGCCAAAATATTAAATTAATAGTAGTCTAAGTCATTTAATTCCTTTCCGTAAACTTAACAGAAAAGGTACTGATAATTTTCTCCATGAACACTATCAATTTTTCAACTTTTTTTTTCTTCTCTCTTATACAGTGCTGCATTCACCAGTTTTGTTTGTTTCTCCATTTTAGCCTAATCCTGTTTTATGTTCTGTCACAGCTATGCATTATTTTCAGTTTGCTCTTTTTTCAGAGGTCTTTTTGCAATTTAATTCCTGGAGTCTGCAAGGAATAACTCTAGAAATGAATGTTCTGGAAACCTTGCTGCTTTACATGTTTCACCTCCACAATATAACTCATTTAGAGGTGATACTAATAATGCTGTTTGCCACAAAGACGACTTAAATCATTGATTTAGTGATAATCAACACCCTGTATTGGTCTTCTGCAACAACAATGGCATCTTAAGATTCTAAATCTCAGTCTTATCAATTCACAGTAAAGCAGTCCATTACCTCAGAGATGCCTGAGTTGGAGGAGTCCAGGAAGCTGCGGAAGAGTGAGTGTCGATAGTAAGGGCTGACAGTTGAGGCAGCGAAGGGAAAGAGGTCATAGTCGAACAGGCTTTCTCCAAACAACTGGTCGAAGAGCCGGGTGGGGTAGCCCAGGGTGCGTCTAAACCAGGGGTGTTGGATGGCAATATCCATAATGTCAGGCTTGGCAATTCGCAGCTTAGATGAGCTAATCGTAGACTGGCAAATTTCAACCTGATTGTGACTATTTGCACCTGATGTCGAGGAAATATTTCAAGCAGAAGATGTGGAATGAAGGCAGGTATGAGGAGGCTGTCAGAGGCTGGTACAGTTGACAAAGATCCCAATGATGTCCGTTCCCAGTGAAGGCAAGCTGCTGGTTATATACCTGTGCTGCAGAAAGAGAGGCTTACAAGTGGATCTCTCTGGAATGGCATTATCTCATGGTGGGAACAGTGCTGTCAGCAGAATTGGTGGGGTGCACACTGACCTGAGAATGACAGTCTAGCCCTGAATGGCTCCCGGTAGTTCCCTCCTGGCCAGTTATCACTGGAAAATAAGTGACTGCCAAAACAAACCAGACCATACAGATGAAGTGGGGTTGCTGCAGAGCATTACTAATGGTGTGTTATGGCCACTTGTTTGACCAGAAGTTTCTTAGTTCTGTCTACTTTATAAGTACAGGTACAGTATATTTTCTCCTCAAAACTGAAGCTTTACTAAAAAGTTCACTTTAAAAGTAACTCTGCAAAATTCTATGGTAGCTGACCCTAAAATTTCAGCATGTTACTACAGAATACAAATCATGGACCACATAAAGAAAGGGATTAGTCTAGAGAATGTAGCATATGAGTGAAATTCCCATGGACTCCCATACTTTTTTTTTTTTTTAGATATATTTTTCAAAAAATATATTTGCTAAAATAATAATTTACATTTAAAAAAATCTACAGATACATTTTATATACAGTAAGTTATATTATATTATATTATTTTATTATATTATTAAGTTATATAAACATTATACAGTATATATAAATATTTGGTCATACTTTAGGGTTACACTTTTTTTTAAGGTGTCCTTCTTACAGTGTGATTATGCATTTAAATACTGAGTAATATTAATTAACTACATGTACTTGCATAGTTAGGGTTAGGATTAGGGTTTGGTTTATGGTTACTTGCTTGTAACTGTGCATAATTTATTGTTATTATCAGTGTTGGGTAAGTTACTCTAAAAAAGTAATTAATTACTAGTTACTAATAACATCTATACAACAGTACAATTAGATCACTGTACAAATTACTCTCTCCAAAAGTATTTAATTACTTATTACTTATTACTTTCTAAATCCAGTATCAACCTTGTCAAGTTAATGATACAAGTCCAATGGTGAGTCCAATTCTCACCATTAACTAACTATTAACTATGACTTTTCCCTCAATATACTCCTAATTACTGCTTATTGATGCTTAGTAAAGTAGTTGTTAAGTTTAAGAATTGAGTAGGATTAAGGATTTAGAAAAAGGTCTTGCAGAATAAGGCATTATTATAGGCCTATGTTTTTTAAGTAATAATAATTACTAATTACCAACTAGTTAATAGTGAGAATTGGACAATAAAGTGTTACCAATATTCTTATTAACTCACCAAAGTACTTAAAGTGAGAAGGGTACATAAAAGCATTTTAAGGTAAGACTTTAAATTTTGATGTTAAATCCATTATTGTATTGTATATAAATATTCTACAGTCTATACACAGCATTAAGTTCAATTACATAAGAAGTAACTTTAATTAAATTACAGAAAAAATAAGAGTAATCCCTTACTTTACTTTAATTAATTACTTAGTAACTAATTACACCAAACACTGGTTATTATAATAGTAAGTACATGTAACATGTGTAACAAGGACACCTTAAAATAGAGTGATACCCACTTTAGTATAGGGACCAATTCTCACTGTTAACCAGTTGCTTATTAGCATGCATGTTACTAGCATATTGGCTCTTTATAAGTATTTATGAAGCACATATACATGCCTTATTCTGCATGGCCATATTCCACATTAATCCAACCCATTAAATACCTAATCTTAACAACTACCTAACTATTAATAAGCAGTACTTAGGAGTTTACTGAGGACAATAAATATAAAATTTTCAAAAAAGAGCAACTTTTGAAGGGAACACAAATAATACAGCTAAAATTGTACTTGTACAGTGTTGCCAAGTTTATGTAGCTATTGGGTGGGTTTTGTTAGGAAAACCTGGCAACCCTTTCTCTCAAGCAGGTAACATTATGATTGCTAACATATAGTGGACTCATTGAAATATATATCGGCATCATCTGCATTAAAGAGAAAATAACCACTTCATCCAATGTTTACGTGAATAAAACCTTGACAGGCTTACTTACTGGAGTTCCACAACTATTAGCATTGTTCTCTCTCACTGGACTTGTGTATATGTGATGTAAAAGAGGAAAGCAGGCATTTGGACCAAAGCACTGTGAGGCGAAATGTTTCTAGACTTGAAACGCATTTTTGCACCATTTGTGTTGTTTTCCTACTTACACAATTATTTAAAGTATAAAACATTGTTATTTACAATGCACAACATGGTTTTTAATCATATTTTTAGGGGGGACCATCCTCAGATAAGGATTTCCCCCCGGGATTTCCGCCTATGAATACAGTATTACATTATTATTATAATATTATTCCTATGTTTACTTTGTAAAAATCAGTAAAGATTTCACAGCAAAAAGACATGTGAACCATGACCTGAAGATGGACGCCTGTACAATGATACTAAAAAGCCTTCTACTTGCTAAAAGATGACTAATAATTCAATTCAATTCAAGTTTATTTGTAAAGCGCTTTTCACGATGCAAATTATTGCAAAGCAGGTTTACAGAAAATTTAAGTTTCTACATTATATGTTCTACATTATATGGCTGCCAATCCTGTGGCAGAAACAGACAAGGTAATTGAGAAAAATGAGCTTAGCTGCTGTTCCAACTAAGCAAAAAATTATGTGTTCAAGTTTCAACCCAAGCAAAAGAATGAAAATGTGCATTTGATCAGATGTAACTGAAGTACAAGTTTATGAGAAACATTATGTGAATGCTTGGCTAAAGAGATGTGTCTTTAATCTACACTGTAAAAAAAAGTCTGTAGTTTTTACAAAATAATTTTGGCAGCTGTGGTTGCCAGAATACTTTTGTAAAAAATACAGAAAAACTGTTAAACACAATTACGGCCAAAAACTGTAAATTTTACAGTACACTGTAAAAAAAATTCTGTAGTTTTTACAAAAATAATTTTGGCAGCTGTGGTTGCTAGAATACTTTTGTAAAAAAATACAGAAAAACTGTAAACACAATTACGGCCAAAAACTGTAAATTTTACAGTATAAAACTGTTATTTACAAACAAGAAAATTTGAATGTAAACCAGTAAATTCAACAACGCACACTGCTATTAAAATCTGTTTTGTACCTTTAACATACTGACAACCACCATAATAATGCAGGTGGTAAAAGAGAAAGCCACATGAAGAATCGAAGTTCATCACAAGTAGCTTCGCCACAAGCAGAAGTTTTATATTAATATATAGAAGGTGCACAAAGTCATTCATGCAAACACAAAACACCATCATGGTGACACACGATACTTAAACAATTCAATAAACTTTCATTAAACAGCAGAAGATGTAACATAAAGACCAAATGTACAACTGATAACAAAAAACTATTAAAAAACATGATTATTTAAACAAAATACTTTCAAATGTGGAGCGTCACACAGGGAATTCTGGGAATATCAGTTTACAGTTTTTGACTGTAAATTATACATTGATTTGTTCTTTTTTTATTTCTAAAAACTGTAAAATTAACAGCATTTTACTGTAAAATTACATGAAATGTCTGGTTAGATCTTTTACAGTTTTTCCCTGTATATAGTACAGGAACTTACTGTTAACCTATTAACACTTTTTTTTTGTAGCGTTTTTACAAAATTGTACAGTTAAAATGACACTTATTTTTTACAGTGTAGATTTAAACAAAGAGAGTGTGTCTGAATCCTGAACGTTATTAGGAAGGCTATTCCAGAGTTTGGGAGCCGAATGTGAAAAAGCTCTACCTCCTTTAGTGGACTTTGCTGTCCTAGGAACTACAAAGAGTCCAGAGTTTTGCAACCTTAGGGAGGGGGATGAATTGTACCGTGATAGAAGAATAATGAGGCACACAGGAGCTCTAGCAGCTGCATTTTGGACTACCTGTAGCTTGTTTATTGAAGATGCAGGACAACCACCTAGCAGTGCATTACAACAGTCCAGTCTAGAGGTCATGAAAGCATGAACTAGCTTTTCTGCATCAGAAACAGGTAACGTTCTATAACTTGGCAATGTTTCTAAAATGGAAGAATGCTGTTTTTGTAACATATGGAAATATGGTTTTCAAAAGACAAGTTGCTGTCTAATATAACACCCAAATATTTGACCGTAGAGGAAGTAACAGTAGATCCGTCTAGATGCAAATTGTAATCTATGAGATTCTGTGTACTGTTTTTTGGTCCAATAAGTAATATCTCGGTCTTATCCAAATTTAATAGGAGAAAATTATTGGTCATCCAGTTTTTTACATTTTTAACACGCTGGATGTTAGCTTTCACCTGGTCTTGTTGAAATATATAGTTGAGTATCATCAGCATAACAATGGAAACTAATCCTGTATTTTCTAATAATATTACCAAGGGGCAACATGTATATTGAAAATAGCAGAGGACTAGCAGAGGACTAGCAGAAACTCTTGCTAGCAAAATAGAACAAAATTTATTTATTAAGCTTTTAAAGTTGTATAAAACTATTTGTGTTAAAAAACTAGCGACCCATATCATTAGTACATTGACATATCGCCATATTTGATTTGGGCTCTATCAACTGATCAGTAATTTCATCTGAGACTAAATAACCATATAAAGTATTCATATAGCTTCAGAAGACTTTGTTCTTTTTGGAGCTTAAAATGTTTGGACCCCTTTGGCTTTGATTGTATGGACAAAAGCGGCTAAAACATTCTTCAAATTCAAAATCTCTTTCTTTGTGTTATGCAGAAGAAATACAATCAGTTGAGTTTAGATTGACATGAGGGTAAGTAAATGACAGAACTTTTTGTAGAATTATTATCAGAATAATTCTGTTCAGAAAAGAGATATAAATCAAACCAACAAATTATGACAAAATTATTATCAATATGAATGTTCTAGCCTATATATGTTTTTGGTAGATTGCAAACTGCTGTTTTTTTTTCTACAGTAATAGTTTAATATCATACAGTAAGTGCACTGACACACATACACATGTACAGTGAGATGGCTTAGCAAAGATTTTGTGTGGAGTATTTAACTCATCTATCAGTCTGACTAATGTCTGAAGCCATAACTCTGATGGCAGACTTCCCCTCTGGTCCGTGTGGCAGCATTAGGGTAATCCTGGGGGCTTCACCTGGCACGCCGATGAGGCTTAACTCTAAACCACCAGCAAGGCCCTTTTTCCATACCACAGACTCAACAGTCTTGGCAAACAGACCCCAGCCGAGCCAGTGGAGTGAGGAAGGGTGACCAGGCCACCGGATGGGTGGTTTAATCTTTGGCCAGGTTTCAGTTCAGTCAGCAGCTTTTGTTGGAAGCTTTTTCTCAGGGGACTGCAGCATGAATGAACTATTACAAGAGCATAAGGTAAGAAAGGATATTTTATATAAAGTCTGGATAGATGATGCAAACATCAGTATTTTTGTATGTATGCCTATCAGTATTGTCAAAAACTCTGTCTAGATGCTGTTTATGGCCTCCCTTCCATTGTTTGTTCATTTACTGCGACAAATACAATTAGGAAAGGATTTTTAAAATGGTATTTAATTTGTTCTTTGTAATATACCACTGTACCAACTTTTTATTCAATATGAAGGCTACAGTAATGAAAGCAAATTTAGAAACAACATTCAACAATCATGCTGGTAAACTCATTTTTATGAACTACACTGTAAAAAATAAGTGTAATTTTAACTGTAAAATTTTGTAAAAATGCTACAGAAAAAAAACTGTTAATAGGTTAACAGTAAGTTCCCGTACTTTATAGAAGGAAAAACTGTAAAAGATCTAACCAGACATTTCATGTAATTTTACAGTAAAATGCTGTTAATTTTAGTTTTTAGAAGTAAAAAAGAACAAATCAATGTATAATTTACAATCAAAAACTGTAAACTGATATTCCCAGAATTCCCTGCGTGACACGCCACATTTGAAAGTATTTTGTTTAAATAATCTGGTTTTTAATAGTTTTTGTTATCAGTTATGTACATTTGGACTTTATGTTACATCTTCTGTTGTTAAATGAAAGTTTATTGCATTATTTAAGTATCATGTGTGTTGCCATGATGGTGTTTTGTGTTTGCATGAATGACTCTGTGCACCTTCTATATATTAATATATACTTCTGCTTGTGGTGAAGCTACTTGTGATGAGCTTTGATTCTTCATGTTGCTTTCTCTTTTACCACCTGCATTATTATGGTGATTGTCAGTATGTTAAAGATACAAAACAGATTTTAATAGCAGTGTACGTTGTTGAATTTACTGGTTTATATTCAATTTTTCTTGTTTGTAAATTACAGTTTTGTACTGTAAAAGCTACAGTTTTTGCCCGTAAATGTGTTTACAGTTTTTCTGTATTTTTTTTACAAAATTATTCTGCCAACCACAGCTGGCAAAATTATTTTGTAAAAACTACAGATTTTTTTTTTTTTTTTTTACACCGTATACTACACCAATATGTACTTTACCCTGAACAATTTGTTTTAACACTTTGTGCCAAAGTCACTTGCCGTCACTGGGGTTGATACTGCAACACCACATTGATTAACTTGTCTGATAAATGTGACAAAAGTGATTAAAATTAAAGGTTATAAATGTTAATGACATAACCTGTTTCTTGAGGGCCACTTTCAAGCAAAGTTTAGTTCAAGCCCCAATTAAACACACCTGAACTGGCTAATCAAGGTCTTTAAGAAATACACTAGAAACTTCCAGGCAGTTGTATTGGAATTAAATTCTGCAGGAAAGTGGCCCCCCAGGAGAAGGATCGGACACCCTTGCTTTATAACTTGTAACAACTTTTACCTTAGTGGAAGAGGTTTATCCAGGGTGCCTAGCCTATAATTTGTTCCTGCAGAATTACATGTGGTGGCATACAGTAAAATAAGTATTGAACATGCCACCATTTTTCCCAGTAAATATATTTCTAAAGGTGCTGTTGACATGAAATTTTCACCAGATGTCGGTCACAACCCAAGTAATCCACACATACAAATAATTTCAGAAATTAAGCTATACGTAATAAAATGGAATAATAGGGAAAAAGTATTGAACCCCTGAAATGTATTTAATACTTTGTACAAATGCCTTTGTTGGTTATGACAGCTTCAAGACGGCTCCTGTATGGAGAAAATGTTGCATGCATTGCTCAGGTGTGATTATGGCCCATTCTTCCACAGAGTCTTCAAATCTAGAAGGTTCTGTGGGCCTCTTCTGTGAACTCTGATCTTTAGTTCTTATTTTCTATTGGATACAAGTCAAGTGATTTTCTTTTTCTGAAACCAATTGAGAGTTTCCTGGGCTGTGTATTGGATCATTTGTCTCACTGAAATGTCCACCCCAGTTTCATCTTCACCATCCTGGTACTGTAGGTGTTGGGACTGAACCAGCTAATATTAATTTCCACTCGGGGCAGGATTGCTTTCTAATTACTGATAGATTTCTGCTGGTGTCTTGGCTTCCCATGACTTTTTGCACCTCCCTTTCTTCATGTGTTCAATACTTTTTCCTTGTGTCATTCCATTTTATTACACAGAACTTAATTTCTGAACTTATTTGTTTTGTTTTCTTTGTATGTATGGATTACTTGGGTTGTCATCAACATCTGGTGAAAATTTCAAGTCAACAGCACCTTTAGAAATATATTAACTGAGAAAAATTGTGACGTGTTCAATAATTTTACCTGCTGCATGTGTCAAATATTTATCACATTATTAAACAACCAAAATAAAAATACCAAATACAATCACTTTTCCTTTTTTTGTGACAGATCCAGCTTTAGCAAAGAATACAGTGAGACACTGACGCAAGAAAACAAACCACAATAATTGTCACATTGACTAAAACAAATAGTTTTGGAATAACACAGTGCAAAATACACATCCATGGCCAGTAACTAGTATTTATATCCAGTGACATAAATTATTCATAAACCCTATTTTGCCTTTAAATATCATTTGTTAAGATTTGTTAATAATTGTTAACAACATTTGTAAATGTTTACATGATTATTGACTATAAAACAGATAAGCAAGAAATATAATATTAAGAAGCAATGCCACCCAACCCTACTGCCCAACTTTAGATGTAATAACTATAATGACATCTATAGCTCTAACATTATGATTCTTTGTAGTGCATCACATTCAGATTAGGGCAGGAAGTGCTCTAATTCCTTCATTATTCATCTGCTGATTCCGACATAGATCTCTCTCTTTTCTCTCGAGCCGTCACAAAGTTGAGGAGATCGATGGCTGTTACCACTCCAAACACCATTTGCTTTTGAGTGGAAGATCCATCTGTCAGATCTGGAAAAAACAGAGCAGAAATTCAGGCAAACACCTCATCATAATCTCAGCACTAAGAGTATATGGGAGCAGGAGGAAAAGGCCTCATAGATACATAGATTAAAAAACTGCTTCTGGCTGCACTCACAATATGTCAAAGCAAAAAAATAAAAAAAAAATTAATTTTCAATGACTAAATATTAAATAAACACCTTGAAAGGGGTCACATCAGGAGGAATCGATAATTAAGCAGTATAGTGGAAATACATCTTCACAAGTCAAAACATATTTTTGTGCAGCATATATCAAAACTAAGCTTCAGAAAAAAAAACCCAACAACAACCACATTTCTGAAAACTTGGCTCGCCTGTCATTTGTAATTATTTGGAAGAAGCATAATGAATATTACGGATATATAATTTTTTTTTTTTTTTTTTTAAAGGCAAATTGTGAGAAAAAAAAAAAAATCAAGGGAAAAGCAGTTAGGTACTTTTCGTTAGGTACTGTATTAGGTACCTGTTTAGGGCTGGGCGCTATGAGAACACAATAATGATCCTCCGAATGTAGATCTAACTTGTATTCATTTTGTGTATAAAATATAATCAGTGGCATAGTCTCTCGGACAAACATCACAGTGCTTTAATATAATTGAAAGACACAATGGAACAAAATCTGTCATTCTCAATGGAAGATGGCATTTTGATAAAATATTACAATGTTTTTATTTTTAATTTAATCATTCACATTAAGATTTACAACATGAATTTTTGAGACTTGAAGAGATGACAGTAAGCAGTTCTCAAAATGAATGAAAGAAAATATGATCAGTTGGCTTATTTGAATATAATCTGTATGTGAAAATTCTGATTTTGATTCATTTTTCAAAATTAGTGATTTTAGTGATTAAGAAATTGAGAAATACAGGTATTGCTTTAATTTGAATTAGTAAATCCCTCACTAAAGACTTGTTCATTGGAGTACAGGGACAGCTAAAGCTAACCAATGTTACAATGAGATTGGAAAACTACAACTGAAAACTGAGGGTTATAAAAAACAAGGTGATAAACAAGACACAGAACCAAACAAAGCAGAAATATGTCAGAATTAACACTCACACTGAATCTGCTCATGGACCACCAGGGCAAAATGATCTGTTTCCAAGATCCGAGACAGCTTTCCCAGATTGTCAGTCAGATGAATCTAAAACAGGCAAAAATGGATAAAGTAATGTCAGATGGAGTGAGTGAGCTCAAACTATCCTTTCTAAAGGAATTGCACTCACCTGCTTGAACTGTTTATAGAGCACTTTGCTGACAGAATCAGAGGGCTTGACCTTTCCTGCAAGCACAGAGGCAAGCATGTTTCCCAGGGTCACCATTCCCAGAATCAACCTGCAGAGAGCAAGCCAAACACAACTGCATTCCACTCCTCACTTTTAATCATCTTCAATTACAATGAGAATATAGCTTTAATACAATAAGTACTGATGACAATTATGGCGAGGTTGTCACCATTTTAATGTTGATTAAAATGTTATTTGTTGCATGTATTGCTCACCCAGCTTCATCTACGACAGGTGCCTGGTCAAAGCCCTTTTCTTTCAAGATTTTGATGGTTTTTTGGCATGTGACTGTGGGCAGCACAGTTAGTGGAGCAGAAAGGTTTAGACTCTGTAATTTCAGATTCCACCACCTGGAAGAAATTGAATGAAGGGAGAATAAAAAAAGAATAAACACAGGACCGAAAACGAGATGAAGACCAGGTTCTAAATACCTAGACATTGTATTAAAGGGGTCCTATTATGCTCTTTTACAAAGTCTTGATTTTGTTTTGGGGGTTTACTAGAACAGGCTCTCATACTAGGCTGTTCGAAAAAAAACATTATTTTTCACAAATTTTACATTACAATACCTCTCTTCCCAGTCTGGCAAGAACGGCTCGAATAGTTCCTGTATCAAATGAAGGCCCGCCTTCTGAAATACGAAATGCGCTGTGATTGGTTAGCTGGGGCAGTGTGTGTTGTGACTGACAGCACTCTGAGCCTGGTCGGGAAATGTCCTGCCTTTTACCATAGCTGCCTGCTGCGAGCTTCAGTTTAAATATTGCTTCAAAATCAAATCAGTTTGAGTGTGATTTAAACCCGGATGATTTTAACCACTCTAAGTTCGTCTGCCTTGGGAAAGCTAGCGTGTCTCCGACATAGTGATAACACTCCTTGCCTTCTCTAGTGCAGCTCAACCAGGTCTCGTCCCATTCGTCGATCTTTGTGATATCACAAATCCTGGAAAATATTTGTTGTAGTCCAAATGATTTGTTTGTTTTAGTTTTTGAAAAGTGATTTCTGTTAAATAAAATATCTCCTTTTGAACTGGACTTTGAGCATTGTAATTTTGCAGATCTTTTTTATGCTCAAACAGCAACATTACAGAATAACTAAAGTTGAAAAAGTGAAAAAGCATAATAGACCCCCTTTAATGTTCATGAATGGAGTATATATTTAATATAAGGAAAACAGGGCTAGCTTTCGCACCGAGAATTTGTCATATTCACAGTATGTGTAAAAATGTACAAATACATTTTCATATTTGAACTTTATATAGTGTTTTCTATAGAGCTGTTTCGAACACCTAGTTTAAAAACCTTTTAACTGAAATTAGTTTTTAGAATACATTAATTTTTTTTCTCCAAACTAAAACATTATAATACAAAAATATAGGCCTATATTATAATAAATAAATAAAAATAATACCTCAGAAATGGGTCAAATATATAATGAAGACAGATTTTAAATAAAAAGTTACAAATTTGTTCATAGGACAAGAGTATTTTTCATATTTTCGGGGTCATGATTTAAAATGTATTTAAAATGTTTAGCACAAATTAATTTCAACATTTGCCACCCAAAATAATATGGTGCTGTTACATGAATTTTTTGCAGTTTTAATTGTTTAAATGAGTTGTGTTCCTGTGGCTCAGTGGTAGAGCATTGCGTTACCCACAAAAGGTTGTGGGTTTGATTCCCAGGAAACACATGTTAGGTAAAAATGTTAGCCTCAATACACTGTAAGCCGCTTTGGATAAAAGCGTCTGCTAAATGCATAAATGTAAATGTAAACAAGTCTCTGCCTTTCTCACACAGAACAACCACATGGACAGCAACCAATCTGGGTTCAGAAGTGGACATTCGACCGAGCTGTATCAGTTGTTAAAGCCCTAAGACTGGCAAGAGCAGCTTCCAAATCTTCTATACTTATCTTGCTGGATCTGTCCGCTGCATTTGATACGGTGAACCACAAGATTCTCCTGTCAACCCTATTGGAAAATGGCATCTCAGGAACCGCAAACCAGTGGTTTGAGTCTTACTTCTCAGATAGGTCCTTCAAGGTAGCTTAGAGATGTAAGGTGTCCAAGTCGCAACATCTAGCTACTGGGGTGCCACAGGGCTCACTTCTTGGACCACTTCTTTTCTCTGTCAACATGGCATCACTAGGTTCTGTCATTCAGAAACATGGCTTTTCATATCACTGATATCCTGATGACACTCTACTCTACATCTCATTCCATCCTGATGATCCGACGATAGCTGCTCGCATCTCAGCTTGTCTACCAGACATTTCTTTTTTGATGATGGACCATCACCTCCAACTCATCCTGGCTAAGACAGAACTGCTTGTGGTTTCAACAAACTCATCACATTATCAAAATTTCACCATCCTGTTAGGCTCATCAACCATAACTCCTTCAAAAACAGCTAGAAACCTTGGAGTTATGATTGATGATAAGCTTAATTTATCAGACCATATTGCTAAAACTGCCTGGTCCTGCAAATTTGCTTTATATGACATTATAGGAAAATTAGGACTTTTCTTTCAGAACATGCAACACAACTCCTTGTTCAAGGTCTTGTTCTATCCAGGCTGGACTATTGTAATGCTCTCAGGTCTTCCAGCCACTTCTATCAAACCTCTACAATTAATACAAAATGTCACTGCAAGATTAATCTTCAATGAGCCGAAAAGAATGCACATCACACCTCTGTTCACCAATTAGCACTGGCTACCAACAGCTGCTCGCATAAAATTCAAGGCATTAATGTTTGACAACAAAACCACCACTGGCTCTAAACCCCTTTACCTAAATTCATTACTTCAGACTTATGTGCCCTCTAGAAGCTTGCATTCTGCAAGTAAACAATGCATTATTGTTCCATCTCAAAGAGGCACAAAATCACTTTCACTGTTCCCTCCTGGTGGAATGACCTGCCCAACTCAAGTCTTTTTTAATTCTACTTTATCTTTTTATATATATATATATATAAAAACACTAGCTTTCTATTTTTTCTATTCTATCAACTTGTTTTTCTTTGTTTGTGTGTGTGTGTGTATATATATATATATATATATATAAATTATAAAAAATAAAAACATGCCCCTTTTAGATTTCCACTCTATTTATCTCCTAACTGCTTGTTTTTTTTAAAAAGAAAAAAAACTAACACTAGCTTCTCTAATCTTTTTGTATTCTATCTGTTTTCTTTTTTATTATACAATTAGCAAAAAAAGGCCTCTAACACTAGCTTGCTCTGTTCTTTTCCAATTCTATCTTTTTTTTATTTTTATTCATTGTATGATTTAAAAAACCTTGCTACATGTACTAAACTAACATAACGGATACTTGTTATAGCACTTGCATATCATTGCTCTTTTGTTGATTTTAATTGCTTCCATTGTCCTCATTTGTAAGTCGCTTTAGATAAAAGCCTCTGCAAAATGACTAAATGTAATATATATATATATATATATATATATACACACACACACACACACACACACATATAACACACACACACACACACACACACATATAAAGGAACCTTTTAGGGATCAGTTAAAAAAGTTCTTAGTATGAAGAATATTTTAATAATAACAGTCTTTCCAACTATAAACAACCTTTTGTGCAATGGAAAGATTCTACACTCTTAAAAATAAAGGTGCTTCACGATGCCATAGAAGAACTGTTTTTGTCTAAATGGTTCCATAAAGAGCCTTTACCATCTGAAGAACCTTTCTCTTTAACAAAATGTTCTTTGTGGCAAAAGAAAGTTCTTCAAATTATTAAAATGTAAGAAAGGATTTGACTGAATGGTTCTTTGTGGAACCAAAAATGCATCTTCTATGGCATTGCTGTGAAAAACCTTTTAAACACTTTTTTAAAAAGTGTTTGGATGTTAAAGGCTCTTCATAGTAACATCAATGCCAGTATCAAATTTTAAAACTTTATTTTTAATAGTGTACAGTGTGACAACATGTCCTGTTATTATGTCATCTTTAGTCATATACCTACATAGAAATTTACTTCTAAGAGTGTTTATAAATCACTCAATGACCTAGGACCGAAATACATTGCAGACATGCTCACTGAATATAAACCTAACAGACCACTCACATCATTAGGATTGAGTCAGAAATACCAAGGGTTCACACAAAACAAAGGGAATCTGCTTTTACTTATTATTCCACCCGCAGATGGAATCAGCTTACAAAAAAGATCAGATGTGCTAAAACATTAGCCACTTTTAAATCTAGACTCAACTCATCTGTTTAGCTGTGTATTTATTGAACGAGTACTGTGCGATGTCCGATCTGATTGCACTGTATTTTATGTTAAATACTTTTCTATTTTTAACTGTCTTAAATTCATTTTAAATAAATGTTTTAATCATTTTCAAACTTTTTAAATTCCTTGTTTTATTTTTGTGATTATTTATTATTATTTTATTTATTTTGATTATTTTACTTTCTTTTATGTAAAGCACTTTGAATTACCATTGAGTACAAAATGTGCTATATAAATAAACTTGGCTTGCCTTGCCTTCTAAAAATAAATGTACCCTAATAAATGCCAAATAAATAAATTATCAATAAAATGCGACAAATAGCCCCAGTCTCAAGTATACACACTAAATCTTAAGTGACAAAATGATCATCTGCTCACCAGGGTTTATTCACCATGATGTCTTCCACCCTCAGAAAGCCCTTCTGGAACATCCATTTATCATTCAAGAACTTGGACCTGTAGAGTAAATTTTAAACACAAAATGATGATTAACATCCATTGCTTCAGACTGAGCCAAGCTTTTGTGAAGCTAGTTGTCTTTGTGGAAAAAAGCCAGTCAAGGGTGAGAATATATTTTATATTTATAAATTTGGCAGATGCTTTCAAATAAAGCAGCTTACAGTGCATTTAAGGAATAAGTGTAATTATTTTGTGTTCCCTGGAAGCTGAATAAGCTTGCATCCAATTCTTGTGCATCTCTCTGATTTTCCTTACATGTAGTTGCGAATGGAGTCTGGCAGAATCACGACACAGCGCTGTCCCTCCTTCAGCTCTTTAGCAAACTTTACCGCAGCCGCCATGGCAGTGCCTGAGCTCCCACCTGACAACAGAGAACATAAACAATGTGGTAAATACAAACACAAATCTACTACAATCATATCATTACTTTTCATAGACATTAAGCCCCAATTTAAGATGCTGTAAAATGTGTGACATTACGATGCATGTTAAGAAAGGATAATGTGCTTACCACACAACAGCCCTTCATCTCTTATAAGCATTCGGGCAATGGCAAATGATTCCTCATCGTTAGATTTGTACCATTTGTCAACCAACTGAAATAAAAACACAATGTGTGTGATTAGTACATGAACTGCCTGCTCTCTCTCAACAGTAGAACACTGTAAGCCAAAACTATACTTCTACTGCCTTCTTCTGGTAAAGAACAGAACAGCAATACAAGTGAGTAGACTATTGCAACAAACACGTGGGTATCAAATCATCCTTTTCACCTTTTTTAGCCTACATTATATAAAATTTCAGGATGAACACTTACTGGACTGAAGCAACTTAGGTTTACTTGATTTATCCATATATCATTTTTAGAAAAGTAATGTTCAAATGTGCCAGCTGAAGAGCCCAATTTATAAAGGACATTAGACTTATATTCAAATCTACTCTTATGTAGAGTAACTCACAGATCTATCCAGGACGGTGGGTATAAAGTCATATCCGATGCCCTCCACCTCATACTGGGTTTTATCAGTCCGGTTCAGCTCATCAGGCTCAGCGAGGATCGAGCCCTCTGGGTCCACCGCAACAATCTACCAAAACACAGACACACTTCTGATGAGTCTAGACTTATATTCAGTGATGCTTGTTTACTTAACTTCTGAGTGACTTACACAACTACAATTTATATGATTTTATCTCAATTTAACATTATGTGGTTTACTCTTCCAGGTGTTATCTTTCTGGCTGATATTTAAAGTGGTACTCTGTTTGTTTGTTACAAAACCAAAATGCAAATTTCACAAAATTGCTGCACATCAGATCTCAGGGACAATCAGTGTCTACCTTAATATTTGGGCATTTCTCCTTCAGTTTGCGAGCAATGCCGGTAATAGTGCCACCTGTGCCGGCTCCTGCCACCAGCATATCCACTTTACCTGTGGTAAGTTGAGAGTTAAAAGAATAGTTCACCCAAAAATTAAAATTTACTAAAAATCTCTTCACCCTCAGGCCATCCAAGATGTAGATGAGTTTGGTTCTTCATGGGAATAGATCTGGAGAAATTTAGGATTACTCGCTCACCAATGAATGCGTGAATGAGTAACATTTTTGCTAAATTTTTAAATGTAAAAAAAGTGCATTGGTTAACATTTAATCAGTTTAAACAACCAGTTTAATGGCATTTGTAAGCATTCAAATGCTCATTAATAAATACGCTGTTTATCAGTGTACTGTATAACTTAAATCATTTGTATTGTATTTCTGTGTGATCATATGAATTGAAAGTTCACCATAACTTGTAGCTTAATGAATATATATTAACTAATCTGTTAAACATTATATAATGATCGGATATTATATAACTGATCTGTTAGACATTATATAATGTTTGTTAATGATTATTAATTTATTATAACCCTGCAAACATGTCCATGCGGGGCCCATGCTGGCTTTTTTGCGGGCACAGTGGGCTAGGGCCAGCCCACACCAAACCTAACCAGCCCCAGTGCGGGCTTGCCCAGGCGAGGCCCACAGCGGGCTCTCTGTGAGCAGGCCACACTAGCGAACTGTCCACATTAATCCCATGATGGCCAAGTGTGGGCCAGCCCATTCGGGCCCAGAGCAATTTTTGTACCTTTTGCAATGCAACTAGGAGAATACTAACAACATTGACTAGCCATTCTTAAGCCACTCAATTGAACTGGAATGGCTCAAACCAAACGAGGCCTTTTCAGAAACTGTTGTTTCATATAGGCCAGGGATCCTCAAATCTGGCTCACGAGATCCACGTTCCTGCAGAGTTTAGTTCTAACCCTAATCAAACACACATGAGCATGTCTTCAGGATCATTAGAAAACCACAGGTGGGTGAGGTTAATCAAAGTTGGAGCTAAACCCTGCAGGAAAGTGGATCTCACGAGCCATATTTAAGATGTAACAGACATGAGCCTGTTAAAAAGAATTTTGTGGGCAGTTTTCTTCCTTACCACTAGGGATGCTAGAGTGTTTTAGGTTTCCTTAAGTAAAGCCATGTGGTAAGAGAGAGTTAGCAATAGCAGAGCCAGGGGGGCAGGGTTTCATATTTTATTGAAGCACCCCTGGGCGCCGCCATTGGCTAGCGGACCCCCACCTGCTGTTAGCATTCCATTGACTCCCATTCATTTTGGCGTCACTTTGACAGCTAATAACTTTAAATCTGAGGCGTTTAAAGACTCCATTTGTCCATTCATTATTTCTAAAGAAATACGAAAATGTATAAAAGGCCCCATTACCTTGTATCTTACGTTATGGCCCCTTAGAAGCAGTTTTTGTAAAAATAGGCTAACGATTGCGTCATAACCTGCGACTCTCTGTCGCACAGTAGAGAAATTACCCTATGGACAGGAGGAGAAGCTCGCAGGCAATCTTTTACTGTCTATGAGGCTATCGGGGGACGTGGAGGCATGAAGTCAAGGTAGAAGCCCATAGAGAGTCCATAAAAGCAACGGGACAAAATTATTCAACGTCTGCAAGATTTGGTGGGTGATTCAGATTTCTCTTGGCACAGCGATTAGAAGACTTACAATTGTCAGACAGGTTGCTCACGTCACATTTACGTCATCAAGCTCAGTTTGAGTCTGCGCAGTACGCTCGACCCCCAGGAAGTGCGAGCTTCTAATTGACTTCACTTGTCTCCGTTGAATACAACGGGGTCGCTTTGTCCATTTCTTTTACTGTCTATGAGCAGAGCCCGTCTACGGAGAGCCTTCCCACTCCCTATTAAGTCCTATTGTACCGAATTTTGGTTGCAGTTCCACCAGAGTTCCACTGGGGGCGATCGCCATGAGTCCCATAGAAAACTATTATAAAGAAGATGCTTAAACATTTAGTGCATTGTGTTCATATTCCGGGCTCATTTGCTTGCCTGCTTAAAGCACACATCATCAATAAGGTGTGTACTAATTTCATATTTTAATATTAATGTTTTAAAGGCACTTTAAGTGTAACTTACATTAAACGTTTAAGAATGTACCACTGTTTTTAGTGATTGAAATATTGCGGCAGGTGCTTTATATGAATTGCTATTGGCCAAAACGTACAATTTGTTCACCTATCTTTGTTTTATTCTTTTGAGAGTTAATCTAAATACTTTTGGATTGGAACAGATAGAAAATTGACAGTCTTGTGCTGCAGTTCTATGGATGTTTTGCCTGCCAGGTCTTTCAAATTAGTCACAAGACTGAAAACTATCAATAGCCAGCATGGATCACCTGCTGAACACATTGTGCTGTGTTCTGGTTGGGAAATGTGTAATTTCAAGCACAGTCTAAAGTATATATATATATTTTTTTAAAGTATACATTGCTGATGTTTTTTGCAGAAATGTTACATGTATGTATGGCCTATGTTTGGACTGATGCTAAGAGTTTAAGACAGTGTATTTGTATGCATTTTAGAAGGACTCTTTATTGGTGAGGTTATCACATCAAGGTCCAGTTTGAATACAGATTAAAAGTTATTTTCAACGCGAGACCATAGTCTGGACTATTTTTGACTTTTCCTGGTTAGGAAAAGTCTGGTGTTTGAGGGCTGTGGCGTGTTTTCATTACAAGAGGCTGGATTATTCATTTGCTATCGGCCAACTTCAGCTATGGACAGTGTTTGGACATTGATGTACTACAGATAAGACTTTCGCACACATCAACTTTCACATGACGAAATTCTACAATCTTACATTGCTTTGTTTGCTTTCTTTTATTTGTTTGTACTTTTGTGTATTTACATTACTTGCTATATGTAGCTGTATTAACCTGAATTGAATGTTTTCTATTTTGTATTTAATAAATCCATTGATTTGAAATCTCTTTGACTACTGTACATTTTTGACAATATATACCAGTGGTGCCCAACCCTGTTCCTGGAGATCTGCCTTCCTACAGAGTTCAGCTCCAACCCTGATCAAACACAACTGAACCAACTAATTAGGATCTGAAGGAGCACTTAATAATTACAGACAGGTGTGTTTGATCAGGGCTGAACCTGAACTCTGCAGGAAGGTAGATCTCCAGGACCAGGGTTGGGCACCCCTGTTGTAGATTAATAGTGTGGGGCCTGTGTGGGCCTACTGAGGGCTTCCTGAGGGCTAAGTGAGGGCTGCCCGTTCATTAAATGTGAAGGAGGGTGTAAACCAAAGATACGGTGGCCCGAAGTTTTCCACTGCCGGGGGCGTTTAGGGTAGACTTTAGTGGGCCCGTAAAGGGCCAGTGCAGGCTTGTTTGCAGGGAAAGTATGGCTTTCTCCAGTGAAAAATGTGTCTCTGGTAAATCAGGAGAGCACAGACCAAGTGCTGTTTCAAGTGAAAATAGTCCAAAACAGTTTTAAACAAATATATGGGTGGATTTTGATATGAGAAGACTTTTTCACTGGAGGAAGCGTTAGTATGGATTATGGATTGTATTTTTACTGGAAGCAATGGTTTAAAGTTAAAATGTATTAATAAATTTGTATTCCTTTTCCCTTCACAAGACTTTAATTTATGGACTGGAGTCATGTGTATTGTATTGTTTTAATCAGATGTTTGAACTCTCATTCTGACGGCACCCATTCACTGCAGAGGATCTATTGGTGAGCATGTGATGTAATGCTAAATTTCTCCCAATCTGTTCCAATGAAGAAAAACTCTATCTTAGATGGCCTAAGGGCAAGTGCATTTGCAGCCAGTTTTAATTTTTGGGTCAACTATTCCTTTAATGTTACTGACAACAAAAAGCCTTCAAGCTGGAGCAAAAGAAAGCTATGGTTTGATGATAAAAAGCAGAAAAAGATAGGAGAACAAAGACAGAGAGTAACAACACAATTACTACCATCACACTGCTCCAGAATCTCCTCAGCAGTGGTGTCATAATGAGCCAGGGGGTTGCTGGGATTGCGGTACTGGTCCAGGATGTGCGAGTTAGGAACCTCATTCTTCAAGCGCCATGCCACACCCACATGGGACTCAGGGGAGTCAAACCGTGCACTGGTGGGAGTTCGGACAATCTCAGCACCCAAAGCTCTCAAGACATCAACCTACAAAAAGACTCCTGTTTAACCTTCTTGATGGGTTAACAAATCCCATTTGATCTAACTGGAATGAATCTTACCTTTTCCATGCTCATTTTCTCAGGCATAACAATTATGCAGCGATAACCCTTCACTGCTGCAGCCAATGCAAGACCAATACCTGCATAGAGTGCACATAACTTAACCCTTTAGACCTAAATATTTCTCCACTGGGTAAAAATGATTTTACCCACTTGATATTTGCTTTCCTCCATTGTAAAAATGACCACTACAATTCACTTTTCTAACCATATTTAAGAACTGAATTTTTAACAAATGCAGTATGTTGAACTAACACACAACACTGTAACAATGAACAATTAAATAAGAATGTAGAAAACAGATAAGATGAAGTCTCCACAAAATCAGAGTCCTGTGTGATTATTACCTGTATTTCCAGAGGTGGGCTCTATAATGGTGTCTCCAGGTTTGAGGATGCCTTCCCTTTCTGCGTCCTCCACCATACGCAGACTGATACGGTCCTTCACACTGCCACCAGAATTAAAGAACTCACACTTGGCCACTGCAGACACACATACAAACAAAACTGACTGTTACGTAACTTGAGGCAATTTATATAAATGCCTTTCACCTGTATTTCATAGATTTATATATAACATTAAAGGACTCAAGGTCAATACTTGCTTTATCTTTCCAATTTTTTTGTCTTTCAAAGATTTTTTTGTTTTTGTTGTCTTTTAAGGAAGTTTCTTATTTGTAACGCACTTTCTGTGGTAAAACGATACTGACTTTTTAAGTAACTGATTTAGAATTGTTCAAAAGTAGAAATATGAATGAATCACTTACAAAGTTCACACTTTAGTCCAAAAGTCTTAGAGATCTTGTTTATGCGGACCAGTGGTGTGTCTCCAATCCTGTCCAGGATGTTGGGCAAAATCTTCTCAGCTTTTGTCCTGCAATGATTAAAGGAAAAAAAGTATAACATAAGGATATCATAAAAGGATATTGTGGGGACAGAAAGCAATAGTTACAATTATAGTTACAACAGTCATTTCGTGACAGTGTAAATTAAAAATAATATAAAAATAATATATAGGAATTGATTGGATCTTTTGATGGTTGTTGTTTATTATTGCTGTGTAGTCATGAGAGACACCTTTTGTCCCATCCTCACAGCAGTGAATACATTATCAGATGTTGTTGCAAGATGAAAGGGAAGTTATTTTGTTTAAAGATTACAAGGGCACATTATTTTTTTTAATAAAGATATGCACATACAGTATAAATAATTTATAATTAACACTGTAAATTCCAAAAAATCTTCAAATATTAACTAAAATTTAAACCCCACTGTTTAAAATAATGATACAATTCTATATAACATTTAAAAAGAATAAAAGTCATGTGCACTTATGAATGCATACACAAAAATGAATCTGCTTTACTGTGTGAACATTCTAATACCTAAAAAGGAAATATTCCTTATGTTAAATTAATGTTACATATCTTCTATATCTTTTTTCCGTAACAAATATATTGTTGATTGAATACAGCAAAGTCCATTACAGCTAATCAATGATTGTGAAACATGTTTATCTTGCTGATAAGTTTCCAAATAAGGAAATATTTCGGAGAAAGACACAGAAATGCTTTTTTTGGTAGGCTCAGCTCTCTAAGCATGAGTCCGTGTCACTAGATTTAAAACATCTTGTGATTTTAGGTCAGAATTGGAACGTGAGAGATCCAGTGATTATGTCAATCTGTCATCAAACTGTCTCTCTTTTTTTTTTAATTCAATTTAAATTAGTGCAGTTAATTCCATTGGTTTTGATGGAAATTAAGTTTAGTTTTATTTATTTTTCCTAGCAGTTATGATTACATCTCTTTCTCTGTTCTGCTGGGTGCATGAAAGGATTTTGATTACATTTAAAGCAAAATGTTTTTATATATTAAATATTAATATATTTGTTTGTCTTAAATATATTGCTGATCCCATACTGCAACGTCCATTAAAGACATTTCATTTTCAACGATTATAAAACAGAACTGCAACGTGAGAGATCATTAAGCATTATCACCTGGGGAAGTGTTTGTGAGGGGAATTTTCAAGAGACATTCCTGGTTTCCAGGTACATCTGCTTGGCAGGTCAGGACGTATCCATTTTGGGTCAGTGGCCCCAGTTTCTTTATTCAGCTGCAGTGGTCTGTCTACATTTTCTGAAACCAACTTCTCAACACCATTCCTGCCAGTGGTCTTCTTACCAGCAAAAGGGCAGGCAGGACTGTCGTTCTCCTTGGATGGAACTGAAGGCATGATTCCTCTATAGTTCTCTGTAAAGTGTGAGAATTTTAGATTGTAGATTAGAGGCTAAATTTTGTAAACAACTTTGATGTTGGCTTGAGAAAGCCTGAATAGACAGCCTGTGTCAAAAGAGCCAAATCACATGTCTGTTCGGCACATTCTAAAGCTGGCCCAACCACAAAAAAAAAAAAAAAAATAAATTTATAATATTTTATGAGGATTTAGTGATTGAATTTTAATGTTATTTCATACATGTTATTCTGTTTTCTAATAAATAGCCTAAGATCATTATGTCACCACAATTCTAGATACAAGTTAAATGTTTTCTTTTGAGTCAAGAACAAAAAAGCAAATTACAAGCAATAACATGAATACATCAGGTTTCATGTTTGTAGGTGTTCAGAATCAGATACAGAAATGGAATAATTAATTTTTTTTAATTAAATTTTTTATTTTTTTGGATTAACATTTAAGGCAGACAGCGGTTGGTAAATTACACTGCGGTCGCTTTAAGACATAATGCATGAATCCAAAATTATTTTATAGTTACACATCCAATTTCTTTCTCAACGGTTATATCTTTATTTGAAACATAATCAACTGTTTTCATGTATACTTGTATAGACAGGTATTTTGACACAATTTTGTCCATTCAAGCACAAGATGACATGAAATATAACTCAATTCAGGGCTCACATTATAAGATATAGCATCACCCAATTAGTCAGATGTTCAAAGACTATGCAGCTGGAATACTTCCAGGCTGCTGTCTTTATACTCGTTCCAAAAGCAACTATGACTAAAAGATCAAACCCCATAATGATAAAGTGTAAAATCCACAGAATAAATAACAAAGCAAAAGATTGCTGCAGTGAAGATATACTTATAGGGAAACCCAAAATTTACAAATTTCATTGGCTTTTGGATTATTGTAGAAAA